>NC_134643.1:124098997-124755782 GCF_030463565.1 Pelecanus crispus
ACAACATCCTCATCAGGATGGCCTAGGGCTCAAGTCCTTCCTACCTGCACAAATAAGAGTACCAGCTACCTTCACACAAAAGATGGGGTAGAGAAGTAAGTTTGAGTGAGGGGAGACAGAAAAAACTGTGGACATGTGTACACAAGCAATTTCTCTTCCCTCTTTTATGAAATGTATTATTTGGTGCTGGCTATAAAAGCTGCAGAGATGCCCTTTTTGGGGACCCTAGGTGACAGATTTTCAAATATTGCTACTATTTTCCCCTATTGATCCAACTGGCAGAATTGCCTGCAAAAAGCCCACTGGGAAGTCCATCTTTTCACAAAAGCAAAGGAAATGTGGGAGAAGGATTTACACTGACATTAATTGGACTTCTGCTCAGAATTTCTTGATCCTGGCTATCTGAGTTTAAGTGCCCAAAAGGGTAGTCTGGCCTCCTGAACTGATGAATGTGGAAGTTTTATGTGTACACATGGGCTTGTCAACTGAACTTCACCTACACCAGATGGGAAAATTTTCTGAATACTGCCTCATCATTCCTCAAGGAAAAGAAGCAGAAGATAGCCTCAAAACTGTATTGTAACTGCTTAAGTGGACAACAAGTCAGATCTTGCAAATAGGAAATAATTAGTTGCACAAGTAGTTATTGTTTTCGTTCGTGTGTTAGTTAATGTTTATTTTTCAACCAGGAGATTCTGATGCTTGCAAGTGGACAAGAGAAATTTTCTGTAGGCTTCTGCATTTATAAATCTACTGCATTTTTGTAACTTCTTAATATAGTCATGAAGCTGAATTTGTTTTGTGCATTAATATTGTTTTTGCATCTCAGCATATCTTACAGTGTGGGGTTTTTTCAAATTAAAAATATGGCATTAAAAAATCTGCCAAACACTTGATAAAAGTGACTAAAAGATTCATTTTCTTTAAGTCACGTTCATACTGCTTCAATAAGCAGTTTTACTTCTATTATCCTCCTATTTTTAATCCTAAAGAACAACTGAAAATGTGTTTCTTCCCCTGGTACAGTGAATACGCACACTTGGTGAATATGCATTATCTAATAACTCCACACTGTCACCACCTGCTGACCCATAAATTGATCACATATTTTTCTTTTCTCTTCCTTCATCTTAGAGACCTCATAAGTGTGATTTTAGTCACTTGGAGGGAAGTCCTCATTTTGCTTTGAATGCAGTGTGCTGCACTTCTCAAAAGTTAGATTAAAATCCAGTAAAGTAACTACAGGCCCAACTTAAACCTCTGAGATATGCAGAACTGATGCACCAATCTTAGGTAAAAATCCTTTCCTGGGCAACCCAAATGTCCCTGGCAGCAGCCCTTGTGAGTCTGGCTGGACAATCTCCAGGCAGTGTCAAACCTTTTGCTCAGGAATCTCCTGAGGAACTTGAGAGAGGCCAATGAGATGTTACTGCTTCAGAGGAGTTTTGAGGAGATTTATCAGTTGGATTTGAAGCCCTGCATTAGAGAAAAAAGCTACAGTTTCACAGAGTGATTGGGAACGACAAAGAAATACATTTATCCTTGGGAAAAAAAAAAATCATTCTGAAAGAAGAGAGGTTCATAGGTGAGTGAAACAATGTAGCGGGTCAGGCTTTTGCGAGACCAGGCAACTTGTAAGATTAATAGGAAAGTTTTTAAGCACAAAGAGATGACACGGTGTCTGATTCATACAGGTAAAGACAGAAGAGGCAAACAAGTTTCTGTAAAGACTTTAAGTGTATAATGTTGTTATGAACTGCCAGAGGTCTAGTGGCACTTATTAGTCAGTAAGAAGGAACAGTTCCAAAGCAGGACACAAATCAGCAATGGTTACGGAGTACTAATGCACTTACTGCCATGAATCATACTTTTTCCAATGGTAAAGAAGAAAATCATATAAGCACTATTTGTGTTTTATTCATTCAGTTCCTGACTTTTTTTTATTATTATTTCTTAAAATATCATAAAACAAACATGGTCTTTAATCCATCATAGAAAACCCCTGTATCTAATCTTAGTGTAGCTGTTGCCGTATGGTCTGTGCAAACATTAAAAAAAGAAAACAGTAATTCTATGATAAGCAAAACAGGAAATTGGAGGTTGCTGATGATGAAACTGATATCCAGCTGGTAACCTGAGTAATGAAGTCACTAACTCTTTCCTGCACTATAAATTTGATTTCCTGGGACATATTGAATGTTTTTGTTAGATTTCTTGGATAGTATGCACCAGGTATTTTCAGCTAAGAATCATCACCACCATTTTGTTCAGTTCCCCCAAAATAAGTAGCGTGTTAAAAGCATAATGTGGGAACGGAAAGCTAAAGCGTGCTCATATTATAGTGTCAGCATTTACTTACAACTGGGCCTGTTGTGCAGATAATATCTAAGTGATAAAAGGGGGAGGGGGTTTAAGCAGTTCACGCTCTTTACAAAGGCTGCTTAGTAACCAGCATCACTGGAAGCTTTATGTTTGTTCAGGCTATTTCATTAAAAAACAGCAAAGAGCCCTTCTGGAGGGTAGCGATGAGGGAGACTCAGAGAGTAGCGACCAGAGTAGGTGATATGTAACTACAGCCCCCAAAGCTTGTCTTCAAAATGGAGACAGCAAAAGATTTAGGTATTTTGTGAGCTGCTGTTAATCCTTGAAACCGTGATAGCCATGTCTGATGCCCAAGCATAGGCCATTTATTTATTATTACAGGTGGTGGTATACTAAAATGCAGTGATTTCTGAGAGACAGATCATATCATCAGTCATTGCAACTACAAAGTGGTGTTGGCTTTAGCAAACTTATACACAGTATCTAGCCCAAATCTTCATAAACACTATTAAGCAATGTCCTGGCACCTCTGTAGACACTGTTTTAATGATAGCATATTGGTTTTTAACCCTTTTTATCCCTTTTCAAGGGATAGTTCCCAATGGCTTCAGTCTATGTAGAGAATTATATTTTGGAAGTCTTGTCCTCCTGCACCTCTGAGAGCCAGAGACAGGACCTAGGCAGTGGGCTGGGATTATCCAAATTCACTGCAGTGAAATGAGGCTGGGAATGATACCTGGCATAGGGAATGCTTGCTGGGGAATTGTCTCTGGCTGCAAATAAGAGAGCAGTAGGAGGAAGAAGCAGGCTGAGGGGTAATTACAATCATGAGACCATTAGTAGCACAATGTATGAGGTTGTATCCCAAAAGCAGTGAGTGAGGTCCGCAGTGGCACCAGCAATATGCAAAGTTATTTCGTAACAGAATTTATGTGTGTGTTATATAAGAGTGTGCATGTGTATAGTTAATATGAGTTAGTCAATCTCAAAGGATTGAGATTGACCTGGAGGCGAGTGACCCCTGGATGTGGAGGTTATTCTTTCATTCCAATAGGAAATGAACCTGCTAGAGAACAAGGCAGTGGAAGGAGCAAAAGTCACGTGCCAAAAAATCGTGGAACTCATCACTACTATTCTCAAAAAGAAGCACAAGTTGATGGCAGTCGTTGCTCTGAGGAAGGAGGCAACAAAGATAGACACTAGTGGGCCAAGCTTCACATTCAAGAGGTATGCTACGTGCAAAGAGCTCAAATCTGAAACAGTTGTACAAAAGTTGTGAAGACATCAGGCATCTCTGTGGCATCTCTGCCTCCCATTTTTCTGATCGGTAATGACACTAGTAGGAGTCACCCTGGACATGTTAAACTGTTCTCAAGACCCTAGGAATAAGGGATTAGAGGTTATGGTGTTGCTTTCAGTATGTCCCTCCAGCTCCCCTGCCAGGAGCTGTTGTTGTTTGTGGCTGCATAGACGACATTGTCAGGGGCCATCCCATCCCGTGCAGTGATGTTGAGCATGGATGGAGTTAACATCATGAGAAAGGAGAAGATCATCTTTGTACACCAGTTTGTTACTTGAATGAAGACAGGTCTAAACTGGGACAAAAGAATGAAAGGGAACATCTTAAGAGGCGTGAATTAATGTGACCAGCAGAGCGTGGGTGAGAGAGGTAACTATAAAATTAGAAAAGAACTGGGCTTAGTAATGGATCTGCAGATCCAACCTAGGCTACCAAATTAGGAAGGTCAGGTGGATAAATATATTGTTAAGTAACTAACAAAATCATTCAGGGCACAAAGTTTGGTTACCTGTACAGATTTTAATTATGCAAACAACTTCCAGGAGAGAAAGGTAAATCAACTGTCCAGAAAACTCAGGGGATGCAGTGTTGTCCATTTGCTTTTTAATCTGTATATTCTAAGAGAGAAGAAAGGTATTAGAGAGGAAGATTTTTCTGATGCAATTCTAACTGCAGGGGAGGAACTGATTCACATAGAAATTAAATTGAGTAGGGATGACTGGAATGACAGAGCTTACAGTCAAGGAGAAGGAAGAACAACAAAACAGAAACCATGAATCCATTCAAGAAAGTGGACTTCAGAGAAGTCAGAGACTTTGTAAGACTGATCTCCCAGGAAACTGGTTCAAAGGAGTGGAAAAGGTTCTTAAGGAAATGGTTTTACAAACACATCAGCAAATTATCTCATTGTGAAAGAAATGGAAAAATGGTGTAGAAAAGACCAAGATGTTGTGAGTTGTGAGACATTGTGAGTTCTTTTCACGGTCCTTAAACACAAGTAGTGTGTACAGAAGTTAGAAACTAAATCAGGTAATTCACAGAAACACAGCACAAGAATGTAGTGACAAAATCAGAGATGCCAAGGCATAAAATGAATGCAGTTCACATGGGGCACCAAGAATAACTGAAGCAAAGGAACACAGGCAGGAAAGGATCGCTTGGTTCCCTGTCCTGTAACGGACGTCCACTCTGAAAGACTACACAGAGCATCAGTTCAATGCACCAACCTTAAGCCATTAAACTCTAACTGAAACACTGTAAAAAATCTAGATCCTCTTGCCAAAAACTTACAGTTATTTCTGTGCCGCAGGAAGAGGGCAGAAGAGGATCAAGCATACTGCCTCTGCCCCAGGACCCTGCAACAGCACAAAATGTCTCGTAACTCCCAGAACATTGTACAAAAATGCTTCATGCTGTTCCGAGCAGAGGAGGGAGGGTCCTGGACAGTCTGATCTCTGGGAGGGAAATTCCCCTTCCAATTCCAAGCCTGGCAGTGAGGGTGTGAGTAGGGGGTGGTAGGCAGCAAGGGTGTTACTTGCTACATGAGTAGCAAAACGAAGACCACAGAACAGAATGGGAAAGCTATAGACAGGGGACATTTGGGGAAGACCATTGATGTACTGGAAGACTGGAAAAGGAGAAAACATAGTAGGGCTTCTTACAAGGTGGCATGCAAAGGTGTTTGGAGTGGTGTACTTGGGCAGTAGTTGTCAGTGGTCACTAATGGCATGGGAGGCCATTGCATGGGAGATTTTGCAGCAGCCTGTCCTGGGATCTGGTACTAGTATTTTCATTACTGACTTGGATGTTAAACAAGGAATGTGCTAACCACATTTACAGATCACTCCAGTTTGGGAAGACCTGTAAATAGTGAAAGACTGAAAATGAACTCTACGTGATAGCTACAAAACTGAGAAATAGCATTTAATAATACTTAATTCAGTAAGAATGAGGATCAAGTGCTAGGCAGGGATGGCATAGACACAGGACAGGGATCAGGTTGATAGATGGTAGCTCTCTAAGAACAGACCTCGTTGTTATAGTAGGTCATTAGATGAGCAACTCTGCTAGCAGTGAATGCCATCCAGGGGTTGGACAGGAGCAGAGTCTGCAGGGTAGAGGAAGTGTTCCATCCTCTCCACCACAGCAGGAGTCAATTAGAGGGAATTCAGAAATGTCGATAACCAGATATATGGAAAGGAGGGTTTGTGAAGAAAAACTTGGATGAACTGTGACTGTTCAGACCCACAGGAGAAAAAAACTTGAAATAATGTCTAGAATAAACTAGACATAAACACAATATTCTTTTAAATATTTCAGAGCTTTAAAGTCCTTCATAAAAAGCCTGTTAACATCAATAGGAATTGTTTTCTCATTTCCAATTACTTTTCTTTTTTTTTTTTTTTTTTTTTTACTTTTAACAGGTAAATTAGACCTATCTGATTGCAAGACCTTTGAAGAGCTTGAGAGGAAGATTTTGATTCATCTCCTTTGAAAGTCCCTCAGAAGAGAATGAGATGTTTTTCAAAAACATGACTTTCACAAGTATGTATAAAGCTGTGAAGGGAAACGAGATCTTATTCATATCTGTGCAGCTATAGTGCGGTCACCAGAATCCATTTGCATCAAAACTGAATCTAACCTGCATGTCTCAAATGAAGTCCAAGTCGAGCCTTGAGATCAGGTCCACAGAGGGATGTAGATGCTCTTGTCTCCCCTGCCTCATGGCTCAGGTCCTGGTTACATGCTTGGCTCTTCTGTGTGCCATCTGGGACTTGCTGCAGCCAGCATGCTGAGCAGGGACCTGCACAAATCAGCTAGTGAGAAATGCTTTAAAGAGCAGCATGTCATGCATTTTGCTTCTTTTGGAGCTTAGGCTCTTAACCCAGGCTGTTGTTCCTTTCAACAACGTAGCAAGAGGTCACCCTCCTCTTTTATCACACAGGCTGAAAAAGAGCAAGAGGTTGCAGTCGTCACAATAACCTTTTGTCCTCTAATTCAGCCGCTAAAGCACTTTTCAGGACACAGGTTGCTCAAGGTTCTTGCAACGGTACCCTGGTGACGGAGCCACTGGTGAGGCTGGGCACTCCTCTGTTTGCTGGGTCACACACACACAAAAAGCCTTCAAGAGTCATTGTGTTAAGAAGGACTGTGATACTCTAATCAGGTGCATGGGCTCCTCACATGGGAAGACAGAGACAGGGACTTAGCCCAGCTCTTAGGCTTGCTTATACATTATACATGATGTCTGCACTGGATAAAATTATTCAGTAGCTCCTAGGAAGGGCCTGAAACCAACCTGCACAGCTCTGTGCAGATGGCAGCCATTCTGGCCATTTGCAGAAGAAAGGATTTAGGGGTCTTGAAGACTTTATGTGCCTAAAAGTGATGTGGGGAGGAACTTTATATTATCCAGTCTCTACATGAACGTGGACTGGGTCCTCACCTTTGGATGACATGGATGATCCCATTCAGTGCAGGAACTTCAATAGAAAAAGAGAGTAAGCGGTCTTCACAACACGTTCTGCTTCACCAAGCAAATCTTCAGTATTAGCCATGCATAGACTGCAGGACAGTCCTTTCAGTCAAAACAGTAATTAAAAAAATACAGCTGTGTAGAAAGTTATTCCTGACTGTTGATATTTATGCACAATGAATGCCTGACCAAAGTTTCAAAAAATAAAGAAAAAATAAGAGCATATATCGATGGGTTTGGGTGACATCCATCCCTTTGCCCCCTGCCCAACATACTGAAGTAGCATTCATGACTCTCCTAGGGGTTTTGTTTTCAAGGCTTAGTCCCATAAATGCTGTTTTATGTCATGAGGCACTGAGGCCGTCAGAGAGGTAAATAAATGTCATGTCTATTAGTGAGTGCCAACAGCAACTTGATTGCAACAAAGCCTCAGTTGTTGAATGTTTTTATGAATACCAATGTTATTCATTTTGCTCCTGGAATCCTGGAATCTCCTCTGTTTTGTTTATGCACATGCACGCACATTATATATAATATATATAGAAAGCATGAAGAAAAGAAATCTGGAACATTTCCCTCTGCAGTGTGATGGAGTTCAATTTACTCAATGGTCATGTGATTCACTTGCTTGTGAAGTCCTAGCACTCCTCATTTTTGAGTAGGATGCCTGTGAAAAGTTATCAAGAGATGAATGCATAGAGCATTTTCATACGGTAGCATTCTAAACCCATAGATACAGGCAATTATAAAAGAGAGAATCTAGCACAGAATTGGAAGCATAATCATATTTTTTATTCCATTTTTCATTTTTCTTCCTTTTCCTTGTTCTCTTTTACAAGAAGTTTTCTTCATTATAAAGCATCAGTGCTCCACACTGGGTGAGACAGTTCTGAGTCTTCACCTAAATTTATGTTTTAGGAACTGTAAGTATTCTGGTCATTGAACTCCAGAACTTCAACTCCATGTTTTGGGAATCCTCTGCTGGTGCAGAAAGAGTGTCCTGGATTTTTTTGCAGTTCTTGATGGCAAATGCATATTTCTTACATTATGAACTGGAAACTCGGGTATTCAAGGAGTTTATCATCGACGACACAAAATATTTGAAAGCATTTTGCTGCCCTTCCCGTGTTTGCAGCCTTTTTCTTTTGTATTTTGATGAGAGTTTCATCTCATGCTCAGAGCAATACCTCCTACTGAAACCAATGAATGCTTTCATTGTGAGTAAGGCAGGCCCACAGCGGACCTTATCCAATAACACAAGTTTCTTTTTGGCTGGTTTCATGATTCACGTTTCTGTATGTTCATGTTTACAGGGAAGACTTGCTAATGTGATTTTATGTGGCCTACCCAGCTTTCTCCTGTGTCTTGACAGGGAGCCCCTACAGCCTTTTGTTGTGCCCAGCTTTATTGCAGTACTTTGGGGTCTATTGGGCTGCCTCCATTAGAAAAGTCACGTCTGACTTTGTGTTCAAAGACTCATATTTGTTTATTAAAATGTGGCACTCAAGTCAATATTCCGTAAGCATGGCAACTCAGCCAGGATTTTCCAGTAACCTATTGGCATTATGTTCAATAGCATGATCCTGACAACAGATTTATCGCAACGTTTAACACTATGTCAGGTAACATCTCTCCTTCAGGTCAAATCCTGATCCATTTTAGTGCAATTAAATTGCACAGTCTAAAGGGCAAAATTTGCCCTTAGACAAGTATATTTCACCCTGTTGGCCCCTTGTAACTTTTTCTTGAGGCTCAGCAGAGTTTGCACAGACACTTGCTTTCCCATTCACCTGGCTTACTGCCTTCCCGTATTTGCTGTTCCATTCAACCATGTATGGATGTATCTGGCTGTTCCCAAATTGTGGGGTTTCTGTACATTGTAGGAGGAAGTCATGGACACTTCTTCAATTGTATGACAACCAAACACACAACCCCACAACTAATATTTGGCTCTGTTTGGTTAAGATGAATGGCATCTTAAAAAGTTCCATCATGTACAGTAATCATTATAATCATGTGGACAGCCCCTTCCTTAGCTTCTTTAGTCATGACTTTTGCCCTTTTTTCTTGATTGATAAGTGACAGCTTTGCATTCTGGACCTTGAAATATATATTTACAGTAGTCTAAGAAATTTGTCCTTAATCAAAGGAGGCTTGACTTGCCAGCACATCTTTAGAATATTATTGAGTAACTCATTAAAATGTTAATAGCTTCTGTCAGGATTTATTGATCCTGATGTCAGCTTTTCTCAGAATAAGAAATAAAGCTGATTTTTATCTTATCTTCAGACCATGCTGAGTGATCAGTACTTAAATAGAACAATGAGAAGTGCTTGAGTAGAATAATCAGCATCTAACACATGTATCAGTTCTGAATACAGACAGAGCCCTCCAGATAGATGAGTGTATTTTATGTGATGTGTGAAATAATATGTGATATAAGGAAAATGAAGACGACACTTGGATGATTTTGACAAATAATTTTTTCTGCTGAAGCCAATAGAGGGAATACAGTCACGTCAAATATTTTCTCTTGGATGAAAATATTTTTTTACATAGCTTAGTAAAATAAGAGTGCCCTTGTTGTTCATTGCATCCTAAGTTATACAAGTTAAATAGTAACCAAATTCCATTCCACTGAATTTCTAGAAGACAAACATTTGATACAGAATATTTTCTGCTGTTGTCACATTGGTTTGGTTATGTATGGAACTGAACAAAAGACTGACTGACCTAGTGAAGGGGAGGGAGAGAAGGATATTTGTTTTTCAAAGGCAGCTGCTAATCTCAGAATCTTTCCCACCATGAGCAATGTTGTCCGACAAGAGTAAAACATTAAATCCCATGCTGACCCTAGCAGAGGCAGGATTGTCAAGTGTCAAGATGAATGAAAGAAATAAGAGAGAAGAATCTGTCTTTTATATCTTGCTTTAAAATGATTAAGTTGACCTTCATGAGGACACTTCTTTTGAGTACGTCGACAAGTATTTTACAGCATGTTCACGACTTTTAACAGATGGGTATGATGTTGCAATGCTTTGCTAATTCAAAAGGACCCTGAAGACAGCATGTAGAAATCTGTCCCTTAAAGGTTTGTTTAAGTAGCAGCCTACAAGGCAATTCCCTCTGAGCCTGGCATGTAAGAACCACTGTGTCCCCTGTAAATATTCTGTCACCTTGTACCTGGAAGGTGACAGGCATTTACTGGTGAAAGGATTGGGGCATTGCAAATGGGCTAAAAAGTTACTTGGCTGCATTTAAGCTGCAGTGTGATCAGCCTGTGAAAAGGCTACATGATGTAGGTGTCTGCAACAAAAAAGGCTCAGCCTCTGATACAAGAGATTCTTCTAAATCCTATGCTCTTATAACTTAGAATTCAAAAAAGGCAGTGGGTTATTTAGTAGTTTATTTATAAGATGAGGACGAGAGAAACTGCCAAGAGGGTCATGAATGCCATAAACCTAAAAAAATAATAATTTTAGGACATCCTGAGAGAAGCTTCTTTCTCAATCAGAATGCCTTGTCTGGATATTAAGTATAGTCTGCAGTCAAGGAGAATTTATAGGAGTCATAGTTCCGAGTGATATTGTTATGGACTTGGTCAACTTACCTTTTCATCAGATTAGTCAACATAATAGGACTACGAAATCTGGCAAAACAGCCAGATGTCATCACATGCTTAGTGAATTTTAAGCTGGCATTTACAGTATTTAAGAATATAATGTGAAAAACGCTAAGTGATGCCTAGTTTATGTGATTTGCAGTTCTGATTTTCATTAACACTTTTCTTGTGACAGTTGCCAATAAATCCTGGAATTACTTGCATTCCTTTAAAGGGACAAAGGCAACAGCTGTGAGGATGCAGACAAGAAACATTACTTGGTATATGGTAAACAGCATGCACTTCTGAAACCTGGCTGAATCCTTAATGTAGCATATTAATTGTTTGTGCATAAAGTACAATCTTAATAACATTTGTCCAGAGTGACACTTATACATTAAGGTCTTCAATATGCAGACACTTAAGCTTATGGGTAATTTTACCTTTATGTGTAATCCCGTTCGATATGCAATATAAAGTTGCTCACATATGTAAGTGACTCTAGGATCAAGGTCAGGGTTTATAGAGTGATTTGAGATTCCTCAGGATAAAAATGCCATCTAAATGTAAAGATACTGTTTGTTAGGCATTAGTGTTTTACAGACAGTAAATTTAATGGGCCTGATTTTCATTTACCTTTACAGTCAGATGAGGGATCTATTTTGGAAAAGTCACCACTGTGGGGGAAGAAAAACAATAGCCAGGAAATTGCTAATGTTAATGTGATGTAAAGTCAAGCAACCATTTCGAATCTCGTTTAAACTTTGATTCAGGAAGGGACTGAAACATGCGCTTAATTTTAATCATGTCAGGAGTCCCAGCAGTCAGTGAGACACTTAAAATTAGGCGTATGCTACCTGCATGGAGGCCTCAGTCAACAGAGTACAAAATACATTACCATTTCTCATCCGAATTGCCTGTGCCCAGTTCTTAATGGATGGATGGTCTTCTCCCAAAACAATGACAGAATTGTCGTTTAATGGAGCAGTAAAACTTCGCTGCTGAACTGAGTCAAATGAGATTTCACTGAGGGGAGAGAGTCTCATCCTTCAAGAGGCATACATTTTAGAGGGACTAAGACAGAAGATCAGGCAAAATTCCTAATGCAAGTGTTCTGAGGAGTCAAGCATAGTGCTCTTGATGGCTCATACTGGGTACTCACGCTCCTAACTTAACTGTCTAGGCTAGACACCTAAAGTAAGAGGGCATGAACATTTTCCAGAGAGGTTTATCTGTCTTCTGCTACACCCAGGGCAACTTGTTGTGTCATATAATTCATCTGTGCCAGTAATAAATAATTGCATCAAAGAATTCATCACAACCATGCAAAGCCAAAGGCTCCTTCAGAACCACCTTCCTTTCAATGGCACTATTCAAATTATCTGTATTACTCTTCATTTTAAGAATTAACCTCTCAAGGGAGCTACTTTGCATGTCTACTTAAAACAACATCCCCTTGTGTATTGAATTTAAAAATAAAGTGCAGATTCTGGCTTTTTATAGCACATATTTATAAATAAGACATGGTCACAGTACATATTTTGCAGTGTCAATTTTAACTGCTGTGTGATCTAGAATTTGATGGGGTTTGGGGTTTTTTTTTTCACATACACAGAGATCAGAAAGAGCGATTTATGCTGTTTATAAAGTAATCATGTGCAACTTAATGTTCTGCATAACAATTCATATGTGTATTTATATACATGTGTATGTGTAGAGATATTTTTATATATTGTGAATATGTGTTTATCCTTGTATCTTTAAAAAGGTTGCTCACAACAGAAAGGATTACACAGTTCTTCAGACATCTGTATCCTTTTGAAGAACCCATTAAAATAAATTTGCTTCTGACACTCAGGGACTTAAAGAACTGTTAGTGTGTTTTGGAGTCTTTTTTTAACTTTTTTTTTTTTTTTTCTGAGGTACTTAACGCCTTCTTTGCCTCTGTGTTTAACAGCCAGACCGGTCATCCCCAGGGTACTCAGGCCCCTGAGCTAGACGATAGGGATGGGGACCAGAATGGAGCCCTCATAGTCCAGGAGGAAGCAGTTAGTGACTTGCTACGCCACCTAGACGCTCACAAGTCTATGGGACCGGATGGGATCCACCCGAGAGTACTGAGGGAGCTGACAGAGGATCTTGCCAAGCCACTTTCCATCATCTATCAGTAGTCCTGGTTAACAGGGGAGGTCCCTGATGACTGGAGGCTTGCCAATGTGACGCCCATCTACAAGAAGGGCCAGAAGGAGGACCCGGGAAACTACAGGCCTGTCAGCCTGACCTCGGTGCCGGGAAAGATTATGGAGAGGTTCATATTGAGTGAACTCAACAGACAAGTGCTGGTCAGCCAGGGGATCAGGCCCAGACAGCATGGGTTCATGAAAGGCAGGTCCTGCTTGACCAATCTGATCTCCTTTTATGACCTGGTGACCCGCCCGATAGATGATGGAAAGGCTGTGGATGTCATTTACCTGGACTTCAGCAAAGCTTTTGACACCGTCTCCCACAATATTCTCCTTGGGAAGCTGGCAGCTCATGGCTTGGACGGGCGTAGTCTTCGCTGGGTAAAAAACTGGTTGGTTTTTGAGAGCCGAGCCCAGAGAGTAGTTGTAAATGGAGTTAAGTCCAGTTGGCAGCCGGTCACGAGCGGTGTTCCCCAGGGCTCAGTTTTGGGGCCAGCCTTGTTTAATATCTTTATCGATGATCTGGATGAGGGGATTGAGTGCACCCTCAGTAAGTTTGCAGACGACACCAAATTGGGCAGGAGTGTCGATCTGCTCGAGGGTAGGATGGCCCTGCAGAGGGACCTGGACAGGCTGGACCGATGGGCCGCGGCCAACTGTATGAGGTTTAATAAGGCCAAGTGCCGGGTCCTGCACTTGGGTCACAACAACCCCATGCAACACTACAGGCTTGGGGAAGAGTGGCTGGAAAGCTGCCTGGCTGAAAAGGACCTGGGGGTGTTGGTAGACAGACAGCTGAACATGAGCCAGCAGTGTGTCCAGGTGGCCAAGAAGGCCAACAGCATCCTGGCTTGTATCAGGAATAGTGTGGCCAGCAGGAGCAGGGAGGTGATTGTGCCCCTGTACTCAGTGCTGGTGAGGCCGCACCTGGAATACTGTGTCCAGTTTTGGGCCCCTCAATACAAGAAAGTCATTGAGGTGCTGGAGCATGTTCAGAAAAGGGCAACGAAGCTGGTGAAGGGTCTGGAGCACAGGCCTTATGAGGAGCGACTGAGGGAACTGGGATTGTATAGCCTAGAGAAGAGGAGGCTGAGGGGAGACCTTATCGCTCTCTACAACTACCTGAAAGGAGGTTGTAGTGAGGTGGGTGTTGGTCTCTTCTCCCAAGTAGTTAGCGATAGGACAAGAGGAAATGGGCTTAAGCTGCGCCAGGGGAGGTTTAGGTTGGAAATTAGGAAAAATTTCGTTACGGAAAGGGTGGTCAAGCATTGGAACAGGCTGCCCAGAGAGGTGGTGGAGTCCCCATCCCTGGAAGTGTTCAAAAAACGGGTAGATGTGGCACTTTGTGACATGGTTTAGTCTAGTCTACCCTTGATTGGTTTAGAGTAGACTTGGTAGTGTAGGTTAATGGTTGGACTGGATGATCTTAAAGATCTTTTCCAACCTAAATGATTCTATGATTCTACGATTCTATGATAAAATTGGCAAGATGTATTTATTTAACTTATATATATTTTCTCCCAATAAGCAAGTAGGTATTGTATGTGATTGCGGCTAAAAGAGGGGACTGGAAAACAAGAGTGGTTTTTGAACTTTGTAAGCATCTTCCTGCATGATCTGGGACAATTTTCTAGGTTTTAAGATCAGAAAGGATCATACAATTTTCTCTTTCTCAGAGATCTCCCTGGGATGAGGATGCCACCATGGGACTTGTGTGTGTTTAGCCTCATAGGAGTGGTATGAAATTTGAAGAGCTAGAAATAAGACTTGGGGTTTTTAACTCAACATGCTATGTATCTATACATCCAAGTTAATCTTAGAGTTCTCAAGTTACAGGAAATTGATCATATTCCTTAGCAAAAATTGTCTTATTCCTAGGCTGAACTCCACATCATGCAGCTGGATACCATGGGCCTTCAGTATGACAGACAAGGAACCTCCCTGGGATGATAGTTTCTCACAGCACATTTCCAACAAAGAAATGGGGAAACTAAGGCACCCAGATTCAGCTTTTATTCCTAGCCTTCGGTCTGCTGCATGTTTGTGATCCCAGCCTGATGCTTTTTTTCTCAATAATGACTTTCAAAACCATGGGTAAAGTCTCCTGTAATTGTATGAAACATATTCAATTTAAATTTAATAGTGTAAAAAAAATATTATGCATGAATGCAGGACTACTTTAGACCACATTATTTTCCACTGTGCCCGGGCACATATAAAAGGTTCACTCTCTTAATTCATAGTTTACAATAGCTTCTAAAAGATCTGGTTAGGAGCAGTTACAGTGTTTCTTCAGGATCTTGTCAATGTAGGAGGTTGGTCCAGTGTCCTTGCCAGCACTGCAGAATTTTCTACCCCTGCCAGCTTCCAAGGTCAAGAATGTCCATGGAAACGGACTAAAAAGCTCCACAGTTTAAATTCTAAATAAATCTCTACTTTCATTTAGGAATTTACCTATCTTGATCCTTATAAGAATATGTATACTAATCTTACTAATGTAAGGCTTAAGCAACAACTTGTGGCTTAAACACCACCACAAAAAAATGCTGATAAATATTCAACTGACCATGGCATGGCCCATGCAGCTTGGTAATCATTCACTCCTCAAACTCAACTTCAGAGCCAAAAAATAGTTTTATTATATCTTAAAAATATTTTACCAGAAAAGACTGTGAGCATTGAAATTTCATGGAACATAATTGGGGATGTGAAAATATTCCCCAATAAAAATATTGCAAGGATATTTTTTATTCCATTTCCTTTAGCTAAAATTTGCTTCCAAAGATTCCACTTTCCACCTAATCCTAAAGGTTGGATTTTAAGTGATTTCCCAACACCACCTCCACATCTAAAGGGGCAGCAGGAAAGAGACCTTTTTGGGGAGAACAAACACCTTGATAAAAGAAGGCATTTCTCTTTAGAGGGGGACATTTCCTAGGGTATCTGTGGGGTGAACATTTACACTGTAAAAATTGCTGGAAAAGTCTATGAAGCTTAACCAAATCTGCTCTAGCAAAAACGCTATCGTTGACTCAGGTAGGAGGCAAAGTGTCAGATATTTTGTGTCCCTGAAAACACTTGATAGTTTGTGCCCATGACCTCGAGTGTCTCAGACCAAATCAGTGAGGCGGACCGCTGCTGATTCATTCATAAGAGGATGCCTCATCCCTGGAAACATTCAAGGTCAGGTTGGGCGGAGCACTGAGCAACCTGATCTAGTTGAAGATGTCCCTGCTCACTGCAGGGGGGTTGGGTTAGATGACCTTTAGAGGTCCCTTCCAACCTAAACCATTCTATGAGTTTATGATTCTATGATGTGTCATTAACTCCACCACCACATGATCCATCCAAGCCACTCATTCATATGCAAGTGATCTAACCATTTCTAACGGTGAGCAGTAATTTCTGAATGCATTTCTCTTTCTCTTCTGGTTGCATAGGTGAGGTAGAGGATAAAGGCGTGCTTCACTGGATGCTTACAACAACCAAGCAGACAAAGCCGATGTTAGGAAAATCTGATTGGTTTATTTTACCTGCTATCCCATAAAAAGTGGTAATTGACATTTTAATGCATGACTTGTTGCATTCCTTCATAACGCTACAGTAATTGAACACACATGAAACTGTAGTGCACTGGGTGACCCTGGAGTGTGCCACACACCTGGAAGCAGTGAAGTTCAATTAATGTGTCATTGCTACTAATAACAGCTACTAGTGAGAACCTCCAGCCAGTTGCTACACCAGAGGAAACAGTAATCCTTGTATTTAGACAGATAGTATACAGTAAACACCAAGGATCCATTGTTTACATGCAGAGCTGTTTTGGATCAACAGTTAAAACCTTGTTCTCTTAGTAACTTGATTTTTCACTAAATTGCACAATTTCATTTACCCCTGCACTGCATTTGTCCAGCTTTGTGTGCAAAAATTTGCAGATACTAAAATAAAATCAGCTGAGAGCCATTAGTAGACTAAATCAAACAGTACTGAGACAAAGGTTCATACAATAAAAAGAGGATATAAATCACGCACTTGCACAGAAAAAACTATGGTAAAATGGCCTTAAGGATTTGATTTAATCTGTCAAACCCCAGGAAATTTAAAGTTAAAAGTTGAAACTCCTTCCTTAACTTGCCTTATTGTTAGAATCAAGTTATCAAAAGTCCTACATTAAGCATATGCATATATAGATGTGTATACACAAACAGTCTGAATATTTTCTTCATTTAGCTTACAAAAATAGAGGACATCAAAACTGAAAGTGTACATCTGTGGTGGACTAGAACAGAGGCAGGCAGGGTTGACGTTCTCCTTTTTAATATTTCGGCATCAAGTCTGATTTCATTAAATAGTAAACATCGGGTTCTTGAGACAAGTTATGTGTCCTAGGTGCTGAAGCTGAGAAATTATTAAACCATTTAACCAAAAGCTCATAGGGAAGAAAAGATCATTCCAGTATGGCCTGGTTCTACAACATCTCTGTCCTCGCTAGGATTACAGAGTAGGATATCAAGTTACAAACATTACATCATTTGAAAAAGCCTCCACTGACTGAAAGCCATGTTAATACTGAAGACCATGATGTTGATTCATGAGGAGTTTAGCCTCTTCACAGGAACCCTGTTTGTAGTATCAGACCTGTGCATTTTTACGGGTGTTGAGACAAATCTCAGAGGAGTTGTAGTTTCTGGCTGAGTAATCCCCAAAGATAAAACATCTTATTGAAAATGGGTTTGAACTTCTGCAGAGCTTCACTCCTCTTCTAGCACCTATCATCACCACATCTATTTTATTTCTCCAATCATGCTGCTCTCTCATCTCAGGTTTGTCTAAGATTTATCTGTCAGCTTTATCTGCCCCTAAATTCATTTCAGCCCTCTAGCTGATTCTCTTAGGCATTCATGATAAATAATATTCTTTGTGTTCTTCATGTTCCTATTTCCCCTCACTGCTTTTTATATGTCTCGGTTTAAAGTCTGTCCTACTGACCTGCTGGAAATCCCATATGTTTATGGAATTAGAGTACAAACTTCCTCAGCGATGGCTCTCTAATAGTCAGTCAAGCACTGGGTAGGCAGTTGGGAGAATATTTATCTCGTATTAATTGCACAAATATTCAGCTCGGTCTAAGATCCTCTCCAGTTTTGTGAACTATCTAGTCCATGCTGCATGTGTTCAGAGGGTTAGAGACATCAGTGTAATCAATCCCACTGTGAGTATTTGCACTGTCCGATACTTGCAATCTATTCAGGGTAAACAGTTGTCTGCCAACCCCCACTGCAGGAAGGTTTCCCAAGATATGCTAATAGCATGTCTCCAGTGCTGGAGAAACCCTGAAGTAGAGAAAGCTTGAAAAAAAAAAATATACAGAAAAGGTTCTGAGTTCAAAATGGAGGAAAGAGGAGAAAAGCACTTTCTGAATTTGACTTTTATATTGGGTAGCAGGAGGCAAAGACATAAAAGACTTCCTGAAACCATTCAAGTGATAAAACAAGTCTTTGGAGACAACAGTATGCACCAGTTTCTGTTGATGGAGGGAATCTGCTGTTTTTTTCTCTCAGAAAAGAAATAAATTGCATTTCTGGAAATGCAAGAAAATTCTACATACATTTAGGGGGAAGGAGGGGTGGAGGGGGAGTGCCTTTCTTTCCATTGCAGCATCGTGGCCACCATTTGGGAGACATAAGCCTAAGAACCTTATTTGGCTGAGGTTTGTTGTGTGGAGATGGTTATATGAGAACAGATGCTCTCATGAATGTTCGGAAACTCCTAATAAGTAGCACCAGAAAACAGTGCAATAATTTAATATATTGCTCCATAGCAACATGAAAACAGGTTTTTCTTGGGTATTTTTAGATAGGAAAATATCAAAAAAATTACTTTGGAGACATAAAGCTAGATGTTGCAGGTTCTTGTAAATAATCCAAATCCTTGCATCATTTCCAAACTCAGTGTTAGCTACCTAAACTGCTGTGGGATTGGGCTCTTCCAAAGACAATGCATTAAAAAGCTGAGCAGTGAAACATGTAAGCTAGCCACAAGGGAGATGTTAAGGGAGTCAGCTGGTTCTTACAGCTTTCTTCCTACCTCAGACTTAGACATCTTCCTCATCATGAGGTTCCCTGACTGGTATTGTCTTCTAACCTTTTCATTTGGTTTGTTTGTTTGGGTTAGGAGTTTTAAGAGAAAAAGCAAAAAAACCTCACTGTTTAAGCTCTAAGACTGGAGGCAGAATGCCAGTTTTCCTCATTTTCTTGCCATACCACAGAGTGGTCCTGAATCCATGAAATAAGGGGAAAGTTCAATCGCCTTTGAGGAAGTTCAAACTTTTATCTCCATCTTTTCAGCAACGGCAGGATATAAATGGGGCTGAGACTTGCAGTCCCTCCTGTTCACACTGGGCTACTCTGCCTAGAAAAACTAAAGAAAAGGAAAAAAAGAATGTGACCCTCACCTGCTTGGCAGGGCAGTTGGATGGGAGAAGGGCCTGCACCTCATCCTATTCTGAAGACTTTTAATGCATTTATGTGCAATATCTGTTCCTAAATGATATACATTTAAAACAAACAAACAAAAAACTCTTTGAAAAGACATCAAAGGTTTGTCCCTTCCCCAGTAAATCTTGATTCTTCTATGCGCAATTAAGTCATTTCAGTAGGAGAGTACCACATGCACACACTCGAGTGGACAATGGTCTGATACCTTGAACATACTCTTCATAGACAAGTGTATTGGGTTTGCATGGCAAGGTTTTGGGAGCGGGGGCGGCTACAGGGGTGGCTTCTCTGAGAAGCTGCTAGAAGCTTCCCCCACATCTGACAGAACCAATGCCAGCCGGCTCCAAGGTGGACCCCACTGCTGGCCAAGGCTGAGCCCACCAGTGATGGTGGTAGCACCTCTGGGATAACATATTTCAGAAGGGGGGAAAAAAACCTGCACAACACCAGCAGCAGTCAGAAGAGAGGAGTGACAACATGTGAGAGGAACGACCCTGCAGGCACCAAGGTCAGTGGGGAAGGAGGGCAGGAGGGGCTCCAGGTGCGGAGCAGAGGTTCCCCTGCAGCCCCTGGAGCAGCCCCTGGTGCGGCAGCTGTGCCCCTGCACCCACGGAGGTCAATGATGGAGCAGAGACCCACCTGCACCCGGGGAGGGCCCCACGCCGGAGCAGGGGGATGTGCCCGAAGGAGGCTGTGACCCAGGGGAAGCCCGCGCTGGAGCAGGCTCCTGGCAGGACCTGTGGCCCCACGGAGAGAGGAGCCCAGGCTGGAGCAGGTTTGCTGGCAGCACCTGTGACCCCCTGGGGGACCCACGCAGGAGCAGCCTGCTCCTGAAGGGCTGCACCCCGTGGGGGACCCACGCTGGAGCAGTTTGTGAAGAACTGCACCCCGTGGGAAGGACCCATGTTGGAGCAGTTCATGGAGGACTGTCTCCCGTGGGAGGGACCCCACGCTGGAGCAGGGGAAGAGTGTGAGGAGTCCTCCCCTGAGGAGGAAGGAGCGGCGGAGATGACGTGTGATGAACTGACCCCAACCCCCATTCCCCGTCCCCCTGTGCTGCTCAGGGGAAGGAGGTAGAGAATTCAGGAGTGAAGTTGAGCCCGGGAAGAAGGGAGAGGTGGTGGGAAGGTGTTTTAAGATTTAGTTTTTATTTCTTGTTACCCTACTCTGATTTGATTGGTAATAAATTAAATTAATTTCCCTGAGTTGAGTCTGTTTTGCCCGTGACAGTAATTGCTGAGTGATCTCCATGTCCTTATCTCAACCCACAAGCCTTTCATTACATTTTCTCTCCCCTGTCCAGCTGAGGAGGAGAGTGATAGAGCAGCTTTGGTGGGCACCTGGCATCCAGCCAGGGTCAACCCACCACCACAAGAGGCTTGTGGTTTAATCCCTTTGGACAAAGGAGAGAATTGAGTCTGGATATTCACCATCATATCTGACTGATCTATCTCATGTATAAAACAAGGAGATCTTCTCCTGCTGATCATGGAGAGGCAGATGCTTTCAGCTCATTTTCACAGTGGCTGTGTGGGACACAGATCAAAGGAGAGAATCAGAGAAATACTTCCTTCCTTGTTCTGCATTAGGTACCACGCTAGCTCTGTCCTGCTGAGGCTGAGGTGCGACTAGGGGTGTGTTTGGGGAGCTGAAATGGTGAAAATCAAGCTTTAGTTATATCCATAATTAGCCAGCAACTGAGTAGAAGTGTTCAGCATTCCCATTTTAGATTTCAGCATCTGCATTCTTCCTGAGTCCCTTTCTGGATCTGGCCTTGAGCTCCGAAACTGAGAGCACTTTCAAATGGCATCCAGTGACTGAAGTGTCTAATTCTTTGGTATTGGTGGGTCTTGGGCATCAAATTTCTGGATCAGTGTCTAAAGGTCAAACAGATCATTTTAGAGGGCAGTATCTTCTGAGTATCTTTCTGATGTTAACAGAGACTGGACTTAGGTCATCTTTGCTCAGTTAAGATCGAACATGTCCCAAGTTCCTGTAATAAAAGCATGGAAACCTTGACAATATGAACCCTGACAAAGGAAAAAGGCATGCAAATTTATAGACAAAGCTGGAAACAATAATGAGAAACAGCGGTAAGTTCCTATACTGACAGTAGCTCCACTTTCAGATATGTTTGCTGACTGACTAGCAGCTCAGATACAAAACCTGCCGGAGTGAGTTTGTTGAGGGATGAGTTACCGATACAAGCAGATGCCTTGTGTGCCCATGCAGGATGTTTTTGAAATGTTTCAGCAGCAAATGTAATTGCATTGTGGCAATTACTGTCCAAATGGCATAACTTTTCAATCTCACTGCTGCTGGGGCAGCTCATGGTGACCAGAAGAAAACAACTGTCTGTTTTCACATTGGAAAGACATGAGCAGAGGGGAGGAACACCTCTTGCATTCTGCTTTCAGTGAAGTTAGCTCTCATGGGCTCCTTACACACTCGCACAGCCTTGACTCTGCAAGAATGAAGGTGGGGAGACTTGCAACCCATTTCAAACAAAACACCATGGTGTGAGGCTGTTCTCTGTTCTGCCTTTTGAACCAAAAGAGATCATATCCATTGAAACCACACCACCAGTTCCCCAAGAGCTGAGCTTGTGAATGCTCGCTTTTCCCATGCCCACGCCAGACCTCCCCAATGGGCTCGACCACACTACCAAGGAGACAGACCCCCTCTTCCCACTCTTCTCAGTGCCTTGTTGTGTCTTGCTGAGGCTGCACTGCTGTGAGTGTTCCACGCTGGTTTAAGCTAATGGCTTGGAGAGTTGGCTGGTAAACTTTTATTTGCAGGGCTGAGGTCTTAAGTTCACAAAAGCAACCTTCACTAGAACCTCTGCTTCCCTTCTCCATCCCCTGTCCCTTGCAATAATGCCCCAGTCCCATGTGAGTAGCTTATTCTTGACTTAAATTTCTCCGCCCGTACATGGTAAAATACTTATTTAGAAAGAAGCTATGACATGTGTTACAAAGCGTTCAATGGACAAATGCAAAAAGATTGAATCAGGATGTTACAACAAACCAAAAGCACAGTAATTAACAAGAGCATATACATTTGCTTATGAATGTGCTCAGAACATAGTAAAACATCACATAATGACGTATAAATAGCGTTTTCCATTCATCATTTCTAAATCATGACTAAAATATTTATAAACTTTAGCATAAAGTATTACCAAAGGTCTTCTGACAGCCATTATATAATATATTGAATGCCAGGCAGCATAAAATACCACCAAAAAAAGAGAGATGTTTTTGCATCAGAATTCCTCTATTCCTCACAGATCCATTACTCATCTCCACTAGATTAGTCACACTATTCATATAAGCGGGGGACCACTGAGAAAACTAGTTCAAGTCACTGAACATAACTTAAAAAAAGTAAATAAAAATACTTACACTGACTTTCAGAATGTTCAAAGGATTTCAGACAAATAGAGCAAAAATGCTCCACTGTGTGCTTTTCATACTAGGTTTTTCCTATTCCTTCAGCCTAGAAGCTTCCTCTCTGTGATTGATACATTCCCTCTCCTGTTTGCAAGGACAGCTTTCACCTTTTAAACTATCTACTGTAGTTATAAGAAATATGGTTTGCAGCTTAGATTAGCAGAAGCAAATGTTTGGTCATGAAAGTCTGGGCATCATAATTAATAACACTTATCTGAGTTTTATGAAAATACTTTCAGAAAATCCATCAAATTCCAGGACCCGTTGGGAAAAAAAAATGAAGCTGGCCTTAACAAAATAACTTTATTCTCCTTAGAAAACTGAAATTGAAAACCTGACCCAAACATGAGCATTCAGTGTTTTTAACTTAGACATATTTTTTGCAAATGTCATCCATTTGGATCAGTCCATCAACTCTGACAGCTCCTGCAGCGTTGCACGCCTATATTATCACTGTACGTTATGTACAGGCACTGTACATTATGTACACTGTGTACCCTTTTCTACCTCATGTACAGGAAAAAAATTAAACAAATTTACTAGTTCTAAGGGGGAAAAAAAGTCCTCTTGTTTCCTTTTTAAAGAGCGGGTATTTTTCTGGATATTTAGCTCAAGCCGCTTTTGACAAACTCTAAAAATGCTATCTGAGTAACGAGAAAGAGCGTTGAGTTTTCCTTCCCTCTACTCTGATTAGAAATGGGATCCACGCCCCAGCTGGATATTTCCAGTTCATGCCCAGTAGAAATAATTTTCTGTCCGATTGCCAAACGTTGTCCCATGTGGCCAGCAAAGGTTGGACAATAGCAGTAATACAGCTTCAAGTAAAGAGCTGAAAACGATCCCCTGCAACCGGAGGCCTCAGTTCTGCGTAGTGTAATAATTCTAGCACCATGATTTAGCTTCCTTTTTTCCTTTCAAGTATTCAGTGCAAATCAATCGTATTGTCAATGCTTACGTTTCCTACCTTACTTATTTGTAATGACATGTTCAAGTGGCATACTAGAAGGTTGATCCTGTGGTCTATACTTAACCAGTAATCCTCATGCACACTAGTAACCCCATTGAATATCAATATCAGATTGTGGTGCCAGGGAAAGTTAAACAAATCCCGAGGAATCTGTTTTATTAGCATTTATAGGATTTGTGTGTGTGAGCGTGTGTGCGTATACATCCACACTTGGGAACAGTAGTTACAGGGAAAAAAAATATGAGGGATTCCTCCGGGGACAATAAGCGCTGCTAGTTCTTGAGCTCATACCAACGCTGATGTTGCAGCCTGTAAATGTTAAAATATCTGACGATATTTTCTTTCCTGAGGAACTCGGTGGCATTTCTCACAGTTAATACGTTAGCTAAGTACACCAGACAAAAGTTCAGACCCGCACTGCGCTTGGCCCCGCAGCCCTGTTTTCCCCAGCCTGGACCCGTTCAGCATCGCGTGTACGAGACCGGGAAACACGGGGGAAGTACACGAACGTGAAAGACCAAAGCCACGGCCCTGCAAAGGCGCCCGTCGCAAGACCTGGCCGGCTGGCACCGGCACCGCTTTCGCGGGGGGGGGACGGCGGCAAGCCCCGGCCTGCCGCCGCCTGCCCCTGCCCGGGCCCTTCTTCCCCGCCGCCGTCCCCACCCAAAAATCCCGACGCCTGCAAACCGCGGCCGAAGGGTCCCTGGAAATCCCCCCCCACCAGCAGCACCGCTCCCCGGTTCCCGGCCGGGGCAGCCGCCGCCGCCGCCCGGTTCCCGCCGGCCGGGCGGGCTGGGAGGCGGGCGGGGGCCGGGAGGGGAGCGGTGTGGGGGCTGCCCGCCCCGCTGGGCACCGGGCGGGGGCGGGGGGGGCTCCCCCGCCTGTGCCGGGACCCGCTCCGCGACGCGCTGCTTGCGTCTCCCTCAGGATTACCAAAAAAAAAAAAAGAAAAAAAAGGCATTAAACCCCTCGTTTTGAGCTTCTCCTTCGCCAGCGCCTCCCCCGGCACCTCGCCTCCGCGCCCCGCCGTAAAATGAGCCCCACTCCGGCTTGCCCCCCGGTTGCCAGCAGCCGCCCCGGCGCGACGCGGACACGCGTGGGCTGCGCGCCCGGCCGCCCCCGCCACACGCCTGCCTCCGCGGCGGGGCGCGGGGAAATGCCCCGCGGTCGCCCCCCCGCCGTCACCCCCCGCAGCCGCAGGCCGTGGGGCGCGCAGGGGCTCGGCCCCTCCGCGCAAGCCCCGGTGCCTCCCGGAGCGCCGCAGCCGCGCAAGACGCGCTTCGCGGCGGAGGAGCTGCCGATGCGGTTTGTTCCTGGGGTGGTGGTTGGGGTTTTTTTTCCCCCCTACACGTTTTCTCTTTTCTTTTCTATTTTTAGTTTAAACCTTTGGGCGGGGGGGGGGGGAAGAAGAAAAAAAAAAAGAAAAAAAAGCGCTAAATATTCCCCTGCACTGCAGCTCACCTGAGTAAGAAAGGCTCTGCCTTTACCTCCCAACCCGGTGAAGAGTTTCCCCCTCGAACCAAGGAAAAGGGTTGTTAAATAACAGTGGGTTTTGTGTGCGCCCAATTTATGATTCAACAATAACGTATCCGTGAAAATATGATCTGAATATTTAAATAACTAATTGTTTTATCTCTTCTCCTTGTTTATTTTCGTCCCTGGCGTGGTATTTCTTATTAAAACGGACGGATGGAAGCCCTTCCCCGAAGGTCCCTGCAGGCACCTCGGACTCACCCAGTTGAATATTGCGAATCCACCTCGATAAGGTTTGGGCCACACTTGTAGCAACGTGATTTTTCTTTTTCTGTCGGGATGATGTTGCAACGATTCGCAAACCTGCCCTTTCTCCAAACCACCGTCATCGGTTAGAAACGTGACGTGCTCCCCTCCCGCTTTGCTTTGAGACCCCACCGCTCGTCCCTATATATTGTTTACAGGACACAGAAATGTCCCATAGAGTTTCCTTCTCGGGGTTAGCGATCGCGGAGCTTGTTGTATCGGCCCCGTTAGGACCTGCCTTGAAATACAGCTACTTTTCCGCACATATATATATATAAAAATTATATATTTTATTTTTCCCCCGTATAATTTTCTTTTTACCTCTGGTAATGAGTCCAGTTTCGGCGGCGGGCGGAGGTTGTATAGAATTTTGAGAATTTCCCCGCAAGGCTGAAGTTTCTTTTCGACTGCTGTTTTTTCTAGATTAACTTTGGTTTGTTTTGCTCGGCGAAAAGTCCCAGGCGGAGCGTGCCTCCGTAAAAAAGAAAAATACAGCGGCGGGTTTAATCGCCGACTACATCTGCCGTCCCTAAGCCTGCTCCGAGCGTCCCCGTGAGAGGGGTACCCCTGCGAGAGGGGTAGGGGGCTGCTCCTATTTTGCGGGTAAAACGGGCAGTGCGGGGGGGGGGGGTAAAACGGGTCACACCGCCCGGGCTCCCCCGTGCAACCATTTCGCTCGGGTTTCCTTGACCTGGAAGCCAGCTCTAGCCTAAATCCCACCCGGGGCGGCGGGGCAGAGAGCCTGGTCCCGATCCCCACCCGCCCTCCCTGCAAAAGCCGCTTGCCCCCAGCCGCGCCAGCCACGGGACGGGCGCGGCGCCGGGTACCTGAGCCGGGAGGGGGGCGGATTTGGGACGGGACGGGGCAAGAGGCCGTGCGGGCAGGGCCCGGGGCCCGTCGGGGCGCCGCTCCCCACCACCCCCCCCCCCGCCCCAGCCACACATTTGAAGCAGCAAATGCAGAAGATGCCCCAGCCTCCCTACTCGCCAGCCCCGGGCGAGTGAGGCAACCGGCTTCCCCGGGCGGCGGGATCCGGGGGTCTGGGCAGCGGTGGGGGCGCGGGGGGCCACGCAAGTCCCGCCCGCGGGGACGGGGCCTCGGCCGGCGGCGGGGAGGTTAAAGAGCGTGGCCTTTCCCTCCACAACGCCGGGCCGGGCCCTTTCTGGTGTAATGGGCTAATTAGAGAGGGGCGGGCGAGCTTAAGCAAACACACTCGCCCGCCGGCCAGGTCTCTCCCGGGGATTAATATTAAAGACCGGTGCATTGTGTTTTGCAAACGGGCCACCCCAGCCCCCCTCGGCGCCCTCCCCGTGTCCGCGGTTGCGGAGCCGCCTCTCGCCGGGCTCTGCCCGCCGCTCTGCCTGGTCCCTCCTTTTCTTCGCACCGAGGGCTCTCTCCTCGCTGCTTTAATCGCCGGCTGCAGCCCAGCTCCCCCCGCACAGCCGGGATGGTGATGGGGCCACGCGTGTCCGTGCGCGGCCGGCCCGCGGGGCAGCTTTTTTGCAGGGGGTGCTGGGCAGGGCTGGTCCCCCGTGGGGGTGGGGGTGCGTACGTGTGCGTGTGTGTCCCCACGCCTGTGCCCCTCCGGTACCCTCGGAGCGCGAAAGGCTCCCGCCGGCTCGGGGCCGCGTCCAAGCCAGGCCGGGCACGGCGCGGTCCTGCCCGGGCCCGGCTTAATCCTATCGCTGGGGACGTGAGGCTGGCGGGGAGGGGGGGACCCGGGCATCGCTCTTGTTTTAGCGGCCGCTGTGACAGCTTCTGCAAAAGCAGCCCCCGAGCCCTGCCATTACAGCCCCGTGAGCGCCCTGTCCCCCGGCTCTGCCCGCGCCGAGGTGCGGGGGGCCGCCGGCAAAGCCCGGGGGCTCGGGGAGTTTCTTAACCCTCCCCCGGGGAGCCGCTTCGGCAGCTCCGGGGCTGAGCCCCGCTCATCGGGGGCCCGCCGGAGAGCGGGGAGTCCCGTCGGGGGCCGGCGAGCCCCGGCTGCCGGCACGGCAGCGGCGGGGGGGTGCAGCGGGGCCCCCCGGCAGCGCCCGCCGCCTCCCCCGGCGCTCGACGCCGCGCTTCCCCGCTCCCCGCACGCAGCAGTGCGAGAGGCCGCGTATAAATACACATGTGCGTGCGTGTGCCTTTGTACCCCCGTGTGTACGTGTATGTGTGCATACACACGCGTGCAACGTATACGCAAAATATGCATGTGTATATATAGTATAATTGTGTGCTATATAGACGCATGCATGCGCGCATGTGATGCGCACACACGTAGGTACGTGTAGGCAGGTACCTTTTCCCCCTTTTACCCAGTGCAAAAACAACGGGGGAAGGTGCTCGGGTGAATTAATGGCGGTGCGGTGGGTCTGGTGAAGGAGGGCCCGCGCGTGTCGCGGCCCCACGCATGCCCCTGCCCAGCCCCCCTCCGGCAGCCCGGTGCCGTCTGGGGGTGCGAGCCCCCCCCCCCTCCACGCCGCGGGGGTCACGGCCGGTGCAGCGAGCGCCTACGTGAGCGAGGGCAGGGTACGGGGCAATGGGGCCGGGGGGCTCCGCCGGCGCTCCGCGGCTGCTTCGGGAGGTCGGGGGGAGAGGGCCCGGGCTGCCACAGCAAACGGCCCCCGCCCCCGGCTCCCCCCGCCCCGGCCTCCCGTCCCATCGCAAGTGCTAATTGCGGCTCTTTTCTGGCTCCTCTCTATTTGGGTCCCTCGGAGGGCGCTGCGCGGGAGGACACGTCACGGATACGTTATCCCCTCCCCTCTTGAGGCTCTCCTGGCTTTCTGCAGCCTTTGCTAAAGAATTAACCGAGGGGTCCACTTCAGAGCTCCTTCTGCCCCTGGAAAAAAAAAAAAAAAAAAAAAAAAGAAAGAAAGAAAGAAAGAAAAAAAAACAAAAAGGGGGCGAAAAAAAGCGGAGATATCGGTGCTTTCAGGCGAGGAGCGTGGCGGCTAGGATTTCCGAGAGGAGGGGAATTTTGCCTTCGATCCTTGCTGTATGGTGAGGATCGCTGCTCGTTGCGGGAGGTGAATGTAGCGAACCCTCCCTTCGCCTTTGAAAGGCATGTCTATGCGAAGGAGCCACCGCTTTGCTCTTTAAATACGTGACAAATATTAATAATAAAAAAAATAAGTAATTCCTCATCTTGCAAATTCTTTTTCTTTAAAAGGAGGAAAGAAAAAAAAAAACCCAATAAATAAATCCGACAAAATCAAACCCGCGCCTTTGCCAGCGCTTGGACTTGTTTGGAAAGAGACAACGCTGAAGTGGCACTGGTCCCGAGGAAAACGGATCCTTTAATTTGACTCCGCATGAGAACCACATTTGGAGCTGGGCGCAGCGGCCGGAGCGGCGGGAGCAGCCCCGCGGCCAGCAGCCCCCGGTGCCCGCAGCCCCGCCGCCAGCCCAGCCCCGCCGCCGCCGCCGCCGCCGCCGCCCCGCGGGGCTCGGCGCCCCCCGCGCCCCGGCGCTGAGGCAGCCCCTCGGCCACCGGGGGAAAGCTCCTTTCTGCCGCAAGAGCAGCCGCCGCCCGCCGAGAGGGAAGCGCCTGAAGGAAATGCGAGGCTTGTGATTTCGGAGCACCCCAGCCATCAGCTCCCTCCGCACCGGCTTTGACTTTCGTTTAGCGGGGGGCTGCCCGGCCGGCTCGTCGTCTCCTCGGCATCTCGGGCTCCGGGACCAGATCATTCTGCACTTCGTTAAACGAGCAGCGCGGTCTTTCCTTCCCTTTTTTTTTTTCCTTTTTTTTTTTCTTTTTTAAGAGACAGAGTGTCCAAAACCGGTTCAGCCTGCTCAGCCCAATGATTTCTTGCGTGGACGCTCTATTTTTAATATTTTTTATTATTATTTTTGGACGGGGAAGGATTGAGTAGAAGAAATCCTTCAGTGAAGGGAACCGAGTGCTTTGCTCCCCGTTGAGGAGAAGACCCGATCCCAGCTGCAGGCAGAGGACCGTGGTTCGTGTAGGTCTTTCGGTCTCGGTTTCGAAGCGCTAGATATTGAAGGGTCAGAGCAGAACTGCCTTCTCCCGAGCGGCTTGCCTGTCGTGGTCGTGGCTCAGAGATCGCCTCCCCCCTCCTCGCACCATTTCTGTTGGTGGCGTTTTTGTTTGGTTGGTTTGGCTTTTTTTCCCTCCCCTTTTCCCCCTTTTTTTCTCCCCTTTTTAAGTTTTTTTTTTTTTTTACTATTATTATTTTTAGTTGATTTGATTTGGGTGAATTCCCTCCCTCCCTTCCTTAAACGAAAATACTAACTCTGAAGCCGAAATCCATGCCCCCTGCAATTCGGAAGAATCGGGTCTAATATGCCAGTGTCATCTTCGCCTTGCAGTAGTCGCGATGAAGGAAAAATCCAAGAACGCGGCAAAGACTAGACGGGAAAAAGAAAATGGAGAATTCTACGAACTGGCCAAACTCCTGCCCCTGCCCTCGGCCATCACCTCCCAGCTGGACAAGGCGTCCATCATCCGTCTCACCACCAGCTACCTGAAAATGCGAGCCGTCTTCCCCGAAGGTAACCACGGCGGGGCTCCCCGGCGGCGCCGTCCGCCTCCCGCCCGGCCCGCACCGGAGGGACGGGGCAGCGCTGCGGCCCGAGAAGGGGCGGGGGGGGGGGGGGGACACGACACGGACGGGGGACCACGTACCCCGAGACGAGCCCGCATCGCCTCTACGTCCTGGGAGGAAGGGGGGTGTTTGCAGGGGCCCCAGCCCCGGGTGGCAAAGGAGGGGCGAGCGAGGGGAAAGCCGCCGGGGGCGGGAAGGAGCCCGCTTGCCTGGGAAGAGGGGGCAAGGAAGCCAAGGCTTGCCGCGGGGGTGGCGGGCGGAGGGCGGGCTGCGAGCAGCAGCGCCGGTCCTGCGAGGCCTAAACGCGACAGCAGCTCGCCGCGGCGGCGCGTAGGGGGACGAGCCCCCCGGGACCCGCGCCCGGGGGTGCGGGCTGTGCGGGGACCCCGGCCGGCGGCTGCCCCGGGCCGGCGGCGGAGCGGGGGCGGGCAGCCCGGCCGGCGGCGGAGCGGGGAGGCAGAGCCGTCCGGTTAATCCCCCCCTCTTCACCCCTCCACCCCCCCTCCTTTGCTGCCGGTTCAGCTCCCTCTGTTCGGGGGCACCGCCCCGAGGAGAGCGGGCTCCGCTCTTCGCCGCCGTGCGCGGCGTCTGCGGCCCCGGGATGCAGCCGGCCCGGCCCCCGGGGGAGGCCCCTCGGCTCGGCGCTCCTGCCGGTGCCCAGGCACGGCCTGGGGGAAAAAAAAAAAAATACTGTGGGTGTTATTATTATTTCGTTTTGGTTGGAGTTTTCTAGAGGTAGGGGAGCAGGCTGGGAAATACGGCGCGGCGGCTTCGCAGCGAGGCCCTGCGCCTTCTCCTGGGGCCGGGAAGGGGGGGGGGGGCAGTCTGAGCCCAGCCCCCCCCCCCGAGCAGGGCCGGGACCCCGCTGCCCCCCGGCCGGGGCCGTGCGGGGCCGGGGCCGTGCGGGGCGGTGAGCGTCGGTGGCTCCTGCAGCTCGTCCCGGAGACACGCAGCACCGAGGCCTGACACCGCGCTCTCCTTCCCCCGGGCTTTGATCAAAAACACCCCCCCGGCCACCCTCGCACCGACACCCCGAGCGCCGAAAAGGCGCACGGATGGGGCCGCTTTGGGCGAGGGGAGGCAGCCGGCCGGCACCCACGGGGAGCCCTGGGCCGGCCTTTCCGTGCCGCCGCTGAGCTGATGGGAGGCGTGAAATGAAACGCTGGTTCGTGTCTGCGGGTGGCTAAATAAAGCCCAGCTCCCCCCTTTGTCATTTGTTTGTGCCTCTCCGGACGAGGCGGGCTGAAGGAATTAGCAAATTCCGGAGTGGAAGGTCTGCTCTCCATCGCGGTTTCTAAGGAGCTTTATTAAAAGCCTGCAAATTAAAAAAAAAAAAAAAAAGGGGGGGGGGGGGAGGGCGGGGAAACAAACCCACTCCCAAACCGAGAAAAGCTTACCGTTATAGCCATCTAATTCAGTAATTTCGAGAGTAAATACTAGCAGTGCCACGGAAAGCCAGGGCTCCTTTAGCGTGCGCTCCCGAAGTTAGCGCAGCAAGGGGAAGCGAGGCGCTGCTCCGCTGCAATTTCCAGCCGTTACCCCCCATCGGGAAAATTCCCGGTGAGGAATAGCGCGTCGTAATTTCGGGGGGCCGCTCGCCGGCCCTTGCTGGGGAACATGCCCGCGAATGGCTTTGGTTTAGGAGGGAAGAAAAGTGGCACGTTTCGAGATGCTGCTGAATGTGTCCCTGCTTTTGCAGCCCTACTGATCCTCAAGAGCAACAAGACGACCCTGAGAGCAGGTTTATACCCACAGCCCGGGTGTGTTTTAAGTGTCGGTCTTCCTTAAACAGGCCGGGCGTGCGCTTCCGCACACTCTGCTTATTAAGAGCAACGTTTAAATGCATACGGCGAATTCCTGATCTTTCATCGTCTTAAGTACGGATGGAAATACGTTTAAAACCAGAGCTTTGCATCCAGGGACGGACAGGCCGGGGGAATAACAACCTCCGGTCCCCGGGACGTGCGTTTAGTGCCTGGGAGGGTGGAGGGCAGAGCGGGGACCCCAGAGAGGCGGCGGCGGGCAGTGCCCGCTCCCCCGCAGGGTTCAGTAGGGCGTTTGGTGCCCGGGGCGGGGGGGTGCACGACGGCACACGGTCCCGCATCGCCCCTCTCTTCCTTTCCCCTCGGGATTTGTGTGTGGGAGGAGGGGAGGGGGTCCGCCCCCGCCCCAGTTACCCGGCTGGTGGTTTCCAGTTAGCTTGACTGGGAGGGGAGGGGGGGAAGCCCAACAGGCCGAGAAGGCTGCCCGGCACGGCATCTTAAATTCTGTGGGCAGCAAGACCTGGGAAAAGCGCCCCTTGGAGCGTCTTGGACCCGACGGGTCGGGGGGCACCCACGTCCGAGGTCCTGGGGCTTGAAATAGAGGTGGGCACCTAACAGGCCCCCTCACCACCCGCCGGCCTCTGCTCCCGGGGCGGTGGGAGCCGCGCTCCCCCGGGAGTCGCCCCCCGAAGGCTCAAGGGAGTTTCCACCTCCCAGCCCACGGTGGCTGCGGGGGCCAGGCCTGCGACTCCTCCAGCATGCATGCTAGGCCCGGGGGAGCTGCAGCCAGCGTGATCAGAAATGCTGTCCAGCCATAAAACCGGCTTCCAGCTCTGTCTAGACTGGAGGGGGAGAGAGAGAGAGAGGGCTGTGTTTTTTAAAAAAACTCCGGTGGATGGCTTCCCCCACCCGCTTTATTTCCAGAGCGAGCTGACACACAGTTCAGGCAAAGTTTGAGACCCTCACCGCGGTGTCTGGTCCCAGCGCTTCGACAGGGCTTATAAGGGGGTTCAGACAGGTCTCCCCCTGCCCACCGCGGCCAGGGCTTTCCTGAAGATGCACATTTTGGACCGAACTCACAGATCCCCCCGCAGAGGCGCCCAATCAGTCTCAAAGAACTGAGAGTGAAAGGGGATTTATATTCCAGCTCCTTTCTCCCCTCAAAGTGCAAGCCCTGGAAGGCACAATTTCGCGCTCCGGTTTCACAGATTTTGCAGTGCGGTTTCGCTCTGACCTTCAGATTCATGAATTAAAGTCCAGGAGACAGCAACCTACAGCCTCCCCCGCGCTCCCGCTCTGTAAGATCGTCTTTTCTTGCATTTTGATTTTTTGCCAAGGCATTTATTACTGTAGAACAAAAATACACCACGGGACTTCTTCTGTCTTGACTGTCAGTATTTATTTTTTTATTATTATTCTAAAAACGAGCAAATGAAAGAAAGAGATGCGAGAAGAAATTGCGTTTGAAAACCGCGATTCTCTGCCCGCCGGTTATGGCAGCCTGGTTGAATTGTGACCTTCCCTCTCCCCCATCCCCGACGCAGTTTCCAAAACTGATGACAAAACTGCGCATTTATGGATGTTTAAACCGGATGGGAAGGAGCCAATTCATAACTGACCCAAAAGATAATGTGCGTTGTACAAAATAATCTGAATAAAATGACTCAGCCGTAGATTTTAGACCTGTTCCTTATTCCCAGACGCGGACAACAGAAATGACTAGGAGCGTACAGAGTTTTCGGTCCCTATTTAAACCCGGCCGTGAATGTATATTTTAAGAAAATCAAGGCGAATTGCAGCTATTTCATCTAATTTTCATACGCACTCGGAAGAGGTTCATTAGCGAATTAAATAAATAAATAAAGCCCGAGCCGGCGGCGTGAGTAATCCCTCTGCGAAACCGTGCCTCTATTGTAATAACCGCTAATAGTGGCATTAAAGGTCTTACTAAAACAAAAGTGCCCTCAGGGCTTCCCTGGAGCCGTTCCCCGGCGGCGGGGACGGGCGGCGGCGGCGGGGGTCGCTCCGGCGGGGCGGGAGGAGTGCGGGGGTCACTGCCGTGGGAGCTGTGGCTCTGCCCGCCACCTCGCTGCCTGTCGTGCGCCCGCTTTCGGGCCTGTTGGCGTCATCTGGTGCTCCTGGCTCGCCGGGTTTGCGTTTGTCCGGCTGTCCTGGAGGCCGCTTTTGTTGTCTTTTTTTTTTTTTTTTTTTTTCCTCGGGGACCTGGCCTTTTTCTTTTTTTCCTTTTTCTTTTTCTGTTCTTTTCTTTTCTTTCTTTCGTTCTTTCTGTCTTTCTTTTTTTTTTTTAACTAAAATCTTGATCTTTACGTCCGTCGCTCACGTCGCCCAGCCCTCGGCCGCCTTTCCAGCCGGTGACGCCGAAGCCGGCCGAGAGGAAGCGGGCGGGCCGGTCCATCCCCGCCGAAGTGAAGCTAAGGCAGCCCTGCTCCTTCCCAAAGCGACCCCGCCGTGAGAGCCTCCCGCCCCGAGCAGAGGTTACCCCCGCCGGGACCGGGGGCTCCCCGTCGGCTCCAAATCCGCCCCGGCCCCTCGGACCCGCCGGCCAAGCGCTGCGATCCCCTTGCGCCGTCGGGGCTGAGATTCCCTCGCCCCTCGCTGCGGACGGGGCTTAGGGCAAGGTGCCAGCTCTGCCCCTCGCCCAGAGCCCCGCAGCCTCACGGGCTGACAGGCCATCCCCTCCCCAGCCCACCCCGTGCCTCGCCCAAACGAGGGAACCAAAACCGGAGGGAGGGCAGGGGCCGCCTCCGCCCCGTCCCCGGCGGGTGCCGGGGCTGGCAGCTCGCCGCCCCCCCGGTAATTTCCCCTCCGCTCTCCCGGCCGAGGGAGGCACAACCGCGCTGGGGAAAAAAAAAAAACAAAACAGGAGAGGCGGCGCTGAAAACCCCGGCGCTTGCAGTTGACCCGGGCTCCTTGCGGAGGATGGCTATTGAATACCGGGGGGGGGACACCGTGCGCTCCGGGGGAGCCGGGGAACAATGCAGCAGACACAAAGGAAATGCTCCGAGTTACAGGGCAATCCGATACTTCACGTAACACGTCGCTAAGTAATTCTTTTAGCAGAATCCCGAGCAGAAAAGCTACCGAGATTTCAAACGTGCGTGTGTACGAATTTGTGTATTTGGAGAGCGAAGGTGGGAGGGGTTCCCAAATATTTCTAGATCTTATTACAGTTTAACTCACCCCCACCTCCCTGGAAACCGAGAAATGATACAAAGTGAATGTTGAGGTACTTTGAAAAACGGCCAGAGGTGTCAAAAGACGGTGGGGGCAGGATCGTGCCCGGGTTTGCCGAAGGGAGGGGGCCGCGTTCGTATGAGAACCCCCACGTAAAAACCAAAGCGGTGAAACAGCACGTACTTCGGGGGGACCTGTGCAAAACCCCTTTTCTGTCCCCGGGACGCCGTTGCCGGAGCCCAACCTGCGCCCGGTGCCCGGGGAGGGCTTGGCGGGCACAGCTGCCCGGTATTCCCCCCTTAGCGTTGCCTGCCGGGCGCCCACCCCGCCGTGCCCTCCCAGCACGGCCCCGGTCCCGGTGGGTTACGGACACCGGTAAAGGGAGAGCTAACAAGGAGAGAGGCTCCTCTCGTCCGTGTTTGCCGACGGCGGGATGCCGGGAAAGGAGGTTGCGCCCGGGGCCGGCCAGTCCCCGTCTGCCCGCTGAGCCCGGCTCCGGCTCTCCGGGCTTCACCCCCCGGCAGCGGCCGGAGCCGCCCCAAAGCGCCGGCCGTAGGCCACCTCCGACCCCCTAGCACGGCAGAGGGGCTGCGCTCGGGGGACGGGCCACCCCCGCCGCTGCCCCCAGCCTTCGCGGGAGGGATGCGCCGGCTGCTCGCCCCCTCGCTCGCCGGGAAATGGCTCTGCGGGCCAGCGCCGCAGGTAGCCCCTGCTGCACCGCGGCCTTTCTGCGCGTTTCCTTCGAAAAGAGCGGGCCGGCAAGGCGGCAGCGGCGGCCGGGGGGCCGGCAGCCTTCCCCGCCGGGGAGCCCTCCCCGGCCGCGGCCAGCCCGGCAAACTCCCACCGCCTTTAAGGGGCGCAGGGAAGGCTGGCTGTGCATCGGCAGCAGTTTTGGCCCCGCTCCAGTCCAGTGAGTGAAAATGCGCCTTATTCGCCGGCCGGGCAGAGGCAGCTCGTCTGAGTCTATTGCATCCATATGTTTACGGGAGGTACGGTGCGCGTTTGCAAATCTCTCGGAAGACTAGTTAATGGGCGTTAGTGCTTTATCTGAAGGCAAGGTTTTGTTCGTTTCGTTTCCACCTTTAAAGCGATCTGCTGGTGGATTAAATGATAAAATCATCGGCTTTAAAATAAGCTTAGACGAATGCCAGGCTGATCCACCAAACGCGTTTACGTTTGATGCGAGTTCGCGATTGCAACTCCAATTTACAGTTTCAAAGGGAACAAATCTGCGGAAGTGACCTTTTTTTTTTTTTTTTTTTTAGTCCGGGTTAGGGAAGAACCTTAAAAATAGTGGAGATTTTGGGGATGCCGTGAAACCGTACCTGGCCAGCCGTGATGGATAGGACGGAGCAGATTGCCACGCACGGGTGCGGCAGAGACACTCTTCGTTCTTGAAGAGCTTCTTCGTGAGAGGCTCAAAGAGTAAATCTGCTTCGTCCTTCGGAAAGCGAGGGCTCGTTTCAGGACAGTTTTTACACCGCTAGGCGTAACCCCCTTTGTAGGCTTACAATCCCGTGTTTCGAGATTTGCAATTAGTAAATCGAAATAAGGGCAAGCCGCGCAGCAGCAGGACTGACTCTCTCGGTTGCATTTGTTACCGCCTCGGGAAGGGTACTGAGGGATGTCTCTGCGATCCTCAAACTTTCCGCCCCAGGGGAAGCAGCGTTTCAGCAGAAAGAACGTTTGGCGTGTCCCTGGAAGTTTAGGAGCCTTCTCCAAATCGCGAATTGGGAAACGGCCGTAGAAAAGTGCGACTTTTCGTTTGGTTCTTCAAAGCCCATTTCCCAAACGCGTGGCCAAACACTTCTCTCGGAGAAGGGACGGTGTCCTTTCCCCTAGCCACAAGAAAGCGCAGCCGCCCACCGTGCGCTTCTGCGGCGCGGCTTGGAGAGAGCCGCCGGGGCAGCCGGAGCGACGGACACGGGGCAGGCAGACAGACGCCTCCTCTTGGGACTGACCTTGGGTGCTGCTACCGCCTTGCGACGGCGGAAAGGAGGCGCCGGGGCCGGCCGAGGTCCCCGGGGTGCCCTGCCCGGCGCTGGGAGCCGCAGGCTCCTTCGTGCCTGCCCGGCGGGAGCGGGGCGTGGGGCTCGGCTCGGCTGACACCCGCGCAGCGGGAGGAGAAGAAACTCGGGGGGAAGCAGAGCGGGCAGCCGCGCTTCGCCACGCGTCCTCTCCGCCGCGGCCCCCTTCCTCCCGTGGGAGATCCTGTGCACCCCAAGGGAGGCCCCAAGAGCGGGCAGAAAGGCTCCCATCGTTCCTGGACCAGGGCTACCCGCGGACGCTCGGCCAAAGGGTGCGCGGAGCAGGGAGGGCTTCAGGCGGGACGTTTAGAAACACGCTCCAAAGCCGGAGTTTAGGGCAGGGCTTTCCGCCTGGGTGTCAACTTCTTCTCCCCCCCCGTAAGGGAGCCCAGCGGGGCTCCCGCTGCAGCGGCCTTTGCCCCTGCGCGCTTGTGGCGGGAGGTTTCTTTGAGGGCACCTGGGCGGTGAGGGGGCAGCGGGGGAAAACGCGGCGCTCGGTTTCAGGGCTGCACCGCAGTTTGCAGCCACAGGGCACCCATCGCTCGGCACCCATCGCAGGCCAGTGCGCCCAGGCGAAACGCGGCAGACGGGACCCCCGCTGCCCCCGGCCGCAGCGAGCCCGGGGCCTTGTGAAGTCCGCGTCGCCGCGCCCCGGCCGCCGGCCCCGCCGGGCTGGCAGCAGCGAGCGTCCCCGCCTCCCGCCCGCCGCCGGCCCTTCCGCAGCGCCTCTCGGCTGCGAGGGAAGCACGGGCAGGAAGACGCTCAGGGCTCCGTGGCCTCTCGGAAGCGGTGCTGTAGCCCCGAGGGTTTAAGCCTTCTTTTCTCTCCTTTCTCTCCAAAAAGGAGGCATTCAATGGATGCGGTCCCGTGTCATGTCGTGTCCCCCCGCAACCTGTGCGCCCTTGCGGGCAATGGCACGCCGCAGAGCCTGCCGTCAGGTGCCGATAGGAGTCTCCAGCTCTTCGGCTGGCACGGGCAGTTGGTCTCAGCTCCACCGGGGGGCTGGTGCAAGCCTTCTTGGCATGGAGGAAACGAAAAACAAACCAACCATCCAACCCCAGATCACCCCCGCCCCAAGCCCCCCCCCCCGCCCCAGCTCCATCAATAACCTTTCGCTGTCACCAAGGCAGCGGCGGGCGCACCGGCTCCCCCCAGCCCGCCGGGCAGCGCTGGGGCGGAGCGGCGGGACCGGGTCGGGCCTGTCGGGTCCGCGGGGCCGGAGCAAGGCCGGGGCCGGGCTGGGCGGGGGGCGGGAAGGGGGCGAAGCCGTGCAATCGCGCCGGTAAATTGCTCGGTGCCGTCCGTGCGCAGGTGAAGAGGCCGTCGGGGCCGTCTCTCCCCCGAGCGAGCTCCGGCCCTCTTTAACCTCCTCAGCCCCCTCCCCAGCCGGGACCCGCCTTGGCCAGCGTGGCGGTCGTCGGCACCGGCAGCCCCGCAAAAGCCGCGCTCCCCGCCCAGCCCGCCGGCCGGCGGCGCAGGGCAGCGGGCGGGGGGGGCCGCGGCGGGCCGGGTGTCAGGGCCCGTTCTGCCGCACCTCCCGCGGGGAGCACGCGTGGCCGCGGCAGTGATTGAAGACAGGCGAGCGTCTCGCAGCTCCGTGTGCCTTCCGTGGGGGAACACACACACACACCCACCCACCCCCACACACCCGCTGGGCGCCAAGCGCCCCGGGCTGCGCTGGCAAGGCTGCGGGCAGGCCGGCAGCTCCGCGCCTGCCTCTGCGGCGGGCTCGTCCCTCGGGTCCGCAGTGCGTGGCCGCTCTTCCCCCATCCCGGCCGCGGGGGAAGGGGGGACGGACAGGGTGCTGCTGGCGGGACGGTGCCGGCATGGTGGGCCAGGGGAGGCGGCTCCCCGGGGGGCAGGCGGCTCCCCGGGGGCGGCCGGGCGGGCCCCTCTCCGGGAGGGCGAAAGTGCCTCCGCGGGGGTGCCCTCGCCGGGAGCTCCAGAAAAAGAGCAATTCCCTTCCCACCCGTGCGTCTAGAAGGGACTGGGCCTTTCCCACCTGCCGAGCCCCCACGGCGCGGCCTGGCCCGCTCCCCGCGGGCGAAGGGGGCAAAGCGGGCGGGTGGCGGGCAGCGCGGGTCCCGCCGGGGAGGCAGGGCGGGCCGGGCTCCGCTTCCCGCTCTAACCAGCTCCTTGGTTCCCTTGCAGGTCTGGGCGACGCCTGGGACAGCCGAGCAGGATAGGGCCCTTGGATAACGTGGCCAAGGAGCTCGGATCCCATTTGCTTCAGGTAGCGGACGCCTTCCTCCTCCCGTACGCGCCGCGCACCGGCAGGCTGGCGTTGCGGTGTGAGCAACCTCCCGCCTCTCCTCCTCCTCCTCCTCTCCCCCGCACCGCCAGAGGAGCCTGGGTGAAGCCCTTCCTCTTACTCCCGAGCCTCACACCGGCCGGGAAGGGAGAAAAACCGAGACACCGACCCCTTCAAAATTTTGGGTTTTTTTGTTTGTTTTCGCCTTTGATATTAACAGGAGTAACAGCTTACCACGGCACTAATGGGCTCTGCGTGCACGCAAAGCGCCTGCCAGCCGTAAAAGCCATCACCAGACGCCCCGGAGCTGCCGGGGATGTCCCGCAGGCGGCCGCCGGCGAGCGGCGACGGGGAGCACCTTTAGGGCTGGAGGGGTGCCGGGCGCCGGGGGCCGTCGTTCCCCGCCGGTGACTCGGGGAGGGGAAACCTGTGAGGGAGAGCGCAGGGCTCCCAGGCGGGGGGTGAACATCTGGGTTAGATCTGCCGTGGACGTTAGCACCTGAAAATACCGTTGTTCGCCATCCCGTTGATCCGCTCTGGAATTCCTCTGAATTCCCCCCCGCGCAGGGGAGTTTAGGAAGTCGTAGCTGGAGCGTGTGTGCCAGCCGGAGGGGGGAAAAAAAAAAAAAAAAATTAGGTTTAGCTCCTTTTTTTTAATATGTGAACTTAATACAGCAAGGGTTTTTCTCCCCCGATTTTAAAGACCTAGTAAACCGTAATCGTTTAACGGCCGTTTTTTATTGTGGGAGGTTAATTCCTGGTCACAGAGCTGGAGCTGTTTTAGCTCTTCACTCTGCTGGGGATCAAAACCTCAACAGAAGGTCTGTTCGGGGGCTGTGGCCGCTTCCCCCCCCCCCCCCCCCCCCCCCCCGCCGAGTGGCCAGGCGGGCTCGCCCACCTTTGTCCCCGCTCGCCTCTGGCGTTACGGGGCGACACCCCCTACCACCCCCCCACCCCACCCCCCCCGCGCGCCCGCCTCGCGCCCCGGCCGTTGGCTCCCCCCGCGCGCCCGCCTCGCGCCCCGGCCGTTGGCTCCCCCCGCGCCGGCCTCGCGCCCCGGCCGTTGCCCGCCCCCGCCCCGCGGCCGTAGGGCCGCGCGCAGCCCCCTCAGGCAGGTCGGCCGCTCCCCACGGGGCTCCAGGAAGCCGCCTACGCCGCGGGAGGTAACGAGGCGGCAGGGTGGGCTCGCTGGGAAGGCGGTGCGAGGTCGCCCGGCGCTGGAGATGGCCGTGCACGCTCGCTGTACACAAGTGTAGATTTCTGTAAATCAACGGCTGCTGCAGCCCTGCAAAATCTTGCCCCCTCTCCTGAAGCGAAAAGAGAGCGCGCTTTCGGCAGAGTGAAGCGTGCCTTACCGACCGCATAGAGTAAATGGAAATCGGTAAAGTTCAAAATGATCTGGAGGTATTTCTAGCCTTGAAAATTCTGGTTGAAGTAGCTGATGTCCTGTCAGCTGTTTCAGAATCACTGGTCCACCTAGAAAAATCCATATCTAGTTATATCGTAAAAATAGTTTGTTGTTACAGTTGCTCCTCCTCCCTGTTAGCTATTCCGCATTTTTTCTGGCATTAAATAAACTTAAGTAACATTATATGCTAATCACCTCTAATACTCATTTTACAGTTCAGTTATTTCTGAATTATGAATGCTTAACATTTTAATAAACCCACATTTACCGTAAACTTTTTTTAAGGGTTCTTAGACCAAAACCTTACATGTGACGTTTCAGCTCCAATACACTTTTCTGTACAGCAAAGTGGGAGACTTACTGCACCATATAATGCAGTAATGGAAGCATTGACACGGTTTTAGTTATGATACTGGGCAGAGCAATTGCAAGATGGCAGTGTTTAAAAGCAAAGTAATGGCTAAGGATGCAATAATTTATTTCCCATTTTAATACTTCTACAAAATTTAATTTATGTTCCAAAAAAGAAAAAAAGTAAAGGCAAAGAGTAAGAGTAATCTGTTTCAATTACATGCTGTAGAATCGTTAGTAGGCCAGAGAATAATTTGGAATATTTTCTTATTGGGGCAGCATGAAGCATACAGGATTTTTATTGCTTCTCTCATGGTTCAGTAACTTCAAAGATGAATTAAAATAAGGGGTTGTTTTATCTGTGTACTGTAAAAACTTTTTTTCTGTTCCACGTGTATTTTCCAATGATGTTCACATGTATGTGTTGATCAAGGTTTCCTAAACTGGTTAGAGAGAATGGATAGGTTTTGATGAAGAATATCAGATACTTTTGAAAAAATGCCTCAAATTGGGCACTGAAGAACCACAGTACTCCCAAACCGATGTATGTCCAAATCATGACTATTTTTGGCTAAACTGTACCATTTGCATTGTATTATTTTTTTCTTATATGAATGACATATGACTAAATTAAACTTTAGTTTTTACTCACACAAGTAATATGTACTTGTCAATATCCTGTCAATAAGAATTTGTAGCATTGGACCTCAAGTTTGCATTACGTATTACCATTAGTCGAGATTCACAAACTGTAGGGATACAGCTTAATGAGCATAAATATCTCTCTTCAAGTGTGATAAAGTTTTGAATGCTGATTTATTTTACTTTCTTTTCCTAAGTTTGCATAGTTACGTAGCAGACAGCCCTCTGTTCAGAAAGGCGTTATTAAAAATACATTCAAAGAAATTTAAAGCATTGCTTACGGTATTGTTAAATATATTGCAAATAGCAGTAAGCTCTGTCTGCCAATTATAGCATAAAAAATGGCTTGCGTAGTACTAGACTTTCCCCTAAGTACCACATAGCTCAGGATTTGTACTAAGTACTAAAATAACCAGAATCAACAGGAGAATGTTAACTTAAAGTGAAGCAGTAAAGCTAGCATCTGTAGGGGGAATGAATTGGATTTCACAATGTGTGCGTGTGTCATAGAGTTTGTAGGAACAGCATTGGATAAAGGTTTCTGTTCCTTAAATTTTGCTGCTATTTGCTGCTGTTGAAGTTGGAGAGTAATCTTCCTCCAAAAGTCTTCAACTTTTTTTTCACTGTAAATGGTTTAAACAGAGTGCTTGCTTTTTACCCTACATATTTCTCTTTTTCAGACTTTGGATGGCTTTGTTTTCGTGGTAGCATCAGACGGCAAAATAATGTACATCTCGGAAACAGCATCTGTACATCTTGGCTTATCTCAGGTATGAGTGATTTATTCTATCTGTTAAATACGGGTACTGGATTTGGAACCTAACACTAGTATCTTGCCATTTACGTAATCATTGTTTTTTAGGGGTGTTTGAAGCTTTGACTTTGTTCTCTGACAAATGGCCTTACTTAAATATTCAAGTTTCCTTCACTTACAACCACATCATGACTGTCTTTATATCTTTTCTTGTTCATTGTATTTTACTCCTCATTACCTTTAAGAAGGGTAATAAATAATATGATATTGCAAATTGCAGATATATACAGAGCTTGAAACCTAAACCTATTGCCTGTGTGGTAACGCTATACGTCTGAAATAAAGTTTAGAATTCAAGACTATATGTTTTAGATTGTGTAAGATATTGAGACTTGCTATGAAATAGAGAGGAAATCTGATGTGGAACATGAGTTTTATGGTAAATGTGCTTTAGGAAAAAAAGAAAAGGGGGGCAGATTTATGAGTGTTCACATGGAATTCAGGGTAGTTTTTCCTGAGTTTTTCCAGCTCAGTGGTCTTTTCAGTAAAGCGTTTTATATGGTTGTGATAGAACTCATAAAACTCAGTTTACTACTGTTCTGCAGAAGAAGTATAAGGGGTTTTTTATTGTTTTTTTTCTTAGAAGGACATTTCTGATTTTTCTGCCTTGTTGGGACAGGCACAAGGGCAAATAGCCTGAATGTATTGCAGAGTGCAAGCTTCCATACCTTTGTGTGTAACTGTATTACACAGATTCATTGGTAGCACCTGACCTAAAGCTTGCCGAAGTCCAGTAGAAAAACTCCTAATTAAATTTCACTGGGCCCTGGATGAGGCTTGCAAGAAACTGAACTGTTTCTTCAGAACCAGTTGCTGTTCAAACACTTCTCAGAGTTAAATAAAGACTTAATAGCAGAGGGAAGAAAAATGAGGAGATGAAGGTGAGAGAGCACAGGATGTTCTGAAAATGTCTGGGGAATACGCCCTGTGGCTGTTCCAATAAACAGAGAAGGGGCTGAGTTGTGGAGACTATCTGTGTACTTTAATTTTGGTAGTAACTAATATTTTTGATTGGAAAACTGTGAAGATCTTTGGATGTGTGTTTATAATAGTGATATTAGAATTAGTAGCTATGAGAAAAAACAGAACTCTGAATAGCTAGAAAAAGTATATAATCTCGTAAACACTGCTTCTAAATCCGAAAGCAACTACAGTCCCTGTTTTTGTAATCTCTTTTAGAAAAAGTAATTTTGAGAATCCATATTCTGTGTGGATACTTTTTTTCTGCCAATTTTTAAAAATGTGCCCAGGAAACATTCTTCGTTCAAGCAGTTTGTTCAATTGAGTCTGTTAGAGTACAGTATTAGTTGTTTCTTATCATTTAATGCACATTCAAATTTCTTTAAGTATCGCTTTGTTTTAGAATAAACTTTCCTAGAGAATGGCCATATTTTCTTCTCTGAATCAACAGCATTATTAAAAGTTTTTCTCGCCCTGACTTTTGAAAAGATCCAACATGCTGCTGACTGCTTAAATAGATTCATTTAGTCAGTACAATTATTCCAAAGCACTGAGTGTTCCCATCTGTCCTTGCTGAAGTAGAGTCTCATTGTCCTGTGCTGCTTGCTGTTTGATAAGTGCTAACCAATCTTCCAGGTTTTGTCCAGAAATTGTTTCTTTCTTTTTGAGGAATATCAAGTTATCAGATCTTGTAGGTCTCAGTATTATCCAGTCATCTGGTGAAATTAAAGAACTACAGGATCAGTAGGGCACTGAATGGACTTGGCCACATTGAAGGAGAGGGGACGGAAAGCGTCATACAGGCTTTAGTCATATTTAGCCCTCATGCCCTCACAACCCTCTGCACAGACTGAATTCCATGTGCATTGCACATGTAAACATCTATAAACAGTGCAAGAGGTGCTGAGGAAAACTAGAGGATTTGTTCATATTGCTCATTGAAGACAGTTTAATAAGCCAGATCACAAATATTTTACTTTAGCAGAGATTCGTAAATGAATGGGGCTGTATCTTTAAACTCCCCAGAAAGCTACAGATCAGAGAGGACAGAGGGATGTGAAATTTAAGGGCATGTTTTAGACTCTCAAAACGCTAAGTGCTGCAGAAGTTTCACAGCGCACAGTTTTTTATTTATAAATACAAAACCCCAGCTAAACAAGGCAGTGATTTTTCCCCCCCTCTTTGCTCATACTGTTTTATCATCTAATCTGTTCTTGCTATTCGTCAATGTTCTATTTTTGAGGCGGCAATTTTGCTTTAAGTAGTACTGGTGTTAATACTAGGCTACTTCTACGTACCAGGATATTAATACATTAACTCTAGGATATTCCTGTAAGCTTCTCAGGGCTCTAAATGAGTTCTTGTTCCTACTTCTCTGGAAATCACTGGGAGTTTTGCCACTGACATCAAGAATGAGATTGGTCTGTAGAAGCAAATTCTGCAAGTCTCCCTCACCAAGTCATAATCCCACACTATATTTTCAACAAGTGCTCTTATAGAGCTCCAGCCAATACAAGCTGAGACCAGAGTGATGATGATTGTAGAAAATCTCTTAGAGTGTGCATAGAAAGGCCTTTTTATTAAATAATTTGACAATTAACTAGTCCACACATCAATTTCCAGTTAAAGTGCAATTTGTTTAAAAATATATATTTAAACTAAATAAAAAGTCCATTTAAAAATATTTTGCAGGATATTCTTGGAGACCTACTACAGCAGCTTTTATCTTCTAGCTGATCTTGAATTTAAGTTCAGCAGAAAGAAATCAGAGCTTCTGAATAACCCTTCACTGGGTAGTGCAGTTAAGCTAGTTTGAAATTAAAAAACAACGTTAAGGATTGTTTTTCAGCACTACTTCACTCACTTCTGTCCGCAGCATCAGAGAATCAGAAACAACATTTCTGAAAAGGCTACGTCTTAATTTGTGGACCTATCACTTAATTTGTGACTTTGGATTTTGATCTGCCTTTGCTCTCAACTGTAACAGTAAATACTGTAAATACTGATGGGTAGGACCCCCTCCTCCACCTAATTTCAACTGGCCTCAGACCAGTGTTGAACTGACTTGTACTAGCTGAGAGAAACAATTTGCCTCTTTTTTTGGTGGATAACAAATAGGTTCAAATTCCCCAAATCCTCTTATGAAACAATGGTGAAAGGTTTTTTTGTTTGTGTTTTGATTTTTTTTTTTTTTTTAATTTTGAAAGTCTGGAGCTTATTCCAGCCATTTTCTGGGTGCATGAGGGAGCCAAGCTTATCTTTGACTTTTGATAAGTCTTGAAATATTTAACCACAAACATCTGAACTTTTCCAAGAGTTTATTTTACTTTCATCAAATAAGTATATGAAAGGCAAAATATGCAATATTTGCTCTAGAATCCATCTACTTAGTCCTCTGTGTTTATTATGAATTGTTTCTTGGCAGGAAAAAAATGTGCAGCTGAGATACACATAAAAAAACCTCTTAGTAGGAAATGGCGATATTTGGTAGTAAGCAGGTATTTACAGATATTAAAAAGCTGCATCAAGGAAGCTGGTTTAATAAGCCTGAGGCATGGGGTTTTAGAAGGTTTATGAATTGAACCATATAATTTATTTTTTTAAGTTTTCAGTGTTTCATTGTAGGCTTTAAAAGAGCATGCATGCACTATGTGTAGCAGGAGACTGTGGTCAGTTTCAAAATTATGTATACATATTTTGGTTATTTGACTCTTAAATAGCCCCCATCTCTTTGCTGACGGCTTTATGTTTCCACTTGCATTTTTACAGTCAATTTTGGTTTCAGTGTTGTATGTTCACCTCCCGCTGATTTTGCTGGGGTTGCAAATGCAAACATCAGAGTAGAACGTGTATATGTTATGTGTGTAACGAGAAAAACTAGTCATTAGTTTGACAAAGCACTTTAGTTTTGAATTTTAGAAATAAGCCCTGGGATACAAATTACAGTTTGGATAAAACTGTGACCTTGGGTCCAGTCCTGTGGATCCTGTGAACAAACATGTCTTTCTCTGAGTAGTCCTTTCGAAATAGGTAGGGACTTTTGGAAAAGTAAGAGATTCCTATGAGTTATACTTTGTAAGAAAGTAGATGCATGTTTATGTGGTTATGTTTATACTTGGTAACAGCAGAGATGCAACAAGATCTTTTGGATTACTACAGTCAATGTTGCTAGTCAGGTTGGTTGGTGTTGTTTTTGTAAGAAAGTCTTTATATTGAAGGGAGAGATTGTTTGCACATAGCCACCCATGAATGATTTTTTTTTTTTTTTTTTTGGAAGCTGTATTCTGTGATACAATTGTTTTAATTTCAAGGGCAAAACATACTCTTCTGTAAAATCACTCTTAGCCTAAGATAAAATAATAAGAACAGGGTCATAAGTGATACTCCTTTTGGTTTGAATACTGACCACAGCTCTGCATTTTTGCAATTATGAGTTTTTTTCATGTTCTGGTTTACTAAGCATATAGGTCAATGAAATACCCATCACCATAAGAATGATTAGATGTTTTTAAAATGGGTTTTATGTGTCTGTAGGTGATTATGATATTTACAGAGATAGTTATGGACATTTACAATATGTTTTTCCCCACGTAATTAAAAACAAACAGAAGCATTGAGAAGCATGACTCGCAGTGAGATTGTATATTCTCCTTCCTCCCCCCACCACTAGAGCTTGAATATGGGGTGTTACTATAACAGGTCCCCACCTGTTACAATCCTGAAAAGGAACAGCCAGTGCTTTTGAAAGAGAACTTCTAGAGAAAATTTTATCAATCAAGCAATGTAGATAACTTCCTTTCCTTTTTCCTTTCCTTTCCTTTTTCCTTTCCCCTTTCCTTTCCCCTTTCCTTTCCCCTCTCCTCTCCTCTCCTCTCCTCTCCTCTCCTCTCCTCTCCTCTCCTCTCCTCTCCTCTCCTCTCCTCTCCTCTCCCCTCCTCTCCTCCCTGCCTCTTGTCCTTTCTCTTTTCCTTTCTTGTCTTCTTCTCTTTATCTCTCTTTCTTCACCTTTCTCTCTTCACCTGCGTCTCTTTCTTTTTTCCTCTCTCCATGTCTCCTTTCTTTTTTTCTCTTTCCTTCTCTCTTTTTTTCCTTATTCAGTGAAATTTTATTCTGGTTAGAACATCAAATCAGTGTTGGTGTTTTTGTTTTTGCAGGGAGGGGTTGTTGGAAAGAAGCAGTCCCCACTGCTAGATGGCTAGAAAAAAAGTTATTTTGCATAGTCTTGGGAAGAGACATTCCATGAATAATGCAGAAAATGGAATGATGAGAAACATTTTCGGAAAAAGATTGCTTTGTGGGGTAGACAACTTCATTTATTCCAAAGAAAAGGCAACTCACACATCTTAGCAAATCAGTAGGATTGGCTCAGAATAATAGGTTAAATTACTTCACCTCTCAGCTGTCTCTGATCTTAGGGGCCCAAGGCACATCAGGCCACACTGAACAATTGGGCAGCCTGACACTAATTTAAAACACAGGCTCAAAGTATTGGTTCACTCCTTAAATCAATTACTGCATCTATCTGGAGACTTTTGTTGGTGAGTTTTATACGTGGCAGACAGAGTTAGCAAAAGGGACATATGGTGCACGCCATTCATTTTTTTGTGCAACAGTTATTATGGGTACAACAGTGGGAAAGACAGAAATACATTCTTGTGCGAGCAAAGTTCAAGTGAGAAGAGGGAATACACAGATATTTAAGATAGTCCTAGTCTTTACTCTGCATATTTACTTAAAGCAGTGAAGGTTCAAACCACTGCCCATGAAAATCTAAGGAAGTCTGCCTTTTGAATTCACTGGCTACTGTTCTGAGCCCTTCACACTACTGTGGATTGAATGTGGTGGATTGTATTTGAAAAGGCACAAAGGAATTGTGGAAGTCTAGTGGTTTGGCTCTGAAGGCTCAGCTGCCAGCTGAATGCAGGTGATAGTTTCTGAGAACCTGTAGAAACATTATTTTTTTGGATATCTGTCTTCTTGAGAGACATTAATACAGTTCACAGAGATTTTATCCCATTTTGTGGCTATCTAACATTTCTACAGCTGCTCTAGTTTGTCACTTCATTTGCCAGCTCTTTCTAATAGCAGCTCTTCTGTATCCGGATCATCACCAGAAATTCCCACAAAAGCGTCTATAATATTAGCTACTGCTGAAGAAGGAATTAATTCAGTTTAATGGGTATAACTTGGAACATGGTTTTGATACAGTCAACTTATATTTTAAAAATGGTGTGCAGTTACCCAGATGCAGTGTGTGCAGGTTACTTAAGAGCACTTTTGGGATAGGAAAAAGAATAGTCAGCTGCATTTCTTCATGTGTTACATGTTTCTTCACAGGTGGAGCTTACTGGTAATAGCATTTATGAGTATATACATCCTTCTGATCATGATGAGATGACAGCTGTTCTTACTGCTCACCAGCCTCTTCATCCTCACCTCTTACAAGGTACTTGTATGATCTGTGATCAAACTAACATTGAAAAACTAAAAAAAGTAACAACCCTAGACTAAAATGTGACAAATTCATATTTATCCAATATGAAGCTATGTACACGAATGGAGGCGCATGAACTTGAAACTGTGACCCAGGATTTTGGTTTGTTGTAGTAAAGGGAATAAGGTATCCTAGGTTAAACAATGCTTTTCATGCATTGGAGTCCATGCAGTTCTAAACAGGTTTTTGGATTTTGCCCAGTGGCCATTTCATCTCTTTTATTGTGTCATCACTGCTGAGGTTGCAGGAATGTTGCAATGGTCTAGCTGTGCACAGCTGCAGCTATGTGGTCTTAGTGGAAAAAAAAAGAATAATACATTAGGCAATTGGAAATAGGAGGACACTTTTAATGTTTTAAAAACAACTGTCCAGTTTTAAGCTTGGACAAAAAGCCAGATCTAATACCCTCCACTGTAGGAAGAGCAAAAATTGGTTTTGTAAATGACCTACATTTAGAAGCTTTCATTACAAAAGTGATCTCCCCAGGAAAATAATGTCCTCTTGCCTTGATACTGGATCAGTGATTCACCAAGCCTCTCCACACATCCTGTTCAAGTGCTGCAGATGATTCACCCACGCGTACCCATACAGCATGATGCTAAGCTGGATGGAGTGTCAGGGAAGCCAGCAGAACTCTTATTATGTGAACGCCTGGATCAGACTGTCCACCCTGGCTGTGCTCACCCACCATGCATAAATGTTAACATAACCCGTTGTGTATTAAGTTGTGACTTCAGTGTTGTAACTACTATAAAACTAACAAAGGTATGCTCATCTTTGCACTGTCTTCTTCAGTAGCTTTTGTTTCCTCGGGGCAATTCTTTGAACTTTAAAATATCAGAAATAATCTGGCTCCATCATATGGAAGCTCCATAACATGCTTTCACATATAATTCATAATTGCTTAATCAGTTGGAGCTCACATCCTGCCAGTTTTTACTGGCCTTCTTAAGGCACAGCTCCTAAAACCTTGAGGAGCTTTGGGTTCACACTACAATTCTGTTTAGGATCAGGCATTTTTTTTGCAGTTCTGGTGACTGTGCATTTTCTGTACTTGGCGATCTCACCACAGTTCTGACTGCTGTGATTCCATCAGTGCAGAATCATGTACCCTGTGCCTGCAGAGAAGTTTAATGTTCCTGGAAGCATATGTAGTGCTCTGAGTCATGTAAATGGAAGAATTATCTTAGCTTCTGTCCTGGTTTCATCTAGGATAGAGTTAATTTTCTTCCTAGTAGCAGGCATAGTGCTGTGTTTTGGATTTAATAGGAGAAGAATGTTGATAACACGCTAATGTTTTTAGTTGTTGCTGAGTACTGCTTATGCTAGTCAAGGACTTTTCAGCTTCCCATGCTCTGCCAGGTGCACAAGAAACTGGGAGGGGGCACAGCCAGAATAGTTGATCCAAACTGACCAAAGGGCTATTCCATACCATATGATGTCATGCTCAGTATAGAAACTGGGGGGGGTTGGCCGGGGAGCAGCGATCGCTGCTCGGGAACTGTCTGAGTATCGTTCGGCGGGTGGTGAGCAATTGCATTGTGCATCACTTGCTTTGTATATTATTATTGTTATTATCATTATTATATTATTATCATTACTATTTTACTTTACTTCAATTATTAAACTGTTCTTATCTCAACCCAGGAGTGTTTCTCACTCTTACTCCTCCGATTCTCTCCCCCATCCCATCGGGGTGGGGGGAGTGAGCGAGCGGCTGCGTGGTGCTTAGTTGCTGGCTGGGGCTAAACCATGACAGCTGCCTTCTCTCTTCTTCATCCCCAAACAGGTTGTGTTGTGTACCCCTTGGTGTGTTGAAAAACAAACTTATTTTTCTTGGACTCTTCTGATTCTAGTTCTTACTTGACTATTTCATAGTTTGCTCATTCCTCTGTAAGGGATTTTTTGTTTTTAAATGTTGACATTTTTTAAATAACAGCATTTTTTTTCCTTTTTCCTACCTTACTGATAAGCAGAGGGGATACCTCTGGTATAAATCAATGACTTCTCATGCAGTTGCGGTATCCAGAATTGGTAGTAAGAGATTTTTATACCCACTGTGTTGACAATGGCAATAGCCTCCTGTTTTTGTTACAATATAGTTTTTTAAAATTTGTTAGTTGGAGATTTTTTACAAATTTAAAGTCATGGGCAACTGACTGGAATTAATTTCTATGTCAAATGCAAATAAGCCCGCAGCTCTTCCTGTTCTCTGTTTAGTATCATGACTGGTTTACAAGAAGCAGTGAGACAGCACACTAGTACCGCAGTTCCAGAGGTTTTATTTTTGTTCAGAACTAGGTACTGCATGTTTCTTGCTAACATTTGGATGTCTCTGGATGCTTATCTTGCCTCTTAGCATTTGTTTTCTGAAACGATCAGGTGTCTCTCATTTTAGCTACTTATTGTCAAATTCTTGATTTCCTTAACAAATTCTCCTCACCACACGTGAAGTGTAATTCTGTTCTTGTTGTGTTTGAAAAGACTTTACACACAATTGAAACTGTTAATTTTAGTTTACTTGCAACTGTTTCAGTCTGAAATTTTGCTAATGGTATAATTAGCCCCAGGTATATGCCTCATTCTCTGTAGCTTTCTTTACCTCATTCTACATAGATGCTGTTTGTTACTAGCATCAAGCACTGGTTTCTCAATAGTGCAAAGGTAAAGGAAAATTTACCTTGAAATGTGATTCATTTACGTATGTTTTGGGGTTTTTTGTGTAAAATTTTGTATAGCAGAGGAAATTGATAAAAGCCTCAAAACAACAGCATCTTGTTTGGATTCCTAGACTTGGAGAAGATAAATAAAGGAGTTAAGTTGTGTTCTGGTTTGTGTAGGGATGATTTCATGCAAATCTTACTTCTGCATGTCTCTTCCGCATACAATGCATGGAGCAGGTGTATTAGAATATCCAGAATCCATAGGTAAATCTTTTTAAAATTAACAGAGTGATCAAATATTTATTTATATTTGTATTCCCTATGCCAGTAGTTCCCTTTTCTGCAGTATACACATTTTATACATATATATCTTGAGGTATAACCTGAAACTACCTGGCCTACAGAAATCAAAGCAGGTTTCCTGTTTTAATTCAGTGAAGCCCTGAAGCCTATTTAAGAAATGACAGGAATGAAGCAACTTCTGTCTGTATCAGTAGATATTCTGAATTTTTAAATAAGACATGGAATTCTACAAATAACTTAGGGCAGAGGGAAGTTGAGTGAAAGTTTTTATTTTCTAATAAAGGAAAACAGACTTCTCAAAGAGCACTTTTTGTCATTTCAGTTTGATTTTATCTCTTTCATCTTTTAAAACACATCTGAATCATCAAGTCAGTGGGTCAAATAAAAACTTTCCTTTTATAACTTTATTACATTATAGATCTCTCCAATCTGTGGTATTACTCAGGAGTAAAATCAATATTGCACTGCAGACACAGACATTCATAACACAAATTTACAGCTTGGCTCATGTAACTTTACTGGCTTAAGATGTGTTCTTCAGCTAATTCTCAGATACGTATATACACTTTCAGTTCAGTTGCTATTTCAGTGGTTGTAGCTGGATAAGATCTGTTACGACAGAAATAAAATCACAAATGTGAACATGCATATCGACACTTTGTGGTATTCTGTTACTGGTATTGAATAACCCAGAGTACAGATTATTTCTGACCTCCAGGTTTACAGTGTTTGTAGGTTTTGATGCTATCCCTTTATTTATTTCTTAATTTGCTTTTAATCTTCATCATTTTCCTTCATTATTCTCTTCAAACCTTCCCTTGCATTTCCAGTGCTTCGTCAGTTCCGTAGAAGCTTTTCTGAAAGACCAAACAACATGAGAAAGGTAGAAGCCTTGCAGCTGTTGAGCTCGAGAAATTGTCTTTGCATGAGTTTTATTTCTCAGGGAAAGGCAAATTATTGCTCACTGCATAAAATCGGACTTAGTGTGGATTTCTTTATATAATGCTCACTGTCACATGAGTTTTCTTCAGGTATCTCAGCCTGGTGCTCAAAAAATGATATATCAGTTTAAAAGGCACAAGCCTTCTTAAATTATAACTTTTAAATTTTTTCTAAGTTTGCCCTGGACTTCCTAATGCTTCAGGTACAACAAAACACATCTTCAAACTTAGAGGGTAAATACTTTGTTTTTTTGAAAGACAGTGACAATTCCTGAATAATCACATCCTTCCAGAAGCTGGGACTTCATAACAGTATTAAATGTAACAAAACTTACATGGGAAAGTGGATGTTGGTGAAATAGCTGTTGTGTCATCACTCTTTAGATAAATCCAATGTGTCGCTACAGCAAGTTATGGCAAGGAAAGCTTTTGGGGCAAGAAACTGGAAGGCAGCAACTCTGAGAAGCATTTAAAGGTCATAAAAGACAAACAGCTCAGTGGGAGCTCCTGTTGTGAAGTTGTGGCAAAAAAAGGGGCAGTGAAAAATCCTTGTGCCTGTGAGCAGGGGAATAGTGAACAGGAATAGCAAGGATGAATAATTGTATTCTTTATACAGTATTAGTGAGATGGACACTGGATTTTTCTGTATAAGTCTGTTGTCCACTTTAAAAAAAAAAGGCAAATTGGAGAATGTACAGAGGAGAGCCACAAAAATAATTGAAGGACTGCAAAGGGTTATAATGAGAGATGGAAGAACACCATCTGTTTGGTTTATCAAAAAGAAGATTGGGAGGTGACTTGATTACTGAGTGCGCATACTTCCAAGGAAAGAAAATACTGGGAACTAAAGGACTGTTTTTGAAGAAAAAAACATATCAAGGACCAATGTCTGTGAACTGAAGCCGCAAAGGCCCAAATTAGAATAATGCATACATTTATAACTAGGAGTTTGATTAACCACAGGAACAAAATACTGAGGGAAGCAGTGGTTTCTTCCTCTTTTGATGTCTTCAGATCAAGACTGTATGCCTTTATAGAAGATATGCTTTAGGCACACAGAAGTTACTGAGCTCAGCACAGGAGTAACTGACCAAAGTTTAATGAACTGCAATGTACAGGTTACACCTATGATCTAATGCTTCTTTCTGGCCTTTAAAGTCTACAAACTATGACTCAATGAAAGCTATAAGCCCCATGATCTGTAGAGGCTTTGGAGAATTTCAGCTTTAACTTACAAAGTCGTTAAGCTGCCTTTTTACTTGCATGACGGGCATTGAAAATGTAAAGCCGTATGTACTGATCCCTTGCTATGAAAGAAGCCAACAGCTGGACTCTCTTTCTGAGGGTAGCTGGGGTGGGGAAAAAGGGTAATCTCTCTCACATACACATTAAAGGTAGGGTATGCCTCAGCAAATCACCTCACATGAGTCTTCAGGCCAACTTTGCACCAGTTGTAACAAAATGAATCCATTATATTCAACTGGGATGCGTTAGCAGAAAAAGAAAAAAAAAGAGAAAAAAAGAGAATAATTTGATATGTTTTCCAAATGGTGTGTACTGGCTGTGCTCAGATCTCAGAGGACCTCACTGTCCCTTCATGCCTTTCCTAATATTGCTTAATGTATTTCTGGTCTGCAGCATCTTAAGTGTGTTCTGGCTTAGTTTTGTACGAAGCCTTACACCTCAGTTTTGCACTCCCTATACCACCTGTATCTGTTGCATAGGCTGATATCAAGATTCTTGGGCCTCTATCCTAAGATATGCAACACAACTAACAGGAATGTGGCAATTGTTTCATGGCATAGGGCTGAGAAACTGATTTCTTATGATGTAGAGAAGTGGCTTTGGTGCATGCTGTCTTTCCCTGAGCACTTACAGATCTGAAAGCTTTTCTTTTCTGTTTCTTCAAGTAGTGGAAGTAACAAACTGCGTCCACTGGGTGATATTCTCCTTATGGAGCCAAAGGTAGTCATCTAGCAGGGTGGTTGGGCTCCAAAATGTGGGGATAATGAGGTAACAGTAGTTTATGCATCTTGGAAGACTGCAAGGTTATGTTTATGACTGACTGTAGAGACTCAGTGCATGCTGCATATCTTCCCTGCTTAGTGCAGGAGACCTAGTAGGTTATGGTTGTGGTGCCATGCAAAATTCTGCCTAGCCAACAATAGCTCCAGAACTTCATGGAGGCATGTGAGGAGTTTGCCCCTTTCCTCACATACAGCATAAAACTAAATGTCTGTCAGGCTAGTAAGTCTAAGCTACTACAGCTCAGCAGTAAAGCATTTTGGTACTAGCGTGGTAGGGAGGTACAATGCTGGCAGAGGCTTGTGAAGTGACTGTTACAAAGTGCCTTGTCCAGAGGTGTTAAGCATTTTGAATGTGTCTGAAATAGTGGTTGGCTTTCAGGGACTGAATGTTGAGGATTGCACCAGGATTATTGACTACACCCAGCTCCCCCTAGCATGCTTTTCAGAGGAAACAACATACTGATACAAGCTGGGATGTACATGCTACAAGTGTCAGGACCTTAAGCTCTCAAATGATGTTGCTGTTGAAAGTGTGTCTATACCAACCATTTTTGCAGAAAGTTTTCTTTAACACCTAGCAGCATAGAGTGGTAGGCTTGCAGCAAGATAGTAACATGCGCTAAACCATCTGGAGGTTTTTGGGAAATGCTGTACCTCCTGAACCATACCTATAAGGATAAAGAAGGAAATTTTTGTCTGAAATATCAGGGTAGTGCAAGCTGGCTATGACTAGTCAGTCCATCTGTCATCATTGCAGCTGAATGAAAGCAGGCAAGCAAGCCAAATAAGAGATAGTTGCAGTGCAGGTTAACTGAGACAAGAAATTAAGCAATGCTGTGAAGGATTCAGCATTGTGTGTATTTGGAGTCAGACATTGTGTGTCTATTGGTTTTATATGTTTTTTTCTGAGATTTTAATCCTTTAAAATGTCTATAGCTCCCCAACTGTTGCTGACTTGCACACCAAGGCATGGTGTACTAAAAGCAGTTTATAACATTCCCCAGAGCACACAAAGGAAAAGAGGAATACTGTAGTTATTTTAGACATTCCAGTTGTCTGCTAAAAAATGGATAATTCTTATATGATTAGTTATAAGCCTAATGTAAGTTACACAAGGAATGTGGAATACATTGTGTCAGGCCTTCTCCACCTTGTTTGAGCTTTAAGGACACTGTTTCATTCATCTAAGAAGCAAATGTCAGTGCATACTTCTCTCAAGGAAGAACATTTTCCCTACATACATTTTTGTTCAATATTAAAAGAAGGGAATGGAAAATTGTACATCTGGAAAGATCTTTTTTACACTAAGTTTTAAAGAATTTTTTCTAGTAGTACATATGCGAAAGACAAATGTTGATAGGAATTTTTGTTTTAATTAATTTTAAAATATTGTATAGGAGAACTGTTATTGAAAGATAATGGTTTAACATGATGATCCTGTTACCAGTCTTTGTTAGTGTTATTTTAAACTTGAGAAATGTAGAAAATATTATTATTATTATGGATGTACAAAAGTGGAAAAGAGTGCACACTGCTGGCACCCCATTAAAAAATCTCTCTTCATTGGGAATTAACAGTAAAATATACCAAAGAGAGTAGAGTGTCTCAGACTGCAAAAGCTGTTTTCCTTCCTGCCTAGTGTCCTGTTGAGTTTCTTCTTTAAGAAAAGTTTGGAAGCATCACTTACAGGAGCAAAGGAACGTTTGGGCAAATGCTAGGAAACATCTGAGTTTGGATAACAGGAATGATAATAGAGACAATTTACTCTCTACAGCACTGACAGGATTCTGAATACAGTCAGGGCACAGACCAAACTGTCCAAATGGGAAGAAAATTTGGGCAGCTCGTGCAAGCTTGGAACTCTAGGACAGAGGCCAACAACAGAACCGATTGCTTTCCTACCACAGCAAGAGCATTACCAGGGCAAACCAGGTCAGCCTGCAAACTTCAGTTTTCAACTTAGTATGTACATAGGAACTTGCTCGCTCTGTATATATAATCTGCAATTTTGCCATGTAAGGCATTTATATTTTATCATTCAACTGTTGCCACTCATTTGCTAAAAAGAAGACGACAATTATTCTCAAATACTTAAGCCTGTAACCTGCATGTGTATATATGGTACTGCAGTGTAATAGGGAAAAGGGAAAGTACGTCTAACTATCTTGTTTCTCTCTCTTACTTGCAATCAGTTTTGGCCACACATACCAAGGAATGACAGGGAAATGTTTTTATACATCCCTTTGCATGCAGTATTTCACTTTGCAGAATAGTTTTAGTCACAACCTCACTTTTGCACTGTTCTTTCTAGCGTAGCGATAACAAAGATGGTCAGTATGCACCAGGCTTACAGGTCGGACTCCTCATTTTCCACTAACTCATCTCCAGGCCTGCTTCTGAGCAGGCTCCAGGCCTACTTTCCTGTCATAAGGAAAGTCCACCAAAGGCGTTTGGAGGCCCCTTCTCATGCTGGCCCTGTTGGTTAGTCCTGGATTCCCAGCTTCAGGGACTACCTTAAAACTGTGTGTGCTATTATGCAAGCATCTCTTTTGTATGCTCCCTACAGTGCTTCTACCTCTTTTTTGTTCTAGAAACTGGTGTCACCCTAATTTAGAATTAAGGGATAGAAGTTGTGGCATTCTCTCCCATGTCTCACAGAAGCTATAGTCTTCTTACGCTCACAAGAGACTAGCCAAGATACGTGCATGCTCTTTTAGTCAGCAATGTGCTTTTGTGGGACCCAGATGTTTTGCAGATTACACAAGAAAAAGAGTGGAACATGTGTGACTTGACAATATAGAGGAGGTAAGATGAAAATAACCAACTGAAAGGGCAAAAATAGGCAGAGTGTTTGGGGGATGGGCAGTAAAGTGTTATCCAGACATGAACTTGTGGTATCTGTGTTTCCACCCTGTCAAACAGTCCAGCAGGGACATGGAGCACAGCTTATCACACATGCATACCTTGTCTTCAGAGGAATGCATTAGCTGGAGGCAGGCACATGTCTCCGCACAAGTTGGATGGGAGAGAAGGCAGAAGCAGGTGACCGCCTGCACAGTGCTTTGGTCTAAATGTTCCCATTGAGAATAGTTTTCATCTCCTACGCTATAGCTGAAATTTGACATTGCACCCAAGCTGCCATGTAGAGCAAACATGAATCACTAGCTGTGTCGAGAGCTCCCAATTTTAATGCTGTTTTGTATCTTTTGTTGTGACTGATGAGACATACATTCTTAAAACAGTGCATGGTGCAGCAGTGTGCAGTTTGCATGCTGATGTATATTAGTTTACAAAATGGTTCTGCAACAAAACAATGCCATATTTTGCTAATGTCAAAACTTGGGAGCTTTGGGAAAGAGATAGAAAATAGCAGCTTTTACCTTAGAGAAAATAAAGGCATGAGAGGTGAAGCTGTGTAAAAAACTATGATGATCTTTTTTCTCGGTCCACTGTGCAAGCAGCATGCAAACCACAGAATTTTGTGACTGTTTTCTTTCAAAAGAGATGAAAGATGGAGTTGAAAGCAAAGATGTATTTCATAGTTGCACCCCCAGGGTTGGACAATTCTGGCTTCCATAAAGCTAACCATAATTTCACAGAAATGCTTGGAGAATCCTGTTTGGCAGTCATGTGCAATATGAGTGAACAAATGCACAAATTCTTTATCCAAAATAGCAAGACTCATTTTCTTGGCCATGACATTTATTCTGTTTATGAGAGTAAGAAAATACAAATCTGTAAAATGCGAACAGGCAATTTTATTCTTGACTAATGCTTGCAGTCAAAAGGTATTGCATGACATACTAAGCTAAGAAAAGAAAAGGGATTAACGGAGAAGGCATACTTCATAGAAATGGTACTCAGTGCTGTGAGAAAGAAATACATCTTCTGTATGCCCACAGACAGCAATGTTTTTCTGTGTTCTCATTCACAGGTTGCTGTGTTTCAGCTCTGTGAGGATGTTAACATACAGATAAGTTTGGGCTGGGATTTGAATGAAGCCATTTACTCTCTGCCTCATTTATAGCTTTTACTGAATCTACTCAACTAAACTGTAGCAGTGCTTCAGGGAGGGAGCCTCTGTAAGATGACCAGGCAATATAGCAATATATTAGTAGAATAGAAAAACTTCCCTGAATCTGTTAAGGGAAACATGCAGTTTGGCTAAAAAATAAACAGTGATGCATTTGAAATGGACATCCTGGACATGGATGTGGACTCTGACTTGCAGTGTCTCCCCCTATAAAAGTCATTATAAATGATACCTCAATTTTATTAAAACATCTGCTAGTAGACATATTGAAAAAATCAGGTTCTTAGTAACCTCAGTTACACCCTTCCAAAGAAGAGCAGCAGAAAGGATAGAGAAGTCTGCTCAAAATATATAATCATGTTGATCAAAACTGGTATTTTACTTGTATCAGTTTTCATTTCCAACTATCACCAATCACCCATTTGCAGTAAAATGGAAAATTGGAATTCCAAGATAAAAACTGAGAGTCTCACAAGCAATTTTTAAAAGATTTCAGTAAAAGTTTGTAGAGCAGTAGGGAGAGGATGATCACTTTCAAATGTGAAACATTGATACCAGGCAAACAAAATCAGAAATTTGCTACTGTAAGTAAATCCAAGTTATAACGAATATTGGAATTGGCTGGAATAGAAGAAGAGACCTGCAATTGTATTCCACATAAGCGGATAAAGAAAAGCACTATGCCAAAAATGGGAGGGTAAACATTTAGAAAGAACCCTAAAGCTCTGCTTTTCATCTCTAATTCCTGTAGGAGATAAACACAACATCAATAAGTTCTGGGAAATGTTAAAAGCTGTACTAAGATGGTTGGTCTGCTTTTCAGGAAGCTATCATCAGAGCCTTTCAAGATACTTAGCAATTTAGAAGTGGGGGTGGAGGTTTCTTTTTAGCTATAGCAGCTATTGAGACATTTTCGTGACTCATTGTCTGAAAAAATGTTGAACGGAAGAATGTACAAACTTTTAAAATTATTCAACTCACTTATGAAAAGAAGGGTCAATTTGCCAATTATTTTAAAACTGTTTGGGTGAGGGAAACAAGTCACATTCAGGTAAAGAGGGGAAATAGTTGTTGACATGGAAAGTAAAGGGGAAGATGGGAAAAGCAGACCCATGCTGCAATGGTTACGCCCTTAAAGGAAAACTGCATTAAAACCTTTCATCGCAATACACAGCTGTTTGTCAGAATTATAGATGGCTATGGCAAATGCTAGAGAAGGTGCAATTAAACAGACAAATTTCGTCATATGTGGTGGACTTGCTGGAATAAATAGTAGGTATCTGAAAGAAATGGTGCTGAGTAAGAGATACAACAACAGTGAAATTTAGCATGAGTTGCAGCAAAATTTGCTATCTCCATGTGGTGACTGCTCACTTTTTTGAAACCTCAAGTGGCTGGGGAGGAATGGCTGGAGAGCAGCCCTGCAGAAAGGGATCTTGGGGTGCTGGTTGATGCTAGGCTGAGTATGGCCCTGGCAGCCAAGAGGGCAAACTTCATTCTAGGCTGCATGAAACACAGCTGTTCAAAAGAGGTGTTTATCCCACTGCATTTAGCGTTGATGCGGCCTCATCTCGAGTACTGTGTGCAGCTCTGGGCCCCACAATTTAAGAAGAATGTTAAGGTCCTTGTTAAGGTCCTCCATCCAGAGGAGGGCAACAAAGCTGGTGAAAAGGCCGCAAGGCATGTCCTCTGAGGAGTGGCTAAGGAATCAGGGTTTGTCTAGTTTGGAGAGAAGGAGCCTCAGGGGCAATCTCATTGCTCTCTACAGCTTCCTGAGGAGGGCAAGTGGAGGGAGGTGCTGGTCTCTTCTCCCTGGGATCCAGTGACAGGATGCCTGAGAATGGTTCAAAGCTGCATCAGGGAGGTTTAGACTGGACATTAGGAAGCATTTCTTTACCGAGAGGGTGGTCAATCACTGGAACAGGCTTCCTAGAGAGATGGTTGATGCCCCAAGCCTGTCAGTGTTTAAGAGGCATTTGGACAATGCCCTTAATAACATGCTTTAACTTTTGGTCAGCCCTGAAGTGGTCAGGCAGTTGGACTAGATGATCATTGTAGGTCCCTTCCAACAGAAATAGTCTATTCTTCTGTTCTGTTCTGTTCTGTTCTGTTCTGTTCTATTCTATTCTATTCTATTCTATTCTATTCTATTCAGCTTGTTGTCAGTTTTCTAATTTTTCAGCTTGCTTCTGGAAGCTGTAGTCAATGGGGCAATATAATATATAATACCTCCTGCAGTGACAGATGTGAATTTGCATATAAGATTGGTTTACTCCAATGTAAAACATCCCCAGTACCACACTGTCTGAAGATACAGTTGTTTCAGTTCTGGGTGTTGTGAAGGCATAGTTGGAAAGTACAGTCTACCATGGGGAGACATTGCTATGCTTAATGAAGTCCTCTTTGTTTCTTGCAGCTTTAAAATGCTGTTTTGTAAATACATCAAGTTATATACATCCGTACAAACACACACAGAGTACATACACAGAGATTATAGTGCTGTAATAGTGTTCTTTTAATCATTATCACTAATAATAATATGAAGTATATCCTCCTGCAGAGAAATGGGGTTTCTTTTGTTAGAGATGAAAACATCTTCACATTGGATCTGGTTTTATTTCTTATTCTCCTTTTTCATAAAAGGAAAAAAAAAAAAAACCAAATAAACCCCCCAAAAACCAAAACCAAAGCTGAGCAATATGTAGTTACAATATCCACAGGGTTTGAAGGGATTACTTTTTCTTCTGTGATACATATGGAAAACAAAAAAACAACGAAGATTGTTATTAGTAGGGGTTTTTTTTGTGTTAACTCAGCTGGAACATCTCTATAAGACTTTCTGATCAACTCAGTAGCATTTCGTTTCTCATCCTTCATTAGCTGAAGTCTGCAAGCTGTTGGTTTCATCTTTTCTCTATAACAAACAGACATAGCTTATATATAGTTTTTTTAACATTTTCTTAACACTTAAAGGAAAGTTAAAGTTAACATCACCTAGAGTGGTGCATTTATATAGTTAACATTTCAGAATAATTAAATACAGTGGTTAAGCTTTGAATATTAGATGGTATGAATATTCTCTAATAATTAAGAAAGCTATTTTCCTTCAGTGTTGTTTATATTCTGGTTCAGTCATAACTTTTACTATTCATTATTCTCTCTTCCAGTTTCATATAGATGTGCTTAACCCACAGTTCTCCCAACCCTTAACTACTTAAGAACTAGTAGCATGTGATTTGTTTCCCCTCTGTTTCAAACCTCTTTTACCTTCTTGATAGCCTTCTTTCTGTTTTTCATATGTGCTGTGTTTACATGTTTACTTGAAAGAACACTAGTGATATCAATAATTACGTTACTAGATGTAGATGCTTTATGTTGTTACATTTTTGCAGTTTTTCAAAACTTAATTCTGATTGATAAAATCACTTAACTTTTAAGAATAATTGGTTACATTTACCTCTTACTTAAGCCTGAAGTGCTTATTTTACATTTATTGTTTTTCTGTCTTCCCTAATTTGAGACTTTTGCTACCTCCCTGGACATCTCCAGCCATTCTGCTTTTACAGCAGGTGCTGGCTATTTATGCTATAGGGTTTTTTTCCTGCTTTAAAACTGGGCTTTCATGCCTACTATCTCCTTACAATTTTGTGATTAACCTCTGCAGCAGGACAGCATGCATTAGTAATCACTCTTCTCACAGCTCATCTGATTTCTCCTATTTGAATATTCAGCATCTCCCTCTTTGCTTGCTAAACCTTTAAGTACCTCATTTTCTTCCTACATTCTCTTCATCAGAGTAGACCATCTTAATTGCATCAGGTACAGCCTAGATGTGATATTTTAAGTTTTGCATTATATTGATGGATGTGTTAGCATCCAGCAGGATACTAGGGCTCTTTATTTCCCAATCAATTACAAATTTACTTTAGTTCTTTTTTTGCTTTGCTACTCCCTTCTGCTACTTTTAAGGGTATTAGGGAGTCACACTGGCAAAGGTATCGGTTAATATGAATACTAATTAACACTGTTCACAGTCTTGCACATCCAGATTCTTTATGTGAGGGTTTTGGTCTTACTGCTGCTTTATATTTTGCAGTCTCTGATCAGGTCTGGAGATGGTTTTATTCCCAGTAGGCGTGCACAAACACACATATGTGCACAGAGCCCACCAATGACAGATCAACACGGATAGCAGAGCAGTGCTTTTACAGGCACCACCTACACACTCATAGCACTCACATAAGCATGAACAATATGAATGGCCTGGTCCTGCTTTTCCTTGCCAACGAGTCACTCTCAAAGCTTGCTAGTAGATTTTATACTCACACACACACGCATTCACGAGTATCTCTCTCTGGTGGCTTTTGTATTCTTCAGCTCCAATCTTGCAAACAAGATGCCAGACACCATGTAGCACCTGCACATTATTCACTGGGCACCTTGACGCAACCATTAACCTTAACCAGCCATGTAACAATCCCAACTAGCTGGTTAAAAATGCTGTGGCACTCTGCATCCACCTGTGTGACAGGACACACTGCATTACTAAATAACTGTGTTAACAGTTGTTATGGCCCCAGACCATCCAGGAATGGTCAGGCTCTCCTTTTCTCCTTCAGACACATTCTGCTTTTTAGCCCCCAAATTGGCAACTCTCACAGTGACACTGGGCTCCCCCACAAATACAAACAATCACTCTTAATACACACAGGAGGAGGAATGTTTATCATCATGTATACACTACTTTGGCCTCTTCAGGTAAGAAGGCAGTATGTCACTCAGCGCCCAGATCCTGTTTGGCCACATGGGCCATCTCTCCTTTTGCTTACTTAAGGCATCTTAATACCAGCTAGCTCAAGCCTCAAAAACGGAAGCTCCCAGATGAGTCCCCAGTTACCTCATAGGTAACTCTTTCCTTGTTAGATTGCAGGCATGAGAAGTAACTGGTTTAAGAGACTAGTGTTTTTTGGTTCAGCAACACACTACTAAAACACTAATAATTCAATGACCAACAATTAATAAACACATCATTATTAAATTACAGTTACATAATTTTGCACTTGATTACACACACATGACAAAGCTACTGATTATTACTCTTCAGTCTCACAAATCACATGCAGCTGCTATTGAATTACAATTCTATCACCTTTCCCTCCCCATACCACTTAGTGCTAGGGTGCAACTCTATCCCTCTTTACTCTGTCCTCCTACACCACACACCATCCTTGCCCTTGAATTGTTTTAATCACCCTCCTGATTTCCTAGAGATCCTGTAGCTAGTTACAAAGACTGGTGTTCCAAGGGGACCTTTTGCTTACAATCTACCATCATGAAATCAGGGAGCCAAGACCTCCTCTTAAATAATGAAATAATTATCAGTTTTAAATAATAAAGGAAAAATTACAGTCTGGGTACTACTCTAGTTTTATAGACACCTAAAGACCACACTGTACATCATAACCTATTCCTGGTGGAATAATGAAGTGAGAGCTGAGTGTTTCTGTAGGAGTGCACTAGTCTGTAGTAACATTTAAAAATGGAGGGAGCAGCAAATAGAAGGCTAATGAATAGGGCGCCTGGAAGGAGCTTGTTACTGAAAGAGGCTCTTTTAGGTCTTGTGGCAGAACATTTGGGAAGTTTAAAACATTGTTTCCAATTCCACTAATCTCTTTTTACAGAAGAATGTAAGTCATTAAAATTGCTAGCAACTCAGTTTATGGATGAAGATGGTCTTTGTACCCACCTTACTGTGCGTTAATTATTTTTCTCTCCTGGCACCCTTGAAGGGAGAAAGTTACCTTTATTTTGTGTGCATGGGGCAGTGGCAGAAAGAGAGCAAGCACTGATGTTAGGACACACAGAAAATCTGTATTGAAGTCATGAATTGCACTGATGTTCCCAACTCCCAGATCCATTCTTTACTCATGAGATCATGCTTCAGCAATAGTAATCTGTACTGTATGGCTTCCTCCCACCAAATTGTATACATTTGCATTTAAAACTCTATAGTATATGTGCCAGTTCATTTAAGTGCCTGTTTTTCCCCATACGGATCTAATTTGCATTAGGAAGATAAATGGAAAATTCAAATACTCAGGAAGGCTGATACTAGTTGAGATGCACTACATATTGCATTTCTTTTCCCTTCTTGCTAAATCTTTTTTCTGTGGTTGTATCTTCAGACCTTTAAACTCAGAACTTAATGTAGAGAGTTTATTGGTTTCCAGGTAGTGGTCTGAGGCTCAAACCACTGCAGGTGTGTGGTTAAGAGGTGTTAATTGGGTGATGGATGCACAAAAATCGGGAACACAACTCAACAGTTAAATCAAATTAAAGCAAGACTCCAACTGAATACAGTGAACTTTGGATGAAACTCTGTGGTGAGTTAGGAGGTAATACACATTGCAACAAATCTGAAAACCCCTCTGTTTCCCTGATTTTCGTATTCACAGATGTACCAAATGAGTTTTCTTTTCCTAATATAGTTGTGTCCTGCCAAACTGCAACTTTCAGTGAAAAAAGTCAGAACTACTAATGATGTCTGAACTGTTATTAAGAATAATTAACATTAAAGAGAATAGTAATTTATTCTTAGCAGAAAATACGTGTGTACCTAAGCAATATTTAACTTCAAAATATTTCTGGAGGTTATCCATGAAGACATTTGTTTAAAACCCATCTGCCAACATGGTTTTGGAAGTCAGTGAAACAGGTAATAATATTGCATATGGGGGCCAGAAGTTCACCAGTCTGGGCATGACTAGCTATGTACACTCAAATTATTACAAACCCAATGAATTTTCTTGTTTCCCATTCCGCTATTATTTTGGAGACTACCTTCATTTACCTGAGCTCCAAAGGAGGTGTTTCCTTCCCTCTACTAGTATGGGCTGGCACCTAGCTGTTCAGAAACAAGGTGATTGCCTTGTGAAGGGTGGTTAAAACAGAAATTTGGAATCCTAGTCATGCCGACTTGTCCAACTTTCACAGGGACTCCTTAAATGAAGGTGAAATAAATCCTGAGGGCAGAGATTGAGTGGGAAAGTAGAATGGCTGACTTCTATTGCTGCCTAAGGCTGAGACATAAACACATCTGTTAAATCATGAAAGGCAATGTTATGGACAGTTTTGAAATCTTCAGTAATAAATAAACTGTGTGATTTATGCTTTCAGAATATGAAATTGAGAGATCATTTTTCCTGAGAATGAAGTGTGTCCTAGCCAAGAGGAATGCAGGATTGACATGCAGTGGCTACAAGGTAACGTATATAAGCTTCCCCCCTGCCCCCCAAGAGTTCAACAAGTGACCAGTTTATTTGGTTTTTGTAGCTGAAAGCAAAGTCTGTGATGGAAAGAATCAGAACAGATGCAAAAAATGCCACTGCTGATTGCAGATTCCCTTAGTAATGCAAGTCTAGTCACAGTGAGTTGGAGTTTGCTTTGTGGCACATTCCCACATTCTGATCCCTGATCTTCCAGATTGGGGAACTGGCTGGAGCACAGCCACAGAGGTGCAAGCAGAGCACACAGCTAGGTCTTATTCCCCTATGGAAGTGGAGGCAGGTGAGGCAGGAACCCAGACAGAGGAACCTGGAAGTCTTCCCACATCCCTCCGCCTAGATGTTACCATGCTCTGGCTGAGCAGCCACCCAGTTGCACAAGTGACCTCATTGGCTTGATGAGAATTACCTCAACGTTAATGGGACTGTAGTGTTACCCTAAACAACCATTACTATCCATTCAGGGTTGAATTGTACTAAACCAGCAAGTCTGTTTATAAATCTTATAGCTTGTATTAATTTTCTATTTATTATATGAAATCAGAAACCACAGCAAATGCTGAGATGCTATAATAGCACTTGCCATTCAGGTAGTTCTTATTTTCAGCTTTACAGTGTGCATTTGCTGCTCTTTGAGCTACACAGTATAATTCTATCATTTAAGCATCAGGAGAGAAGGGTACTTCACATACAGTCTAGTGAGGATTCATTTTGAGTCATTCAAAATAAAAGCATGCAAGAGAAGCAGAGCTCTTTTAAGGAATGTGTTCAAGGTTCAGACATATATATGTCTATTTACACTGCTATCTGCCTGGTTAGACTGATAATTCTTCATTACATGGACCCCTGTTTGCTCAGCTGCTTCCCAGCAAAAATGATTCTGCCCCAAAGCTGAATCTGAAATCAGGTAAAAGAGTAGAGCTTGTAGTGGTGGTATCTCTGTCTGGTTTGTTTTTTTTTTTTTCCCCATTTATGACTACTAATCAGAGGGATCACCTACTTTCTTCTTTTGCTCACTATTAAAAGTTTATGCAGTGAAAAATTTAAGGACATATTCATCTATAGAGAAGTTGGCCTAAATTTATTCTTTTTGACTGTACTTAGAGTCAGGACTTAATAATTTTGAAAATATCACCTGATTAGCTGAAGCGCAGGAAAAACTCATGAATCAAATAGTATGGGAATTAGTAGGATCTGCTGAGAGATCTTAAATAAGTTTTGCTTGCTACTGTACTTTTGCTAAACATACTAATCACTTGGTGATTGGAGAGGAGGAAGGAAGGCTACACAGGAGGAGTCTATGTATAGGTGACTGTTTAGTATGTTGTTCAGGAGTACTAAATATATTGGAAATTAATTCCTTTCCATTGAACACAGTTAAAAGTCAAACAAATACAGAAATTAAGCTGAAGGATGTGTAACATGCCTGCTGTTGCACTAGAAAATTGGCAGGAGCACAAATGATTTCCAAACGCCAGTGTTATGTTAAATAAATCTTATGTTCTGGAACAGTCCCCAGCTTACAATTCTGTCCCTCCCTCTACCCACCCACCCCCACCCCCCTTTAGCTGACATTGTGAATTTTTAGTTATTCAAAATGACTAAATTATCACTCCTGTGATTAGGAATTGTACATGGGGATTCAGGAATCTGGTCTCAAGACCCTGGGCTTGGTCACATGTCAAATGAATATCATCTGAACTTGACTGGGGAACTTAAAATTAATTTCTAGTGCATTTACATATACAGAAGTTAATCTTTAAAAATGTGATGCATTAATCTCCACTGGATTTTTAACGTGTCTGTTTTTCATCAGAATAATAACTCATTAAAATGTAAATGTTTATATATACCTCTGTGTGTGAGAGAGAGTAATTTAAAAAAGCAACTTCCAGGTTTTTTTATTAATGAACAGGAATTCTGACTGTATCTAGAAGAAATCTATTTCAAAGAGCGTTTAAAGTATTAACTAGAAAGCAGCCTAGATAGTCCCCAAAAAGCATGTGCTTTAATACTGGATTAATCAAGTTGGCAGTAAATGAAAACCCTGCATTTACTGTGTTTTAATCTCCATTTATAAATTAACAGCACTTCTGAAGCCTTAACAGACTATGCAGTATTTGTGTTAAGGGTGTATTGCTTTATAACCTCATTGAAACTGGGTGGTCAGCTGACTTGCAGCCTCTTCCATTGCCATCAGATATTGAGTGTGTTTTCTTCTCATGCCAGGTGATCCATTGCAGTGGCTATTTGAAGATACGGCAGTATATGCTAGATATGTCTTTGTATGATTCCTGTTACCAAATCGTTGGACTGGTGGCTGTAGGTCAATCTTTACCTCCCAGTGCAATCACTGAGATCAAACTTCACAGTAACATGTTTATGTTCAGAGCAAGTTTGGACTTAAAATTAATATTCCTAGATTCCAGGTAAGCAGCTGTTTCATTTCTAGCATAAAATGTTTTCAAAGTCAAGTGTTATCATAAGCTGCAGTTGTTTCAAAACAGATCAAAATATCCATGAAAAAATAAAGCAGTCCAAAATAGATCTGGAACACAAAGACCATGTGGGTCTTCAAAGCCCTTCAGGGAGCTGGATAGACCATACTCTGTCTTGAATGCCAACATATAAGAGCCTGTACAATCTACCTACAGTTTCAGAGAGTCAACTAAAGCCTTCTTGCTGTGAGTGATTGGGAGATGAGTAGTAATACATTTTTACCTTAAAGGACATAAATTTTAGCATACAAAGCTAATGAAAGGAGTAAGGATGTACCATCATCTGTAATTAAAAAAAAAAAACCCACAACTGAAACACTGACGTCAAATGGCTTGATGGGATCATCCAGAAGGCTTTTGACAGAGTAGTAAGAAAACAGTCTTCTGCACTTTAGTGTAATGCCTTAACAATGAAACCAACCCTACTAAAGGGGTTGTTAGAATGAATATTAATTCAATTGGCTACTACATGAAAACACAGCCTTCTTAAACAAAACTTGGGAAAATGGCTAATGCTGAGGAAAGAGAACCCTGCCTCTGGTCTCAGCTGATATAGCTCACATACCAGCTAAGAAGAACACAAACCCAGAACTGAAGGAGTTGTGAAATGATTGGTTGGTCTTTTTTTGAAACATGGTATCTTTTGGTATACAATGGTACTTTGTACAGTGCAGTTCAAGATACCTTGAGGGGAAAAGCCCAATTCCCAGCCAATATAACAGACTTGACTATTGACAAGATGATCATCCTTCGAAAATCCCTGTATGTATAGCAGTATGTCACATACTCTCTCATTTCCTTGGCATGCTGGATTTGCAAGAAGCAGAAATTATATTAATGTGTAGCAATGAAAAAGAGTCTGTATCCAAGACAGTGGGGAAGTTTTGCATGGCAGGTCAACCATGCAAGAACATGCTCTTCCTCCATGCTAAGTCAATGAGATAGTGGGCCATCAGCTACTAAAACACGAAGAAGTAGTTGTTTCTGGAATCCTTCCTTTTTCTTTGGCATGCTTTACCTAATGTAACAACTACAAAGAAACATAAGTGGTTTAGCAACAGGCCTTTGCATGTGGAAAAAAGGAAACGATGTGCCTAAGAAGAACTGCCTGGAGACGTAAGTGTCTTCAAAGGAGACAGTATAACCAGAGGTGTTGACAGGAGCACAGATAGAACCAGTACTGTTGCATAGCTGTGTTTACCAAAGAGCAGATGGGTGCTGTTCACACACAGGACAATCAGGGGTATTAAGCATTACCAAAGCCCTTTTCTCTCCTAGCTGAGCAAACCAGATTATATATGCTCAGAGAAGGGACATATTAGGAATAAGACAAAAATGTTTTCAGGTTTGCTTCTGGTATCCATACAAGGAAAAGTGTTGCTAGATCTTTAGAGGTAACAGTCACAGCAGAGAGGCCAGTATGAAAGCATAGGAAGGAGCTGTTAAATAAGCCTTTCTAGACACTTGATGCAATGTAAAACATGCAAGAGTTCATTTGTCATGGTCACTGGAGAACAGAGACAGTTACTTCCTGACAAAGTGATCTGATTTTTGTGGTGCATCCTATGCATTCATTGCTACATGGTTTACAAAGGCTTTAAAGAACAATCTTCAGAGCCCAGGCTCCCTACAGTGGCTTATTGAGGGGTTGGTTTTGTGTTAAGCAAGTCAAGTAGCTGAGTTTATGTCCAGATTCAAACTTCTCAAAAGTTTGGGTGTCCTCATAACTGTTAATGATGGTTTTTTGGCCCATGGGAAGACCAGCTTCAAAGTGAGGCTGCACCTCCAGAAAAATTAACACCTGGCTTAGGTTTGTCGCATTTTGTTTGGTTTTGGTTTAGCTGTTTCTGTACTCACCAATTAAGCCAGCAGGATGAAACTCCCACCCTTGTTTTAATTGCACTGAAGTCAGAAGGAGCACTGAAACCTGAACAGGTTCTTTCACCAGTATTTCACCATGCTGATAGGCTTAAGTGAGAATTTGGGCCCCTAGAATTGTAAGCCAGGAGGGACAGCACACACTGCAAAGGAGAAACACAAGCATATAATCACATATTCTCCTGCGGAAAGAGAGCACATGTGCTCGCTCCGCATTGGCAGTCCCTGACTGAGGCAAAGGCATGCAAGAATTTCCCAGATTAAGGCATAACTAGGGGAGGTGTGGATGTATTTGTACTGTATTTGTAATAAAACAGACCATGAAGGCTTTTTGTTTGTTTGTTTGTTTTTCTGATTTCCTTCAGAAGAATCCCACTCCCCAACGCTCTCTCTCAAGTAGAATGTAAAGTTCCCAGTCCCTGTGGGGTCCACATGATTGCTTAGCATTAGGGTAAGAGTAAACAGGATGCATAACAGTTATAAAAGAAAAAAAAAACCAAAACAAAACAAAAAGTAATGAAAATTTGCATTATCTGCAACCCCCAATGACACAAGTTGCTTGAGATCCCTGTATTCATTTCTGTAGATACTACTGTGTTATTCTCTGATACAGTGTATCCTCATTAGTGTTTAAGGTTAGACCAGAAGCATCCTTCTGAACATCCTGACTGTCCCCACTCATTGCACTGCAGTTCATGTCATGAAGAGACATTAGGCACGTGAACTGGATTTCTTATAGATGAATCTAAACTGGAGGACAACCTCCAAGAGCATGTCTAAGGCACGCCAACTATTATAAAGCTTTCAGTCCACAGGCCTAGACTAGAGCTAGACCCAAGTAAAAGTCCTGAAATTAAAATATGCAGATGCATCTGCTGCTGCAGAAGTAGATCCTCAGCAGTAAAAATTTTCCTCTACCGATCGCCTGTTAATGGACTGTGTTGCTTATTAATGCAGATGTGCCTTTGTATGGTACCTCTGTTCTGCCATTTTAGGTGGAGAAAGCCCAGGACAGTGTAAAACACCCCCAGGAACACTAGGTAAACAAGGCATATTATGGCTGAGTTGCACAATGTACTTTGAGGATTTTTGTTCTCAAGCAACAATTCTAAGTAGACAAAAGTCCATTTTGAACCATGAATTTTGACTTCTCATGCCTGACCCAGTGTAAGTCTGACCAGTGTAGTCTGATTCTTTAACATCTGTAGAGATGCTGCTATTTCAAATTTGTTCCATTATTCTACTTCTCATCATGTGAGGATGTTTTTCTGAAGCCTAGTTTCAGCCTTCCTTTTCTTAGCTTGTGATCCTCATAGCTCCTTGTCTTTCCACATTCTCAGCTGGAATAAGCTCCTGCTTCCTTCTGTTAGGCGTTAGCCTGAAGTTATTTATAGACCATGATCACAGTTTCTATGGACTGACATACATCCTACACTTGTATGTTTGCAAAAGCAAATGAAAATGTGTCAGCAGTCCACAAGAGTAGTTTTATTGTTTTGTGAATGGCTCCTCAACTGGATCGTTGTGCAAAGGATCATGCATAGCAGTGGCAAAAGCCCAAAGTGGAAATAAATAAAAGAACTATTTTTCCTGCCTGTGTGTAAGGCTGGCCGGGGAATAGCTGCACCTTGCTTTGGCTGGGTTGAGAGGGTTTATTTTCTAATAAAGATGAGGTTTCTGTTTCCAAAACTAACATTTTGTCCTGCAGTTTTTAGGCAGCTGATTTGTTTGCATAATCAAATATTAGGTTAATGAAACAGATAGTCCTAGAGATTTTGCTTATTATGGAATCTTTCTTTTCCAGGGTGACTGAATTAACTGGATATGAGCCCCAAGATCTGATAGAAAAAACTCTCTACCACCATGTTCATGGCTGTGATGTGTTCCATTTACGATATGCTCATCATCTGCGTAAGTAAAAAGAATGCTAGACTGAAATTTATTGAGTAGAGCGAGAAGTTTTGCAGACAACAGGTGCTATGCTGGAAAGTAGAGAAAGCTTTCCAAATCTTGACTGAAGCTAGATTTTTCAAAAGTGCTTGGCTATCACTTAAGGAAACCATTAGTTCTGCAAATAAGCTAGGTACTCAATATGTTGTGCTTCTGAAAAAAACATAGCTGGCCACTTTTTTCTTTCTACTTAAAGGATCTAGGCTCTTTTGAAAATTTGGACTTGATTCTGGGTGGTGAACTCTTGAAGGAAAAACAAAAGAGCAAGTGTGTGAGCGAGAGGGGAAAATCTGAACTTCACTAGCCTCTGCTGTTAAAAGAAAAATTACGCAACAGCTCCCCATTCCTCTGAAATATGTTATTAATAATCATCCCATGTTTGAAGTGAATGCAAACCTGAAAAATCCTTAGATGAATGTTCATTAATAGCATGTGGATGAGGTTTGGAGAATGGAGTGTCAGGAAAAAAAATTACACATTTTATAATTCCCCATCTGCCAATGGAGGCACTAATCATATCTTCAAACATCTGGATTTGGGAAGTAGTTCATTCAGTAGCACATTAATTTAAGAAGCAAATTGAGGGAATAGCTGAACTCTGGATTTGGCTCAGTCTGCTGCAGCCCATACGGTGCAAAGATGACATCCAAAAACCAGTGTCAGTGAATTTTTTTCCAGATTGCTCCTGTGGGCTGAAAGCAGCCAGAGTCAAATCCTTCTCTTAGGCTTTCTGAAGGAGCAAGTAGTCAGTTCTTCACCTTAATATGTGCTGTTCATGAGGATCTGGAATATAAAGGAGGATGTAACTCTATTTGGCAAGTCAGTGCTGAAATTCCAAGTGCTGAATTCTGTTGATGGCAGTGTGTGCTACACCTGGGAAAGCAGAAACTGATCTTTACAGCAAGTTTGTATTTACAAAAACACCACTGAATACTTTGGGGCATTGCAAACTAAAAACTAGAATGACCAGGGTACATGGTAATGTCCTGTTGGGGGCATCCTCTTTGTAGTGTTAATGTCTGCGTCTGGATGTGACTGTTGACCTGTACAAAATATCACTCATTATTTTCACAAGACTATTTGACATATATATGTCAACCGGTATAGAGATGATTCCATTATAGCCACAGTCATCCCTGGAAAACTGTTTTCCATTTTAGAGAAGAGCGATGGATAATTCTGTGTGTGCAGTAGAAGACTTGTACTTTGGCTACTGGTTTGATCTATGTATGACCGGAGTTTTAAATAAAGAGACATGTCATGTTTACTAAATTAACACTCCCCCCAAGAAAAAAAGAGCTCAACCAAACAGAATAACTAAAAGCAGTTCTCTAGATACTGTATCTGAATTACAAAGATAAATTATTGTAAAGTTAAAAACAGAAGAAAAATGTGAGACACATGCATGGAAATTTATGAAAGTTTCAAAGCAAATAAATGCCAAGAATTAAAAAATAATGGCTAATGCTTGGGCAACAGTGAGAACAGTGCAGAATCACGGTCAGAATACCAAGTAATAGGAATTATTAAAACAGATGTAAAGTGTACAAACTTCCTCTGGGGAGCACTGTTATAACTCCCCCATCATCCATCAGTAAACGTCTTAGGAACATGAACAGTAAAAGGCTGGCAAGTTTGACGTAGCATTCTAGAAAGCAATTTGATGATTAAGTGTCATCTGATGAAGAAATCTGGAGAGAAACATCTTACACCTAATAAAGGTATTAAGAAAAAAAAAAGAAAATAAAAAAAAAAAACCCCAAAACCAAAAAGCAACCTCAAACTAGGGTAACAAATTGCTTTTTCAAAGAGGGAAAAAAATTCCCAAACTGAAGACTTAAAGCAACTGAACTTTAAGTTAGGTAGCACAGAGAACAAAACAAAGGAAACAGTGAAGGGAACAAGTTAGAAGGGATATAACAAGAACATCAGACTATGAGGAAAATGTAGACGTGAATATTTGCCTAAGGAGTGTTGGCAGCAAAGAGTGTTTCCTGTTTTAAACATTTGATTAGCTTCCAGCTATATGGAAAAGCTTCTGGCGTTTGAACTAGTGTTATTTATTTCTATAGCACTACCAATATACACAGTGTTTGCTCTGCAACTGGGGAAATGTGGCCACACAAACACTGAGTCCCTGCCTAAGGATCTTGTATTCTAGAAGACGGGATAGAGAAGCTATTCCAGTACAGAGAAAATATTCCTCTGTTCCAGTATAGACAAAATATTTTTCTGGCCTTGGAGAAATCACTTCATTTGTACCATCTTCTCTCTGTGAGGAGGATTTTGTGGATCCCACATGCTGCAATATCATTGCTTTTCCCACATAAACTTTTACAAGAGTCACATCTCGGTGCCTTGGCAAGGCAAGCCCCAGCCCCAGCTGATGTCATCACCAAACTGTTCTGCCACTTCCTGGAAGTCAACCTATGTATTTATAGAACCTATCTTACAGCAGAGCACAGTTTACACTCTGCCTGTGGCACTGAGTCTACTTTTGCTCCCCGAGCAATCAAGCCTTCTGGCAGAGCTGTGCTAGTTTTTAAGAGGGCAAAAGAACTGTAGAGTCTGATAGGGCACCATCCACTGACCACGCTGCTCGAGGGCTGGACAGATGACATGCCAGGTTGTATGCACCAGGGAAGCTAAAACAATAACTGTTGCAAGTGAGGAACCAAGGTCCATTTCTCTTAGTGGTATCCTTAAGTGCAGGCCAGGAACTCCCAGCCACATGCCCGTGAGCCTGCTGAAGCCTTTTAAAATAGCCATCTATGACAGACCAGAAGGACCAGCCCAGCCAGCCCAGTGCCTTTTTCAGCTTGCCTGCTAAACCAGGAGGGAACCACAACAGCGGAACACCCAGTTACAAATGGCACATCTAAGAGCCAAGGCTAAAGCCACTGAATCCTCCCCGTTTGATTGCAGCGGAGGCCACCAAGAAGTCTGAGCCTGCACAGATTGTCTTGGTAGTGGATTTACCTCACTCCCATTTCTGAGGTTTCCCAATCAGCATCAAACAGGGTAATTTAACACAGAGCCAAATGGAAATTGACCTCATTTACTGTATTGGAAGCACAGCTACTGTCCCCTAGCCAAGGTCAGACTTTCCCCAGATTGCTAAAAATGCAGGAGACATGGAGTCCTCCCCCGTCCCAGGAGAAATATTGGTTTATCCATATAATTAGGAAGGAAAGCTGAACACTGTAGTCCTCAGTGGTTTTCACATCTTTTAAAATACTGTCTTAACTGGAGACCTAAAACAGGGGTTTCAAAAAAATCAGTGAGAGAGAGAGAGAAAGTCAAAACTAGTCCCAAAGCACACGGAAGAACTTTGTTATAGCTAGAGATCCATTACAGCATTAATTTCTATTTTGGAAGACTGAGTAGCGAGGCATTTTGTATTCAAGGAAAGCCTAACTATTAAACTAGCACAAAGACTTAGTTCTGAAAAACCTAGACCGCATTACAAAAAATATCTCTTAGATATCTAGGCCAAAATGTAAGCATCCTTTCTAGAACTGCACCATTTGGATTATAGAACACCAAGAAACATAGTGATTCCATGGCATATGGCTGATTATTAACAAACATTTTTAAAACAGACTTATTTGGCATTGTTACACTGAATCTTTGAGTAGCAGCTACAAGACCTTTACCTTGGAGTAATATATTGCACTTAAAGAGTACACATGCCTCTGTATTTTGTAGGTGTGTTTACATACTTGCACATGTATTCCTTGTGATTTTCTTAAATACCTGTACATATGCATACCTCCACCCCATAGAGTATTCTATTTAGAAATGTAGATGTGAAAAAGGACACCAGCAAGTATAAGGCAAAAAGCTGTTATTTAAGAGAGACTTCAAACTCTAAACTGTAGTGGCTTGGTGTCAGCAAGGATGGGGTTTTGAACGCCATGCAAGATGTCGTTGTTTATCTTGTTGCTTTCTGAACAGATGGATAACATATCCTGTAATGGAAGGAGAACTGACACGTCCAGAAAGACCTGTCTATAGTAATTTTGTAAGAGCCTGATTTCCTTAGGGAGATTAACTGGATTTGAAGAAAAGTTTAAATATGTTGTGATGTGCGCAGATGGATAAGAGAGTAAGCAGTCCAGAGAGATGACCAATATGCTACAGACTTAGAGGACCTTTTAGCAAGAACAAGAACTCCTGCTCTTCTATTTCTGTCAGCCTTACATTGGGCTATTCACATTATTCACATTATTGTGGTCTCTGATTACTACTGAAATTACAAACCCCTACTCCCCCAAGTAACAACTGAACAAAAAAAGCCAACCCTAGCGATGACTGATAGCCATATAGTTAATTACCGAAGAGTGAACACCCCCCCCCCCCCCAAACTCTTTAGTTCCCAATTTAACACTGGATGCCCTCCCTGTCAGAAAAATCTTCTGTGAATACTAATTATAAGGCCATATATTTTCATTTCAAGTGGTCATTTGCTCTAGAGTTGGCTGAAAGAGAAAGCTGTTGTTCAATTTCCTTATTATGTATCTGCTTCTGCACCAAGCATGTACAATGAGAGAACAAAATTACAGTGAGCTTTGCTACTAAGTTCAGTCTAGTACAAGCCCTACATTTGCAAGTAGTAATTCCATTCTTAATCATGTGTTATATAAAGAAATTGCTGCTACTGATCATTTTTTTTGGACGTAGTTTGCGTAGCAAGCTCAGTCCTTTATTTCCTAATTTAAAATAAATAACTGATTGTATAGAAGAGTAAGAAGATGGAGTTTCTTAGAGGAATGGTCCAGGGTTATACAACAGAAGAACCACCTTTGAAGGCTGGGCATTATCTTCTAGTGAATCATTAGATAAATGCCTGCCACTGAACCAGAAATATTTGTAGCTAGTTAAATATTTAGAGATGCTGCACAACTCCTATTATGGCATAGCCTTATGCCAAAACTTCTTTGTTCACAGAGAATCCAAACTGGTGTATAGAGGATTACATTTCTAGTGAAATCTATCAGACAACTGATTTGCCTCTCCCACCTAGTCTTTATTTGTGTGCTTAAGAACCAACTAGCATTTTAATTTCCCCCTTCAAATCAACGTTCAAAATGTAGAGCACAAAATACATTACAAAATACACAATGATCTATCAAGCTATGAATGACAAAAGTGCTTCCAAATATACTGGAAAAATTCAAGCTAGTTGTGTCTGCTTCAAAATACTTTTGCTGCCTTGAACTTTTCTTTTTTTCATTTAGAAGATTAGAAACAGTAAGTGTTTTTGCAGAATGTAAGCATAAGAGAGCAGGGTGAACTGGAAAAGAAGGAAGACAAACCTTAATAGTTTGCAACCTTCTAGTTGTAAACAATAATGTGACCTACTGAAACTATGTAAAAGGGCAGGACAGGTACCTTTGCAGGGGGGCTATTTAAAGTTGGGTGGGAGAAGGAGGTTTAAGGGAGGAGAAGGAGGGAGAAAAGTCCCTGCCTTCCTTGCAAATAAATCTCTCCAGGAAGTGGTCACAAGTCCAAGCAATGTGAAATGCTTTTTTTGTATTGTATTCACAGTGTTGGTGAAAGGCCAAGTCACAACCAAGTACTATCGACTACTGTCCAAGCATGGAGGCTGGGTTTGGGTACAGAGCTACGCTACTATTGTGCATAACAGCCGTTCATCACGGCCTCACTGCATAGTGAGTGTCAATTATGTCCTTACGTAAGTCAAAATACTTTGTACCATTATGTGTTATCAGTAATTGATTCATTACTAATTAAACCCTTTAAGTTTGCTTTACTTGTGTCTTCCAGTATCATTCTGTGCTTGCATGCTACAGCCACTTTTCTCCCCTCATATCCTCCCTCTTTTACTTACGTTGAGCTAAAAAGAGCTAGTATTCCTGATTATTACCTCATACACCATATGCTTGAATGTAATACCACTTGTAACTATTTGTGTTAGACCAGGACCCCAGTTCTGTAATCGGCATCAGAACTGCACTGGGGCTGCCCGGACACAATGAAAGCTACTGCTATCCAGCAGAAGTTACAGTGTCAGCTTGTGAGACAGAGACATGGTAGGAAGCATTACTCCTTTCAGGGACAGGTGAATCACCAAGGATCGCTTGCCTTGGGTTGCACAGATACTCGGGGCAAAAATACATTCTCACAATGGCAAGTAGCTCCCGCTGAGCTGGTGAATGTATAGTGGTTTGGACCTGCAGTTTATAATTCTGGTTCAAGTCATGAAGGTGTTTCAAAATTCCTCTCTTGATATAAACCTGAGAGGGACAGAAATCTATATTGATAAGAGGGATAAGTAATAGCGAAACAGACTGTGACCAAAGAGACTACCTGTGGGGGAAAAGAGAAAAAAAAAAAGGGACAGTGGGCACCCCTTGTGTTGAATAGTGTAAAAAAGCAGGGAACTATACACTCTTTTCTTTTGTCTAGACTGGTCCATTTCTCATCTGGCTTGAAAGTAAGATGTGTTTGCATGATGTGTGGGGTAAGATCATATGTGTTTGCATATTACAATGTTGTCTCTGATACCTGACTTCGGGGAGTTAAAGAGTATGTGTTGAGAAACCATAGGGTGTTTCCTTAAACTACTTGAGGTAGGTACCTAGCCCTACACACACTGGTTAATGCTGCCCTCATTCCTGTACAGATCTGAGAGCCAGCAGCACAAGGGAAAGACTCAGCCCTGCAACCTGCTTGAGTCCCCTGAGTTGGGGCAAGTGATTTGAGTAAAAAGGAGGAAACTGTACCAGGGATATAACAGCATATTGTTGAGTTGAATTTACTTCCAGGTTATTCACCATCCAAAAGTGATGGAAATGAGTTCTAGATAGGAATTGAGAGAGAAGTAAGTTTTTTCCTAGTTATCCTTTCAAAAATATGCTCCACTGATGCTACTGATAGAACCAGGGGAGACCATTTACTCATCAGAACTGTATCACTTAATGTTTCAAAATATGATCCACAGTCTGTTCTTGATTTGTTTTTTAGCCTCCTTTATACAAAAATCTGTCCTGTATGTGGGGCAGATAAAACTGAACAGAACAGAGCAGTAATTAAAGTCTAGAGATTGTCAGAAAAACATTGCACCTCCTGTGGTCCAGTTACAAGCACATCGTGCTGACAGGAGAGGAACATTGCTCCTTTTCCTTTCCTCAGGGATAATTGTGAGAGCCAGGGCAGAGACCAATTCCTCATTGAGCAGGAGGCAGATGAATTGAGCTGTGTCTTTCTATCAGCTGATATGGCTGTGATTCCAAACTGCAGGCAGCCACGGAAGGCTGAGGAGAAGTTGGCACAGCTTAGGTTCAGAGAGTGGGCACATATAGTATAAAGATGTTTAATGCGGTTCCCAGTGGAACATTTGTGATAGGCTTGTGTGGGGACAGGGTCAGACCATAAAATCCATTGCCTGCTGACATCTCCAGACTTGCACTGCGGAGTCAGTGAAAAACCTGCAAGAATGAAAATGAAAACAAAAACATTGTGAAAGCTAACATGTATTTTCAAATGAGCTATTTTGGATTTGTGCGGTATGTTTGAGTATGTAATTTATTGGACTGTTCTTTTGCAGAGATATTGAGTATAAGGAACTTCAGTTGTCACTGGACCAGGTTACCATTTCTAAGTCACAGTTTTCATGCAGAAACTCAGTATCTACCTCGCAGGAAACAAGGAAAATAGTAAAACCCAAAAGTAATAAAATGAAGGCAAAACTCAGAACAACGCCTTACCCACAACAGGTAACTTTTGCAGCAATATTTACTTACCAATTGTTGTGGTAGAGTGTTTGGGACAGGATAGAGATCATCCAGAACTGAACTTACTGTAAAATTGACTATAGTATGCTCTGCCATAGGAACTCCCTTGTAGGCTGGAATACAATTAGACCCTTTTGTCCTTAGGGTAGACAGCACAAGTAGTAAAAACCGACTCTGGCAAGTGATGCAAACACAAAAACTTTCAGATTTGGAGTATGTAAAGTACTTCAAAACCAATGTGCTTTCTTGGTAAAAAGAAGAAAATTGTTTACTAAGAATAGCTGTGTTGTGAAAATTTGCGCTGGTGTAGAACGCATCTCATTCACTGTTGATCATAGAATCATAGAATTGTTTCGGTTGGAAAAGACCTTTAAGATGATTCAGTCCAACCATTATGATATGCAGAGTTCTTAATGTCACACAGGTATTAGCAGTTTCCTTATGCTGGAGAATGAATTATAAGAATTAATCCTAGCAAACAGAGCACAGGAATGGGTTTTGGAATATCTCTCACTGTCACTGGGTGAGCTAGAACCAGACGTGAAAGGAAACTATGGAGATTGTCCATAAAACCGGGTTGGTGACACTGACACCCACCATGAGATATTCTGAGACTTTGCAATGAATATTGCTGGAAGGGGTTACTATTACCTTAAACCAGCAGTGAATGCAGCTAGCGTTCAAAACAGTGAGAGCACAAAAAGCACTGGAGTCTGGAGAGGAGCATGGGAGAGAGTGGGAAGAGAAAATCATTGTGGTAGAAGTTGATGCAAAGGACAGCTTTTGTGTTCCTATCATTCTGAAGCTTGACACGCCAACATACGCAAAATCACATTCATGGTCTGCTACTCCATTTATCAGTGACTTCCAGTGCTTTGCAACAAACTTCTGTCTTCTGGTAGTTACAACTTCTACACTTACTAGCTAAAATCCAACAGGCAAAATTGTCAAATAAACCCATAACATTAGGATGACAAAATAGTTTTTTGTTTCTGTATTAAGTGAAAGTAAAGTTATTGTGAAGACAAGGAACTTTAAATGCACTGGTAAGCCAGTCCCTTTAGCCCATGAGATCACAGTTCAAGGAAGTCCAGCTTTGGGCTCCTGTATGATATGTTATGCAATTTCATATAAAAATTAGTCATTTAACTCTCTTGCCCTCCTTTTTTTTTTTTTTCCTTTCCCCCAGCAATACAGCTCATTCCAAACAGACAAACTGGAATGCAGCCAGGTGGGAAACTGGCGATCTAGCCCTGCAGTGAACGCTGCCACCATTCAAGAACAAAACTTCCATTCAGAAAACAGTGAACTTTTATATGCCCCGTCATATAGCTTGCCTTTCTCTTACCATTATGGACACTTCCCTGTAGATTCTCATGTCTTCAGTAGCAAAAAGCAAATGCTGCCTTCAAAGTTTGGGCAGTCTCAAGGAGCACCTTGTGAAGTGGCTAGATTTTTTTTGAGTACGCTGCAGACAAATGGAGAATGCCAGTGGCATTATGCCAACTCCTTGGTACCCAACAGCCAGTCACCATCCAAAAATCTTCCTGATCAGCCAGTGAACATCATCCGACATAATCTTGCACAGAGTTATGAAGGTGGGTGTCACTTTAAAAAAAGAAAAAAGATAAGCAAAGCTGTGGGATGTCTGGGACAGATTTGTAATTGTAGTTTGAAAACAGGAATTACAACGTGTTTAGGAAACACAGAAAATCAGAAACAGTGAAGGGTAACAACCATTATGTTTATAGTATTTACACGTTCATCCCTCTTCCCATTACCATAAGCACTTGATTAAGAGTATTATCAAAGTATCAGCTGCAAAAATGTATTCACCGGGATCACTTTTAGAACAGGGCAGAGGTACCACCTCCTTTAATACTGGCACAGTTTACGTTCATGTTTTACACTATCAGAGCTATTTAGTGGAATTCCTCAGGTAAGTAATTGCTGAAGTCAGAAAGAAACAACTGTACTTCAGCTCACATAAAGAAATGAAAATAAACATAATCTATTTCCACAAAAATTGAAGGTTGTCCTTTCTGAGTATGAAGCCATTCTGGATGTCTTTACCTTACAGTGAATGAGTAAATGAAATGCACTATCTTCTGCTTTATTTAAAAATGTCTTCAGTGCTCTTCCCCAATCAATGGCATCATCTCTATACAGATAGTCAGCTCAGATACTTTGAAGGAAGCACTGAAGACATTGATTTCTCTGAGGTGGCAACCTATAAGAAATAACCTTGCAAAGCTATAGAGTAACTAAACGTAAACAAGCTCAAGACATATCTCATATGCATCACATCTATCTGCATACACCATTTTGATTAGTTAAAAATCACTGATGAGGACCGACTGGTTGACATACTGTTACAAAGTCAGATGGAAACACTCCTTTCTTCTAGCTTCATTAAGGATGGGACAGAGGAAGCAGTAGTGGAAATTTCAAATTAAAAAGCTAGAAAAGATACGCTCAAGATCCTTGAGTATGAGCAACAAGCATTTATTCACTTAGGGACGTAACATTAGATATCCTAGATCTGAAGGGAACACCTGCAGACATCAAAAGCTGAGCTTGCTACGTCAGACACAAGATGGTATCAGACATTGAATGTGTCTTCCACAGAGGAGCAAATAACTTCTGCCCAGGGTTTTGTCCTTCACAGGACCATTTGACCTCCCCTAGCCGACTGTAGCATTTTATTTTACTTCTCTATGTTTAGGTTGAAAATGAGCAAGACTGAAGCTCTTACAGCCTAGTGCAGGTTAAATGCTTTTTCTGAGCTCAGGCTCCTCTAATGTCCTGGCGTCCGTCTGTCGCTGTTGTGGACTGGGTGTGAAAAGGAGTAGTTTAGACCAAAAATAAGAAATGGTTTTGTCCTTTCTAAAGGTTCTGTATCATTGTAGAGAAGAAGAAAAAGCTACGTCTTTTGAGGATAAGTATAAGGATTGAAGTAAATCCTGCAGATCCCCAGTAAGTCTGCAGGAACAAAGCTATTATAGGTGTACCGAAGTCAGCCCAGCTTTTCTTCTTTGCTTCCAGACTAACAGATGCCGTGAGACTGACTGAGAAAGTAGATCCACCCCTTGCTGGTCAGAGGGTGCCACCAGATACACTGAGAATGGATGTGGAAAGAACAGCCTGTTCAGAGAACAGTCTGTAAAACTGATTGTGGCCATAACATTTGCCAGAAAAGCCCAGCGAGCATAGCAGCAGACAAGCAATTTACCATCGGTCGGTTGATATGGGCAGATAACTCCTAGTAAATATATTGTCAGAAGGATTCCACAGCAATACTGTTAAATAAGTTAGGGGAAAAAAAATCCCAACAAAAAACTGCAAGCAACTGCTGGTATTTTTCAGTTTCATCACACATGCATACCTTCACCATTTCCTCATGAACAGGAAAATGGAGCTGTGATACCAGTGGTTTTTACTTCTGGTTCTACTTCTACTTAAGATTTTGTTGCTCAAGTTGGAATATGTGGGTACTCTTTTGAGCCCAGATGTATTTTAATGGATGTCTAGCTATTGGGCATTTGATGAAAACTGACTTGCTACAATTAATTCTCTGCAAAAGCACTTACAATTGTACTATTTCGGAAGGAAAAAAGAGTATGGTCAAATTCAGGCCTGGTCAGAGATCGTTGCTTGAGTTCACATGCAGTGTTATAAGAGGGGAAAGAAAAACAGAGCCTCTGCTGCAAAGAGGATTTATATCTAATTGTTCCAGAGTTTGTTTCCTCCTGAGGTAGAATTAGCCTTGTTGTACTTTTGCTGAGGCTGGTAACAGAAGAGAAATATGAACCTTTGGAAGCAACTTTTTGCTTTAGAATTGAAAGGGGCATCTGATCTTCCTTACATTGTCAACTGCTGCTTTTTCCAGCAGTTCACTGAAAAACTGACAGCCGGTAAGCTTCAAAGCAGAGAGGATCTGCTTAGCGTCATTATCTTCAATCCAAAGGCAATGCCAAATATGACATCTGGCAACCGTGTTGGATGCAAGGGCTATTCCACATCACATCCATAGAAGCATCTGCCAAAAATTCCGTAGGCCAGAGACATTTTTCTCTACGGAAAATAGCTTCTTTTGGAGAGATCAGAGATTTTAAGATGCTTATGCCAAGCCATCAAAGCTCTGGAAAAGCACGTAGCAGATAAAACCGCCTGCAAATCAGATGCTGCTGCCTCAGAATCTGGTTTCGAAGCTTCTTCCACTTTTTTCCAGCTGGCCTAGTCATCAGAAAAGAAACTCACTTCAGACAAGGCAAGCACATTCTTAGTCAGGGAAGTTTCCTTTGTACACTTGAATGGATACATTACTACTGTGGGCACCACAGTACCCACTTCTCAGTAAGTTATGCTGTTGGCCAGTCTGTACTATCTGGTGAATCTTAGTGCCACTAATAGTGCCAAAGCTCAGGAAATGATGAAGAGTACTAAGAAAATCTGTGAAAAAACTCTCATCTATCTTCCTCTCCTAAACCAACTCCCCAGGTTTAGCCTGTGACTACTGGAAGAAATACATGACATCTTCTTTGAAAAGTATATTCCGCTAGAGACAAAGAGGTCTTGAAGATCATGTTGTCTTACGATTATTCTTGGAGGAAGAATAATGGAGAACATATTAATTACAACATCAGCCCGTGCCTCAGATGATTTGCAATTAGGGTTCAGACCAGGACACAGGGCAGATATTGAGCTAATCTAAAAAATGTCTTTTCCATGGGCATGGGCAGTATTAAGACCTATTTTATCTTTGCCTTGTTTGACATGGAGGAATAGCAGCATGCCTTTGTGACACCCGAGTGTGTGACCTGAGCAGTACAGTGGCTCTGCTCGTTGGTCTTCAGCAAAACTCCGAGCAATTGACTCCTCTTCTCTGAAGGCCCTCCTGTACAAAGGATTAGGAAACATACTGAAACATCATGGGCTACATGTCAGCGTTCAAGTGTTGGCATATCATCTTTGCAAAACACAGAGTAACTGTCAGTACACTCTTCTGAGATTAGTGTAGATCAGAAAGCCCAAGAAAAATTATGCAAGACAAAGCATGCACAAAGAGGGCTTCAGCTGTGTCCTAAAAACAGACATGTTTTCCCACAGACAGGATGCAAGACTGCTGCTAAGGACTGCATCTCTTTTGCACAAAGATCAGTGCTGAATACCAGTCTTTCTTTGCTTTAACCTGGTTCCAAGATGCCTTTCTTTCATTTTTACTGAAATAGACAGGGGCAATGAGAGAACAAGGAGCAGCTCCACCTATTAATGTCTTGGTACAGAAAGGCATGTTTGTGAATGAAATACCTTTTTTGCAAGCATCTTTTCCCATTGAGCACCATCTGATCTTTGACTGTGCTATTTAAAGGTGAGGAGGGAATGCTCTTTGCTGCAGCACTTTGTTTGATGGGGCAAAGACCACTCTAGTATACTGTAACTATGAATAGACATGATATGTTTTAAATAAAGACCAATACCTGATAGAGTAGCCTTCTTGTTCCTACTTGGATGGTTGGATGCTGAAATCTGAGCAGGCTGCCAGGTGATGCAGCTCTTATCTCCAGGTTTTCCCTCAACTTGCCTGAGCTGCACCCTGTGCACCAGCGGGAAAGCAGAGCTACTTGGCACGAATTAACAGAGACGTGATGCCTGAAGGACTGAGTTCACTGTTGCAGTTGTAGGCTGCTATGAATGGAGGCAGTGTAAGTAAGTATAAAGGGCCTTCTAGAAAGCTGCTATCACTCTGCTATGATATACAAACTTAGATGCGCAGTGTATCTACGTCACTTGGCATAGCCAAGTTGCTCTGGTGGAAAAGTGGTCTGGAAAGCAACCCAAATTAATGCACTGACTTCAATGACTGTAAAGCATTTTCAGTGCTGGAGAAGTGCAGAATGCATGGGATGTCCATGCACCTGCTGAGGCAGGTACTCTGGCAACTGCCCACACGCCTGGTGCGTGGAAGCAATCCTGGGGTGCTGCCCTTCTACAGCAATACAAAGCAGCTGGTCAGCTTTCTAGTAATTTCTGTATGAAAAGCTCCCCAGGAGGAGTCCATCCCAGGGCACCCTTGGGTTTGTGTCTGCAAAGGAAGACAAAAGCAGGTTTAAGTCTTCCTCCAATAACTGCTCTGAATGTAAGCGGACAAAAACGACTGTGCTCTTTTGCACTGCAGACACAACTTGCTTAACTGTCTGGTCTAACTCTACATATGTGCTGACAACTTTAATGGAAGCCTGCAAACAATTAACTAGGCTCTTACCTTCTTCCTCAACCAAAGAGATGACAACCATGTTTGAGAAACAGGATAGAACAAAATGGATAATATCTTGTAAATCTCCCAAATATGCACGTTACTTCTTGGTACCAAGAAGGCAGTCATCAGCCCAGCAGAATTTGAGATAACAAAAATGAAGATACCAAGACAGGGACCAACTTGTAGCTGTGATGCTTCAGCTTCTTACAAGTGTAAGAAAAAAATGGAAAAGGGCAATCTTGCTCAGAGATTAGAGCCATAAAGTAGCAATACTCCATGCTGCAGTAAGAGAACAAACCCACAACCCCTGTGGATGTCTCAAGTGGGAAAAACACTAAAACCAGTATACCAGATTAGTTAAACCATATCAGTTATATGTCAGTAGCTCTCAGCCAGCATGTATACTTATTTTGTAGGAAAAATGCCGAAAGTGGAGATAAAATTATAGTAATATAATTACACTGGTAAAATTTCCAAGGTATACTCAAGCATGTGGCTGAATCCCTGTTTTGATTTGTGATCTAGGAGGGCCATTTTTCAACAGCTGATGAGAATTCAGTTTACTTACAACTGCATATACTTGGTACAAAATATATACATGGAAATTAGAAAGAATAACTTGAAAGGTTGTTGTTTCTAGGAGGGTGGTGGGTTGATCAATAAGAAATTGGATCCAGATTCCTGTTTAAATTCTGGTGTTAATTATGTGGTGCAACTCCCTCTGAAATTAATGAAGCTTTGCATATAAAAAAAGGTACAATTGAGCTATTTCTGCTTCCTCTGTTATACATGAAGGCTTTGCCAGTCTATTACAGCACAGGGAATATTTAATTATTAGTGGGCACAGTTACATCAGAAATCAGTACAGGGGAACTCAAAAACTTTTAAGATGTTGAATAAAATTTTTAGAAAAACAGAAAATCCCTTTTACAAAAGGCACTTAGGTGTCCAGGGCTTTCAGTGAGCATAACACAAAATGGAGGTCAGGTTTAACTTGAGAAATTTGCTAAGTGCCTCATTTAACCTTTAACATGAAACTTTCAAATATGCCTTGGAGGAGTCATATAGTTGTCAAACTGTTCATACAAAACAGTGCAAAAAAATTTGTACTTGCCTAATTTTAGCCATACTGTACAGGAGTAAACCAGTGGCTTTTCTTATTACTATCTGTAGACATGAGTGTACAAAAAGGAAAAGCTGGATAAGCCAAGCAGAAAATGATAAAAACAATTCAAATTGTTTCAAGAGTTCAGCTACCATGCGGAAACTTAAGAGGAAACTAAGATTACTCAATATATTTTAGAGGAAAAGCCTGAATAGAAATCCTAGGTTCATACTCTTGAAAATTTAAGAATCTAGCTGCTGATTTTCCATGCATACCCAGTTTAGTACTCCCACATTCAAACAAACATTCTCTGTGTACGTTGTAAATTACATTTAATTATACATATAGATTTATTACATGATAGCACCTTAAAAGCAGAGATACAGCATTATTCGAGAAGTATTTATGTTGCTTTTCAATAGATGTTTTTAATATCTGATGCTAGTTTTTCAAAGAGAAAAAGTAAAGTCTTTAACGTGACATGATCTAGATATTACATATATCATGAATAGGTATCACAAATTAGATACCAACATGTCAGTATCTAATACTATGTACTCTCTTCTTTCCTTACATGGGCAAGTGTCCAATACACTTCCACAGTGACAGGAAGAATAAATTCTGTTTTACTCTAGTCATTGAATCATTGACATGTAATAAATGTTATTCATCCTTTGGTAAATTGTTTGATAAATCTCTGAAAAGAGCTTACTTAAGGTCAAGGGTTTTGATAGCAGGTCATATTTCCAAATATTTCTTTGCTTTAATTTCCCCGATTTAACCACATCAGTAATGACAGTGATTTATAATTCTTCAGTCAAATAAACAAATGGGCATTTCACATGGAAAACCTTTTCAGAACTGTTTAACACTGTTGGCCCTTTTGAGTGGGTTGGTTTGTTGTTGGTTTTTTGTTTTTTTTTTTTTAACTTTTCAGCACTGTCTTAAAGAGACCTATCCAAAGCCACTGAGGCAAATGGGAATGTCTCTGATGTCTTCCCTGGGACTTGGATCTGGCCCAAACCAAATGGGTATTAACATTCAGTCATAAAAAGCATTAGAGTCTAACTATTATATGAGCTCATTGTCAGTAATTAATGTGTTTTCTCTTTCCTGCAAGTGCCCATATCAAACAGAAGATACAGCCAAGATGCTCTACCTGACAACTTTACAAGCTGCACAGCGCCCATGCCAGGCAGCAGATACAAAGAAGAGATTTATGATTCTGGCATCATGAAACCCAACAAAATAGAAACCAGGATTCAGCCACCTCACCACCTCATTAAAGAAGAAAACAAGTTAGCTTTTAACAGAGACCTACAAGAAAAAATGAGCATTAATGAAAGCTCTTTTTCAAACTCAATAGCTAACTCCTTGCTGCCAAAATCAGAGTGTTTCCAGTCTAAAGCTATAGGACAATTAAGTCATCTCCTGCCAATGCCCTCAGTATATGAGCAAACAAGAAGGATTTGTATGAAGGAACCCAAATATGGGCATATTAGTCACCACGCTACAACTCTAGATGAACTCGACAGCGATGAGAGAATGACTGTAAAGCTTGATCATGACTCCGAAAGTGAACGTGTGATGGATGTGAGACCCTCCGGACAAGTTCCATTTGTGCTTCTAAATTATCACCATGTTTTAGCCAAACATGGTACATTTCAAACTTCATCATGTACAGCGACAGGACACGTAGGAGAAAATTATGGATACAATTCTGAGGAAGTAAATACATTTATTTACAAAAACCAAAGCCCCTCATCAGCTTCTTCTCCAGAAACCCACAAGGAATCTGCACTACCCCATTATATTGGAACTTCTGTAATAATAGCCAATGGAAGGTGATGGTAATAGAGGAGTATTTGCATTTAATTAAGAAGCCAAACTGTAATGATTTGCAAAAAGCATGAGAAAACATGGTTACATTTACTGAGCATAGCTGAAGGTCAATGAGGGACAGACTCCTGTGTTCCTGGCAAGTCATGTGTAACAGCATCTTCAAGGTCAGGAAGAAAACCTACATCTAGCTTCAGTGCTTCGTTGTCACAAATTAAGCTCTGGTGCCAGTGAGAAGACACGTTACAGATCTTATTTTTGTTATTTTATAGTGTGCAACAAAATTAAATGATAGGTGTTATATGCAGAGATTTATATGAAGAACATTTTTTTTCTTAACCCCTCCTGCTCAAAATACATTCAAGATTTTTTTTATCATAAACTATACACTCTAGTTTAGGTATTTTTGACAGACTGTGTGAAACCTTACATCAACTCTCCACCCATGTGTTAAAGATCCTGACAAATGAGCTTTGTTTAAAGAGTGGTGATTTTTAGTATCCATAATACAGCTGTACTAACGAAACAGAACTCAGTTTGGAAAAAGCTTATTTATTAATTGTCCAAAAGTTTTTAAACTAAATAAATCAAATCTAAATTTGATTTATTTAACATAGATTTCAGTGTTCTGAGATTGTTACCACCACCATTTATTTTGACAAGGAATGATATGACAAATTAATACATACAAAGATACGTATTAAAGGGTTACAGGTCTTGTCATGGCAAATTGGGACAAATCATGTAGCAGGAACTAAAGACTATTCCCCATAAAATGTTGTAATAAGAAAAAAGAAACTTCTAAAATGTGTGTTTCACTGAGCATTCTGGGAGAAGGCTGTGCAGATTTTCAAACCAGCTAGTCAAAAATACATCATAATAATAGCACCAGAAATGCTTTCTTTATAGTCAAGGGAATAATGAACATTTAGGCTTTATTTTAAACTTACCAGTAGCCTTCTGAAGTTTGAAAGGTTCAGCTTTTAACACAGTGAACTTCCTTAAGCATAAATCTCATTGTCAACACAGAGGTAAGATTGATATTTGACTGATTCGTGCACTTCACAAATAATGTCAGTGGACAAACTGAATATGGAAAGTCGAAAGTCATTGCACAACCTCAAAAACCAAAGTGGCACTTGAAGTAAAGCAGAGTTTGAGGACATCGGGGTTTGGAACTGAACGCTTTGCATACATCTCAATTTGTGCTAATAAACTGTAGCAAGCAAAAAGCGTACAGCGTAAATTTACATTTTGTCCAGCCCACTAGGAATAGATTCCCCCCCCCTTTTTTTACTTCTTTGTAAAGTTTACAGGTGTGGAGACATACGGATCTGTGTGTGTTTAATTGACAACAGTCAGTCCACTTAGTTTTTCAACCGCTTCCCCAGACATCGTGCGCTCTTGATAAAACGATGAATGACTCCCTAAATAACAGCTCTAAACACCGATGACAAAGGTAGCTCTGAGTCAGCTATACTTAGCTGTATTTCTTTGCCCAGTTCAAGGCTAATTTCCACTTATAAAACTTTCTCTTGTCAGACTCTCTCTAAAGAGACCTTCGCTGAAGAAAATGCTTACCCGGCTTGTGCAATATGGAAAAACACTTGCCCATGGGTTGCACCTTGTCAGACAAAAACGTAATGAAATACACACTTTTAAAAATGGCATGTTCTCCATCTTTTATATGCTGCAATAATATTCCGCCACCTCCTTCTATGTAGGAATATTTATTGCTCTGAGTACACAAAAATACTTCTGAAACGTATATGTTTGAAAACAATTCTCGGCATTTTTGTTGCTTCCTATTAAAAGGTTAACAGAGAAGGCTTTATTATGAAGTGAAATTGATGTTCACTTGGAAGCTCAGTTGTCTGACTTCTTCATTTGCTAAAAAAGCATGAAAAGTATCTTTTGTGATGAACCTAACAAAAAATACCTAATCGGCCATTACCAGAATACTGACTTAAAAAAAAAAGCAGCAGAACCAAACCAGCATGTTCTCTCACTCAGCGTAACTGCGCTCCTTGCTTCCCCTAATGCTAGAGACGTTAGCAAGTCTACGGAAGCGCTGTGGGTGAATACTGATGTCATTCTGACTTTATACATTGAAGCGATGAGACACAAGTTGGTTTTACAGTGGCTTTGGTTAACAGCCTTCCCAGCCAGCGCTACTAATAAACGGGCCCAACTCCTTGAAAGACACAATTACGCTGAGACTTGTATGTTAATTTTCTTAAATAAAAACCATGCCCGATAAAGGAGCAACTGACATTGTTTGCACCATTAAAAAGAAACCCGATGCACAGCTCTCATACTACACTTTTCTCTATACCTCATTAGTGGCATTGCTGCACACAGAGTCGAGCTGGTGTATTTTTCTGTTCTTGTAAGTACTTCTCACTATAAAAACATGTTTTCAGGAACGTACAAATTAGGCTTCGGTTAAAAAAATGCCATTGATATTTTTCAGCAACGTACCACAAAATATTTTTCCAGCACCTACCTTGTTATTCACACTTCCAGGCTTTATTCAATGAGCCTGAGCAGAGGAGGTGTTCCATCATTCTCCCACAGATGTTTTACAGTATGTGATATTCAGGTACATGAACTTTCCCTGTTAGGCAATAATGAATCAATTATGCATTTGCATGAGATAATATGGGGTAGGTTTTGGAAAAAAACTGTGATTAAAAAAGCAAATGTGTGAAACATTTCTCCTGCCATTCCAAAATAGAAACAGCAATTGCCTGTTCACATCTGGAATGTGAGTAAATTATACTGAGAGAAAAATATGACTCGTAGTCAGTTAAACTACAGATGTTCATAGCACACCCGTACTGCAGAACGCACACGGCACAGCCATTGACAGTGGCAATGTTGTTCATAATTGGAAAAAATTATGTCACGGAAGTGGAGTGTGAATTGGAATATATTATGAAAAATAACCTCATCTCTCTCTGCCGTACTTGTTTGAGCCGCGACAGATACCCTTCTCATGCGACTCGGGAGGATTTTAACTCTTAGGGGAGTTCAGACCTAGCAAGCAAACGATATGAAGAATGAGAGAGAGGGAATATTTTACCAAAAGGTAAAGTTGGAAACGTCAATCTGGTACTGAGGTCTCAAAGTTTTTATCCTACTGACAGAAGCAGCGCAATGTAAATAAGGCGATAGGGGAAGAGACTTCTCTCCAGGTCGCAGCAGCCCTGTAATTGGAAAAAGGGCATGCCAGTAATTCAATGACATTAAGCACAGTGGACAACAGATGTAAAATTGGAGAATGTATCACTGAGAGAAAGTGCAAGTGAATGGGAAACCTGCCAGAATACCAGTATTTCTCTAAACATCACAAAACGGGACGCCAAGTATTTTTTCAACTTTTCAGTCATGCTTCAAAAACAACACAGAGAAAATTTTATTATTCCATTTTTTTCCTGAACATTAGATTTTGCTTTTTTTATATGATGCAGATAAAAGCTATTTGGCAAATGTAGGTGAAAAAGCACGCAAAACAAACAACCTATTAATGCTCAGAATTATATATGTATTCCCTAAAAATGTAAAGCATTTTTGCTTATTTATTATGTAAAACAAAACTGTTAAAATGTTAATAAAATCCTGTAGCCAAAGGAAAAGTGCGTTGGAGTTCTTTTTCACTACAAAACCCAGGCTTTCACAAAGAATAATGCTGCATATTTGAAAACTGATTTCAGTTGTAATACGTACTATATTTGGCAGTTAATGTACTATAAAATACAAGGCGCTTTTGAATTTCTTGTATTTTAGCCGCGCCGTGTTTTAAAGGCAGACTCTTGGAGAACTGAAAATAACACACTCACTAATGAAACACGCTAATGCAAGACACTCAAACACGGCGTCGCTTTGCAGTCCTTCCCTGCAGTCCCTTTTTCTCAATTGTGCGTTACATGACCGCAGCCTGCCACACGCCATCATTTTTTGACCTCCGTTCTTTCCTCAGCCCAGATTTAATTTCTCTGGTGTCTGATCGGTGCGGTGCATCACTGCAGTAACTTACGCATGCAAATGCTTTTATCAAACCAGTTACCCCAGGAATCAGCTCTTTGCGGCACAAATCCTTTCCATGACAGATATGATATTAAGCTGTACTTCAATTTTTTTTTTTTTTATATAGCTACTGTATATTCCAAAGTAGTTGCAGAGAGTAATTTTTTAGACTGCTGATGTCTTGTAGCTGAATTAGGAGAAGCAAACAAATACATGAATAAAAACCATTGTACAACGAAGCAGCAGCATAAAGTATTAAACGCTTTACTGTTTTTTCTAGGTAATAGCCCTTGAAGTATATGATAGTTGTTGGATATATTTTAAAAAATGCTCCAAAGTCTCATAAAACATTTTACTAGAAGTGAGACGTACTGCTTGAACTCTTGAATGTTAAGTATATTATTACTTTTTCAAATCTTTGGAACCAGCGTTGGTGCTGACTGGACACAACCCTCTTGCTCTTCCTGAACCCGGACACGGGCCAACGCACCCAACTTGCTCAGCAGAAATTTTCCTGTCGATAAACAATCTCTACAAGTATTTTCACAATGTGTAATAAGAAAAGTTATAACAGAGTCCAGGAGGAAAAAAATGAAGTCACAGGAATATGGACACCGTAATACATGTTTTTTGAAAGCACTTCATCAAGAAAATAGTTTAAGATATGACATCACCCTCACAAGGAAAGAGGTGTTTTACTAATCCAGACAGCTGAATGAAATGAAACATTTTCAGTGCATTACATCTGGACCTGGAGCAGTTGCCTGGCTCTCTCCATACCCACGTCCGGAGACGCTCTACACCACATCTGTCTGTCCTACATAATGACTCTCATACAAAAAAGTTGCGTTGCAGCCTTCTGGGTGTGCCAAGGTCGGCATAAAGAGTCCGATCACTGGCTGCGCTCCCCATCTACCTTAAGGTGAGCGCGGTACAGAAGGTTGACTGGTTGACTCAAGAAACTTGGAGGAGCAGCTGCTGGTTGGAAGGGCCTCCTGCAGCCGCTCACTATACAAGGGGAATTTTCTCTGTCAAGTTCTTTGGTTCTTCTGAAGGAAAGGTTGCGTCTGTGACAAAGGCTTCATCCAACTCACGGCCGTTTCCTCAAGGCAACAGGTAGTTTTACGCACACAGAATAGGCCGCTAAAAAGTAGAAGCAAAGGGGTACATTCCCCCAGCACTCACCTTTGCACCGACACATCCACACTTGGTTAGTTCCGATTTGCAGAAAGGAAGTTCAACACTAAGTTTCATTCCAGTGCAAAAATTTTCAGAATAGTCTTATGACTCAAAGTGAGAATAGAACAAGCTTTTCCTTAAGGCGGCTATGAAGAAATCCAAAAGGAACAACAGCAACTGGGAAATATTGCAGCATTTTACTATTAAAAATTCATCTGCCTGCTGCTCCGACACCGTGGTAGCGCAGCTGAGTGAAGGTTTGCAGGTCCATTCTGCCCTTCTTCACACAGGAACATGTTTTATCATTTCCCTCCGCCATTCTTTCACAGCATTTGTCCCTAGCGAAGGGAGAGCGTGTTTTAAGGAAGGAATTCAAGTCAAAACCTGACGCATGGCGTGATCGTTAAAAGGAATCTCTACAGGCACCCATCAGTCTATCTGGAATACGGGCAAAATCAAAGGTGCTTCCTATAGGCACACCCTACAGTACCAAAACAGAGAGAGTGGTTTAGCTACAAATACCGACTGGATTGAGGTACAGGTCCGAAGTTTTGTAAAACGCCATGGTTGGAGAAAGAGTACCACAGGCATGCTTTCCGCAGCTGACCTGCCACGGCACGCGCTGCTCATAACCTGCTTGAAGGAAAAGGTAGGAAAGAAGTGATGAAGCGCAAGGAAGATGTGGGTGTGCGTATGCACGCACATATTTTTTTATATATGTATACATAAATGGGCTTGTCTTTTTATTTAAACCTTGTTAACTGGGACTCAAGTTTCATTTGACTATAATATGCATCAATATTTGATTCTGAAATAAAGGTAGCTGCCAAAAATTAACTGCCCAAAGCAGTTTTGAAAGCATCTGGTGGGAAAAAGCAAAAACTGGTGTTCATGTGTATCATTTTCACTATGCCAATTAACAGCTGTCTACACTCCACTGTACCATTCGATGAAATATTGGCGTGCGGTCTCACATGATGCGGATCATGGGGGGAAACAAAACAGCGGGGTAGGGACAACTGGGCACAGAGACAAATCTACTGTGATACGGGGCATAAAATCCTAAATGTAACAGGGACAACTTAATTTCTAGCACTTGCTGCCAAACCACCTAAACCCTAATATGTGAGGATTACTCTACATTACCATTACAGACTAGCTTCCTTGTTTTAAGACTTCTTGGCTTTGTAACTGAAACAACCTACTAACATGTTCAGATTGTTTATGAGGTGAACTTTAACCTAAAAAGCCCATTTCTGGCTAGCAGACAGGAGCCCTTTGTGGAAACCAGTTTGGCTGATCCACCTTCAGTAGGGACAAGGTAACCTAATAAGCAGTGCTGCCTACTTGAGGAAATGAAGCTGGCCACATCACACCTATGACAAACTTTTCATTTGCAGAGAACTGTCTGAAGCGCTGGGGTGGCCAAGCCTCCCGGCACAAATTCGCCTTGCCCGGGAGAAAAACCTGACAAGCTGCCATGGCACGGAAGCTCCCGCATGCCTGCTTCGCGCTGCTTTCCAATCACAACCAAGCTGTTACACCTAACCCGGACCTGTGCAGCCAGCCCCCAAAGCATGCTACTTTCAGGTCAGCAGGTGTTAAACCTCTTGCTTTTAAGGGTTAGCAGCAAAACCAGATGCCTCGCTTCGGGAAAAGGGGTGACAACAGAAACAATGGAAGAGAATTTGGACACAGATTAACTACGTGTTTTCTCTTTTTTGCTGTAGTAGTTGCTTACGGCAGGGATTTTAAGAGCGGGGCGTTTTTCTCTTCTTTATTTGCTTAACTTCATTACTATCACAATAGAATTACTATTAAATTGTACACTATTTAGACTTCCCTCGCCTGACATGGGATTCTACAATAACCTGGATAAGAGGACTGCAACTAGGTGATACGCTACCTCTGGTGGGCTATTCTTAGGGTTGCTGAAGCCTCTTGGAAGACTATGATTCAAAGGAGATGCAAGATGATTTACTCAGATCCAACTGACTGAGAAGAGCAGAGTACAAATAATTTGGATAACCAACCACAGTTCTTAAGCGCTGATGGAAAACTCCCCAAAAACTCAAGGCAGCCATGACGGAGCTGCAGACCTGAGACCAAAGCACAGGATGGTAAACTGTTGTACAGGCCCACACAGAGAACCGTATCAGCAAGGCTCTACTTTGATCTGGATCTAAACACAGTGGTAATCCCAGTAATTCAGACATATATGATGAGCTCTTCCAGCTGTTTCCACCGCAGACAACACATAAACCAGAATTTAGTTTAAAAAAAACATCGTGAAAATGTAAATATTACAATAAAACACAGAGCCACTTCAGTTTCTCAAATACAGTGTGTAATTGAAGAGAAAGTTCTGTACCTTGCAAGGTATTCCTTTGCAATCAGGCTCCTTTTAAAGAATAGATGCTTACAAAGAATGGCAACACAGATGTGTTTTAAAGCTAATAGGAAAGAATAAAGGCCTTCAGCAATGAGATTATTACCTCTTCTTAACTGGTGAAGTTTTCCATGTCAAAGAACAAAGATATCAGGAAATCAGGAGGGGGAAAAAAAAAAATCAAGCTATTAACTACCCTTCCCACCTTTAAGCAAGTCTAGCTGCTTGGTGCCAAATACTAAAGAGCGTCCTTTTGCGCTGTGAGCTCTGAGGACTGTTAACATTTTGGGACTATGAGGTTTCTCAGCATGTCAAAAGAGTTGCCGTCCGGGTGCACAGACTCTACACCCTTGCCTTCTTCATGGACTTGAAGGAATCCATAATCATCTATCCCGACTATCCACGCAATTGGGCCCTCCTCACTGTGGAGACGGACTTGCTTACCACTGCAAATAAAGAGAACCAGACAGTTAGGAATTAATTGGTGGACACTGCACAAACAATGAAAAATAACTTAGAGGACTAATGCCTAGCAGAATATTTTTATTTCCCACTTCACTGGTTCTTTACAGAGAATGATTTTCAGCAGCGTTTTCTACCTGCTTTAATTTCTTTCTGTGGAATTAACAGAGTTAGAGTTAATCCAAACAGTCTATTTCTTTTACAAAAGACATGAGTACAGCAGCTTCATCAGCTAAACAAATCATTCCCAATTCCCCTTGTTTTGAGATGATGTAAAATACCTAGAAGCATTCCTTAACTCATGCTAGTCCATTGATTTTACTATGTGCTATTTTTATTCTCCCTTAAAAAATGGCATCCTACTTGGGAGTATATTTTAATTAAGTCACTAGTTTTAAAGGCAATGTAGTAGAAAAAGTAGAAAAAGACAAAATACCCATGAGGTCTTTCCAACTTTCTTAAAAGAAAGTTTGGGGAGAACATTATACTTACCTGTGTACCCAGTACTTGTAGTAATGGGGAAGAACACCGTTGGGACCTTTCTCTTGAAAAATATCTATAAGCCTCTCTAGCACAGTAACAGTTCTTGCAATAAGACAGTCTGCAGTTAAAGCCTTCAGCTTTGTCCCCTCTTCCTTATTAAATTTCATTATGAGATCATTGATGCATATGGTGGGGTTGCTGTTATTCACATTAAATCCAAAGCCTGAAGAAGACAAACCAAAAGGAGAGGACATGATCTGTAAATGCAAATACTTTGTTACCACCAGAAAGTCAGGACTTTCTTCAACTACTTGATACAATTGTCTCCAAGGATGTTTCCAGGAGCTGTTTTTCTTCAGCCTCTTACAACTTTAAATCTTCCTACTCGCATAATTACAAATCACAGTCCAGATTTTACTTGTTTCTTGCCCTTAAAATGCCTCCTCCAAATAGTAGAAGCAAATCCAGTGAAGTCCTTTCAACAACACACTATCCCATCAATGAGGCTTAGGAAGATGGCAAGTGGTAACTTGCACGTTGGTTACAATAACATCAAAGTGAGAAGTTCTTCTACTCTCTGGCAGCTGACAGGTGATGAGCTAACTGAGAGTAAATCATTGATCATACTTTAAGATGGAGTTTTATCTATCAGTCTAAAATTTAATTAAGAGACCTTTCTGTTTACTACAGTTAACCGATTGCATTTTCTGAAAATTAAGCCTTTTTACTCAGCTGATAAGCCTTGTTTGGTTTGCTCTGGAAAGCCCAGAAGATTTAAGTTTGCCATCTAAGACTCCAGTTTGCTTAAACTATCTTGCCACAGCATATTCTTTAGAAGCTTCAAGTCTCTCGCTGAGATTCCTCCAGCTAGAATAATGTTGGCAGAACGCCTTTCTTATTTAAATATGGCTCTTGGGGCCTTTTTTGCAGCCTGCTGAAACAGGCTTCGAGGGATGTAAAGAAATATATTGTATTACCTGTTTATTTTTTTCTCCTAATAATTTGGATTTTTCTTTCCTCAGACATTTGGGATAAAACCCCAGTCTGTCAATCAGGGTTAGACATGATACAACTCCATCTGCAAGAAGGTCCAGATGCACCGTTTTGTAAATTTGCTATTAATGAGACTATTCATGTATGGAAGTAATTCATATTAACTATGAGGAGAAGGATCTCTTCAGTGAAAAGGAGTTTTTGACTTTTAACTAGTCAGAGAATGCACGCAAAGAAAGCCACAGTGATACCAGTACCAATACATAGATCCTATGGAAATGAGGAGAAGTATACTATCAGAAAGAGACAAAGGAAAACGAAATGGAAAACATAATGTGCCATGCCAGCAAATCCCAACTCAGTTGGTTACATCCAAATAACGTAGAAGTGAAGAGAGGGTGACCGCGGCCATTATACTGTGACTGGCACTGTCAGGGTGCACAATGGGGCCTTGGAGTCCATCTGCAGGCTGAGGGCACTTGGGTGTGTATGGATGGAGATCACTACGTAGCAAGCCAAAAATTGAAACAGACACAAGAGACATACTGAGATGATGAGCTCAGCTGAGGCAGAAGCATCTGGGGCTAAATGTGGTGGCAAAAATGGGGCCAGCTAATTTGAAAAATATTAGGTGCTCAGGACTCTTAGGGTATCTCTGCATTGCCCATGTGAGATGAGCGAAAAACAAATGTTTGGCACCGACCTTGCGGTGTGCTGATGTGGCTAATACATCTTCCAGTTCCAGGGCCAGCGCTGCCTTCAGCATCTGTGCGCTGGTCAGGCCTGCCTTGGCTGCACACAGAGGCACACAGAGCTTTTGCAGGTCAAGCACGTTGGCTGTCCCTTGCATTCCAGTTGTGTTTGGCTACCTACGTCTGTTCTGAGTCCGGTCCTTAAATTAATGAAGTATATTCTTCTGCAGAACAACTCCTCCCGAAGTCCTGCAATAAGTAAGTTCTTACAAAACAGGTCTTTAAAAATGTGGTTAAAAGTATGAGCATGAACTGTGTCATGTGTGAGGCCTTCAGCACATGGTACAGGTGAAAAGGCAGGTTTATCTCTTGCCTTATTCTTCTGAGGTACTTCTCAGAGCAGTGAAGCGATGTAGATGATTATTGATTTTGATGATTTCCCTCATATATGGAATACTCTTCATGAGTGTCAAGTAAACAGTGAGGTCCGGGAAAGGAATATCCATGACTGTAGAAAGGGTATGATGCATCTGGCTTGCCCGTCCTGTTGTAGAAGTTTGATCTCATTGCTACTACTAATACAAGAAGTTAGATGTCATGAGTCACCCCTACTGCTCTCAGTGACATACATCACTGAAATGATGGAAAAGATGCTTGGATCCTATGTGGCAAGTAACATGCAATCTTAGAAGCTTCCAGACGAAAGGAAGTTGATGAAAATGCACAACTTTGTATATACCTCAGACCTATCACCACTAAGACAACTCCTAGGGACATCAGAGAGAATGTATACAGAAAGTTTCCTTTTGAATTTGAATGTTTTGGTGTTTAGGATAAGAAACAAAAGGTCCAAAACTAATATGTAATGTACAAGAGATATTTGACAAGATGAACTATTTTTGGAGCCATTTTTGCTTTTCTTGTGTTAACCAGAACAGGCTCTGGAAAAACATATGGAAGCAGTAAATGGTTGATGGGGCACAGAGAGACTCTTTTAAGTGTCTCAGTGCAACTTCCATTCTGTACATGTAGATTACTTACAAAATGAGGATATAACAATTGAACAGAAAATTAACGGCTGGGTGTGTTTCACACTTCAATGCTTTTGCTTGTTCGTGCCTTAGAATTTACAGTACCTTGACAGAATCGATGTCATGCCCACACTCTCTTTGCAAGACACTTTACTTATCTACTGTGCTATATTCAAATATAAACTAAATATTGTCTTCTTCTTCTTTAACCTTTTAGACTTGCTACGGAACTTTCATTTAATTTTTTAGACATAGCACAGATAATTATTTTTGGAACTGGAACCTAGATCTCTGCTGGCAGGCTTCTAAGCATGTCTGACAGATCTGCGCTGCTGCTGGTTAGGGGGAAAATTTTCCTTAACAAATAGCAAGATGATTATCAGACTTGAAACAACAGAACCATCTCAAAACTTATTTTGTGCACGTAAATGTCTTCTCCTGTTACAGCACCGGGACTTGCTGGAAAATAGACATACAGTCTTTCTGAGAGTGGCCATGCTACGTTTTTGGAACCAGCCTTCCAGGTAGACTGTTCGCCTTCAGCATAAACAAAGAGATTGTCACTCCTTGCTCCAACTACTTTGCAAATTTTACTTTTTGAGAGAACTAAAGAAAGTGATTAATTATTAATCAAGTCATTACTTCGCTGCTGCTTCACTGGCAATATTCCAGTTTTTAGAAAGGTATCAACAGAAATAAGTTATGAATAAATTTAAAAAGGGTGAAAGGAGAAATTAAAATATTACTATGTGTACATAGCTCTTTTTCTCCCAATTTAAAAGGCATGTTATTTATTTATTTGTCATGTTGCAAAAAATGAAAATTGAAACAAATTGATACATTTCTCACTATCTTCTACTAGTTTTGCAATAGATCGAGGAGGAGGTTTTCCCTCTCTCCTGTAATGCTCTTTCTTTGAACTCCACTGCACCAGCCCAGATGCTTGCATTTATATTTTCCTTGTCAAGCATATGGAATTATTAGGAAGAATGAAAGCATTTACTTTTTGTGCTTCCTTTTGATTTAATATTGTGCTTTATCTCCTTACGCCTGCTGTCATTATTTGTTCTTGTCCTTATCATCTGAACTCATAAAGTCATTAACAACAGATTTCTTTAGACAAAGACAGTATAGAAAAGCATGAAAATAGACATTTACCAATAAGTATATGAAATGTTGTTTCAATAAGCGTAGAGTTTACCAGAACTCCACCAAGCTTCATAAGATCGCTGTAGTAAATATCATTCGGCCATTTTACTCGCAGATCAATATCCTAAAGAAATAAAAACATACATTTAGAAACACTCTGCTCTTTGATACTGACTACCAGAACACGGCTCATTCATCACTCCTTATTCTATATTTTCTGTCCCTCTTTGCCACACCGAATGTGATACTGTCAACTGCTCTTCATAATGAAAACCTATTTAAGTGCTCCACAAACGTTACTGAAAAAGTCACAGTAACATGGTTACATGGTTTACTAAGGAGGTTGGCAGCTGTCAGAGGGGAAAAAAATTATGGCAGATAATAAAGGGTTAGAGCAACCAAAAGGGGGACTAAAGATACTAGAGATTTTCAGTCTCAAAATCGTGAGGTTTTAGAGAATTCATTTCCTTCATTCATGAGTGCCTATTAAAGATTTAAAAGATCTATTCATGAAAGATGCAAACTGTGGCAGCCACTGTGGCTTCCTGCTGATAAACAATCAGGGTAAGCCCACAATAACATCAACACTGTATTTGAGGATCCTTGCAGAAACCAGACAAGGAGACAATGACATCTTGAATTTCAGAAAGGAAATTTAGCAGACAGGAGAAATTCCCATTCACAACTATGTAAATACTTCAGTAATGTCCTAAATATATTCACACTTTCAGCGGCTACACTCAAGCAACACCATGGAGCTGGAAACACAAACTGTGCTGTGTGACACTGTTCCAGGGCAATAGAGAAGTTTTTGTTGAAACCACAGAACTGAACTGAACTTTGCACTGGCTACTTAAACACAAAAAGAAAGCAAATGTGCTTCCTGTAGTTTGAAAAACTGCATATGACTGTATCCCCAGAGGCAAATTATGGGAGGTGCTCCAGGACTACAAGAGTCGCATTCCCTCCTATTGTAGATTATGAAATCCCTTTACAGGATGTGTGAAAACTGCACCTGGGTCCGTGTCTACTTTCCTGACAGATTTAAAGGCCAGAAAGGAGTCCATTACACGTACATTGACAGGAAATACTACCTGATTTTGCTATCAAAGCATTCTAAGAGAGAGTATCACCAATTCATATTCATTATGGAAAACAACTTGACTCTTCGGACTGGGAAAGGATTTATAGAAGACTCTTGAGACATGCAAAGTATGACACAGTTAAACAGTATTATCAGTGTTAACAGATCTTCCGAAGAGCTATTCAGTAGATCTTACTTAAGGAAAACATACACCTGTAAGACACCAGCCACTAGCTCTGCAACTGAAATGACAGCAAGCATGAAGAACCACCAAGTCAACTGGGTATTCTCATGATGTAAACTACATAGCAGAGACTTTGCCACAAAATGGAGTTACAAGGTGCTGCACAACTACCTGCATGTCAAAGAAACAATGGGCATCACAAAATATGCTGGAAATGGAGCACATTCTTACCTTCACTTACTAGAGAGAGATGCCTGCTGTTCTCAGAATGGGAAAGCAAAGCACCCTCTTGAAATATGGCCCATTTGCATTTGCAGCACTAACATCTGATGGCAAAACTTCGAATTGAGCAGTCAGATTTTCTCCGTGAGGACCCAGAACAACGGCCTCAGTCACTGCCTGTTTAGCATAGTCAATGTTCGTGGCAGTCCTAAAAATGATGACTGGTTGATAAACTGAGACACAGGTATTGCAGATGTTTGAACGGAAATCCTGAAATGGACTTTTGAGCACAGCGAATGACATTACAGTGTGTTAAAAGCATTATTAAGATTCTGACATACGTCCACAGAGGGATGGACATTTGGAGGAGACAGTGAAACCTCATCTACAGATTAGCCCATTTGTTGCAGCTACTGCAGTTTGCATGGCATAGATGTTCATCTGACATAAAGAAATGCCCTGCGTTACCTAAGTCTAAATGGGAAATGTAAGCATTGACTTTCCGATAGATCTTTGAATTTCCTTGCTTTAACGTATTTGAGTCCAGACCCATAACACTGTCTTCATCCATTGTCTACAGTGGACGTACTGTTAAAGACATTCAGTAGCTCTGTCTCGGTCATAGCAAGCTACGTATTGCACATGTGCTATGTACAGTACACGTATTATTGATACATACTATTTTTATATTAATATTTAGTACTTCAGTCACCTTTTTCCTCTTGAACGGAGTAAAATAAAAAATGCCACAGTATACCAGGGTAGGTGTACAGAAGCAAAACCACCTCCATTCATAAATTAACTCCTTCCCCAGTCACACTCGTATTTCATAAAACTAACTCTTGTCCCTTCTATTTTAAATGGTTAAATTATTCACTCTAGCCAAATATTTTATATTGCAAATTTTAGCCTGAAGCATTTTGTTTTTATAGTCAAGTTATGAAGCACTGAAGTTAGAAGGTTTTAATAGAAAGGCTGACAGACCCTAAACTGCAGCAAAGCTACTGGGTGCCACTATAATAAAGTTCATGTGTAAATGTGTATAAGTCATTGATTTTCTGTAATATAGGAAACATATGCTTTAGTTAACTACTTCTGTAAAATACCAAAGTTTTATAGTTAGCAAATATTAGGAAATGGTAACATTAAAAAGGAGATATATGAGGTGATGAAGAAGACTGGTTCTTCATTTTAATACTGATGACAGGACACTTGATTCCCTCTTGAGAGCAATACTTCTAAGTTCTTGCTTTAGAAATCAGTTTTCAACCTTAAACAAGGGTTGGAAAAATCCTTTAAAAGGGATAAAGTGACCACTGAAACAGCACCAACAAAAAAAGCAGAAAAGGATTTGTCAGTTTTATTCATTTTTCCCTCCTCCCTCTTCCCCAACTCCTTCAAAATCAAAACAAATTAACTCAATTGTTAGACAAATAAAATTGACGTTTTCTTTACTGCTGAAGACTGAGTCTTAAGTTTCATAAGATTATGAGTGAAATGAGTGTAGTATACTTAATCAGCTCAATAAAAGACAGTATTCATCATATGTATACTAGACTTCTTAAAACATATAAATAAGCAAGCATATATGAAGGCTAAGTTTACCACTGTATTAGTGCTGAAGAACTATATTATGCATTCAGTCATTCAACACATAGAAGACATAGTTAAAATCTGAATTTAATGAAAATAGAAACAGGACTTTTGAGATAAATTAGAATGACATACCTCATATCCTGGTATTGATCTAACTGACTCTACCACTGCCAAGGACACCAGGTGTTGAATAAAAGGAATTCTCTGGCCCAGGTTGGAATGTAGAGGAATGGTGATATGTAAAGTGGATAGTGCACAGCCCAGGGGACTAAGCCAAATGTTTCCACCACGACCTGGGGAGGGAGAGGAAAGAAATTAACTTCAACTCAAGAAAAAAATATTTATAAAAAAGATCACTTTGTTAATGTAGACAACTACAAAAGAGCAAGATTCAATAGTATCAAAGAATCCACCATGAGTCCTGTAATGGAGCTTCCAAACTAATTTTGAAGGAAAAAATGTTAGGAAATGAAGGAAAAAAGGTTAAAGTGCAAAGCTTTTTCTTTAAGAAAACAGCAGGTTGTTTAATGTGCATGCTGCTACTCAGTTTCCTAGGATGTCCTAAATGACTTGCTTCCAGGATTTTCCTGGTATCTGGTAGCATACATTTTTCAAAAAATCTTGCTTTGTTTAAGCGAAGAAGTATTTGTGAAGATGCTCCATGTGCATCTAGAAATCCATCCACATTGGGAATGAACTTGACCCAAGCTAGATCTGTACCAAAAGCCAGGTAAACACCTTCATGTAGATCTGTGCTCACAAGAGCTTATTAGGCTGGGCGCTGTGTTTTTCTAATAAAATGAATGTGGCTTTTAAATCAGTGCTAGCACCTTCCTGGGACAGAGACAGAACCTGCTCATATTTATCTGCAAAAGATTGTGAAAGCCCACACGACAGTTCAGGCAGGTCCTGCAGACTGAAGAAACCTCTATCTCAGAGCAAGTCAAGACCCAGTCTTGTTCCAGTTAAGCCAAAAAGGAGTTCTGATTTAGAAGTCTGACTTGTATTACACTAAATGTAGTGATGGCAGTTTCCATGACTGGGGAGACTTTTGGCAGAAACTAGAAGACCACTAAATCATTTCTGCAAAAGCCACCAAACATCCTGAAAATGTTTACTTTGGTCTCTGTTGACTTAGGCTTTGGGTTTGAATCCAGAGTTCTAGCAGGAGGAGAAGAGGACACGATTACTCTAAAGATTTTATTATCAAAAATACTCATGGTGTATCTTTAAGGCAACTAGGTGACATTAAAATGTCCTGTTTTGTAGGTTTAATACACATTTATTACCACTAGAAGGAAACTTACCTTTCCCTTGTGTTTGTCGAACGGCAATTGCTATTAAACCCATCTCCTCAGGCAACTCAAACATTAACCTGCCAATTAGGAAAAAAAAACCCCATGCTTATCAGCTGGAACACTAAGCTACATTCATGAAAATCTAGGCTTAAATATCAGGTAATATTTTACGTTAATGTTGCACTACCATTTATCCATTTTCAGTTAACATTTATTCTTGCCCAAAAAGCATTAGCATATTAAAAAAAGATTAACTGAAAAACGATCATGTAAAACATTACTGTATCTATTGCGCTGGAAAAAGTTATAGCCATAGTTCATTTAAGGTGCCTTCTGATAACATACGTTTTGTATTTCTTCACATTTTCTTGAAGTGCTTATTTTTTGCGTGTCACTATCTTCAGTAAGTGACAACTAGCAATTCTAGACATTTGTTTCTACTTACAGCAAATTTTTGTTCATACTACAGAATATAAGAGCAGCAGTTTCTGATTATTTAGAAAACCAATATGGTGGCAATAAAGCAGTTTAAAAGATACACTATCCCCTGAGAACTAATTATGATTTAACTACAGTAAATAAATCTACACCTTCTGAGAACTCTAGAGAACACTGGCTTATTTTAGGCTTGTGTTCTGCTTTTAAAATAGTTTCACTTAAAAGAATACTAACTTTCCTCTGGGGATAAGTAGAAAGTGCACTTTAACACCACCAAATGAGTCAATGCTAGACTTGAAAAAAAGAAGAAAAAAAACCCTACTGTGAGAACTTCGTTCAAGCCACTTCAAAACAAATCTGAACTGTACTACGATCCTCCTCCATTTCACATTTTCAGGAAGAGTTATTTAACAGATAAAACAGATATTCAAGATGTTGCCAGCAAGGTAAACCCAGAAAGTGATTTATAGCCTACAAACCTACTTCTAATATGGGCACAAATATCACGTTGTTCATTCATATAAAAGCGATCTTGTCTTGGAGATAAGTGCAGTCCAAATCGGCAAAGAGTACCATTCAAAATAATTTCCTCTGAATTTCAGATACGTATGAAAGGCGTTTCAGGTTCTGCAATCAAGCAAGTATCACTGGGCAGCAGACACCAGCCGCAAGCAGAAGTTTCGCCCCGCCGCCCGCAGACACACGTCTTTAGGCAGGCGACAAGCTAAGGAACTATCCCCCCCTCCTCCGTCGCAGGTTGAAAAGCCGGGCGTCAGTGACTCCTTGGGGCTCTATCGGTAGCAAAATGCAGGTAGGATCCTGAAGGTTTCAGAGTAGTTTTCAAATGGTTGACTTGCTTTCATGATGATCAAAATGGGTGGTTATTGGAGGGCCCAAGCAAAGTCTGGACCACACACGTCTTCACTAATTAGAAATACTCGAACCCAAACAGACAGAAGCCATCCCAGGCTCCACAATGTTTTCCCACATTACTCCTGAATCAGCGAGATGTCAAAGAGCAATAGCCTGAAGATCTCTTTGCCAGTCCCCCTCCAGTTCACTTGAAATACAGCTTGATAATTCTTTCCTTTGGACTCTATGGATTACACACTGAGATCAGGCTCACCTATCTCCCACCAAGCTTTAACACTGAAAATACACCTCTTCTTACACTGGGACCTAGGGGAAAATCCTCTGTAGCTCTTTATGCTCATCAGGCTTCAGCCCTGTCTTCTGGGAACCGTGTGATTTCAGTTACAACATGAAATGGTTCATGGTTTTGCAACATGAAAATCTAATTTAGATTTGGAAGCACAGTTAGGAAGAGATTACAGGCTTTGTCGAAATACACTGATTTCTGTTACTTCTCCATTTACATATTTGTTTTTAAATAGGAAAAAGAAAGTCATGTGCTGCCATGATGGGAGGAAAATAATCAGAGCAGGAAAAAACGTTAATTATGAATCCAAAACACAGGCTTCTAGAACAAAGAGATATGATTAACAGAACGTATGAATGTAGCTATTAGAGGCTTGGCAGCAGGTAACAACATATTAAATGCAGAGACCGAGTTTGTACTTTTGAGGGCCATGAAGAAATTCTTTAACCGACATAACATGGGGAAGTTGTTAATACCCAGACTGATACAGCAAGAGACAGATAGATTTATTTTTACTACTTCCTGAGATTGTGCTGGAATTACCATGAAGCCTATGATAATAAAAAACCCCACACAACCACCCCCCCGAACTTCAGAGCTTTGTAAATTGTGTGTGCTTGTTAGTTTTTTTTCTGGGAGAAACAACTTGGGTTTTCCTTTCCAGAAAGAGTAACCGTATGTGCACTTTTTTACATATTGACTTCCCTTCTTTTCTTTCAACTTAATCAGTTGCAGATTTAACAATTTCATTTTTCTGCAGAGCGACTTAATCACAGTGCTCACCACATTTTCCCCCTGAAATTTTTGCCTTCAAGAAATTCTCTGTTCTTTTTTGTGCTCTTTGACTAACTTGCTCTATGTATTAAGTCAAAATACCACACTGAGATACAAGAGCAGGGAAACATGAAACATCTGAAGATAAATTTACCCATCAGGAAGAATATCAGATGGCACCTATACAACCACAGAAGATGATACTAGAATTTTATGTAAATTTTTCTTTTCTGCTTTGAACATTTTTGTGGTATTTTCCAAAACGTGAGCAAGGCACTTTTAGTATTCAAGAATATTAAACCAGCTGAAATATTAAGAGAGAGATTCTAGCACAATTTTTTACACAAATACCCACACACACACCCTGTAATGCATAGTATGAATGCTGTCAAGAGTAATAAACAATACTTAATTGTTTTATAGAAATTTCAAGTCTAAGGAGGACTCTGTCTTCATGGCTAGTCAACACAATGACTTTTCTTCCTACATGAACGTAAAATGGGAATTGAAACCACAGAAACAATGTTTGAATAATGTTAACAGCCTGACAACTATAAATTTCATTGATGTTGTGGGTTTAAGGTTGAAACTCTCATTAATGCATCCTGCTGTGTTACAGTATTGCAGAGGTATTACAACAGGCAGCATTACATTCCAGATGTTAAAATACCTGGGCACAAGAGGGTACGTTATGAACAGATTTCTCCCTTCACTTCAAGTTCCTTGTCTGAAAATCTCACTCTCAAATAGCTTGTTTATAGAGTATTATAAAAGCAACATTAAAAAAAACTTTCAATTTTTAGTCAAATGGAAAGCAACATGCCTTCTGACCAGTTTCTTGTATTATTTTGGACAAAAAGGTGCCCTGAACACTTGCCTTACTACTTTGTATCTACTGTTTCTGTCCATTATGTCCAATGTGAAAATGAGCAGGGTGCCTACTAATATTTTCCTAAGTTCTCCTCCATCTCCTTTTCATAGCCCTCAACTCCACAATGCTGTGTCTGATTCCAAGCATTGTGTGCTGAATGGTCTGCCAGAGGGCATGCTGGCCAAGCAGAACAGATAACCCGAGTCCACACTGCAGACTCCTTGGTGGCAGCACCGATCTGGGTCTCTCTCTCCTACCTGGACACCTGTTTTCATGAGACCATGAATACTTGAAGGAGCTCAAAGATATTGAAGTCTCCTGTAAAACAGGCAGTAGACTGACTGAGAGCGGGTGGGCCATGATCAGAGGAGAAGCCACTAAGAATGACATCATGGTGGGAGTCTGTTACAGACCACCTAATCAGAAGGAGGAAGTGGAAAAAGTCTTTTTGAGCAACTTGAGGACATCTGCAGATCACAGATCCTGATCCCTATGGGAGACTCCCATCTCCTGATATCTGCTGAAACGCAAACAAAGTGGGATGCAAGCAATCCAGCTGACTTTCCGGGGAAGATAGGGATAAGCTCTTAACACAAATATCAGATGATCAACTGGAGTGATCAACTTGAGCTGCTACAAACAAAGGAGAGCTGACTGGGGAGGTGGTAATCTGTGGCAGCTTTGGCTGTAGCAACCATGAACCAGTGTTGCTCAGGATCCTGAGAGGAATGAGGAAGGCAAGTAACAGAGTACAAACCCTGGATTTCACGAGAGCAGAATTCAGTTTATTCAGGGACCTAATACACAGGGTGTTTTGAGAGGCAGCTCTGAAGGGCAAGCGAACTCAATAGACCTGGTCTTTATAGATAACCTCCCACAGACAAAATAACAGTCCATCAAAATACTGAGGAAAATAAGTAGATGAACAAGGAGTCTGGTTTGGCTAAAAAGGGAATTCATGACTGTGAAAAGAATGTACAAAAAAGATAGAAGCAAGGAGAAATGCTATAAAGGAGAAATGCAGAAACGTTGTCCTGACAAGCAAGGATGATGTTAGGAAAGCTGAAGCTCAACTATAGTAGAGATTGGCAAGAAACACGGCAACAGGAACTTCTACTGCTACATAGGAATAAACAAGGAAAATGTGGGCTTGCAGCTGACTGAGGCAAAAGCACAGCGGACACACATAAGGCTGAGTTACTCAATGCATTCTTTGCGCCGGTCTTCACCAACAAGGTCTCCCAGGCCTTTACGCATATAGACAGGGTTCAAGAAGAGGAAATACCAACAGTAGAAAAGGACTGATCTCATAAATGCCTCGTGAAATCTTGACTCATACAAGTCCATGAGAGCAGATGGGATGCATCTTAGAGTGCTGAGAGAGCTGGCTGATAGCACATCAAAGCTGTTTTCTATCATCATGGTCATGGAGATCAGGGGAAGTCCCAAATGCATGGAGAAGGGCAAATGTTGCAACCATCTTCAAGATGGTCTTTCACAGCACCCTTGTATCCAAGTTTGGCTATTGTGGCCTAGACGGATGCACTACCAGATGAGCAAAAAGTATCTGGATTATGGGATTGAAAAGTAATGGTTTGTACTCTGCCTGTAGGCTGGACACAACTGCAGTTGCTCAGGGGTTTATCCTGAGGCCTATCGCATTTAGTATCTTAGTATCTTTACCAATAACCTGGAGGAGGAAATGGCATGCACATCAATCAAGTTGTGATAACATAGAACTATGAGGATAACTAAGCATTGGAATAGGATGTCCAGAGGGGCTGTGGAGCATTTCTGTCCTTGGAGGTTTTCAAGATCTGACTGGAAAAAACCCTGAGCAAGCTGGTCTGAATTCATTGTTGACCCTGCTTAAAAGAAGGAGGTTGGACTAGAGACCTTCAGGAATCCTTTCCAATCTGAATGATTCTTTGACTCCAGGAAACGTACAGAAACTTGGTATCTCTGGTGTTTCTAGCTGCCCTCTAAATTTGGATGAAATGTGTCAGAAACTAGCCATTACCTACTAATTACTAAATTAGCAATTTAGCCTAAAGGTTGTTCACTGGAATCCCCTATCCCAAGTAGGATCCTAGATTGATTTTCACACTCTCTTACTAGCCTAAATATTTAATTTTATCCATCTTCCACTTTCCATGCAGTATTTTATACATGACCAGGTGCAACATGCAGGCTCCCAAAAGACTGACTCCAACAGCTGAGACAGGTAGAAGAACACCTAAACTGCTAATCCTACTGAGGCTTATTTAAATGATAGGAATCTTACCGCTCTGCACTGTTACAACTTTTCCTGTATCCAGCAGGCAAAATATGTGCCAGAATACACTATTACATGAATGCACTCTTCTGTTCTATTGCAAAAATTCATAGCTTCTTTCACTTTATAGTGGGTTTCCCTATAGCAATGTTAGTACAGAAAGAACCATTTAGTGTCAAATTCTCTTTGCGCTCCTTAGATACGTTAAAGTCCTACATCAGTGAGAAAAAGCGTTAAAGGACTACAATGTCCCAGACTTGTGGAAAACTGAAAAAGTACTGGAACCTTGGACTGCTAGTTTCCTGTACCTTACTTCAATAAATACTACAAAAAGAAGATTGCCCTATACTAGTCATGACATTTTCAGCAAGGAATAATCTATGAATGACATAGGTTACTATGAATGACATAGGTTAGCAACCTATATATACTTTGGCTAGTTGGTTAGTCTTTGAGAGCAGTGCACTAATAAAAATATAGTTTCAACAAAACTGCAATATATAGGAAGACTGTTAGTAGGGCAAAGTCATGTGAGTTCTTTTTCAGCTGGATCAATGATCTAATCTGGCTCACCATAAATGAACACTGCTGATGGCAAAAGGGAAGCAACAGTAAAAGAGACCAGTGGATAGAAGGTAAGACTAAACCACCTCTTTCTTACCACCCATGTACTTACGCTTGATTTAAGTTACCATATTATGGCCTCAGAATAGTGCATGCTTTGCTTGTGGGATTGCTTTGAGAATCAGGCCTGCTGAACAGGCAGGGTAAAACTCTACCATTAAATGGTCATTTTTTCTGCTCACTGCATTTTTCAGCTGGTAATTTTCTTGTCTCTCTATTTTTATACCAGATATTTTATAATTAGTCCTTTGTATATGTTTATAGGCTTTTCCTCTTAAAAAAAGAAAAAGAGAATTTTAAAACACAGTACCATACAGCCAAAGGTGTCAGGAAACATACCCAAATAAGAAAGGACTCCAAAAAATTGGTTTGCCAACAAAATGCCAGTAAAATTTGAAACCTGGGTTCAGACACACTGGTAATGTTCCAAAACTGAAAACTTAAAGAACTTCTTTATTCAGTAAATCAGCTTCTCTGTGAATATCATCAAGACCACAAAGTTACAGTAAAGGAGGGACTTTCCAAGGGAGATGTGAGGAGAGTTTAGGAGTTTAAGTTCTTTCAATTTTTGATTTGAAAAGCAAAAACCTCTACTGTTTTGAACAATTTATTTATTTTTTTTCCTATAATAAGTAATCTTTTCAATTCATGACTTTTCCTTATTTGAAAAAGCTACCTGAAGCATACTGAAAAGTTAACATAAGACAAATGGAAATGAAACAGATTTCATGAAAAGAAAAGAACTCCAGTGCCAAGATTTAAGAAACAGAATAGTTACTGGAATCCAGTGAAATGTATTTATCATAACATGTTAAGAATAGAATCTTCAGAGTGGAATAAAAAGTTATAAACATATTGATCAAAACCAGATCTAACCACTCTCATCCAATGTAAAGCACAGTACGGATGCTATAAAATCTAAAAACATACAGATCAGTGCAGCCTGTAGTGATGTCACTTTTAACAGCAGTTTCTCTGCACTTCATTAGGTAAGAGTGTACAAGTTTGGTCACTGTCTGAGAGAGAAACCTTATAGTAACCCCATACAGTACAGCAAGAAACAACAGCATTTCAGTGAGGTGGGAAATCTATTTTAAATCAGCATTGAATTCACTAACTTACGGCATGAGGCATCGCAAGCATTAGGATCTCAAAAGTAATCCATTGTGATTCTGAATTCATACAATATTACTTAAAGTCACCTCTCAGATAAAATAGGAAACCAAGAACTTTTTGCGTACACAGCGATTTTAACTTGATATTCTGGCCAATTTCTAGTCCGGATAATTACATTTCCTTACGAAAATTTCTCTGCAATTTACTAAGACAGCACTTCATTTCCTGTCTTAAATCATATGGGGTGTTAAATAGTTGCCACGTTCCACCAGAGAAGTGATGAAGTTATTCCCAAGCAGCCATTCAAACAGTTAGGGTCTATGTAGAACAAAAGACACTGGACATATCGCGTAAATTAAAGCGAGCATGAAAAAGAATTCTATGTAAGAAGAAACTAGCTGCCCTCTCCAGATCCTTCACAGAGGTTTCCACTGCAAACTGGGAAAAATTAAAGCAATTCAACAAAAATATCCATTCATTGCTAAGTAACTGTAAAAGACTTAAAAAATTAGCAATAACGTCTATTTTCCCTAGATTCATAATTTTTCCTTTATCCTTTCACTACTGAAAGTTTCATCAGAATCAATCATACTTAAAATCACAGAAGTAATTTATAGTTAAGAGAATACCCTAAAAGCCTTTGAATTTTCCTCTGGGATTTGCTTTTGTTTCTTTTATTTTGTGCCTGCAACATATACTGTGCTCCAAATTTAGGCCCTGGTGGTTTATGGTAATGGTAACTTGGTTGTTGATATAAACCTTAAGGATGTAGCAAATTTCTGGTCTTCCTAATCCAATGCTAACTGAAAAACAATTTTATATTTTCTCCTCTTTCTAAAGCTACACTCAATAGTTTTCCTACACTAAAACAAGAGGTAGCATTTTTGCATTGTTTGACATTTCTTGTGGTCTATAGATTACATTTTACCTTTGGGGGACCTGTTGGTTAGTTTAACATTCCTTCAGAAAAATATTTTTAACATGAAAAACAATTAACTAAAATTTCACGCAAATTTCTTTGTTACCACTGTTTTCCTTGGCCAAAAGCATCTGAGTCTCAATTTTAAAATTTCCATGTGACTCTCTCACCATGTAATTTAAAAATACGCACAGGACTTCTTGTATGTTCTAAATGCTTGTTCATATTCTTAATTCTATGACATGGGGTACACTGTACAATGTATATTACAAGCATCGTCATGAAGATGGTAATTTAACACATTACTTGGCATTAAATCAAATCTTCATAATTTTGCCCAGGTGTTACAACTATTAGAAAACAACTATGGCTTCATAAGGTGGCAGGTAAGGCACAATTATTTTACTTGTGTGTCTTTTTTTCCATTGAGTACTGTGAAATACGGAATCTTTGAAAAAAGTATTACTAACATGTTTTTGCTGTGCAAAAGGAATCAAAAGCACTGTGTTCCTTCTATGTCAATAAGCCCACAATTTCATTGCAAAACTCCTACACACCAAAATGCCAGTTTTTTTTCTCCTTCTCTATTAAAAAAACCTAGACGTGCAGCATTGAGAAATTTCTTAAGTATAATGTAAGAGATTAATGCAAAGGAGAAATTTAATGCGAACCTGGGAAAAAAGGTATTTTTTTGTTTAAAGAAAAAGTGTTCCAGTGAGACCCATTTTAAAGAAATTCTTAGAAAATGGCAATTTAGCTCCAAAATTTTAGTTTTCATTTGAAACATTTTGTTTAGCAAGTGAAGTTTAGAATATTATTTTTTAAAAGGCATTATTAGACCTGATCAGATGTTTTCCATATGCGTAGTTTTTCATAGAAAATACAGATTCAGAAAGGCCACTATTCTCTAAGAGAAGCAGGAATTAATTTGTCTGAAACAATGCCATTTTTCCTTTGAAGCACTTCACACTTTTTGGAGGTATTTTCAGCCTAGCCAAACATGTAGGTTGCTTCACTTATATGGAAATGCTAAAGTTTGACATTATTTAAACTTTGAAATGTATCTACCCGTGGTACCACAAGCGGGCTTTCATGTGCCTCAGTTTCCCCCTGAAGCCTCAGGTTCCGTTAAGGAGCTATCGTTGCCATCCAACTTGTGGTTCCCCTTTGTCAAGCCATGCGATGCTCCATAGGGGATGCATTGTTGGATGAGGACTCTGGCCTATCAACCAGAGTAGCAACATGGGGTATCCTAACTAGAACCTTCACGAGCACAACAGTCCTATATGCACTTCTAATTCATTGTTGAGTTGACTTGAAATGAAGCATTGAGCTGGGTTATAAATCCTGAACATTACACTTCAACATCCCGAAATAGAATTTCCCTGCAATTTCTTGCTCCCTGTGTGGAGAAAGAACTGACGATACTTCAGCGTTTTTCTGATTTCAACTTGCAGATCATGTTAGAGATAGTAATCCAGAAACAGTATTGCTTTTTTTTTATGGTGAATAAAAAAAGGCAATAAACACAATAGCTGAACTCACTTGGCTCAGTATTCATGTGTCTAATAATTAAAACACAAAAATGCTCTCATCAAGTACCGGAGTCTAATACTAGCTGCTCCCTCACAGTGCCAACAGAAACCACAAGATTTCTAAATTCAGTATTAAAGCATACAGCACTTTTCTCATGCAAGAGCCAACATCCAAAAACATATAAATAAAGAACAGAAAAGTTCTGTTTCCAAATATGTTGTTAAATATTTTTAAAACCCCTACTATTAGACTGTGCCAACTTGAAGGCAGACTCCAATAGTTAATTTCATGGGTGATTAAGAATGGATTTCAAAATAAGGAAGTTACTTTATGCTGGCCACAGCATCCTCTGTAGACTCCAGAAACAGTCATCATAATGTCGACTTTAACCACAGACTCAACACAAAATGTAGCTGATACTCAAATCCCGAAACAGTAGATTCTCTTTGTCAGGGCGGGTAGAAGAAAGCCTAAAGGTCCCCATGAAGCCTTGTTACTTCAAATTCTTCAAATGCAAGAAAAGCAGTAACTTCCTACTTCTGTAAAGTTCAAAGGAATGCCCAGTTTAAGACAATAAAATACGTACAAATACCTCTTACCAGGAGAGGTGGGTGAATGGGTACAGGCCTGAGTTGAAGGGAGCTGCCATCCAAGTGGGGAGGGCTGCACAACCATCCTGAACCATGTATCTGGGTCATGCCAGCTGCTTAAGCAGCAATTGCTAGGTGGCAAGAAACCATATAGGTCCCCAGGTAAATCTATACTTGAATCTTGGCATCTTGCCACTTTCCTGAGCAATGACCACTGACATTTGCACATAGTGGATGATGAAGTCTGAATATACCAAATTTCGTCAAAATAAAAATGCCTTTCATTCTCGCATTACCTTAGTAAGCTTGGGAATTACTTGCAAATACTGACAAACACAACATGCCAAATTCTAACTGTATACCACTATAAACAGTATTTCAACTTTCTTATATGAAAACTAAAGAAAACTGTAGGATGGCTCACCCCCCTGCCATTTCTCCCTCTCCCCCATCTCTGCTGCAGCGTTACTCTGTTGTAGTATCTCAACAGCCAGGATCTGGTCACAAGTCCTGCTGTCCGTTACTAGCTCTCAGCCACGTGTTTGATGACATGCCAGTCTTGCATTTGCTCGTCAGATATGTAATCAGTACTCACAGAGTAATATGAAATCTGTCATAAATAATTTCTGAACCCTCTGACAGACCTGTGGGTTCTCCTCCACCTAACTTTTTTGTGTATTCTTTAGCAGTAAAGTGAAAGCAAAATACAGCTGTAGAAAAGAAATTTTCTCATTCAGCTTTACTGATACATTTCTACAAAACAGGTGTTCAGTAGACCTTGACACTTGAATTGAGTTGTACTAAAGCTTAGTCAAATGTGAAGCCTTAGCAGAGGTGTTCTGGGCTAGTAAGTGAATGAGCAGAATCTTTCGGATCACATGCAATAGAAGCAAGCATCAAAGAGAACGAGGAAGACTTGGAGGATTAGTTATACGATACTATGACTCTTAGAAGTACTTAACACTAAGTAAGCTGAAATTGTGAGACAGACATGGTGGTATTTTCTTTTAAATGGAACAGTAAGGTTTTATCCAAAGTTAGGGTGGTCTGTAGAAAATAATTCCTTTGGCTCTGGAGAAGGGAAAAAAATGGACTGGGAAGCATGTCTTAAACGGGAAGCATCAGCACTGACATATACATGGTAGTACACAAAAATGCTCAGAAATAGAAATGAATAAAATGAATGCATATGTGGAAGAAAAAAATCAGCAGTTAGCACATTTGTACAAAGTAAAAACCCACCCCACCAGCAGAAGGCTATATCCCAGTACCCAGATTTGTAATCGTGGCAAAATGAGCCACAGCTGCACAGAAGCAAGATGAAACCCCACTCTAACAACAGGTCAATGCTGACAGCTACAGTGTAAGTTGAAGATACAATTTTATACACAGACATGGAGGGCTGGCAGGAACCTCAAGTGCTGTCGAAGTCTTTATCCTTTCCTCTTCTAGGTCTGGTAAAACTTTCTCTGGACTATTCATAAAAACTTGCAGTAATGGAGAAATGACAGCTTACTTAGACAAACTACCTTTCTTTAGCAATTTTAAAGGAAAAATTATTGCATCTGCATTTCTGCATTAAAATATTGTCCCATACCCACTGAAAATGGAGAAAGGCTTATTCATTTTCTTTCCATAAAGGGCCATGGACATGAGTAAAGGTTTTTTTACGCCAGTCTTGTCTTCTTTTGATGAAAGAAACATAGTTCTTTTATATCCCACTCTCCCCATCTAAAGAGTCGTGTTTCCTAGACTCTGAACTATTCCCTTTTCTCTGCTTTGTACTGTGCCCAGCAAATCCACACCCTTTGAAGCCTGGTGCTGAAAACTGGACCAATAACTCCAGTTAAGCACTCCCAGTGTTGAGTACAACTGGAAGGATTACTCCGTACATTTTATATGTAGCACATTTTTAAGCACTTTTGTATGAATTTCAGTCTCAGTCCTCACCCCCTTTGTTACAACAGTATGTCTTTTTTAACCTATACTCAGTTGCTGACTCAAACTTCCAGAACCTCTCTTGAACACTGATATCCAACCCCCCTATCTTCATTTAATGATTTGCACCTGATTATTACTCTATGTCACACTTACCCATAAAGAACTGCATTCTATTTATTTCAGGCCATTCTTTGATTCATCAATATTGTTTAGAGTTTGAAACCTATGTTCCTAAAACCTTATAGCTCCTCCCTACAGGGTTTAGTTTTTGATAAGCATACCCTCAATCCTGTCATCCAAATTGTTAATGAAAATGCCTGAGTTGCGCTGACGCATTGGCAGATACAGAGCCTCCGCAGTCTGGCCTAGTAAGTGAATCAGCAGAACAACAAAAGTCACATGCAACATAAACAAGCATGAACATTGCTTAAAGGAAATCAGAAAAACACAAGCAATCTCAAACACATACATCCAATAATGAAAATATCATCTGTGATGTTGAAGCTCCAAGCAGGGAGATCAGTAACTTTAATCTTCAACAACCCTTTAGATGCCATCCGTTTTGCCCAAAGCAGATTAAACTAAACCATGACTAAGAAAGGAACAACTACAAATACAGTAGAAATGGAAACAAGAGAGGCAATTAAATGGGTCTTTGTACTGTAGTTAAAACAGAAGCCTTTGCTGTAGCACCTTAAATTCCTTTATTCCAAGAAAAAGTAAAAAGCCATCGCATAACTGGTATATTGGCCCAGATAAAGTGATTTTAGGGAACTACTTTTCACTCTCTCTGAGCACTAATGGTAAACATACCATTCCTAGGCGAAGCATTTGGTTTTTTGAAAAGTCAGAGCTATTTCTCAAGCCCAAGAAGCTCTAATGCAACAGGCAAACCTATTCTGTAAACGATCACAGATTTTGGATAAAACAAGATCCAACAGGTGATAACCCACTTTAAGAGTTGGAAGATCTTTGGTAATGCACACTCCACATGGGTCTTAGTTTTAAGAAGGGGGTTTAAACACATCAGCTGTGATACTAAGGAGTTAAGCATCTAAAAGGAGAAAGATCACTGAAGAAAAAATGATCACCTTTCCCTTTCTCCACCAACAGGATTTTAACAAGAAACTCTTCACAGAATTAATAAAGTTGCAGTTGTAAATGTCAAGTGTTTGCAGCTGTCTGTCTCCTCCACCTTTCACAATATATTTAGTGTTGAATATAACTGAGAAAGAGTAAGGTGAGGAAATACTTTTCCTTTCAGGTGTTTTTTTAAAAAGTGGCTTTTTCAACAAGTACTCCATAAATAATTTTGACTTTTCAACCATGGACATAAGACTAACATATAACAGAACACTATATCCCTATCCATCCAGAATAAACCTGTAAAATTCATCTTCCTATCACCCTTGTTTTCTTTTATGGGATAACTTCTCCATTGCAGCAAATATAAGCTCCTTGTGTTCACTTTTGAGACCTTTTTTGCTATCGTTCAATCTAACATCCCATAGTCATCCTGTCCCTGTCGGCTTTTTTTCTCATGCACAATTTGTAAGCTCTGGGTCAGGAACCATCATTTTGCTTTTGTGTAACTTCTAGCCTCTGAGCCATGACTAGGGTGCTCAAATGATTCAACGTGAGAAATTCAGATGGGGTTGGAGTTTACATACTGTAGGTTGACAAGGCCAAGTACTGGTAAAATATAAGGCTCAGGCAGTGATGGCACATCTTTTATCTTTGCAGTCCATCCACCACAGGGAAATGATTCTCTCTCACATACAAAATTCCCATTAGTATTAGCAGAACAGACAGAAAGAAATGACTTTTGAGACCAGTAAATGAATTGACTATCACCCAAGATAGGGGTTCTTATCATGAACATGTTCAGATCATAAACACGCAGGTTTTCCGGAATTCTAGGGACATTTCCCATGTATAGAGACTAAACTGTTTCAGGTATCGAGTTGCAGAAGTGTTACATTAATTCCACGGCTATACATCAGAACATAAGCAGAGCCTGAAGTTTACTAACCGGCAAGATAAACGCTAAGTGCTCAACTCAGGCGGAACACTTTTACACATCAGATACTCTTATGCAGCAAGAAATGGAACATTCATTCCAAAATCAAATGCAGACATGGTCAAATAGACCTCTGTCAATACACAGGGCAGAACCTAATTCTCCGGTGGGGTTTTTCGTTCTACAGATCCTGAAAGCTGAGACACGCAGCGATGCAAGCCAAATACAACAAAAGGAGCGTAACTCTCAAACTGAAAGTACGAGGCACATGTTTACAGTGTGACACTACCTGGAAATTCTCAGTGGTTTAGCAGCAACAAAAGATGAAAAGATGGGGGCTTTTTTAATAAACCAGACTCTTCGCATCTACTGCAGCAACTGAATGGTTGGATATTGTCAAGTTGTCATTTGCTTATTGCCTATTAGTGTATTTTTATTTTTAAGTAACTTATGTAAATGACTATCTATTTTTAAAAGCTACTATAAAATCTTTTTAACAGTAAAAAAATTCTTCCCTCAACTTACCTATTTCAAGCGATAAAACTTATATTAGCTATTTCAACATCAGATAAAGCAAGGTGGCTTCCAAAATCACTAAATGCATTGTCAAGTTCTCAATTTTAAATGCTTTTTTTAAACCCTACTGTCAAAAAAATTTCTTGGAAGTTGACATAAAATACATCTTTGATTACTTATCATGCTCTATCCGTCCTCTGACATGAACATTTATTTTTGTTATTGAAGAGTTCCTATAATTGAATTTCCTTGTATTCATTAGCTTTTAGGATACTTCCACAAAGAAAAGATGACTGAATTTTAGAAAGGAGATCATAAAATATAAAATGTGGCAGCAGAAGGATGCTTTATTTATCTGTCCATTAAGCAAAACTCACTATCACTTAAGCAGTTCTTTCCAGGTGGAACAGACACCGTGAAGAGTAAGTCCAAACAATGCTTGTCATATCCTATAGGTGTACATAAGCTCACAAAAATTAACTCATTCTAGCAACTGAAAGAAAATGTTTGCAGTCAAATTAAGTTACTCCCTTAGCCCCCCTTTTGTTGCCAGTGCACATGTGCATCAATAAAATCCCACAGGCCTTTTCTAGTGAAAAATTTTTGATAATCCAGTTAAACAGCATTCACTGTCAATTGAAGGACTTGAAAGAAGTAATACATAATTATAGATCTGCCTTCCCATACAAACGCAAAGTTATTTGCATGGCTGACTAACATCTCTGGACTATATTTTGATGGTTTTGGTTGTCTTGCAACTCAGTGAAAACATTATCTGCAAGGCAGTTTGCCATGAGGCCTCATGAAATGCAGCTGTTCGCATGGCTGCCTCTTTCCCAGACAAACTGAGATTAAGTTTCTGTTGCCACAAAAGCTCTGCAGTCCTGACGAGCATTCTTCTACACCAGTGTCAGGGCTGTGTATTGGGCTATCGTATGAGGATGGCATGGGCATGGCAGAGTTCAGTTTAGACATCACTTACATAAGCAAAGAAAAGAATATATATTTTTATTATTTTATTATTATTATTATTATTATTTAATCACAGAAAAGAAACAAGAAGCTGAAAAGCATAAACTATCAGTACTGTTCCGCACTTGATAAGAAAAACTTTATGTCACTCAAAGTGGGGGGAAATAACACTGAAATTTTGATCAAAGTCCCCCTCCTCTAGTAGTTTTGAATATTCAAGATTGCATGCAAGGAATGGTTAAAACTTTGGTTTCAATCTACTATTATTAGATAAAATCAATCTGACTTGTCTAGACAGTCACTACTTGCTATTCAATCCTACTGTGACAGCATGGGATCTTCCCATAAACAGTTTTTCATGTATGCCTTTGTAGGATCTAAAGCAAAATCATAATTTTTGTGGTTCTGTTTCCCCGTGTTAGTATGCACTTAATCACTATTTATCTACAGTGTTTCTAAGAGATCTTGGAAAGCTAAACAATAACTATTGGCAAAACATTTCTAAAACCACAGATGGATGATGATATAAAAGCACAAAGAGCATACTAGTGCTGTTTCTAAAAAACGATACAGTTAGTGACTTAGATACGTTCAGCACTGCTGTTCTACTACTCTGTGTTATTATTCTGCATAAGTAATGTTAGGAAGAGTTTGCATGTTCACCAAAGTCCCTCATTGGGAGCAACTTGAAGGACATGCGTTGTTCGGGCTCTGAACTTCTGACTTTGCACAGGTAGTGAAGGCCTGTGCGTACTATTTCTAACCCCATGGGTGACACAGAGCAGTAACGTGTATTTCTAAAAAAATCGGAGACAATAGCACAATGGTCTAAGATTGAGCTGTAACTATCATGTTTATCACATACCCATGGCTGGGGATGAAGGCACTTGGATGTCAGAGAAACAAATCAAACAGTGGATGTGCAAAGGACTGCAAAATTACTACAGGAAAAGGTTTTATGTAAAACCTCTTATTCTCTCACAACCACAGGCATCATGCTCCAGAAATATGACATTGTTGCACACGTTCAAATATGCTGTGCCTTTGCCTTAGAGTACAATGAATGTCTGACAGCAGTTCTAACCATAAACTCATCTACTGCTACGCATTGAAAAGCACTGCTGAAACAGCTTCAGGGAACTCACAAATTACCATGCCTAGTTCTAGGCGTCTGTATCGGAGTCACCTGGACTTTCATTTTCCATCCATCTACTGAATGTCAAGGCCAACTAATATTTCACTAGTCATGCAACAGATGCACAGTAAAACCACAGCATTTGTTATGTCCGATAATCCAACGCAAGGTACACAGGAAATTTTAGAAGGTTCTCAGATTCCTGGAGGTAGTGTCTATACAACATCCAGATCTGATATCCATGCAGTAGAGATCCAAGATTGATTACAGCAAAACAACTTAAGCTAAACTATACATTAAACAATATACAAGCACAAAAGAAATTTTTTACTTTGTCATGCCTTCCCACCTTTAAATGCATATGGTCTTTGGTAGCTAATCACATGTTCAATCATTTTCTTCTAGCTGAAAAATCAAAACAGTGAACTTCATGACACTTTTTCCTTTTTTAAATATGTGTTTGATGCTCATCAAATCAAGTTAGAAGTCTTTTGACTACTTCTGTTTACAATGACGCAAATGAGATCAAGTATATCTGCAGCCACCCAAGATATTTCAAGTGTGTTCCAAGACACACGACCCAGTTCCGACATACTGATGCAAAAACCATGTACAGCCACTGCAAAAAATGCTTAAATCTCACTCCAGTCTGTGAAATTACAGACACAATTGAACAGAGATTCATCTCTGCACAGACCTATAAGATACTTTCAGGTCTTGAAGTTTTAATTATTTGTGAATCATGGGCATAATACAGTCCAAATATCCTTTGAAGTCATTACTGTTAACTGCATTGCAATACACAGAATATTCTATTTTTATTGTATGAAATAATTGATGCATGATATTACAGAATAGTAATATTAGGTCCCTGGTTAAATGCCAACTGTGCAATTACTTTCTGCCTATCTAAAATTCCAGTGCAGTTGCATTTAGCAATGGTAGTGGGCATGTTCCGTCCTGAATGTTTGCCTGGCTTCACTTCTGCCTAAGGAATACCCTCCTTCATTTTAGACATGTCGAATAAATTGAGATATTTGCGCATTCAACACCTTAATTTTTAAAACTACATTTTTTTGCTGTGTATTTAAAAACACGCACACACTGGAATTCAGAAACTAGGAAACAAAGCTCAATGGGAAATGTCATACTTCTACCCATTATATGAAATCACCTCAGCAACAAACTACAGCAGCTGTTTGTCGGCAAAACACAGTATTACCTTGCTCTTCACAGGAAGGAATTTGGAAAGTATTTTTGAACTGAAAACTGCAAGAGAAGTTCAGGCAGGAAGTAATTACGCTCTCTCAGTTATGAAGGAGACTTCATTATGCAACTCATTATCCAGTAAAATTGGTCTCTAAGAGAATACAGTTTAAGAATAAGATGAGAAGACAGAACAAGAATAAGATGATGGGCAACAACACTGACAAGGATTAACTTTTTTCCTGAAAGACTTCAAGGCTAGAAGAGACTTCCCAAGACCTTGAGAGGAAGAAGTGGTCAAAACCTCAACATCATGTCCAATCTGAATACGCAAAATATTACATGTACATTTAGGCTCATAAAATGAACTTTAAAAATACTTCTTTCCTTCTCCTTCCCTTTTTTTGGTAGACTGGCTAACCCATACAACTTTTACCATAGTTAAGAAAAACATACTGCCTCAAGGATTGATATGCTCTTTTTCTTGCCACCTTCCACTGAATCTAGGCTTCAGTTTGTTAGCTTGACATCTGAAATCCAGTATTTAATGAAGAATTACTATCCTAATCTAACTGTCCTAGCTTACAATGACAGTCATGAAAAGAGAGCAAACAAAATGCACATAATTATTGTAAGACTTGTGTAGATGCAACTAGGTTAAATTTAAAGATTTACCAAATTTACCATTAGACAAAATGGCAACTGGAGGGGAACAACAAACCCCAGAAGATAATAACTGGCATCCTACAAATAACAAGCTGACTGACTTCATGAGGAGCCCAGCACTCACACTTCTCAGGAAGACAGCAGACACTCTTATCTCAACTCCTTACTCAGCACGGTCACTGTACTCTTCTGAGCTGTATAAGGCCATCAGAACAATGTACGCATCATGATAAACATAACGTACAAAACCATTAATGCAACGTCTTCACTTACACAGTAAGACAAAAAGACTTCCAACATCTTTTTTTTCCTCTATGAAAATGGATGGTGGTCTCTTCTTGCCATCACACAGCATTATGTTAATGCAAGAGTCTTAACAGCCAGCCACCTTTTGTAATTAGACACTTCTTCAGCAGTCATGGCAGATATACAGTTATTTGTTTCTATTTTAAGAGCACAGGCACCTACAAACTTTGCTGAAACAGAAATACTGAATAACGTGTCCCAGCACACTTTGAAACTACTTAATCTCACAAATCATTAAAAAGTAAAAAGAAAAATCCTTACTTGCTGAATGCTGCTGGTTCAATCCTACATACAAACTTAAAACGGAAAGGTTGCATTTATTTACATTTACATAATAATTTTTTACATTAGTCACTCTTGCTTTTAGTGACATGAAACATCCTGTTTTCAACACATTTAAATTAGATGAAAAAAGACTACAAAAATGGTACATACACTAAACTCTATTTCATCTACACGTCTTCAGTATAAGAAGCCTCTTTGGGCCAGGTTTTTCCCACTAAAGCAAAGATCTTATAAAAGAGGCTTGTGGCCCCTTTATATTAACTGATACAGTTAAGACTTACACTAGCACATATATAACTTTCTGCACTGGAAATATATTAGAAGGTTCTTTTAATTTAAACTACTCATAAAGTAGTTGGATGATCACTAATGCAGGCAGCTGTCCTAAAACTCCAAGGCTTTAAGTAAAAAAAAAAAAAGATTAAAAAAAAGCCTCTGCAAGCATAACAGTCCTTTTTATTCCACCTGCGCATAACACTGATATGTTGTAGCACATGGTATTATGCATCAATCTCAGAAGTTAATCTAGGAGAGTAATCAAGCAACGCATGCACTGAAACAACTTTTTCTTACACAGGTAGAAAACAGCCATCAGAGAGCTACAGTTTTATAAGATAACTATTTCAGCAATAATGAACATTTTTTGTCTTTTGAGACTTTGTTAACATCAAAGCGGCAACACTGGAGAAATTGCTTAGCTCATGTCAGCCAAGGTACTCATTTTGGTCCTGAATGTTACTGTAAACAGTAACTGTTTATACCTTCAAATCAAAGAGGCTTCTCAGCACAAGAGACTTCCCAGAAAGCCAAAAAAATTGGTCCCATTGTGTTTGTATGCCTATGTCCCTATGCATGGGTGTATGGTTATTTCCAAATATAAAATAAAAAAGGAATAATGCATTTTAAGCTCTGAAATATGTATTAAATAAGAATTCCATAGTTTCAGTTCATTCTTCCCATAGAGCAATATATGTCCTTGGTATTAATTCTCTTAAATTCCTATGATTGTTAAACCACAAAAATACACATTTAATCTGCTGACATTTCACTCATTAGTTGCTTCACATCCTACTGAGGTTAAATTTTCACTAAAATCTTTCCTATCTTTAAGTTTAAATAAATTGTACTGTCATGTCTTGCAAATCTTTTTGTTTTCGTGAGTTACTTCAACAATTATCTCAATCATTTAAAATAGGGAATTTTGAGAAACAAAGAAATAGTACTATCCTTTAGGAAAAAAGATCTGTACACTATTAAGCCTGCTCCTTATTAAATTAAGCTTACAAGCAGTTAGTTTCTTTTAGCTAGGTGGTTTACAGCATCTTCCCATGCTATAACAAACAAACAAAACCTTTCTGGGATCTTCTCTTCCCATATTCAAATTCCTCATATAATTCAAATAAAAAGAAGGGAGAGCTGAAATGAATATAGAACTGAACTGTCTTACACAAACTTATTAACAAGTTTCTGCACACCTATAGAAACAGGAGTCACGGTTTCAGTTTCCCCCTTCCCCTGATTTTCCTGTTAATCATCTGCAACTGCAACTTATCCCTGCTGAACATTACGTTAACTTTGCATCTTTTGCAACTGACTGGAATTGTACTATTAGAATAGCAAGATACCTTTCAATGTAAGCACTATAATGAGATCTTTAATTAAAAACCTGACAGTCTCTCACTTTAAGATGGGGCCTCAGCTCTTTATTTCCCTTTTTTATTGGTAATAAGCATTTCTTAACACAATATCATGTATGTCAGTTTTCAGTTTTTGAACACTAAGATGGAAAAGAAGTAAACGCATAAAAAAATGAAAATGCCCCCTGCAGGTATTAATCAAAATCCTTCCAGTGGAAAAGGACCATCAACTGAAATAATCAATATAAACCAAAAGATATGGATCCTTGGGATCTGGCTCAGACGTTAACTTTGTTCGTTTGCTTGTTTTATTTATTTTTATTTCAACTATGGATTGCCACTGAAAAGGGCAAACAAGCAGTTTCACTGGTTCAAGTGGTAAGTTTTCTTGAAACTTTGTTACTGATATTCTGGCATTTGCTGCATTTTGTTTTCAAAAATTTTGTCTATTTAATGGACCTCTTTACTTGGAGTTGCTCATACAGCAGCAAACTCTTTACTTTGGGCTCCTTGTTCATGTGCTATTTATCCTCATTCTAGAAAATACTTCAATACATATACAGACATCTAGCACTTGTAATTTACAGACAATAATTAGTAACTCAAGAATTTGACTTTAAAGGAACTCATCAGCTAGCACTTTCCATCCTAAGCTCTATATTACAGCTAATGGCCTCCAAGGTAGCCACACAACTCTCAGAAAATTCCCTCCAACAACTGAGACACCTGCATTATATGTTGTTAGCGGTTAAGCATTCAAATATCACAAGATCTGCTGATGAGAACAAAGAACACATTGCAAAGCATCACTGGCCTCTGCTTTTATTTTTGTAGACTAGCAAATCTTCTACAAAATAACTAGAGTCGAGGGCAACTCCTCCCGGTCCAGAATCAAGCCATAGAAAGTCTATGGATTTTCATACTCTTCAGTACTATGATGAAAAATATTTTCCCCTCAAAACCCACAGAGCATTCTATACAGAAGAAATCCCTCCACCCTTCAAAAAAATAAAATTTCGCTCTACTGATGACAGTTTTCAAGAACAGATCATGCCTTGCCTTCCTTGCCTCCAGGAACCAAGTACACGTTTTCAGAAAAAACATTTGGGATCAGTTCTTGGGTGCTTTTTATGCTGGCAGTGCATCAGGAAGGAACATGACCTCCTCCGCTCTGTGGCAGGTTAAGCAGTCTGATTGAACATTGCTGCTAATTAAGAGCTCTTGTTGTTTGGCAGGACCACCGGAGTACCTTCTGCACTTGTTCATGACAACAGCACCTCTTTCAGAAATTAACTCTTGATGAGTGCAGACAGGGGGCCCAGCTGGTTCTCCCAAATCCTCCAACTATATAAATGAAGCGTAATAAGAACACTGGTGACTACCAAGGGAAGAAAGGCTATTCGTGACCTCTTTTTAAAAAACAGAGTATACTTTTACATTGACTTAATTTTCTACATTGGGGGTAGATAACGCAGCTGGGAACTGTGTGAACAGAACTAAAAATCACAGGAGGTGATAGTGAACAATTCGTAAGAAATATTTTATTAGGCAAGCTAAAATATAATTTTGTTCACAGAGCTTTCAAAATCAATAAATAATATTCGGTAATCAGGCTACAAAAAGAAAGTTTCACAACAAAAGCTGAGGATGAAGAGGAAAAGGTTTTGTGAAAAAAAGCATTTTATTAAAACTGATTTGATATTTCATTTCTAAATCTTTAGGATGCATTCAGAAATGCAGCTTTCTAATATTCAAAAGGGACGTTCCACATGTATAAATAGTACAGGTTACCCTATAAAACACACACAGAGCTAAATCCTTCACAAAATACAACCCACTCCCGTTCAGTGTTAATATTGCAGCATATAGCGTCAACTGGCAAATCACTGGCATCTCTGCTGACATTTCCGCAGGTTAGCATGATTTTGCCCATCTGAAGAGGCGCTCCCTGAAGACTTGGCATGAAACACCCTAGAAGAGCAATGGCAGGAAGCTCGCCGTTATCTTGGCTGTACTTTGCACGGGATTTCAGACTTCAGGACAGCTTGCTTAACACTACATCCAAATCAAATTCAAAAGGTGAAGTCTACAGATTGACTTCCAGATAAAACTAGAATGGATACCAAGCTGATAATTAAGTAGCAGAAGTACTGTCTACTAGTATACTAAAATGCCACAGCCACAAAACAGCGATTTTTTGTTCCTTTGTATTGTTTCAGAATCTGATCTTTGGACAAAGATCCTATGCGTCTGTCAGCCTTAACTTGGTTGTTAAGAGCCGAAGCTTATGGAGATGTAAGAATAATTATTACTATTTTAAAATATTTATATCAGTATGGCCTATTATATTACGTAGCGATTAGAAATAATTACATACAGAGATAACTATATATGCAAAGTGCTTGACTGCACCCTTCTGTGCAAGACACCATCAATCAGATATGACAAAAGAATGTGAAAAGCTATGATGATTGGAAACAATCATTTCCCTCAGTGAGAAAAAAATGCATTTTAAAACAATTCAGTCCTTGTATTCTCTTCTGCCTCCCACCCTTTGGTTACATCTTGTATGAAGCCTTAATTTCAAGGTAGCCTATGTTAGAAAAATCTGAGAGCGGGCAATATATATTTGCTCACTTAAAAAAAGAAGTAGTGAGAATATAGTAAGAGCAGTAAGCAAATATTTTCATAAAGTGCCCAAGGAAAGACATCTTTTCATGTGTTTCACTGGGATGAAAAATACCACCAGAAACAAATACTTGGACACATATACATGAGATGTGAACTGTACATGTTTTGTGTGACTGAAAAGTTTGTAATATACATCTTTCCTTTATTATTATTTGCTTTTTTCCTTCTGAGATGATTTCTACTTGAAAAAAGTAACCAAACGTTTAACCTAAACAAAGATTAAGGATGCCTCTGTGGTCAGCATACTCAGAGAGCATTCAGATTATTCATGATATTTTAGTAGTGGTAAGATGTTACTGCAAACCTCACACTGTGGTGGCACGTGTGTATTTTTTAAGGTGCCTCAGCTTCTGAAATCCTGCAAATATACACTTCAGTTTAAAGTGTATAGTTAAAACACCAGCCACAACGGGTCCATAGGTCAGTTGGAAAAACATGACCTAAAAGTCCAAATAGCAAATAAGTACCCCCACAGCTACTTCTTCTTAATCTGAGTATCAGTGAACGTACAGAGCTAGTACCAACATAATTTTTTTTTCCTTTTATGTTGGTAAAAAATAGGAGAGAACTGACTCTCTTTTTCTAATTGCATAGTTTCAACAGTCTCCTTCCAGCTTCTTCAACGTTTTTCTTCTATGTGGAACCAAGCATTGTGGACCTGCAGGAGGAGGGCTGGAGCACAAAGAGAAAGTACCTATGAATCAGCTGAATCAGAAAGGAAAAATATGAACCGTTGTTAATAGCTGCATCTATGACAGAGGTGTACAGAAGCGCAGTAAGTTTTCATTGACCATTTTCAACTGTGAAATACAGCACTAAAAATGGAAGCAGCCTATGATGGCCATCTTTCAGTACAAGGTTTTCCACTGGATTAAGTACTCTCTCACATTCATATCCCAAACTAAACTCCAATGGACAATGTTTGAGGGCAGCAATAGAAGATGGCATGGAAGATTTTTACCTTAGTTTCTCAATAAACCTCTTTAGCTTATAGGATGGATAGTAATTATTATTAAAGTCCTGAGTAACTGTAGATTAAGATTGCACATAAATCACCTTTTAACAAGTAACTTCCATTCATACCCTTTCCACTTTTCCACGACAGCTTTAGGAAATGCTTCCTATTCGTTATGATTCCTGTTCTGTCAAATGATCTCTCTACCTTTTCTGGATGAGGGCAAAGGGGGAAGAGAAAGCTGCATACTGAATCTCAGGCCTTCATTTAGGAGCACAATTATGTGTTGTAGTGGGCTTCAGATTTCCTCAAACAAGCCCTTTTTCCAAAATCACCAATCGGTAAGTGCTCAAAGGCAACACAGCCTCAATTAAAGGTATCTTTAAGCCATCTGTTAGTTTTGGGAAGAAGGTGATTCAAGACTCCCCATACAACCAGTAATTCTTTTTGTGATGGAAACAGCTGCATCCAGGCTAAAGGAAGGTATATTCCACAGCCTCAAGGTGTTAAAAGAAAGAACAGACTTAAAACAAGATTTCTGAACAAATATTAGAGGCAGGGAATTGTGAAAGGAAAAATTCAGAATCCAGCTAGAGTGGGAGACATTGAAAGTACAGCCCAGGGCTCGAGGAGGGGATTGAAAAATGCCTCTTATTCCAAAAAGCATTCCAGATAAAACTATGGTACTCCGTATCATGCTATATGTTAGAGCATTGTACTGTACTCGGCACATACACTATTTTATACAGTCAAAACACTGTGTAAAGTAATAATTACAGACTCAGTTTGTTCATCAATGAATTTCTACAGAATGGACAGTCTACAAAACAAATGCAAAACCAATGGCTCAGTAGCAAATGGGCAAATTTAATGTGGATAACTGCATATATACTTTCAAAATAATCTCTCTAAAATTCAGGGAGATTTTTTTCTTGAATAATCTATTGGGAAAAAAAATAAAACAAACTCTGAGGGAAAATTTTCATAGTAAATCTTGTTGCACAGTGGCAACATTGTAGTTAAAGGATCAGGTTCTGGGTCTGACTGATTAAAGGTTTGTTTCTTCTCAATTTGCAGCTCAGAGGCTTCCTGAGCCAAAGGCAGTATCTTTCCATGTAGCAACCCTCAACGGGTATCTTTTCTAAGAACTCATCTGTGCAGCGATTTTATTTGCATTTAAGGAATGACTTTTACATCTTTATATACTCTGTCATCGGAAAAGGCATACTTTATACGCACGCATTGCTCATTACATATCTTTCATATCTCGTTTGAAGGCGGTTTCTTTCACACGCTGACAGTCTTTTTCTCTTAAGTCACACTCCTAAATTCTCCCAAAACATTTAGCTGGGAGATGTGACACACAATTCTTAAAATCACTTAGAAGTCAAACAGAAAAATTAAACAGCTTTATTCTGTGGGCAGAGGAAGTGATTCAACCTTAGAGAAGACACATACCAACAGTTGGTGCCCTTGCAGGTGATCACAGTAGAGGCTAAGCTCAGAAGACCAGTGGTAGTGCACAAAACCCTACTTTATGAATAAGCATTTTTTCTTAGGATAACTTGCAACTATTACAAATAATATAATCGTTATGTTATAATTATTATGTTTACCTAAAGAAATTTGGATTTAATTCTTTAAGTTGGAAAAGAAAAAGACATAGTTAAAGATGGAATGAATTAAGAGTTGAGAGAAAGCTGCTCAACAACCACCACAGTGGCCACTTAGTACCCTTAATTTGCAGAGTGCCAGTAGCCATCACCCAGGCACAGGGAGGGATACAGAATCAAGGCGGCTAATGCCAAGAAGTTCAAGAACAGATGGTCTAACAAGAGATAGTACCTTTCTTTGCGTGCTATACCTAACTTAAACACTTAGGCCATCACAGCAAAGAACCGTAACAATATTACAAATTATTTTTCTATATTATTCTTCAGGCTAAGTCACTTCTCTTCATATCATATTTGGATCCCTGAAGATGTCATCATGGTCAACACGTAGCCAATTAGCTTGTGCAACCTTCCTTCAGTTTGAACCCATCCAACCTCATCACTGTATTGTTTTCTGAACTTCCCCAAGTTTGTTTTCATCTTTCTCCACTCATGAATATTCAGATTGTATGTAACACTCCAGGAGCATTTTTGCTAGAAAGGCACAGACAGGGAATATGACCAATCAGCAAAGACTGAATTACTTCTATTTCACAATTTACTCTCCCAAAAAATGAGAACACCATATCTTCACAATGTCCTGTCAAGGTCTACACACAGCAACGATAATGCATTTCTTCTTTGACAAAATTACTTGACTCCAGATTTCCTTGTTACAACAATGCTTCCCTTGGCATAACACGAAACAGTTATACCAGGTTGAAATGCTCCATGCTTTTCATGGCATTTTCAGAGAGTCAGTCCAGACCAGTATTTTCTATTTAAAGAGTTTTCTTTACTTTTTTCTCAAATGAATCCACATGTATGTTTTCTAAAACAAAGTATTCAATAAAGATTCACACTACTGACTTCAATGTTAGTCAACATTACTGAAATTTCCTGTAAATACAAATGAATATTTAAAATCAAAGCATTCAGTTGTGGGTTTTGGCTTGTCAGTCTCAATTTTTATTCTTTATTTCCTGTCACTGAGCAATATATGAGAAAGAAAGGGCAGGGGGGGAACCAAACTCAGAAGACTGCTTAGGTCTGCTTAATGTTTCTGTTTGCCTTTTTAAAGTTTGCTTTTGATTTGTACAAAGAAATGAAGATTCAATATTACTAGATTCCCAAAACAAAAAAGGGAGTCCCCAAACCTTTTCTTCTCAAAAAGGAGGAGACATACATATGAGGAGACATACATAACTTTATAATTCATTCTACATCTTACCGTGCACCAGCAGTCTTGCCATCACTAATGATCTAACCATCCTGCCATCACTGTTCTCTGTATTTATGCAGGTGTATGTAAATACCAATCCCAGTAAGATGTGTTCAATGAATTTATAACACCAAGTAGCATCCTAAGAGGTGACCAAGAACTACTGCATGTGTATTTACAAGTAGTATTCAAGTGTAAACCTTTTATATTAAGTTTCACAGTCAAAACCCCTTAACTTCTACTGATGTGAGGTAAAGCTCAAAACAATTTCTTAAACAAACAAAATTGTTCCTTTCTCCAAAAAAAAAGGATACAATATCAAGTCATGAATCTGTCGTAAATAAGTTCTATCCTCCTGCTTGCAGACGAGGACTTTTTATTTTTGCACTCAAGTGGAATACTCCAGGTAAAAAAAGGCATTTGAAAGTTTTCTAATCTGCACTGCTAGCCTTCTGATAGAGTCTGCTACTGAAACAAATTGATAGCAAAATTAATTTTTGTCCTATTAATATTTACTTAGTTGTATTTTCTAAAGGTTGATGATAACATTAGATTGCCCAATTTCATGTTGTCACCTCTCACACCATCAAAATGAAGGGCTTTGTTTGCAATAGCAGAGGACTTCTTTATTAAAGTGTTGCATAAGAAAACTACTACAATATTCTCATGCAAATCAAGTTTTGTAGCCCATTCATTCTTTTAACAAAGAGATATGACCATAAAGTGATGGTAGACTTACATGTACTTGTGGAGAATCACCTGTAAATGATAAATAATAATATGCAAGTAATGGAAAAAAAGAGAATTTATTTACTCTGTTCTTTCTTCCTTCATTTTTGTACAGACAGATTCTTAATTCAAAAATTCTTAAAATCGGGTCTTAATAAGCAATTTCCATTAGTGTCCCTGAACACATTATTTGCTGCTTGAGGTTTCACTAATATAAGTATCACACCATGGATTTTGCTAGCACTTCTACATAGGAAGAACACAGTTTGGAGCAACACTAAAAACCAAGCAAGAGACAACACCATGACTGTCTTTCAGTGCTATGCCTTTTATATATTGACGCAAGTTCCCAATTTAATATCGCAAGACCTTTTCTGCTGTAGTTTTGATGCAAAACTTGTTATTCTCAAATCACACTGAAAAAAGTCAGGTGTTTTGGCCTGACAATTCCACTTTTTTTTTTTTTTTTTAACAAATTCTTATTTAGAATGTTCTTTCACAGAACAGTATTTATATTTATAAACAAGGAGAGCTTTGTCAGATCCGAATTACAGTCCTAACTTTATCATTAACATTTTGTGCCATTTTGGGATTGACACAGCGTTCAACAGACTCCAGTGACCAAACTCGGTGTTTTACAGGCTAACTCTCACTCTGCACTCAGACCTGCGGTTGTCAACCTTTGCAAAACAAGTTAGGTATTAACTGTGGACTTTTTATTCTGTGAAATGCTAAACTTCAAAAATAATTCTCAATGATAAATATGATTTTCCAGATTACTGTCTTACGCTACAGAAGTGTAAAGGCAAAGGCTTGACTCCCCGCTGTAAACACTTCACCTGAGGTTTGGCCTTATCTACTTTATCAATACATGAGCTACAGCAGGATCTTTGTTATTCTACATGCTACCCAGTTATCAATGGGCTCTCTGTTACCAATGACTCAGAATAGCCAATAAATTAGGCTGTAAAAATCACAAAAGATGATGATCTCAAATGATTTTAAATCTGAATTTATTTTTTCTCTTTATATTAATCTAGCATTGGATTAAGTAGCTTACACTTTCAGACCAAATATTATCAGGTGAATATGAACACTGCATTCATTCCTGACAGCCCAAACACCTACATTCAAATTATATGTATATATGGTTGGAACCATAAGGTTCTGTGTGAAGAAAGTTTTCTGAAAGGAAACCATGAAACAATAGACCTGTCTTGGATAAAGGAAGCACTAGTACAGCCCATAGACCATGAAAGAAAAATAAAGCATCAGCTTGTACTGAAGCTAGAAAAGGTCCACAGATTCAGTGTCAAATTTGACCCATGGTGTGTGTATCATTGTACAATAATATTCACAACAGCTGAACTGATTTGGCATATTTGGTAGGGAGGGGTACAAGGACCTTTAGTCATCTCTGACCTTAAGAAAAAAAATGTATGTGGATGAAGGTCAATTCAGAAAAACAGAAGTAACAGAAAAAAAATTAGAGGGAAAAAAAAAAAACAAAAATGGAGCACATCTGAACTCAATAAAAGATTTCACTACTCTTTCAGGGAGCAATGCAGTCAAATTTAGATATTTATAGGCTTTTGGGGACAAATTTTACCGGAAGCAGTTTGAACTCTTGCAAACCAAATGTGAATCCAAATTTTTTTCTTGTAAAATAGTTATATGTACATCGAACTCATGAAAATGAAAGTAGAAAAGGTGAAAATACAAACTGTAAAATGTTTAATTTCCTGGTATTTTTAATTGTGATGGTTTAATGAATCTACAAGTCAAAAGTTAATTATAATTAAAACTTCTCTTGCATTTGAATATAAAATAGACAGTATTTATTTTTAAGCTAATTTCCACAGTAAAGAACAATCTGGTTTTGTGCTTGACTTTTTGAATTCATACAAACATACTGTGTTGTTAAATACCAAAAGCTACTACCACCCCATCAGAAACATTTGCTTTCAAATTAAAAGAATCATTTCAGCAAGTTACAGCTGCAACTCCCTTACACTTTCTCAATATTTGCAACAGTTTCCTTTATTAGATGTTCTTTTCCTGCTCTTGCTACAATACTTCACCAAAGCGTAGCTCCAAATAAAACATACTATTTATCCATAATGGTCCAACACCAGCATATCCCACAATGAAGGGTTTTTTCCATGTGTATTTATTTCCAGTTTTACCAACTCTGAAAATTCTATAAATACGCAGTCAAGTAAGAGAAAAAAATAAATACAAGACATCAAATTACATTAAGCTGTGTTCCTGATTGCTCTTAATATGCACTTACACTGGTGGTTAAAAGATGACAGGAATTTTTTGTTATACCGCAGGTTTTCAAAGTATAGTTGTGCCATTTGCAAACTGCAATTGGTTAATGAAGCTAAATTTAATTAGCTGAACTTCCTTGTGGATCCCATCAAACACCACTATTTGATGTATTCTGTAAGATGACCAAGTCTCTTACAGCTGGCCAAGTGTCACAATGAAAAGGCATCTATACTTATTTCTGGGAACTGAAATGAGCTGTTTTAAGTGGAGCTTTTCTTCCATTTTCTGAGGCTGCACTGCTCTGACCTTCTCAAAATCAATCCTTTGCGGATTAACATGTAAAGCAGTGTCGAATTAATTTCAGAAAGCGAATATGAGATCAGCCTGGGATCATACAAAACATCTAACTCCTAAATACACTAATACTTCTAGCCGCTCAATGAGAAGCTGTCAATAAAAAGAGGGAGGGGGTAGTTAGAAGGATTTGAAGCGTGGAGCAATCTATCAGGCTAGTTAGAGCTTTGCCTACTTCTGTGGCATGGCTAATGCATTCCTCTAGAAGTTAATCCTATTTCTAAAGACCCTCCCGTGAGGAGCACATAGGCCGTGCCGAATGAGAACTAAAATGCATTAAAATTCTCAACAACGTCACCAAAAGGCACACTAGTAGATTCTGAGAGTTGACAATAAGATGGTTCATTAAAAGTGCAAGGTCTTAAAGAACCGACTGTTGTTACAATATGTCGGATAGAAAACATTCAACGCATCTTTTCTGATGCACCTGCAAACAGCATCATCTCTTAAAACCTATTACAAATTCAAATAAATAAACTTATATTAATGTTACCACTGTAAATAGAAATTGTGATACAGCATATGCAAATTGGTTTAGGTGTTTGCTTGTACTTCAGAAAGAAATAAAAGTAGATTATCAAGTTACTACCTGAGAACGTGGCACTTTAATACACCAATGCTGAGTTCTACAAATGCCAATAACATTGTCAAATGCACATTCAGTCTGTACGCCATGATACAGTTAGACAATTTTCAGAATTTTTAACTGAATATCGTATCTAAGTCAGCAATTTAAGCATCCATGAGTGATAAAGCAAGGAAATCTCTGAACAGGCTGAATATTATCTGGATACCTTTTGCTCTGTGGGCAGCAACATCAAATATCTGAAAGGTCAAAACCAGAATCTTTATTCATCAGTAAAGACAGAGAATAAAAGAAGATGGGGACCAAGAGAAAATAGGCATAGTTCATATTATGAGGCAAATTTTCTTCGTAGTTATGAGAGGGCAGTGGAACCATATTACCTGAATATAGATTATGTCAATCTTTATGAAACAAAATTACCCATTTCCAGATGAAGAGGATACCAAAAGGCAATACAAACTTGTTTACTATTGCTGTCCTGAGGTTGAAGTGTGATTGGGAGAACCAAAAAGCAAACCCTTTGCCTTCTGTATACCCAGAATCTTTTGGTGTTTTCAGCATGTAAAAAATAATAGAAACAGGTTAAGAAGTGTGCAGTAGTGTCACCAAAACTGGATTAAGCAGGTATCTTGACAAAAAGCACACTATGCACAAAACATTTTAGAAAACTGCATTAAAACCATGTATTTTCTATTAATTTCTACTCCTCGGAGTTTAAAAAGTGAAACACATGCCCATTGCTCCTAATTAAAGACTACATATCTCATAAAACTTATCATTAATAGTGAATTATACTTCATAGATTATTTCTTGATTATCAGATCCCAGAATAAATCTTACTGTAAGAAAAGTCCCATTTAATTTGTAACCTGATAAAAATCTGATACAGGATAAATGGAGAAAAAACAATAGAACTGTCATTTCCACAAACTCATTTGTCATCCTCTCACCACAGACATATGCTGTCTTGCACAGTGATTAAAATGGGCTGTGGTTTTGCTAGCACAACCGACCAAGAGTTACGATATGTCTATCTACTGGACACCTTCAATTCAGAAAAGGAATGGAATTCAGTTTTTTAGGCCAAAAGACTGGCAAAAAGAATTTTATGACTGTTTAAGATCATACTTCATCTAGCTGGTTTTTAGTCAACACTATTCATTAAAATGCCTTGCTGACATCTACAGGTAAACAAACTCAGAATATAACATGCAAGACAAGCAAGCAATTCAGCAGTGAGCAATTCTCACTCCAAGCAGGGGGAAGGGATTTGTACCACCATTTTGCTAAGCTGTCACACAACTAACTTTCATTTGGGTCTGCTTTTGTGATATAATCCTGCAATCAGCACACCAGCACCATCTTGAAGATACTTTAAGAGAAGATGGAAAATCCAAACTAATATTTTCTCCTATTTCTGACCACCACAAACTGACCTAGTTAAAGATGGAAGGAAAAAAAAAAGTTTTAATGCATTTTTTCCCCTCAACAAAAATGATGTCCATTTAGTCTTTCAAAAAGGGAACTGAAGGGCTAGTGGAAGATTGCAATGTTGACATTAAAATGTTTCACATTCTAAAATCACAGGAAAAGAACCAAGCAAATAGTTTCCACAATACAATGGACTGGCATAAGTTCGCCTAAGCATAATAGGATAAAGTCTCTGCTCACAGAAATAACTGAATCATGAGAAACAGCTACAAAAAAAGGCCATTAAGAATAATTAAGTAAAAAGTGAAAACTAAATTAAAAGTTAATTCAGTACTCAGTGTTGCAATTAAAAACTAAGGACTGACTTTTCACTGAAAATCCTATAGCTGAATAGCTCTTAACACACACTTCCATCCAGAAAACAAGGTAATGGCTTTCTCATATTATTCAGAGCAACAGAACTTTAAAAAGTTATAAGAGTGACACAATGCTGGTAATTTTCAACAATTCTATTACAGAACCATAAAGACAATTTAGTGAAGACAAGATAAACTGTAGTTCCACTTCAACTCACTGCTTTTTGTGGCAGTATTTATGTTCATGTAGGTTTATAAATATTTATGCAGAAACTTAATGTGTCTCAGTTTTCCAGAATGTCCAGATTCTATTCTTAATATTTTGTCAGAAGAATTCCGAAAAGGTATTATTGACCAAAAGTAGATGGAAGCAATAAATGTAACTAATCTGTACAGCACAGCAAACATGCATTGTTTTTACTTAAAATATTCCTAAAAAAGGAAGCTGGTAAGAATTTGGCTCTGCAAAACCTTTTATATGAATTTCTTTCCATAAAAGATACAAAGCTGGAAACTAACACTTTATGAGATGTAAATATATTTGTAAAAGAATATTGTAAGAAAAGTTGCACAAATCTGCATAAAGAAAAGATGTAATAGTTTTCTTCAGGACAGCACTGAAGACGCACAATACCACTCCGAGTACAAAATAAAGCTTAAGTGAGAAGGTCATAACCGAAGATTAGGAGCCTTTTATTCTCTGGTTTGCAGTAAAGAGAAAGAAAAAGGAACAGAAACTATACCTTCTAATAAAATACTGTTTATTCTGAACTCGATTCTTTTAAGGGAGAGGCAAAGAAGTAGGAAGGGGAACAGTATTTTGAATCATATATGTTAATAAGATGGGAGTTACATCACGCACTTGTGTTAAGTCTGATCTTACACCAAAACTACTCTATGTTCGTGGAAAGGCAGCTCATGGGAAATGTCTCATTTTCTCATAACCTAAAAGACACATACCACACGTGAAAATGTTCCTGTAGTCATAGAATAAGGTTGTGCTGCAGAAAAGTCAGTGATTTTGTATAACTGGACTGAAAATCAGCTTTTGAAGGGAATGTTCCTGCTGCTGGGAACCTGACAGTGCTTCCAGTTGCTAAACTGACAATGTGTTTTTACGTCCTAACTGTTAAATGAGGGAGTGAAATTAAATTCCATTAGGAATGAAAAGGTTATGCTGCTATTGTGTAAGTAAAGACTACACTGATACCGCCCACAGTAATCCACCATCGAAGAAGTCACGTATATACAGAAAGACTCTGATCTTATATAGCAAATGTTTTTCAGGTAATGTTATTGTCAATCAAAAAGATATAGACACAGATATAGAAATGCAACATAATTTTTTTTTCACATTTCCAATATTTTGGGGAAATTTAAGTCTATACTTAAAAAAGTATGTAGACGATGGCGACATCATAATTTTCAAGACTCATCTTTTTGCATTGCCTGTCATCTTGCACTTACTTTCCCATACTAGAACATCAATTATTATCAGATTATGAAGATAAGCCAGTTACAGGAAATAAACTACTACTATCACCGTAAAGAAGAGGGTCATCACATCCTACAAAGGGTAAGTTATTGAACTGCATTTGGTAAAAGCTTGCTCACAATCACAAAAGATATCAGATGAGACCATATCAAGGCACTTTGTTTATGCCATGCCTAGCAGAAATGTTACTGATTTCTGTAATTTGTTGTATTCTGATAGCTACATACCACAACCTGTTCACATGTAAACCTGAAAGCTCTCCAAAGGGCAGTATAACCAGTCCAGACCCTGAATACTTTCCTGTAGGGCTCTTCTATAACCAGTCCTGAAAATCTTCCAAAGGCAGGAACCTTGGTGCTTATCCGTCTGATGGCCCTAAGCACAGCAATGGACTGCTTCTTCCCAAAGATACCCACACGGCTATGGTATTCTGATATTTAACAGAAAGACTGGTTCTAGGCAAAACAGCCAGCAATACACAGCTGCCAACACACAGCGTCATTTGTGCATTCACACTGTGTCAGAAAAGGTCATCCTACTGCCTTTACTGACCAAAACCTGCCCAGACAGTTATTAGCTACCATGACTCTAACACAGTGTAGGTGTGTTAGAATGCATGTAAGTGTATTCATGCACCTAAATGTATGACTTTCACAAGACACCAAGTATCTGAGCCACTCACACACCTAAAAGAATGCACACGTTTAAGCATTTTGGTGCACAGGAACAGTTACAAGCATGTTTTTATTATCATATAGCTAAGTGAATTTCATAACTCTTTCTATTTAGTGTTCTTCAGTTCAAATCTAATATCAAAATACTAACATTATCTAAATGCTCATTTTAAGGTCTACAGCAAACACAGCATGGGAAGACCTGCACAGACTTTTATTCCAAGTCATTTAAATACAGACAGATGTTCAACAAGATCCAGAAAATGCTGCTTGATGGATTGAAAAGCATTTCTCTAAGTGGATTAAAAGACTACAAGAGTCAAGTCGTTTCTATTTGTGCTCCACACAATTATGCTCTTTAAAGAGACTGTGTTAAAACTGTTACCACGGTGTCTATACTCTAAGGTTACGTGTTGACAAGTATGCCACTAAAAAACCAGCAGACACTTAGTGAGAATCTGCTGGTGATCATCAGAGTGAAGCTGTTTTAGAGAAATTGTTCTGACCATGTGTTTAGCAAACTCAGTTCTTACCCACTTTGAACAACAATCATAAAAGGCCTCTTTTCCATGCGATAGCATAAACCATATTGAAACGGTATCAGATTTTTACTGCTTGGCCACACTGCTTTTTAATGATTGAGTACCAACAAGCAGCTTTATTTAGCAAAATGTATCCAATTCATCAAGAGACTGACACTTTCACTGACTTAAATACATCCTACAACTCCAGCTCTTACAGCAGAGCAAAAACCTGTTTAGTTTAGCACCCAATCCTGTAAAATAGCAGATTCTTCCAAGAGGACAACAATGAGTCTATATCTGCAGAGGCTTCAGCAGCTGAAGTGTGCTCTGCATGCACCTCACAGTCCTTCTGTCAAAGCTGCACATGCAGACTCATTGCTCTTTGTTATATGCTGAAGACCACAATAGATCGAAAGACAAAACAGAACTGGGAAAACCCTCTGTCCATATAGCACTGCATATGCCAAGAGAGGAGCCTACGAGTGAACCAGGGCCCAGTGAAGGCTTCCCCTTGACCATGAAAGCCCCGTGTGTGCATACCTCAAGTTAGCATGCTGACAAAGGATGCTGTTTGTTTCCGTGACTCAATGGACATTCAATTCATCTGCTAAATCATGTGAAAATGTAAGAGAACTACCTTACCTTTACTACAATGCTTGCTCTCTGTTAGCTAACTTAACTTATGGTTAAGTTTTTAGCAATAACAATGCCAACGATGACAGTGGACATTGCTGTGCCTTTAATGTTCATCTGCTGGAGAGATTTTCTGTTTAACACATTAAAAGTGGGGAAAGAAACAATTTATATTATTTTATTTAATTCTATAAAATACTGTGTTTCACTTAAAGGAATTAGTGCCTTAAGCAATAAACAGAAGTATGCAATAAATGGCATATGTGGGATCTATTAACCTAAGTGCTTGACTCTACCATCTAAATAATCCCCTTTTAGAGTTTCAGATTTAAAAGTTTATATATAAATGATTGCTAAGAAAGTTTATTTACTAAAAAAAGAGAGATTAAAATAGACTGTGGATCTAATAGCATGTGCTGCTGCTGAGGATTTAGTGGTGATGTTGGTCTAACTTTTGATCCCCTGAAAGTTCATTTGCCCACCCTCAGAAAAATTACTGGTAGTATGAGATACTGTCACCAGATTAATTGCTAGATAAAGCAGGAACCTGTTTGAAGCTTCTGCACAATCTGTTTCTAGCTTATGTGGGCAAGGCAGCTTAAAGGCCTTTCTAACTTTCTCTCTCTCTCCTTTTCTGTGTTGCTACCGTACGTTTTGCTGTGATGAGGATTTGCTGCCTGCCTGCTTGATCCAACAGGTCAGGCTGATGTAAGCTAGCTGGATGTTTCCATCTTTCTCCCAGCTCCTTCCAGCATCATTCTGGAAGAGAAAAACTGCCCACAGAAGATCAGCCAATAATAAATCACGGAGTTTGGGTTTGGCAGACCTTTAGCCTGGGGGAGAGACAGGTGAGGAACTGGGAAAATAGCACACTGAGGTCTTTCCTCCCTGTTATTTGCAACCCACTCTCCAAACAGACCAGAAACTGGTGCCTCTAGTCAGCTGTGGATGAAACCAGTAACCTTGTATTGGACACTGACTGTAAGAGGTCCCATAAGTCACAGTTTATCCTGTATGTCAGCATTGGTTTTTATCCACTGTCCCAGTTAAGTAAGAGCAAGACAGCGCACAAGTACGGATATACAATCTACAATCATTTTGTCCTGCATTACATTTAATACCATCCAGACATAGTTAGCAATTCACATTAGAACATTATAGAATTGCAGCAATAGCTTACAGTAATAAGGACAATACTGATCTCCTTGATTAAAATGAGAATAAATTCCCAGTCCTAAACATTAAATATTTTATTACCTTTCCCATTCCTTGTATATCTCTCTGTATAAAACGTAATATATGACATCCTAATATACGCCTAACAACTATTATGTCAAACATTAATTCTTTAGCTAAGAGCAACATCTTCAATTACATGCAGAAAATGAATTGTTTGCTTTCTGTCCTTTTCTTCCCATAAATGCCCTAATGGATAAGAAAGTATTTTTGTGCACCCCCAAAAAAATCAAATGAGCAGGGATTATACCAACAAACATCAATGTTAATTCAAAAATGGATTAACAATTAACGATTTGAAGTACATTAGCATTGATCTCCAGCATGAAATAGTTGTGATCAATAAGCTAATCTGTAAATTTGATTAATCAAGTAAATCCTGTTTACTAAAGTATTCTATAAGCATAATTTACAAATACAAGAAGATGAAAATCCTGTTCTTACTAAAAAAAAAAATCAAAACTATCATATCTGTGTTTAGACAGGAATGGAAAACCAAGATTTTCTCATTCAAGAATGTATTCCTACAGAGATACCAAAACTTCACTGGCACAGTGCTGACAATATACAAATCGAGAACTGTCCTCTTGATACTACAGAAATGGGACTGATACACAGTGAGCTTGGCCAGTGAAATAAGAAGTACATAACAGGGCAATAACCTCTTCTGTTTTTTTTTCAGAGAACTTGCTCATATACGAAGTTGTACTGCTTTACAACTATGCTGCTAGACAGGAAAGGGAAATAAGAAAAATTGGTGGAAATATATCCTCATACCTATATAACTGTATTTATTCTAGGAATTGTATCAATACAACTACATTGGTTAAAAAAAATAAATCATACCACTGACTGACAGGTTTAAATAGTACTGTTTAGACCAAACCCTAGTATTGAATGTGAGACTTAGTAAGCCGAGTAGGTAAGCGCTGCTAATTGACACTAATTGAAGCATGAAAATGACAGCTAGTGAGATATGGTATTTAATTTAAAAAAGGAAAAAAAAAAAGAAATAAGGAGATTTAATTAAGAATAAAGTGAACTTTTTTTCTAGTTGTAGGTAACAACATTTTGCTGAGAAGCTAAAAGGCATACAAACTTTCATTTTTATCTGCATTTCTAAGTTTTGTGATGGGTCAAGTTGAAATGGTTGCACTTCAAAACTTATGAAATAATAGCTCTAGTGAAGACAGATAAATAATAGGCACTAATGTAAGGAAATTTAGGACAACTCAATGCACTTCACACAGAAATGCAGAATTTTTCCAATTCTTTTGTTTTCCTCTGAACCCCAGCTGGGAGAAAACACCACTTGATTTTTCTACGTAGTCATTACTACAAACCCGTAAATAGCAGAACTGACAGGCCTTGAGATACAAGAGGTCTTACACTATCAAAATCCAGAAAAAAAAACTGTCATGACATTTGAGCTCCTCATATATAGTGAAAAACATGAATACATGGAAAAAAGATCCTTTATCATTCACTTCATGAAATGAAACCAGTTATAATATCAAAACTTAACACAAACTGACATAAATAAATCCAATATTCAGACTGCTAAATATGTATTCATCCAGCTTTAACTCAATTTACAGGCCCTCTAAAAGACAGCTGAAGTCTCTAAAAACTAGGCCTATTCCAGCAGCTGCCTGCAGTAAGGGAATTCACTTAGTCAACTACATCTGTAAGAGACCAGTAGGTTTTGTAGTCTGGCCCCAGAGGAATGAACTTCTGAAGTGTCTCAGTCAGCCTGATAACACTGCACTTCGCTCAAAACTACCTGGTCTCTCTGTCATTGTAGATACACTGGCTACGTGCAAATAGCAAGTAGTGCAACACAGTACGAGCAGATCTGCGGAGCAGAACAGCTGGTGATGAGGATGCAATGTCTGCACTAATAAAGGGTTGGACGGTGGATTTTACAGTAACTCCAGCCTGCTTCCAGGGACTGAATGCCATGGACCGGCTGAAATGCACTAGGTGCACTTGTGGAACACATCTTCTGGTTATGTTTAACCTGAGAGGAATCCAATTCACACCAAGAGAACACTGGAACGTGAACCAAAGTGCAGTAAGTGAGGACAATCACATTTCTTTCAGAAGCTCGTTCCTGATCTAAACGGGTAACACAGAGGCACTCACTGCCTTCCCAGGGCATGGGTCTTTCAAATCAAGACTCCACTTGCTCACGAAACGAGTAAGTAGAGGCAAAACAGATTTTATACAGAATTCTTCTGTCCAGTTCAGAGTTTTTAGCTATATGCATCAGTTTACAGTATCTCCCCAAATAACCTGTCAACTACAAGAGGTGAAATGTTAAAAAGTTCAGGTATCATTAAAAATGTAGATACAACTGTATCTTGCTTTAGTCCCTTAGAGAATATAATTTTTACATTACGATATTTAGAACTGATATATTATTATATCAACTAAGCATGAATACAGCAGTGTGCTTACTGAAGTTTCTTACATGCAATTTTTTAAATGTTTAACCAAATTTTGGGTTAATTTTTAAAGACGTACAAAAAAGCCTTATGGCTGGCACATTCAATTTTAAATGGAATTCAAGTAACTGAGTTTTAAAGTTTTCTCAAAGATTCATAATAGAAACTGGAATTGAATCTTACCTTAGCTAATGGATGTTGCTGTAACTCTCTGAAACAATCTCCCCAAATCTCTGACAGAATATAAGATATTTTAAAGTCCCATTTTTCCTCCCAGCAAAACTAGAACATATGAGAATAACTAAGAATTAGTAAGATCAACAGAGGTCAAAACTAAAGAAATGAATGGTAATTTTTACACATTGAAAGAGCTGTTTTCTCACAGAAGTGTAATTTTAGAGAAATTTGCAAGTCAGCTGCAATCATGAACATTTTGTCAAACTATATAATGAATGCTACTGTTTTCCATAAAGCCCACATGAAACCATGAAATTCTATACGTTCAGTCAGACTTTCTACTCTGTACACTCAAAATTGCTGGTTATTCCCTCTACAGCATTTCTTTTTTTTTTTGGAAAAGCGGCATATAAATTGGAAAAAAAAATGTTAGGTTATCTCCTAAAAAAACAAAAGCTATCATTAGCCATAGTACATACACACTGCTTATTGATGTCCTTCACCACCTCCTGACTTTTGAAAATAACCTCACCTTGTATATTTGACTTTGGAGGAAAAGAAAGTTTAGGTTATTAGTTCATACCACCTGACGACGTATTTCTAAATCTATAAAGGAAAGTTGATTGCAATGGGACTTGAGCCCATCTTCATCTCAAAAAGCTTTATAACAAAAAAAAAAGTTTGTGAAGAATAAATACACGTTTTCTCCAAGTAGCTTATAATTTTTTTCTTATGCAGACCATTTGGCTATAAGAACATGTAAATGCATTGGTACGTTGATGCCTTCACCAGGGTGTACTACGGTGTTACCAACACCTCTGATTTTATAAGAAGCCTTGCAATATTTTTTAAACTTCAATACCTCAGAATAAAACTAAGTGTCCAGTGCTCAACATTTTGCCTATCAGACAAATAAGTACAGGAATAGCTTTAAAGCTGTCCTAACCTTATTCTGTTTTTTTGGTTTGGTTTGGTTTTTTGTTTTGTATTTTTTTTTGCTGTTCCTTATTGCCAGAATTCCTAAGTGAAGTCATGAATTGTATAAGTGTAGTTGAAGATTGGCTATGTGGGTAATGTTTTGCCCTGTAGAAGCACAAAGAAAGAACTGACCCATGACTATCAGGCCTTCCCAGGAACTGCAGCAACATCACACATTACCTAAGCAAGTGCCAAAATGACAGAAAAGAGGAAAGGCAGCAAAACATAAAGGGAGAAAGGGAAAACTGGCATTATCCCAAAATGAAGCGGTTTAATAATATGGACATCACTAAAGCAGCTCATGTCAGAAAGTGCAGAATAGCTAGCACAGAACAATGCGTACTCAAAAGCTACTGTCAGAATGGATTTAGCACTTGTTAATTGTAGGCTGAACACTGCCATTACTTTAAGATAAACAGACAGGACCACTGATTCAATTATAAAACTGTAAAACATGATTGTGGTGGCTGCACAATATGTGGATGTGAATAAATGTCTTGATCATTCATTAGACAAAAATTTGATAGATAAAGGAAGGCCAACATGGTTGCAATGCCCAGGTTCCCAGCAGTTTCTACTCTTTTACCTCCTACCTGGTCACAGGGAGCTGAGTATTGAGACTTGATACGGGAAATATATATCATCAATAACACTGCTACTGTAAAGGAAACTTGTACACTGTCCTGTCTAAAACAATTCACCAGACTGTCCTACATCTCATTTGGCAGGTTCCTGTTTCTGTTATTTTTCTGGCAAAAATTCTGTTTTTTAATATTAAAACAGTTCTATACTTTTTATGCACTAAATAATTTTAGAACTCTTAAACCAAGGAAACATTACATGCATCCTCAGTGTCCACAGAAGCTAGAGGTGAGGAAAAAAAAATACAATGGCCCTGGTGGAATCTTTAGTGGCCTGCACAATGTTCACAGAAAATGTTCTCACTGTTTCTCCAGGCTGTACAATGAGCTGTCTGAGAGCATAAATCATTTCAGATGACTTATGCGTAATATAAAAAATAAAGCTTAAATATAAAAAAATCTGATTCTCATTCAGGTTTAATGGAGGAAAAGTTGAATGGATGAATCTTTGATGTAAAGGATGTCTACAGCATTTTATGTATTTGTTCACATCAAGAAAAAATGTGCAATTTTGAATTACAATGTGGTACATACATGGAGTGTGATCACTTATTGATAGTGTCTATCAAATGTGTTTAATATTCACAGATACTATATTACCTTAAAGAAAAACAATAAAAAAAAGAAAAATAAAAGAAAAGAAGAATTTACTCCAGGAATGTATTCCTTTGATATTAGCACAGCACAAGCTTCCATTTATTGATGGTATTTGTGTGAACTAAACAAGGAAACATTTGATAAATCTTAGTGGAATTCTAAAGAATATTTCTATGTGTTGTTCATTGTTTTAAAATCTGGTGATCTTTACAGAAGACTGAAATTTAGAATGAGTTCCATTACAAAGTCACAGGTGCCAAGGACACTAGAAGGCAAAATATCAACGGCAAAAACAGTTTCCTGGTAATTCCTACGAGTAAGTCCGAATTTACTGAGGATTTAGCCTCCTACACCCCCTGGGAACATCCATACATCCTCCCCCTACATCTAAAAGCTAAGCAGCGCTATGTAAACACCACATTGAATTAAAACTTGGCAAAAAATCTTTGGGGTTTTCACAATAGGAATCTTTCTAGTCTTATTTTAGGTATAAGAATGTTTTTACTTGACAATTTTGATTAAATTTAGATTAGCCTACTTCAAAACAGAAAGCTGACAAAACCAAGCAAGTAAAAAGTGAGGAAACTTCAAATTTTCCAAGGAAACAATGAAAAAATTGTTTTAAAAACTGAACTGCACATATCATTTACCTACAGAGTACTAACTCTACCACTTTGGAAAGATATTTTAGTTAGAAAGGAGAGACATTGGAAATGACTTACAGTAGTAAACACGCAGTTCCTGCATTTCATAACTTCAAGCATCAATGAAAGGATCTTCACCACATTAAAAAAAAGAAGTGGCTTGCAAAAGTGCCTCTGTGTATCAGCTGGTTTTCATAACTATGTTCTCTATTTTTACATTTGTCTTTATAAACAATGAACAAATGTCTCTCTTGCAATACGTCAAATATGTTTCTTTTTGGCATCCTGAGAGCAAACCTGTTTCATTACTATTACTATCCACATGATTTCAGGTCCACATAAAGAATAGGAAATAAGCTGTTTTACATTTCGTCCTTGGAAGGAAAATGGGACTTGAGAGATTATTCAAGTTCTTTAAAAAAGTAACAGTACATCTGCCCAGTCATTACAGAAACTGAACTCAGAAAAATTTCTTGTGGAAAATGAGCTTTTGTAAAAAACACCACACTGGAACATTCTTGAGAATGGTCTTGCTAGCAGAAAATAAGCAACACATTCTTGTACTCTCGTGTTAATTTGTTATGCGAACAAAGACTACAGGGAAGGGAGGGGAAGATATAAAAAGTTCCTTTAATTTTATTTTTTTTCAATCCAGAAACCCATAACACAAGCTGAAAAGTAAAGGACTATTATTAATGGCAGCCCTGGGTATTTCCTTGGATGGAAAAGGCAGCAGACCCCAGGCTCCTTCTACGTCTGGTAGAAATCACCATGTATTGTGGGACTGTGAGCCCCAAATCTTTTTGTAACTGTATCTGTCTAAAAAGTCTCTCTCTACTAATCTTGCTGCTCCTTATAACCATAGAAAATCATGTTCACAATAATATTTCTTAGTAATATAGCTTCCACACAAATGAAAACAGTGCCTCAGTAAGTTTGATAATGTTGACCTAAGCATTAATTTAACACACAAGCCAGCAAAACACACTTGGACATATCTCTGTAATAACGTAGTCCTGCACCACAAGTTATATTCCACATTCAACTGTAGCACCATCAGGGGATGTGACACTTGTAAGAATCCCCCTTCCTATAATTCCTCCCTCCCTTACTCTCAGGAAGGGAGAGTTTACAATGCTACCCAGCCTGTACCTACGGTACTGTCCAAATGATGTAGCGAAAATCCATTCTATTTAGACAAACTCCGACTGATGCATAACGCAGTCTTCGTTTCACAGGTTTGAAAAGACATGGGGGATGTTGTAGAAAGCTCCTGTACTTTGTAATGGCTAGCAGCTGCTTTGGGAGCTAGCAGAACATTTCAAAAAGATTCTTCTCTTTGGAAAAGGGGCTATTCCTCTGTCAGTGACTTATCTCCAATGAGGTCCACATGGAAACAACTGGAGTGGAAACTTTATTGGCAGCTTTGCACAGCTCTCCCCCAGTTGCATTTTCCATATTACATGTTATAAAGTAGGAGTTAAAGAATAACTTTCAAATTGTAGTTTATTTAAAAAAATGAAGCCATGAGAGCTAGGAAGGCTGAGAACCAACAGAAGGTTAAAGCTGAACCTTTACCCTTGCAGACTGTCATAACAATTTCTTTGAAAGGAGTGCTACATAAACTGAACAAGCAGACAGGTTTTTGTGTTCTCACATAAATGGAAACTATGTCATATAAAAGAACTTTAATGGGCAAATGACACTGGCTTTTTTTGCAGCAGAGTTTAAGATTTTCTTCCTTTCATTTTTCCTTTTTTCCACTTGAAACACACATTCTATCATGCATATGAGCAGCACAAATGGACAAATGCTATCAAAAGTTTCAGTTGCACACAATATTTCATATTCTGTTTTTTCACCATCCGCTGCATTTTGTCTAGTGTTAGTGGATGTATCGGTACTGTACTGCATTTTTTAAGACTTCACAGGGAAAAACTATTACTTTACTCTGCATTTGGTGGAAAAAACTTTACTCTTTACAAAAGAAATGTTGTAGAATTTATTAAAACAAAAGTGCCAATAAGATTTTACTTTAATACCCGAGGGAGAAATATGATCATCCACACCAATAAGAAAAAGATGCATGCACTAGGTGCTCTACTAATTACAACTGCTTTGGTGGGCAATATCATTGGTGAAACAGATGTTAGGGACCTATTAACAAAAGTTTTTCAAACATCTGCTTACAATTTTAAGGCAATTGTAAATACAGCACAGAAGGTCAATTGGGCTCATTAAGGTCTATGTGCAAATCTACTGCTGCAGGTTTCTTTTTAGCTAATACTGACTTTTTTTAACACAGGAAATAGAGTTTAATAGCAACTTGTGTCAATTTTGATTGTGATTTCATACAACAACAAACAACAATCGCATGCCCTATGCTTCACCAAATAACCCATTTTCCTTCCTCCTTTTTCCTCTTTACCTACAGCACACTGCCATGGTTCTGTGAGGTGAAGCACAAGGTAAAGGAAAGGCTATAAGTTGGGCAATTATATAGAAATGATTGATTTTACTTTTAAACACCAATTATGAATCTTGCTAGGAAATCTTCATTTGTTGGACCAAAGACAAATGAGTTCTGATTACAACGCATGGTTATGATATGCAAATTATTCTTAACAACTGGAGTCAGTAGCCCCTTTAAGTGTCAGAACAAGAACACAGATGTTCAGTAGGACTAAAACATGTTATTGATTGGAAATACTCTACATCAGTCTTCCTCAAACTGGAACAACCCAGTAATGCTGTTTTCTGATGAACTGCTCAAGACATAATCCCCTGACCATAGTCCCAACAACAGCGGTAAGGAGCTACAATGTTTCCATTGCAGCTGTTAATTAGTACTCCAAAATTCAGGAACACTAACTTGCACAGATGTTTCCAAGGTTGGTTCCTTGAGAAGACATCCAGTGAACTTGCTATCTTGAGTTACAGCGTGAACTAACCAGGTGACTTTGCACTAAACCAGATCTGTAGTAGTTGGACGTTCTGTGAAAAGGGACAAATTTTGACTAGCAACCTGCAGGTGAAAGGCTTCCTGAACCAATTCAGTCACATTCCCAAGAACCTGTTTTCCACCTGGAGCTATATTGGTTATACATGGGGAAAACTCTTTGTAATGCACAAACCTTAAAGATTTTAACATGGAGAAGACATTTATGAAAAGGAGGAAGAAAAATGCTATGATGTAGAGGTCAGTCACTATTAAAATCACAGCCTGCATCCTTATCATAAAGTTCATAAATTTGACGGTAAGTGCTGATCTATTAAAAAGGAAAATGAATTATTTCGTAAAAAATTTTATAAACCATTTAAAAAGACAATTCTATTACTATCTATTATAATTCACTACAGGAAAAGTAATGATTCTGCAGTTAAATTGCATTTGAAAGCTTCTGAATTTTGTGGCTTGCACCAAATGTGAAGAAGATTCCACTTTAAGTACTTCACTGCATATTTTACAGCAAACCCAGCTTAGGAAATAAACACTGAACAGCACCTTCTACTATCAGCAGTACTACACAGTTGAAATTATTAAAAATAAATTAAGTATAATATAGATGAAAGTGTAAAATTTGTAAAAGTTCTTTATATCTGCAACCTTGAAGCTGTGCTCATATAGATCTGAAAAAGTAATATGAGTCCTTCTTGTCCAAACAACGGCTAAATCTGAAAGCAAACATCAGAGCTTTCAGAAAACATTCCCATCAATAAAGACTTGTCTTTACTCAGCTTGGCCCAATATTGCCTGCTTTAAAAACTTACCACCCTATCCATCTTCTCTGTGACTTACTAGAAAGGATATTTTCAATGTCTTACAGAATTTTTTCCAAGCCATTTTTCCTTCATCTAGCATTTAGAAGAGTCTAAATGGACTGTGGATTTCTTTATTTCTTGTAAAGGAAGTGGGTAGCTTAACTTTGTATGGCTGAGGAGTCTGGAGATTACCACTGATAATCTGTAAATGAAGCTTTTTGATTCCTGTGTTTTTAATCTTCATGTTAAACTTGACTGAGCAGAATGTCATTAATTATATACTTGAGACTGAGTAGGTAATAGAATTAACACTATTCTTTGTTTTTAAAAATCCACCACCCCATTATGGCAATTCCAGAGACTCCAGGTACATTTTATACCAGAAAGGGAAAAGTTTAGTGACATAAATTACCCCATCTCCAACCTTCCCCTCAGAATTCAAACCATTTTAAAAATGGTTTGGATTCACAGCACAAAGCTAATTTTAGTGGCCTAACCTTCTTTTACTGAACTGATTGGGATATTTTTCTGGCTTGGGGAAGTGAGGAAGGAGAGAGAAGAGAGGGAAAGGAATAACATTTCCTAATAAAAACAGAACTAGGGGCACCTACACATGAAGACACTTAAAAGAGAAGAAAAGCTATCATTACCATTTCCATCAACTTTTTAAATTTCCCATTTCAATACTGATCCAACTTCACCTATGCAACTTAAAATGGGATGCCAAAGAAGGTAAAATCCTTACATTTTACTAGGAGTTAAATGAAAAATGTATCCCTTCATTATACCACTTATATTTGTTGGATAATATTCAGGACCACTTAATTTAAAAAAAAAAAAAAGTATATACTTCCAAATCAAATCCCAGAAATCCCAAAGAAACTGGGTGTGGGAAATACAAGGATCTAACTAGCAAAAAACCAGCACAAAGGTAACACTGATGATGAAAGGATTTGCTTTAGCTGAGGAGGACATAAAAGATGAAGTTCTACAAAGACCATTAAGTATTCACCAGCTCACTGCAAATTACACTAAACACTTGGTAAAGAAACTTTTGGCAGATGTCAGCAATATGTAAGCCAAACATGTTCCTTACATTGAAGGATAATGTAACTACAGAGAGGGTTTGTTTTGGAACGATTTCTATAGCACAAAAATAATCTGGCCTCGTCTCCTGGCAAGGCTGGATTTACCAAGGAAGAAACAAGAGAGAACCATGACTACTTATGTGACAAATCCACATTTCTGCCATTTAGATACTTAATATCACTCCTGAAATAAGATATTATACACAAATTTGGATAATAAAACATTTAGTTTTAAAAAAGATTGCAATAGATCTTTAAAAATGCAAATATTTATATAACCTTTTGTTTTAACAAGTGTAATATATACACTACTGCATACACGCAACTACTTTATAAAGTTAAAATCTACCATATTTTGGATTTTGCTATTCCACTGTTATCTTTTGCAGGTCTGAAACTACATTCCTACGTGTGATTTACAAAGTTAAAACAGAACCTAAACCCAGTGAAATCTGTGGGATTTTCTTCTCCTCTCAGTCTCCAAGTAGAATGAAATTTTTGCAGAGGTGCACAGGTTCACCCCCCCAGTTATTAGAAAGGCTGACTTGAACATTTAATGTTAAAATTAATGTACTGTTAGGTTCCACTTTAGGAAAACTATGCTTAAAGACAAGACAGAAAGGAAGGCATCTGTTTATAATTAGGAAAGATATCCTTGGCATAACTGACCAGGCTGTCAGTAACTATCATTGCTAGGTAGAGCTTTTAGATTTCTTTTGCGGCATATGAACTTCCTAGAATCACGTCACATCCTCACAGCTGATGCAGTCAGTACTCCAAGACTTTATGCGTACAGCAAGCTAAAAGCAGCAGTTGAGATTCATGTGGGTTTCCCAAATTTGCTTGCACTAGTGAGCTCAAGTATCTGTAAATAGTAATAAGGGCATCAAAGCACAATACTCAAGTAATCAGGTTAGGAATCCAGGCTCAACCAGGCACGATAGTGTTGCATACACTGGTTTAAAACTAGTTCAGAGAATCTATACAAGCTTCGTATCCAGACTGATTTCTCTGTACAACTACCTTATGCCAGATAAAGCATTCCCTCAGGTTGGTATTTTGACTAGGAAAGCTCACAAGAACCTTTTTATTTACTCTTCTCTTGTTGTTATACACGTGTTTGAAATCTCTAGTTCTTTTTTTTCCCCTTCTCTCCTCTAATGTCATCAGGGCATCATTTGCATTAGCACACATTTAATATGAAATAAATGACCAGATTTTAAAATAGAGGGTCCACCATAAAGGAATAATACAGATTTGCTCTGTTTCAAATTTTTGCAATAAAGTGACTAAATTTTAAAGTTGCTACTTTATCTGCTACTGTCACCTACACAGCTACCAAGTTTCATGAAGCTTACTGAGACATTTAGTGAAAATGCTATTGACTTTTATCATCATAACACTGTTATAATTTTAAAATAGCATGGATCTAATCCCAGGAAAAGAAACCATCTTGGCAACTCTGGTCCTCTGCTTATTACATGGTTGCAAGAGTGGCAGCTTCTCAAATAAGACTTCACAACTATGAGTTATCTGGAACTAACGTAAAGCAAATTTCTGTTGTCATATACAATCCTTTGCACCAACTCACAAACATGAGAGATGCAAATGGCAGCTAAACTATGGTGCTTGAACAATCACGTACATTTGGGAAAAATAATCAGGCTTACCCCCACATACACAACACATACAGTCACTCATTTTCCCACCCCCTATAGAGCACAGCATCCTTTGCTCTCACCTCAGTTAGATGGCTGTTCAAGTTCTAGTTCAAGTTTCCTGAATGAACTCATCTGAGAACAAGATCACTGAGTTCTCATCAGCTGAAAATTTACTCTTGCTGAGGCTAACTAAAATCAAGCAGGTGAAAGTCTCTGTAGCTTATCAAGCTGGACTCCCAGCCAGGAATACAGACACTTTCAGAAGCTCAGTTCAAACAACTGAATTGAAATTGCAGCCCAAGAATCTCCATTGGGAAAGAATTAGCAAGTGGACACATCATCTTCCAAACAGAAGACAACCTTCTGCTGAGAAACACACTTAATTTAAGATCATGAAAACAAGAGTTTTAACCTTTTACACCAGTCTGAATTGGGAGTGCAGCTAGCTGTTCATTATGCCTCTTGAAATGGCTGATCTTCTATCTTAGGGCAGCTGAATTTCTCAGAATTAGCTCTTCTCATACATAACTTCATCAATGTCAGTCCTACATACATACCCACAAAAAAGGCATGCTGGTTGTATCTGACAGTTAAAAGACTTTTCTGTTCAGTTAGCTGCATTTTCCCAGAGAACTAGACAGGTGGTTTCTTTGGCAATCTGCAATTTTTCACTGGGCAGTACTTCAAAATGGTGGCCCACATCTGTGACAGCCATTCCTAAAAAAGACACGTAGTGTTCACGTCACAGTAAATGAGCAAGAGCCATCACACATCAACCTTTAAATTATCTATCAGGAGTTGCAGTGCCTGAAAAGGAAATATTGCATCCCTAGCAAAACAAACCGATGAACCACCCACGTGAACCAGCACTTACCCGACGCAGTGCAAATGAAATAGTGGTCTATAGTCATCCAGTCACCTAACCACAGTAAGGAAATATTGTTTCCTCCGAGGAATTCTTTCTCAAAGTCTCTGTTTAAGCACTTCATACTTCCATAATTCTGTCATAAGTACTTGGCAGAAGCTGTAATACAAACATTACGAATGGCAACCCTTACCAGATTACAAACTATAGTCTCTGAAACTTGGGCCTCCAGAGACATCTATTTTATATAGCAGTTTCGTATGTGTAGAGATGTATCCAAGTGGAGCTGGAAGCTACACTTGCTAGAAGCACAGTAGCCACTGACTATATTCCTAATTCTAGGCATCACTGCTATTTGAGCACATTTCAGGGGATATTGTGACAAGGTATAAAAATTTCAGGCAGTATTTCAAAATGCCCAGAGAGTTTCCTGGAAGACCTGTTATTCTTTCCCTCAGTAGTACGTCCAAGGTGTTGTCTTGCCTGACTTGATGCACGATGGATATGGGGGATAATTTCTGACCAGAATTTTAAAGCTAATGAAATCGGACCTACTGAAGTTCTACATTTAAAAAGATGCTTGGAATGACCAAAGACACATATAGGATACTTTGAGAAAGCTTCATTTATTGCTTGCAAAACCATGCAGAAAGACTGCAAAAGCAGTTCAAGCAGCGGCAGTTTTCTGTGACACCGCTGCGGAATTAAATTGGAACTTGTTACCAGAAAACCCACTTTAATTGGGTGGGAAGTGGGTCAAAGGGTGCAATTTGTATTCCCAGCTGAGCTTCCAAGGCTTTCTTCTTGCTCATGCTTCTGTTGTGCATGACACAAATATTTCATTTATATCAATAGTGCCGTTATCCTTTTGTAGTCACTTAAGTGCAACTAATCAGAGATCTCCTATGTTACAAATCAAAAATCATGTTTTACATCCTCTCTGTGCTATTTTGTACAACCCACAGTATTGTAGGTCTAGAAAGCACATATCATACTGTGTCCTATTAAGAAAAACTCAATATAACCCATTTTTCACCATCCTCTGCAGAGCTCTTCCCTTCACATTCACATAAACTTTTGGTTTCCATAGGGACCGCATCTGTTACTTACAGCATTCCAATTCAACAAGTGCAGCATAACAACATAAATACAATTTTAAAAGATGCCTGCTAACCATTACATTCAAATATAAAAGGGTGTACCTTAGGCTTTCTACCTTTTCATCTCTGTGATATGATACTATGCAAGAAATTACTTTTTTCTCCACAAACATTTATGCTCAGGCTTATTTTGCAACTTTTATTCAACATCCTATAATACACATACAGCTATAAAATCTCCCATAGAGAAGGCAACTCATCTGATATCACTTAGAATCTGAGAAGCAAATTTCATTTTAGCTATTTTTCTAGCTAATTTTGAAAATTAAACTTAACAACTCAAATCCTCCTAAGTGTTGAAATAAAATGTTATTTTAGTAATTCTCTGAATTATGTTCTGTCAACACAACAAGAAAGAGCTCCCACAAAAATTTTTCAATTTTAGCCTATCATAAACCTTGTGAACCAAAGATGCATGGAGTTATGAGAACTAAAGGATGAGGAACAAATTACATTTTATTCTTCTTAAATGTGTTATAATCCAACTGGAAAGTTGTAATTTGTCCCTGAAAACACACAGCCTAACAGTCACATGTTAAAAAGGGCTGGGGAAGACCCTTGAAAAGTATTCTAGCTCATTTCCAGAACAGGACTAAACCTGCTCAAGTCCCAAGCATAAAGAAATCAGAGTACAAATTTTTTGTCAACTTATTCACATAAATGTGTGAAAGGGATGTCTCAAAACATCATGAAACCACTTAACAAGATTAAATTTTGTCATATAAAAGACCAGAAGTAGATACTTGCTTCTTTTCAGAAGTCTTCACATGCTTACATGGTTAAAGCTCACAACTGCAAAGACATTTCATATACTCAAGTGTACATTCTAAACCTAAACTCTTCTACCAGGTGTATTTGTTAAAAATATAATAGCTACAAATGAAAATAAATATATTTAGAGGGCTAGTGCTTTTTTTTCTGGAAGCAAAATTATGAAGCACATGGAGAAGAAAGAATTATTCAAGAAAACCCAAGCAGGACTGTTAAATTCTCACATTAGGGAAGGTCAAATTATACTTTCAGTTAGAGCTTGAGTCTCAACTTGCATATTTAGAGCCTGCTGAAAACAACTGTAGATTTAAAGAAAAAAACAAAGTTGCAAAATGGCACAAATATGACAGGTAAAATTAAGCCCCACTCCTGTACCAAGTTCTACTTTGTAAGTATCCCTAAAACCACACACAGTCTCAACAAAACGTTACGTGATTCAACATGCAAGTAAAAACACAAGCAAGTCAGCATTGAAGCAGCAGCAGGAATACTGCAGAGAAAATATTATACCAAGTACGTTATGGCCAGTACTATTTCTGGCCTTGATTTATGAGTCCACTTCCACGCAGAACTGTTGTACCACCTTAAAAAGGCATCTTTAAATTATGATATGCATTTAGATGCGGCAGAAAACAAAGGGGCAAGGCAAGGGGATTCTCATTTCAGAAACAAACAAAAAAATGCAAAGCCAACTAGATTGATGACAGTCACCAAAAAAAGAAGTTGCTCTGCAAGAAGAACAGGATAAGGGCCTCTGTTGTTAGAGGATCAGACCACTTCTGCCATTTACTTATACAAGCTGCATAAGACTGACAAACAGACTGGACTCCTGAACGATCAAAAGAGCTGAGGACATGAATATAGTGAAGAGCAAAACAAAACATAAACATATCATCATTTCTTGCGGGTAGTGACAAAATTTTGAATTGATAGAGATGAACAAGCAGAAGAGAATTTCTTTTCCACTGTAGATCATACTCACCAATTATGGTCTGGCAGAAGAGAAGCAGTACAGAGAAGAGGAGAAATTTAAGGAGGGAAACAGGTTCTAGTCAGTAGGTTTTGATAAAAGACTGGAACAGTTATACACTCATGATTATGGATTGGCTGAATCTGAAGGAGAAATATCTGTAGTAGAAGCAAATAAGGTATCCTGAGAATTTCTTGATTCTGCTTGAAACACAAAACCTTAATGTGAGCATCTGCCATACAGCTGGTGCTTTAAAACAGACGTAGGTAAAATCAGAGTGGACATAAAACCAGCTCACATTTTCTGAAACCAAATCCAACCCAGATTACTGGCAAATAACGCAGACACCACACATAACCCAGTAACACGAATATCAGTGTTTCAAAACCACCCTCCAGAATGTGTTCACACCGAAAAAACCCTACATCTAAATGTAACTAATGCTAGGAAGACCTAATACACTATGTAACATGGTCCAGTGCAGAAATCTATGCACAAATGGCATACACACCAATAATCACCTACTTAGGAAAAACCACATCTAGGGATCATATTCCTACCCTTCCTGTAATGAGGTGGGTATGAGCCACTGCATAAGATGGAGAGATGGTTAGTGTATTTTGAAACCTGAAAACCAGAACGAAGCACCTCAGATTTACTAGAACACATAAAACTGAAAACACAGACTAGGCAAATACTTCTGCCTTACAGCTCGTTCCCTTGATGATATTAATATCACACAATAAAAAAAGACCTTCAGAAATATTGAAGTATGTGACAGATTGAAAACAAAACAATCAAAGTCTGTGAGTTTTTTTAAAAAATTAAAGGACAGTTTGTAATACATAACCTTCGCAATTTAGCTTTTTTACCAGTTAGGTGGTTGAAGCTTGTAAAGACATACACAACACCATTTTTTGGAATTTGGTGTTTGACGATTCTGTTAAATACAGGAACAAAACACCCTAGTTTACTGAAGAGCAGTTCGTTCATGTTACCTAGCATTGTACTGGATGTGACTGCCAGGTGGCTCCACAGCCAGCTAGAACGGGCGAGCAGTCCCAGCAGGCTAGCCTGCAAAGCTGCCTGACATCTCTTCTGTGAAGTCCAGAGTAGGGTGCCTGGAGCACTGTTGTGAAGGGGGAAAAAAAAAAAAAAAAAAAAAAAAAAGTAAAAAAAAGAAAACCAAACCCAAAACACAACAACTTTCTCTTTAACCAAATTAATATGTGAAGTCTCCTATGCCAGCATCCATTGGATACAGAGTACAAGATAAACACATGCATAGAATGTTCATCTGAATTATCTCACAGTAGGAGGAAAAGTGAAAAGGAAATTATAGCATAGTTTGACTCTTGGTGTTATTTTTTATATTTTATTCATCTCTCATCTAGTATTTTGTAATCTGAATTTATCTTAGGCTTTTTTTGTATAGTTACCATGACTGTAAAAAAAACCTTCCCTACTTCCAAGAAGGCATTGCTAGGTACTAGATAAATGCAGCTCCAGATCTAGCCAAGTAATTAAAAGAGCCTGGTTCCAGATCCAGTAAATGCAACTCCATTTCTACATTTCTTTTTTTAACACCATCTAAAGATTTTTTTTTTTTTAAAGAACTGAATAAAGTGTGTGTTTAAAGTGCGGGAAGAATTCTGCTGAGGATTTTCATTAAAAAGCTATAGTCCTCCATCACTAGAGAGCCTCCCTGACACGAGTTAGTGAACAGTTAAATAAAAGGAAAATTTACATCCAAAATCTTGAAAAATCTAGGGTTACCATGCTTTATGAGCCATGTCTAATTTGTATGTGGCACATCTGGTATAATAGATATGATATACAAGCAGGCAAATATTTGAAGTGATAAGTGTTTCCCAGTGTTAAAATAAACACCTCAGCACTTCGGATTTTTGCTCAGCAATTTTTCCTCAGTGGGAGAGGAAGCAGAGAAGGAAGGGTACTTATCTACTTATCTACTGTTACACTCTACCACTTAGGAATTATCACTCACTCACCGAGATTTTTGGTTTCAAATCCAAGTAGAAAGCATTCCATTTCATTTGGTTCATGTTCACAATATTTCACTGCTTAACTTGGCAAAACATCAAAATAGAACGTTTTCACCCTTCTTAACCTCTGCTGTTGGCACACCAGTTTATTAAGCTAATGCCTCATAGCAAATTACCATTTTCCCTCTAAACCAATATAATTCTGTTGTCATGAACACCCTGTATTACAGCTTCAGCCAACTGGAGAATATTCATTCCTTCCTCACAGGTAAAGGGCTACAGTTTCTGTCCAGTTGTTCCCTAGTTACTAATGAAATATAATTTGACAATGACTAAATGTTATCTGCTCTGATGACCACTGAATGCTGAAGCCTCCAAACAGTACATTAGATGAAAAACAGATCAGGTAGAATCCTAATGTTCCAATTATCTGCATTCCCAAAACTGCCTACCATACTTTCTACACCCATGCCATGTTAAAATAAAAATCAGAAGAGTCTGGAACAGTAACATACCTTCTGCAAGGAGCTAATGGTGACCAGCAGACATTCTCCCAGACTGAATTATGTTATAGGCAACATGTAACAGGACCTTTTTATTGATCGACCTGGACTTCATAAAAAAGAAATCTTCAATTTTACTCCAAGTTTACATATTCTTCCCTTTTCCTTCCACCCTCCTCCCAAAAATCTCACTGTCTTGTATCCAAAAAATCTTCAGAGTGAATGGTTTCTCTGTTCCCTTTAATAGCTGGTTTCCACAGAATTCTGGGTTGAATTTTCTGGTGAGCCTTGTGGAATAATATCAATTAGCATTAAGTATACAACATGTTACACCTATTCTTGCAGATGTCCCAAAAATATATTTATGTCTATCTCTTCTTGTCTACTCCTAATTCTGCATAAAACACTCTGAAAAAAAAACCCGTGCTATTTCTGCAACCCATAGTTGAAAACAGTTCAATTTTAAGAGTTCATTCTTTCCTTTTGGTTTTACCTTTTTTGAACTATTTATGTTGTTAGTTAGAGAAGGCTGAAGTTGTGCTGAATTTCATACTTGATACTACTGTTTAGTCATCCTGTGAAAACCAATCTCTAGTGTAAAAAATATCTGGTTTTAGGAAGAACAGATGAAAAATAACAGAGAAGGTAGACAACGCAGCGTGCAAATTCCTGATGACACACATAAGAAATATGTGTAATTTACACATTTCAAGTCAGCTGACACTTTCATAAAAAGGGGAGATTTAGAATATTACTCACTCTTTTTAAAAGTATTTAGTCATTACAACTTACTTGTTCCAAACCATGTTTGCAACTGCAGGATTTAAAGCGGACCAATGAAGAGTTTTAAGACAAAGTATAGGAAAAGATAAATTCAACAGTTTACCAAAACAAGTTTTTTCCCAGCACATACCAGGTCAAGATCTGAGTTCCTAACTGCAATAAGATTGACTTCTCCTAATTTTTTGGTTTTTAACTTATCAGTCAGCAACTATCAGAATTATTTTAACATGAATTTACATTTTAAAAAAAGACACAAGTTCTGCAATTTCTGATTTTAATAATTGGTACTAATTAATTAAATTGTAGTAACAGTAAGTTATATCTTATCCATCTCAAACATGAAATCAAACCAAAAACTAAAAAATAAGGAAATAAAAGTTACTGACAGCAGCAAAATACTGGAAATGTGCGAGGAAAATACTGGGAATAGAAATAAACATAATATAAGCAGAAATCTTCTTTTTATTGTCCCTAAAAGATAAGCATGAATTTGCAATACTTGTCTATAACAGAGATCAAGAAATAGAATAAATTTGCCTAGAAGATTTTCATGTTTTGTATACCTAGACTTATAACTGCTTAGATAAATTACTAGATCAAATTAAGACCATTTTATAATACTATCTATGGTGCTGTGGAGGCCACGTTTGGCTGTTAAGCAAAATTATTCCTCATCTTGCTTTGTCAGAAGGGTAAAAAAAACCCTTAAGAACATGGCACGCAGTGAAATACCTATGACAATATATTCTGTAATCAATTTCTACCTCTGTGGAAATCTGAGTTAATCAAACTTCAATTCCTAGGGACAAGATTAGCATAGTCAGTTAAATGTACTGCAAAGGTGGTACTCTGTGCCTGAATGTAGTTTTCTAGGCTGAATGTTTCCATGCAGCAGACTTTTCAACTGGCAACGTCAAGAATCTTTAATCGCCATTACTTTTTAAAAGCAAGAAGCCTCTTGGGATAAGGATTCTTTCCTACTTGAGGCTTAATAGCACGCTGGTGCACAAGGGCATCTCCCATCTATTTTTTCTGTCAGCATGTTGTCTGTATTCTGATACAGAAAACATGCCCCAGAAGAAGAAATCTGCACTTAGGTTCAAAGAAAACCACGTAAACGTAACAAGTCTATGGCAGCAGAATGCTGATGCTAAGACAGAAGACAGGCAAATAAACTGGAGTCACAGTGCTCTACTGACTTTCCAACACCTTCCCGTTAAAAATTTGCCTGGCTACCACAAGAAATATCCAAGCCACTCACAGCTGCTTTTCAAAAACCTTGGTAGAAAGTGATTATTTCACTTTTCTTTTTTCAAACAGACAGATAAATTGTGATGAAAAATATTAAACATTCCACAAGCATCAATCCTTTGTAACCTGACATGGTCTACTAACTTAAAATGATTCTCTATCACATGAATTCTACATGACATCAACTACCACACAAGATTTTAAATGTGCATTAAAGCAGGTGGCCACCAGCAATTTCTTTTATATCTCACACCTGGTACCATACTCCATACAAAGTATACACGTTATCTTTCCTTAATAAATCAAGACTTGAGTGAGAACTCTTTATCTAATTTCCAGTCTTGAAAGTTAAAAGCTGTAAAATAACATTCTTTTTTTCTGCATCTGTGGACAGTATTTTAAACTATTTTCTTCTTTCAGGGAAGCCTGACAGATGGCTTATTGAGGTCATATAAGCTTTCTTCTATATTACTTCATAAACATATGATCTTGACAAAATTTCTGTTTCAGAAGCCAGTAGCACAAACAGAGCTTATTGGAGGAAAAAGGTTAAAAAAAAACCTAAGAAAATTAAAAAAAAAAAAAATTTCTCCTAGGGCTGGGATGACCATCTATATTCAACATGGAAAGAAAATGTTTTTTAGTACAAGATCAGAACTTCGTCAGAGAATTATATCCAATGCCAGTAATAAACAGTTCTAAAATGGTTTGTAAGCCTGTTTGATACCCCTGATGACACCTGCATTTACACCAGTATATTAAACAACTATTTGTTCTCAGGGCATCAAGTCCTGGTTTACTCCAGTGAAGAGTGAAATATTATTTTTAGCCACTAAAGCATTATCTGCATGTTATTCCTCCAGTGTTCATACATCTCAGTTTCACTGCAACAGTCATATTGTGCAACACACATCCTTAAAAGGAAGCTGGTTCTGTAGCAACTAGTTTGCAAGACCAAATTAGTTTCTCCTTCAAGACATATGAGAAAATCAAGTCTTACATTTAAACAAAGCAACTGATTATATGGGTGAAATATTTTAGCTGAAAGATGATGCCGCAGTATAAAAATACGTTGTTCTCTTCCACTAAGCCCACAGCCCACCTAAGTCTACCAGTAAGTTTTAGGGGCTTAGAAATGGGTGAATGAAATTCCATTTTGAAATTTTAACTGCCTATCCAAGGTTTTGAATAAAGATAGTAAATTAACGGATGGAAAGCATTACAGTCAGGTGGAATGAATTCTGAAGCTTTTCTACTGTCATGTAACATGCAATTTAATGAATTACACAATATCCAAAAAGTACAACGTAGTATGTTGTAAGCCACATTTTTAAAAGCATGAAATATAAGCAATTTGTGGGATTCTGATTAGGTATTCAAAAATTATTATGATGGTAGGAAAGACTGAACGGATGACTAAAAATAAACAAGCAAAGCAGGACATCATAATTTGCAAATTCAGTTACAGCTGTAAGCAAAATTACTATTTAGCCTCAACAAAATAAAATGCTCCGCTTTCCTCATACTCCCCAATTTTCAAGCAAGAAAAATTAGAAACGGAACCACCACATGCTTAAGTGGAGTTATTACTAGCCTTTATGACTTCAGAAGAAATCAAACCCAAACGCTATGTAAATTATCTTTCAGTAGACAATTTGCCATTTGAGCAAGGGAGTATTGGGCTTTTGATCAGTAATTGGTTTGCTAAGCACTCTGACAACATGTAGATTTTTCCCCAATTAACACTGCAATCTTCTTACATCCCACTTATTTTACATTAAGCTTAACATATTTGCTAAAGAAATATTCAGTAAATACAGATAAGATTTGTTTCCCTTGAATACTGTATTTTTATTTCCTCTTTCCTATGTCTCAGCCTCCATCTCCCTGCTTTTTTTTCTCCTCTTGTTTTCTCTTCAGTGTGCCTTTTCATCCTCCTCTGTGAATGGGCAAACTGATGATCCATTCAAACATAGATCAAATGAAAAATGTCTATAGGACAGTTTATAGTTGTATTCTGCAAACACTTAATGTAATATGCCATAAAAGCTTTGTGTTTGGAAAGAATCCTTTAAAATACTTTTGGGTTTTTTGTGTAAGATAATATCATCAGTAAAAATAGTGTCAGTTCAAGTTTACAAAAAACATTTGGAAGTTCATCCACGTTTAACAGTCAAGCAACAAGAACAATGCCAGTAAATTCTTTTGAAAGCAACATGAGGTACAGCATTTTATAGCAATCCTGGGGATCACAAAACTGCAGTGGGGGAACCTCACTTTTTTTTACACACCATTCTACAGGCCATGACATTTTAGCCTAAATGATATGAGGTGTGATAAATGCAAGCCTTCGTTTGAATACAAACAGATTCTTAAAATATTTTAACTAGGAGTATAAGTGAAAATAAATTAGGCCAGTGGGATTTAGGTAAAGAATTCAGATTCTGTGGGATTTTCTTAGTTAAATGCTTAAGGTAGAAATCACAGAAGCTTTGAAAGTTTATGGCCATGGAAATGATTAGGGAATTATTCTGAAATTAAATCACTATCTTCTGACTGGCAGCATAAGAACAAACACAAATCAGTGTATTTATTCTTAACAACAGAGAAGAGGTGCTGTCTAAACTTCCCTAAACAGCCATGCTGCAAGTTTCTTAGCTCCTACCTTAGCTCCCATACTGTTGTAAATCCAACCCCTTTTTCTTCTTTTTTTCTAACAAGGGCAAAGAGATGGAGATGTGCAAAATGAAAACCAAAAGCCATAATCTACCTTTCAGTTTCTAAGATATCTGATTATGCTCTTCTCCCTGTGTAGTCAGAATGAGAAACTGGCATCTCCAGAGAATAATTCAGACTTTGTGCAACTGCACTTAGCTGTAGTTCAGCATTCAGATCTTTATTGTAGTTACAAATAAAAGTAGTTAAAGTCAAAACCTAGCACGCAGCATGTTTGTCTCCATGGCTGACAACAGTGATTCTTCGTATCAGCTTCCTGAAACTATCAGACAAAAATTACTCTGTAGATGTAATTCCAAGGCTGAGGTAGGCCGTACGCCATCACTTAAAACAAGTGCAATGGCCACAGGAGTTGCCAAAGCAACACATAGTGGGCTCCACTTCTCTAGAATTCCCATTCTCTGAAAAAATAGGGAGTCTATTTGGAACTTGCATGTGTTGAATATCTCCAGCACATCTTCAAAGGTCAAGTGTAAGAAACATGTGCTGTGCCCAGCCAAGTGGATTCTTTACTAGTCCGAAACTGGGGCTTCCTCAGCCACACATAATGTGGGCAGACCGTTAATCAAACACATTATTAAGTCACTTAGATACCCAACTGCTATTTTGTTTTCTTTGAATGCAACATCTTATTCTTTTACTAGTCTGATGATTCTAACAATTACAATAAAAAAGTATGGGGGAGAAATGCAGATCCATGACTTGTCCAAGCCCCAAGCTACTCAATAAGGTTAATTAGGGAGGCGGGGAGGTTGTTTCATATGACCACATTATCAACATATCTAGTCTTGCTGTACCTTACCCTCCCCTTTTTAAGTCAATGGGTCATGTCCTAGACTAACTTATGCCTGTCTTTGAATTTTTCAACTTATTACCTTAAGCACACGACTTCATTAGAGGTTATATTCTGATCTGACCTCGGACCGGTGGCATTAATGTGGCAGGCTTCCCAGTGCACAGAAACCTGTTTGATGAACACAAGGATAGCCCTACCTGATACGTGTTTGCACTGACACTACAGAACTGACACAGTTATACTTAAAAATATGCTACAGAACAATGAATGAAAAAGCATGAAAACATCTTTCTCAATGAGGTGCAAACATTAATCTGTAAGTGCTTCTGGGTAGTTTAAGCTTAAGCAACATTTAATGTTACTAAGTAGAAGTTAAAATTCAAAGGCAGAATTGACGGTCATGGAGTTAGCAAACGATTAGCAATAATATACATGTAATATGTTGTAATTAATATTATAAATATATATAACATTATATTATATATATAAAATTGCGATATGATGTATTCTATTACATATATACTTTCAAGTTAATCCTCTGCTTCAAAAGTGATGATTTATAACTTTAGAGTTCAATTTTTTCATCTTAATACCGAAAGTCTGTTTTAAAATGTGTGCATGAAAACAGCACCGTGTAAAACAAAACAGTAAAATGTTACTGAAACCCTTCCATTTCCATCCTTTAGCTCTCATTTTAACTGTGCAGTCTTACGGGGCTTCCTCTCATATTTAACGAATGATGAGTGCTCCAAGACTACATGTGTATTTATACGACAATGCAAATTGTTCAGGAACTTCCAGCAGCAGGGTAATACAATATACTATAAGAGTTCAACGTGGGTTAATTGCTCTGCAAAACGGGTATCTTTTTTTTATGACTCAACCCCCTCTGGGAATGCCAAACCTCCCCCTGCACTGACAGAAACCGTGCAAGTGGGGGGCCCACTTCACTAACAGGAAGAAAATCTACTGATTTTACATAACAAAAAAGTAGAGAAGAACATATTTTGCCTTCAATTCCATGAAAAATCAGACACACAAGGTGCGTGACAGGAAAATAGGGACCTAATTGTTTAGCGCCCTCAAGAACTGTTCACAACAGGTGGAAAGAAAGGCACGGAAAATTGACGCAAAGGAGATGACAAATCCTGATACAGAAATCTTTCAGCAAGCATGTAATGAAAAATGGTATTGCAGAGAAGAGTCTGGGAATGGCATAGAACCAAATCAGTGCCAAAAACTTCCGAATTCCTCCCTTTCTACAGGCGAGAAAGGGAACAGACTCTTGGCTGTATTACAAAAATTCCTGCTCGATCTTCTGCTATCAAGCTGAAGGACAGATTTCTCTAACACTGGATGATGCAAAACAGTACCAATAAGTGAACAGAAGAATAAAGTATGAAATATTATACATCTAAAACTAAATTAGCAAAAATTACTGTTGAAATTAATTTGATTTGATTTAAGGGAAACAAACATATGCTGTTATTTGAGCTAAACTTTATCACCAAATGAAGGCACAAAATATTGAACATAAAAAAAACCCTTGAGGAAAACAAGCACGGAAGCAGCTATTCCAGTGCACTAACTTTCTTTATTTGAGAATAAAAAGCCCTTCAACCTATAAATAAAAAAAAAAAAAGGGAAGTTTAAAAGTTAGTACCCCCAATGATGTAAAGAACAAAGGAAGACAGTACTACATCAAGGCTAAGTTAAATGAGAGGGATGTAGATTAGAAACATAAAATGCCTTAAAGAGCAGGTCTATTGCCACTAGTATCTAACTTTAGTTTTTAGGAGACATTTATCAAGCAAAGCATTCCTGTCCCACACTACAGTTTAACAGACAAACAAAACCAAGGGATCTAAGCTTTTAAAAGCAATATGAACTATTGTGAGAGCTCTCTGCACAAAGAAGTACTTGTTATCCAAACTGATAACATATTTTTGGTTATGTATCTGTAGAAAGGATTATGTATAAAATGCATACAGCATTTAAATGCAACTGACCAATTTATCAGCACACATTTTTTTAAACATTCAACAGCAATGCCTATTTCCTGAGACAAAGGCATCCTTCTTGCCCACCATGGTATTTTCCAGCTCTCCAACATGCATTCTTGAGGGAGAAGGGTGTAGGGGGTTAATTTTTACAAACTGTTAATGTTGGTGATAAAACATTTATTTATAGCAGACTATTAATGTACTAGGATAGTCTCACCATGCCAAAAGAGAAAGGTTACTCTTTGAAGACTTTGTACTCCAACCACCTCCAACATCTTCAAGAGAGGAAACCACAAGGCTAGTGACGCAGCTTGCAGTTGGTTTTGACTATTACAGCAAAACGGCTTCCTCCACCCACCTGAGCCTAGATTATGAAACATGGCTAGCTAAAATAATATTAGAAGTAGTAAACAATTTTCATAGCTTTTAAGAAAATGATCGATCAAGCTGAGTCAATAGTTGTAAGAAGAATAATTCTGGCTTGCAGTTACAGTCCTAGTGGAATTCTGAGGCAAGTATCTGAGAGGCGAGGCTTTAAACAGGTACGTGTAATGATGGAATGAAAACAAGCACAGTGACTGTATGGCATATTTTGCAAAGCTTACGTTAATAACAAGTTTCTATCTTCACACCACATTTCAACCCATTCCCCACAACTTATCTGATTTTAATTTGTTTTTAGAAAATATGATTTAAAAAGAGAATAAGGGAGATCACCAAGGTGCATGGAATGACTAAACGCGAGGCCACTGCATTTACATAGAGTAAAACATCACAAGGATTTGGAAAAAATAAAATCACGAAGTACAAAATAGTTTGTCAATCTCAACTTGTTTGCTTGTGCCTCTGAAGTGCCATTCCAATCTCCTTCAACTATACACTACTCTTACTTTTCACTAACTCATACCTGCATTAGCAGCACGCATATCTGAATACAGCTGAAACAAGAGTTTTAAAATAAAATGAGTCCTAATGGTCACTTTCCAAAATTAGAGTTGTAGTACAATTTTTAAAAATTCAAAAATATGAATCTAGAAAAGCATAAAGAAAAACTAAAAGGGCACCAACACTGTAAAGGATTTTCTTCTTCCAAAGCTTTTAACTGAAAATTGTTTATTCTAACCTGACATTTTATTTAAATATCCCATTCAGCAATTACAAAAGCAACTTCATCCCACATTTTATTTCCAGTAAAATTCACCATTTTGTGCCAAATGCTTCCTAACAACGGCACTTTGTGCTTCTTAAATATTGGGGAAAAGGGATCCACAATGGCATTTCATATAGAATATATCACATGCTGGCTTAATCACATATAAATCAAATCTTCTGCCAACTAAAACATTAGAACAGGATATAAGGTGCCAGTAAAGAATAAAATTGAAATGTATATCTAACTAATTTATTTTTTAATGAAATGCTTGTGAAACCGTTCCAGCCAGAGTGTGCTAGAAATTTTCTTTATCACTCTCAAGTCTTCTGAGTCTAATAAGTATATCTCTACAATGTAACACTTGTATCACTGTACCATATGCATCCTCAAAAATAATGTTTTCATCTTAAACGATGTAATCCCAGGCATGCTCTGAGGAGAGGAGACTGAGAAAGTGGAACTACTTCTGGCAAGGTTAGCCTGTTCAGGTGGCATTAGGATAAATACCTTTGAGGACAAGGTTTCTGAAATGAAACTTACAGAAGGAATTTCCTTCTAGAGAAAAAACAAGGCAGCTTCTAATCTTTGGTAAGGATTTTAAATTTTAGTTTAAGAAATATAAATGGAAATGCTTTTAAAAATAGTCTCAGATGATTCAAATAAGGCTTTTAACATGGAAATATAAAAGCAATATTGATAATTTAAAAGTATATGACATTTAAACAAATCTTTATTTTAGAATTAAACTAATGCCATTTAATTTTACATACCTACAGGTGAATTCACACTTCATTTGTTACCTTAGGACACATAAATGTACACCACTGATAATACAGTGTGTATGTTAATACGCAAACCGCCAAGACCTGCCATCTGGAGAGCTAATGAACAATCAAGGGATCCCAAATTAAACTACAGAATTTTCCCTTAGAATCTTTGGGACAACACTGTCAAGTTCAATCTATTCACTTAGCCTCCAGAATCAATTTTTCAAACTTTATGACAGGTCTAATAGTTTCCACCTGTTTCTCTTGCTTGACTTTTGACTGGCACGTTACCAGCCAGGGTGGAAATGCAGACAAAGACCCCTATTAGGCTCCGGCTGTTTCTCTACTGTGAGGTCGCTCAGCCATTAAATTAGTTCCAGCCCACTTTCTCCTTCCATGTCTTAATTTTTTGGGGGTATGAAGGTTTGGGGAAGTGGAAAGGAAGAGAGACAGAAGTTTGATACCCAGTTGGTGGGAAAGGTATAAGAAAATCTAAAGTCATGAAAGTTAAATGCTAAATTTATTTATAATTTACTAACTAAATTTACTACTGATCACACTAATTAAGTTCTTGAGGTGTCTGTATCATATATTCAATCACCACAAACTTGGTAAAATTTGAGAGACCTAGGAGATTCTATCATGTAAAATGCGCTTATTGCAATATGTGATTACATAAACATGATATCACACTTTTTTTCTGGGAATCACGAATATATCAATAGGTACCTATTTTTTGTTCAAGCAAAGAAATTCTTTTTTCCTGAGATATGTTTTCCTGTCATTCAGAATCGGTAATTAGAAAAAATTGTCATACACATATCCTAAGAAATTTATATTGGTTCATTTGGAAGTACCTTGAAAACCTTTTTCTTCAATAAAAATTACTTAATGGGTATTTGCATCAATTTCTAGTGATTTATGAAATGTTATCATCTGTGAAGTCTCAATGTACTTTGCTGAATTCAAATCACACGGACTACATTATTTTATTATCCATGACAAAGTATTTACAATAACACCAACCATAATACTTGACAAAGATTTTAATTTATTAAAACAAAGGTCTTTCTATAAGATAAATTTAGTTGTTCAAATTATAATCTTACTAGGATCATCTTCCCAGTATAAGCTACTTAGAGCCAGGACTTCTAGTTTGCATCTTACCTGAAAACCGACTACTTCAGCTGTATCACGACGGGGAAAATCCTGAAGACCTACACCTGTAGACACTTCATTACGTTTGGGCTACTTAATGTAAAAAAGCAACCTGAGTGCTGACCACTCTGCTGGTATAGCACTTTAAAGATAAGAGAGTAAAGGTTCCACAGTCACTGAAAAACCAAGACCACTTCTCTTAGCTCTCTTGCCTTTCTTGATAATATAATCATATATAAAGTGGCCAGACACGATTCCATTCAGCTTGTGATATCTAAATAAATTCACAGAACTCTGAATTATATACTTCATCTTACTCAGATGTGTGAATAATGTTACCAAGAACCACCACCAAAAACAACTGTCAGAGAAGAAAGGTTTTGACCTATTAAATTATCACTTTGTCAGTTTCTTCACAATACTTCTGCTTTCAATCCAGTGGGCTGAACATGCTGTAAATACTAAAAATTAAGAAGCAAATGCTACAAATTCTTCTATAATATAACTCTTTTCTTTGTGGCCCCTTACTGAACTAGCATGTCTGTCTATGTCCAAAAGCCATTGCAAAATCAGTTGCAGGACGAGGATGTAGATCTGGAGGAAGGGGAGTGGCAAAATTAGATAGCAACGTGTTTTTTAATGTGTGTGCACATGAGTACATATGCACACACGGATAATAGTTTGGAATTAAAAGAAATTTGTATTTGATTCCAACTGTCTCTAAATTGCAATATTTTAGCACAAATTATAATTTGTAAATTCTATCACAATGTCAACTGTAAGACTACAAACTGATTTACTTTAATACTTTTATAATGCATCCCCCTTCACAGATTTTGTGTGCATATATTCTAAAACAAATCACCTTTATTACCTGCAAGAAGGCATTCTGTAACTTATACTGGTCTCACAATTTAGGCTCTCTAGCTGAGAACTAAAGCTGTTATTGCTGGTTAACTAATCAGTTCCAATAACATTCAAGATTATTTAACTGATGATATTGATTTAAAAAAATCCAGAACAAACTTCCTGAGGTTATTTTCAACCTTAAAATTCAACTGCAATTTCTGCAGATAAATTAACACTGATACTCAAAAGTAGCTGTCAAGAAAAGTTATAGCTGCAGGTAGAAACACACATAGAAAAATCTGTCCTGAAGAGCAACAACTTCCCAAAGACAGTTTTTTCCACCAGACTATTTCATGAAACATAACAGTATAGTCCTTGTACATAGACTCCAACCTAAGATTTAGTAACTGTGATTTTCATATCGCTTAATCCCATTCAAAACTCTAATGAACTACCTTCTCAAAGGTATCCCACAACTCATTCACAAGGGTCATCTATGCGATGATGAAAGAATGTCTAGCATAACCCCAACTGATGTTTAAAAAAACCCAACAAACCACTAAAGAGCATTTTAGTGAAATATTCAGTAAAAGGAATGAGAGAAAACAGTAATGTTAAAATTAAGGCCACAGTCTACTTGGTACCACTTTTGTCAAATAACTAGCTTAGAAAATAACTTGTACTAGAAAATGCATATAATCTCCTAAATACACATATTTAATACCTTAAACTTTCCTCTGGTAATGTTCATGCTTTGCAAGAGGAATAACAATTAAACTCCACTGCCAAGTAAAAAGTTGTCACACTCAGATTTCCCCAACCTTTATGGCTTAGTATTTTATACATTATCAATTAATATTCTGTGAACACAAAGATCTCTACTTTGTGTCCTATCTAGAAGATAATCAGCTTTTTTTTTAATTTGGCTAGCTTGTAGGCAACAAATAAACCAAAGAGAAAAAAGTTTCTTTCTAAACATTGTGTGTTACTATAATTGTGAATTCCAGATCAGAAAGCTTATTCAGTATGGTCTAGAACACTATCTTACCCATCTAGAAGATTCATTGTTGTTGTGGTAACTTCAGTAAAAAGAATAATCTTTCCAAGCTTCTTTGTTTGAAGATTCTGTTGATATGTCTTCAGGCTGAAATGTTCTGATGAGAAGCTTCCCATCTCAGTGATGACTTGCATGAGAGATGGAGTTATCTCCATTTTTGATTCACAGGATGAAACAAATTTAAGAGACACCTTGCTGGATGCTCTTAATCCTTCAGCATCCACATTTCCCTCAAGCCATTTCAGAAAAGCAAGATGGATTTCCTGTGGGCAAGGGAAATAAAATAAAGCATCGAAATACGGACCACTACATGAAGACATACATTCTTCCGAGAACATTTTCATTCAAGCACTCATCTTCTACTTCAAAATAGGAAAATTATCTCAATTTCCTCTTCAAAGATCAACTTCTGCTGCTTGTTCTAGTCCAGCCTGGCCTGACTACTTGGTACTCTCTACCTAGACTTGAGGCCATGCTCCTTTGCAGATAATTAGGCTTAATCTTTCCCTATAACAGGGTTTGTAGTGGTTCTCCTAGATACCAAAGCACAGAGTGTACACATTCATCTGTATTATGCAGTTTTTTCAACATGCTGAGTTTCTTTGCTGGAAGCCCTTTAGTCCATCACTAAGATTCGATTTGAAGGATAAAGCAACAGCTAAGAAAAACATTTACTGATTTCTCAGCTGAATAACTGCTAAAAGGGCTCATACCTTCAGCTAACGGAAGCTTCGCTACTATTACCTTAAATATAGACAAAAGTGGCTGTTAATTAGCTAGCTGAAAGAGAAGCATGTAACTCAGGAATGCACACAACTTAGAAAATTCTATATATTTCAGTATATGAAATGCAGTTGTATGTATGCTCTGCTGTCCTTGTCCCAGCCAGCGGCACAGCTTCTACACATTTCTGTGTAAAAGATTTAAAATGTGAAATATACATGTACATACATATATCATTTTATGTATCTTTATATCTGGTTTATATTATATACCAAAACTTCCGATTTTTCTCTCCTTTATTTTAGGTTATTTAGAAATACATTTTTTTTTAATGTGAAACAGAGATGAATTACTGGGATTATTACCTGTCTGGTGACACCCTGAACAACTGTTACACATCCATAGAACTCTTTCTGGAGATATCTAATTCTATTTTGAGAGATTTGATAGGAAACCTTTGCCATGTCTTTAGAAACACTAAGTTAACAGCCCACGAACACAGATACTGGGACTTCTTTTTGCTAAGTGTGTAGCTTAGGTTTTGAAGAGCTCTCCTGGAGACAAAGCGGTCTTTTATATGATATATGAAACCACAAAAATTGTGTATTCTATTTTACTGAAAATAAGGTACTAGTGATTCTTGCCCTCAAATTTTTGGAGGAAGACATTTGACTTTCAAATAAAAAACTTCTAAACAAATATATGCCTCTCCTTCCCATTACTGCCATATCTGGGAACCAGAATACAAGTGTTTCCTATGTGAGTGCTGAAGACAGGACTAAGCTCTCTTGCCCTTGAACAAGATGTCCCTGAGCTCCAGCCCAACTCTTTAAAACTCATAAACTGCAATTCAGAGTAAACTTCCTATAAATAGTTATCTATCCAAGGAATTATTCCAATTTTCCAAATCCCATTGTTATATCTTAAGAAGGAATGAGAAAAGTGGTCCTGTTCCTAACACCTTTCTATAGATTTTCCATCCCCAGAAACTACACATTAACAAGTTTCACATGGACACTGCTTCTTCTGTGACGTTCTTTGTATGCTGAATGTTAGCAGACTTACTGGTTTGCAGCCCTGTAGTATGGGTAGCAGAGCATAACACAAAGAAAGGAACAGTCTCTCTCCAAATGCAACCAGGCACTAGCTTCTAAGCCCCAGGATGACCTAAGTAGCTAAATTTTAGTTATAGAGAAATTACTTCTCACTTCTTGGTTTTCTAAAGCTCCATCTGAACTCTTTCCATCTAACTTCTTGGATAAAATATGCTTTAAATATTTTCTTCCCTTTTTTTTTTTTTTGCATATGGATCGTAAACAATGATGCGGCATTAAAGGTTTTATGAGCATTTCTTTGACTTGATCTGCATAAAGCATGTGTATCTTCGCTTAGTGTAGAATCATAGCTTTAACAGACTGCTGCTGAATTCTTTACACACTATCCTACTTGTTTTACACACACACACACACACAGAGTAACTTATTAGCTGTAACTGATATTTAGAAAAATTATAGCTTTCATTCTTGTGAGGGAGTATATGGAAACTGTGCTTAATCAGAAAGTGCATTTTCCTATTGCTTTCCAAACACAGAAATTCACTTAGCATAATTGAGCATGCAAGTCCTAGACACAAAAATGTAATTTTAACTCACACACAGACAGGTTTACAGACTTACAGAAACAGACATTAAGTTAAAAAATAAAGGTGCATAAAGTACTATTACATTCTAAACAAACAATGAAAGTGGTCCATACTATGCATCAGAAAGTCTGGTGTACTTTTGCCACAGCATACTTTCTGAAAAGACTGAAATAGCATATATTTATGTGTGATGTTATGTTATTACAAATATGCCACACAATTCCTACCATTTATCCCCTCGAGTATGTTCTTTCAGGTGATTTTTTTTTCCCCATAGGTTTTGGGTTTACTTCTTGATTTAATTTTCTTGTTTCTAACGCATACTGAACCATTTAAGAATTGTTACATGTGTATAATGATGAAGCTAATTTTTCCCATAATGCACACGTTTATTGAGCTGATCAAAAATTTAAACATGAGTAATACATAATCAAGAACAGCATTTGATTTTTTAAAATTCCTAAAAAATGTTTTTACATTTTTACCACAGCAAAGTTTCAAGTGCTGTCCAAGCACACTCTAGAAAAATGAACTTTCACTGCAAGAACCTCCTTCATACAAAGTTACAGAAACCGGGATGCTGAACCAATGCATTTTGGTCCTCACAATTATACTGGCACACAGAGAAGTACATTTCTGTATAATGAAATAAACATATTGCATTGGGTCTGGCTGAGATGGAGTTAATTTTCCCCATAGCAGCCCTCATAGTGCTGTGCTTTGTATTGGTAGCTAGAGAAGTGTTGATAACACACCAGTGTTTCGGCTACTGCTGAGCAGTGCTACACAGCATCAGGGCTATCACTCCACCATTCCCCCCTCACCAGTAGGCTGGGGTGGGCAAGATCTTGGGAGGGGACACAGCCAGAACAGCTGACCCAAACTGACCAAAGGGATATTCCATACCATTTTATGTCTGCTCAGCAATAAAAGCTAAGAGAAGGGGTGGGGGGCGTTCATTATTACAATGTTTGTCTTCCGGAGCAACTGCTACACATTCTGATGCCCCACTTCCCAGAAAGTGGCTGCACATCGCCTGCTGATGGGAAGCAGAGAATAAATCTTTTGTTTTCCTTTGCTTCCGGGCACAGCCTTTCCTTTTGCTTTATTAAACTGCCTTTACCTTGACCCACGAGTTTTTTTCCATCTTGTTTTCTCCCGCCCCCGCTGAGGAGGGGAGCAATAGAGTAGCTTGGTGGGCACCTGGCATCCAGCCAAGATCAACCCACCACATACATACAAGAAGTCAGGGTTAACCTCTGCTTCAACTCTGTTTGAAAGGAATATAATCACGTCAGAACCTGAACTGTGCAATTTGTTGCTAAGTTCAGGATCCAGCTTTGAATTCAAAACCTCTCCCCAGCTGCGTCCGCCGTTCTGCAGCAACCTCTGGTGGCCATTTAAATGCAAAAGTGTTGGTTCAGGAACTGTCTGGCCTTCCACACCTCTGGGACCAGACCAGGTGTGTCAGGCAAGGCGCACAACACAAGGTAAGGGAATACCCAAACTCCCGGCCACTGCTTACCCTGACCGTTAGCAAAATCCTAAGACATGCGGGTACAAGCTTTAAATGAGCATGCAATCAAAAAAGCTGTAGCTGTTACATACTCAGGCACCAACAACAATATCTGCAGCTACTTAACGCATAGAATCATACTAAAATCTGTATTATGCATATTATCAGTAACATACTTGGTAAATATAGTAACTACCCTTGTTTTAGGGTGGCATAAATATATTCTGACGTTCGTATTCATCATTACTGCATCAGTTTTGGATAGGAGAACTGAAGTCAAGCCAAATCTAATTTCTGATAAAACTCTTCATTTTTCCAAAACACATTTTACATGGACATTCTCTAAAGCAAAGATGTTGCCTTCTCTCTTAAAGAAAGAATGAAATTTGACATGTCAACCAAACAACTTGGTGGCAAGAGAGCTAATCAGCTTTTCACAGTTAAAATAATCAACTACAAATTTAATATTTATAATGAGAAAAAATTTCTACTCATATTTTAAAGGGTAAAAGCACAATATATTTTCAATGCATTGTAAAAAACAATTACCAAAAGCAGAAAAGGACTATACCAACAGGAACTACCCACCACTTCTCACTAACAAATTCTCCCCCAGCACTCCAAAGCACAACTTAAATCCTCCAGGACAGAAGCATGACGAGAGATGACATTTCGAAGCAGTGACAGCCTCACTGATCTGGTCAGAGACAAAGAGATAAACCAGCAGAATTTTGACTGTCAGACTGAAAGTGTCATTAAATGAAAAGTTGTTCTGAGCGAGTAGGCAGATATAGTGGCTGTTAATTCACAAATTCATAGAAATAGTTAAGCAACTGCATTCTCTCAGCTCCTCTACTGATCAGCACAAAGTTTTATTAGGGGTCACTGTATCAAGGATTGGAAGTCTGACATTGCAAGTTGTTGAACGAAAGTTTAAATGGTAATTGTAATGTAAAGAAGGAAGAGTAAAAACCGTATTTTGTTTATGATTTAACATCTGCTTTCTATGATTTTAAGACTTTGGTCAGGTGTGTGAAGAAGCTGCTTTGTAACAGAAGTTTTCTTTTGCTGTTTAAAATTCTTCTTATTTTCGTAATCAGTAGTTTCACTTTTTCCTAATACTTACTTAGCGGTTGAGATTGAACAAAAAGGAGAAAAGACGGAGACATAAGAGACAAAAACCAGCTGCATACGGACCCTTCTCTGTTGTAGTATAAAATAACAGAAAATTACAGCTCCTGATGGAGAAGATTTTATTTGCACCTGGGCTCTATCAACCAATGAGACTTACGCACAAAGCACATAAACTTTCAGTTATAATGGTTCAAAATAATCCCAAATACAAGACTTTATTCTTACATTCTGTTTATATATATAGAATTTTGATGTATTTTCTGGTTTTTCTATGTATGTTCATATACACACACAGATATATGCATGCATCTCTCTCATTGGACATATTTGGGAGCTGCTCTTTTCTACCAAACTCTGTGACGATAGATCTTAAACTCTGTATCAATGGAATTCTCTGTTAAGACAAAATTCACTCACAGCCTAAATTCATTTGGTTTCTATTAAAAACATGGAGGTAAAACTAAATGAAAGCTAAAAATATAATGCCATAAACCAAACCAACATCATACATCAGTCAGACCTCTCCTTTCTTGGGAGGAAAACCGAGACAATTTTAACTACTGATGCTCTAACCGATGACTCAATATTGCGACTATAATATAACACAACACTCTTATTTTAGATGTTGCTTGCTGAGCAAGTGAGGCCAAGTGTTCACTTTCTGGATACATAGCTAGAATACAATTTAACAATTTTTCTTCTTCCTTTGCATAAAATGTAATCATTTCCAATGAACTGCCTCTATTTTTGCTTCACTATACTTTAAAAAAGTCTGCAGTTGATATATTGATTCATATATTATCCGTTGAGGTACTGATTAAATCACATACACATATATGTTTATTAACTGCAAACAAGTGAAGATTACACAGGCGTAACGTACCAGTCTTTTAGAAGAACACATGAATAGCCCATTTGGAGCATAACCACATTTATAGACATCACACCTTCAATATGGCTAACCTGCTTTTTTTTCCTGAATTGGCTGTTTTCAAATCAAGTATTATTCAGTTCAGGTATGATCTTAAATGTACAGCATTCATATGAATTCTATAATAGCACTGATGGAAAAGAACACATTTAATAAAGAGTGCACAGCATTTGGAATCTGATTTCAACTTTAGAATATAAAAATACACACACATATATACATAAACTCAAAAAAATATATTCTCCTTGTATTATACAGCTTTGCTCAACAACGCTACAAGTTTAAAGGTGTTAAATTAGCCACTGGAGAGCTTCCATAGCATCTCTTGAATCCAATAGAAACAAACTGAAGTCCAATGTGGTAGTAAGCAGTAGGCTGGCGCCAGCAAAAAACACATCTACAGTGGCAACTCCAGCCCTGAATGCTAGCGACTTAGGAGGCCAGCAGCAGGAAAAGTCAGCTATTAGCACAAGAGGGCAAGGTTTTGGCAGACATTTCTGACTAATGAGGCACACAAAATGCTTTTCTGATGCTGCCTGTGTTTGTACTTCCTGTAATAATACCATACTTTGAGATCTGAAGCAGATGACAGTTTCATAACACAACCACAGCCCCATTTTAAAATCATGTTCATACTCAGTCAACATAGAAAAATGCTAAAAATAAATAAATAAATACTAAATGGCACCAAAAAAAACTTACTGTAAATATACAGAAGTTGCAGAAAAAATGTGAAGTTATATACTATCCTTATTCTTTCAAACCCTAGCATGTATGCATTACCTTTTACTGAGGCTTTGTAAAACAGTTTATAAATACTAAGTTTAGTACCACAACCATTCATGAAAAAGTATTATTTTCTTTTACAAGGGGGAGGAAACCCAGTACAATGTCTTTCTCTTTAGGAAAAGACTGAAGGAAGGAGAAAAAGACTGAAGAAAGGAGGAGAAGACCCCAGAACTTGATTGATCACATGAGGAAAGAAGGTAATTTCTTGGTGATCATAGTCTCAACTGGAAGAGGATGAAGAATAGGCCTGCTGTAACCTCTTCCACAGAAATACTCACAAAGATGGTAGAAAGGTTGCTTCTCCCTCCCAAGAAAAACAATACTGGCAACTAAGTTGTAGTGGCCATCTTCTTCTAGTTTGGCAGGACCCAGTAAAGCTTAGATAGCAGATGTATTATTTGTGTTTGTGCGTCTAAGCCAGTTTCTCTAACCAGAAAATCAGATGAAGAGATTTCATTAGGTAGTCACAGTAATTATTTCAATACTGTTCAGATGTCATTAGTATGTAATAACATCACCAGGCTACACATCAGCCCCTGGAGTCCTGAATAGTTGCCCTTTTAGAGTTGAGTAAGTATAAGTTTGAAGATGGATTTTGTAACTACTGAAACAAAAAGGATAAACAGAACTGTAAAACACAAAGGCTGTTTACAACACATTCAAAATCAGATTTTGAAATATATAAAGTATTCAAATTCATTTTCAGAAAGCTTATATAAAACTTTTCTCTTAATATTAACCGCTTCAAATTAATTTCAAAGTTCACTCCTTGTTCAAGGAAATAAATAAAAATTGAACAAGCTAGATAGTTTCCCTCCACAGCCCCACCAGCTGATTTTAATCTATCTTCAGATTACTTTTTTTAATTTTAATTTGTTTTGCATATGTTATTAATAGGAAGACATATTTTAGCTGAGGTCACTCCTCTAGGCTAAGTCAGGGGAGAATCCGTGCATCTATCTTTCTCTATTCAGCACACAGAGGGCCATTATTTTCATGATTCTGTGCTTTAGTTCATAGCACAAAAATCTTAGGAAGGAGAGAAATCCCCAGTTCTCCACTCCCTCCTTTCCCCATCCCCCAAAGAACTTCATAAAGATTTTATTGTAGCACAACCAAGGTGCATTCTCATTTCATGTTCTCATGAACTTTTGTAGTTACTTGGCTGATATTTGCTATGCATTCTCAGGATACTACATAACTAGGAAATCTGTTTCAGTTTATTAATAATCTTTTTATATTTCCTAAACCCAGACATGGTGCAAAACATGAGTTGACTGCGTAAAATATGGAAGGGCATTTAAAAAGATGGCAGGGTTTGGTAACTTTTTAAATTCACAACCAACTGGATTTTTAGAAGTCTCTCATGGTTTGGGTAGTTACTTTAGTCTGCGATGTACTTTCTCAAGAGAGACAGAAAAAGCTAATAATTTCTGAAAGATCATTCCAGAGACCAAGTTCCTTATTTTTTGTCTCCACACTTCAGTGGGTTTTTAAAAACAAGTATTACATTACATAAACAGTTACACAGTGCATCATCTCAGCACTACAGGGAGTAGAAACAGTCACATATAGAAGTGGATCCATTTTGCCAACTGATATGTGGAATACCTAGTCCAAAAGACAGAAAGATTTTTAACGAAGTGTTGCAAGGTATCCTTATCCTTTTTATTGCAGTTACATTTCTTTGAACATGAGGCATCTTAGATTTCAATCCATTCCCAGTCTACTTGTCCAGCAACTGCTCATAAATCTGTGCCTAAATTTGAATCCAAAATTAAATTTAGCTTTAAAAAGCACTGTATGTAGCTGTATGTAGACAGAAAATTAATTTATCCAATGTGCAGCAGTCCATTCTAAAAACAGGCTGCAGGGCCGAGGTCAGAATTCACCGACGAATGAAAAATATATCAGATGTTACCTTCTGAAGAGAAAAGAATGCTGTCAATAAGGTTAAAAATAAGATAAAAAGAAATCAACTAGCAATGAAAAGGAGAAATGGTCTTCATGTCCAGTTTTTATATCAGTATCTCTCTGTTGTTTTTAGCACAGTGTTACGCTTAGGTATGAGGTTGCTAGAAGGCACATGCTATCATTCAGTCATGCAAAACAAATACAGGAAATGAGGCAATCACATTTTTTCTTTATTGTTATATGCAAAAAAAGCACCAAAAATTCTTAGAAGGATGGAACAAAACAAAACCAACCAACCAAACAACAACAAAAAAAAAAGTGAATGCGTACTGCTCTAAGCAGAACATGTTTGGCTTGATTTCTCAATTTTGATAAAGCACTACCATTTACGGTCCCTGACTACATAACAGCCTTCACAGCCACAGGACTACACTGTCCTCAATGCAAACCAGAGCTGACTGGAGGAACAAGGAGGACAGCAGAGCAATGCTGTAAGGTGCATCCTGACTTTTGCTTTTCTTACTCAGCTGCAACAGAACAGTCTGGAAGCAATCTTCCCAGCAGCTGCTCTCATCAACAAACTGTTTATTGTAAGAAAGTGGCTGGGTCAAAGGCTAAACGTCATCCAGAACTGAAAGCGTATCTTTAAAAAACCCAAAGCCATCCATGCGTATGAAAAAAAGCACATTACATATGAAAGAGAACCATATTCCATTCTGAAAGGCCAAAAGTCTACTTAAACAAAAACTCCTTAATTTGCTGAAGCAGTATTTTATAATGTTGCAATAATTTACTATGGCTTGTGCTGATTTTGAGACCTGTGCAAGGTTTCTAAGAAAACCAGAAGGTATTTAAAATTCAATCTGCGTTTTATGGTAAAAAACCCCCACAACTTGTATTAAAAAATGTTCTAAAATATTTTATTAACACCAAATAAGCTCCATATTCACATAAAACAACAAAATGAGTACTCTCTAACACATTACAAATGCACCATCAACATGTTGAAAAAACAGGTTTAGGATCAGTATCAGTTTTACAAAAAAAAAAAAAAAAATTTGCAGGTTTTATGATACAGGTAGCAGAGCAAGATGACGGACTAAACGCATCTATATTAAATCCTTCGCAAGCACTTGCCAAGTCAGTTTCAAACCTTATTTGAAAACTTTTGAATGCAATAGCCCATATTCAGATGTCGAAACCTCTTCCAGAATTCCCAGCTCTGTCAAGAATCACTGAAGGATTTAATTTAACCATGTTTTAAGCCAAGCATACTTTAAAAAAAATTGTAATTGCATGTTACCATATAACTACATTTAAGCATGTGAACACACCGGCACAAAACGAAAGGAGTGAAGAATGTATGCATCAAAACGCCCTCATATTTAGCATAATTTAGTAACTTCCACAAAAAAGTTTTAGTTTAAACTAAAGGATACCAAAAACGACAGGACAAAATCTCATTTAGTAGTTTGTAGCTCCTAATCTCAGAAATTAAACAGTATATGACCACCTATGCAAGGTAAACTGGTATCATAACATAGCACAGTAATTGGGGTACGTTTGCTGCAACAGACTGTAAAACTGACTTTGAGGGTAAAGGATCAATAAGAACAAGGTCTACCTTTGACATAACATCACTACATAACACTTCACAAAAACGAGCGCTGCAATGAAAGGGCTGATAAATCAGAGGACTAGTAGGTGTTGATTTATCCTACCAGAGAAAGGCGTGATAAATTACGGTTTGACCATTTAATTCTTCATGACACCTACTTTGTAACAAAACTGTTGTTATTTTTTGAAGAAAAGTGTACAGTAAATTGAGCATATGTGCAACTATGCTAAAAATAAGTATAGAGAAACCAGGCAGAAGGGAAAAGACATTCCACTTCTGCACTGAAATCTGAACATTATGCACATTAAAGTGGTTTTGGTTTGTTTTTTTTTTTTTAAAAGAAACAAAAAACAAAGTCATGTTTAGAAGAATAAATTGAGATATAAATCTAACCCTAAATGCTGTATATATTTATTCTAAATTGCTCTCAAAAGTATTCTGTATTGACCAGAAAAAAAATACAGAAGAATTTTGTTCTCAGCTAATAGGGCAATAAATTAGATGCAATATATTCAGCTGGTAAAACTGGGTCTGTTAAACAGCTATCACATTATAGTATTTTTATTTGGTACCAAAACTTTTTTTTTTTTTTAACCCAAGGATAAAATTGTTTGTTGAAAATCTTGGGATTTGTAGTAGAATGAGTTAAGTAAATAAGACCTAAGAAAATATTTTTTCTTAGCACTGATAATACACAGTTCTTAGTTTAAGGTTTTCCATCAGGTTTGTTTTGCCTTTCAACAGGTTTGTATACATAAAATGTGAGTGAATTTAGTGTTCATGAATATGAAATAGTAGAACAGGAGCCAAAGATTCTCCTCTTAGCACTGCAAACATGCATTAAACCCAAACAACAAGATTTCAGCTGTACCTCATTTTTGCCTCTTCTGAGTAAGAACTCCCAATTCTGTCACACTGTAGGGGTTTTTGAGCTAAAGAAATGTCTGTGAAATATTAGGCTGAAACCACAACACATTTTCACATGTACCACAACTCAGAGATTACAATACAGTTGCGTCCCTAAAGTTGCACGGCTAATGTTCAACATATATATTTTATAATCCTTTCTAAAACCTATTCAGGCTGACATAACAGTTTATAAACAAAACAAAACAAAAAAAGATACTAAAAGAAACATCTTAGAAAGGAAGAATTTCTTGGAAATTATATGCTTATAATGGCAAGAACATGTTTGGTATGTTATTTATAGTATACCCACTCCGAAAATAAAAAAACAGTATTAAGATAACAACTACTAACTTTCACTAAGATCTCCTTGTGAATTCAGGATCCTAAAAAAACGTTAGCATGACAACATGGGACTATTTATTTAAAAAGAAAAAAAAGTAAACCAATGCTTTTTATTTAGCAGAGTCTATCAAAAAAGTTAAGCTTCATGCTCTGAAAATGTGTTATATATGTATACAGCAATGTAAAATTTAAATATCAAATCGAGAACTCTGAAGGAAGCCTCAATAATATTCAGTTTATCACAAATCAATAAATTTTTCTTACAAAACATGGGGAAAAATACAGTATTCACGCCCACATACTACAATACCAAGTTGTATGAGTAAATGATACAAACTACACTTACAGTTATCCTAGCTGCACGTTTTCTAACACATTGTGATTCTTCTCTCCCTTTTTCAGCCCTTTCAGATTTAACAGATTAAATTTTCAGATTTTCTTCTGCTGGGATTGAAAGCTTGTTCAGAACAGAAGAGGTAAAAATTTTTCCTCAGAGGAAAAACAAGAAGATAGTAACCAAATCATACTCTACACCTCCCTGTAGCTGTAAGGATCCTGACACACAGTCAGCTTCAAGAACTAACTTCAGAGCCAACCTCCTTAGAGAGTAGCCACCTGAAAGCATTTCTGCAATTGTCAAGGATAAATGGGAAAAAAACCCAAATTTAATTTGTCCTTTAAAGGTGGACATACAACTTATGCCTCACAGGGATAAGGCTGAACATTGATCTAGACAAACCCTTCAGCTAGTCCAGGGCTGAGCTGACTAAAGTCATATACACCACTAGCTACTCCAAAAGACCACAATTGGCATATAGAACTTACAGTATTGCAGACAGCGCAGCAGAAGTCAAAGCTCATGACTGAAATTCAGGGGTTTAGGAGTGACTTTGGGAAACAAGGCACTCAAAGAAGCAAATGAGCAGACTTGAGACAGAGGCAGTGTATGAGAAGTGCTCAACAGAAGCAAATACAGGCAGCCAGGAACATTTTTGACAACGGCACATTCTTTATTCTGAAGGACTTTGGATTCCCTTGGCTGAGGATAGCCACCTGTTTCTGTGCTTAGGGATATTTATGCTCTTTTACTGTTAAAAAAGTTGAGGGAAGACCCAATCTGTCAAACAAAATTTTGCAATATTCGTTAATGCAAATGGTAACACCTCATGTAGAATGTATCCCAAAGAGACCTCATTTAATAAAATCTAACCACAATGCCTGGAAACACGCTCTTGCATTGTTTTAAGACTCAACTGAATAGCACATCTTAAAAAGAAGATAGCCTAATTTTTTAGACTTTTGCCATTCAAATTTAGTATTAACCCAGGTAAGGAAATGTCTTGGGGGGCAGCAGTCTGGAGGGCACAACAAAATACAACCTTATGGAAATACTTATTGAAAACTATGTAAACAGCAAATGCTTGCTGCATATGGGCACTAACGTAGTCTGTTGCAAAGGTTTGTGACTGCAGTGCAAGCCCCAAACTTCTGACAAGGTATAAAACCTTTCAAGTGGAGTAACAGTAGAGCTTAATGTAATTTTTCATTCCAGCGCAGCAGCCAGTGAGTGAAAGGGGATTCTGGCTCCCAAGGCATATGGCTGTATTGTACATTTCCTAGCTCCTGACTGACCATAGAAAGCGGTAATATTGAAACTTTTGAATGCTGTTGTAATACTAAAAAGAAAAATAGCCAAGGTCTGGGCAAGAGAGTCTTACGGAAATGAGGACTAAGACTACAACATCCTCCCCAGACTACACTTCTAAAGTCAAGAACGTGGCCAGAATGAAGCAAAAGCTTTGAAAGACTGAAAACCAGCTCTGCACATATCCACTCCAAAGATGAACTTTTAACTGATTAAATAGGAACCACCTTTGTTGAAGGCCCTTAATTAATAGTCCTAAACCAGAGGGTTACCTTCTAAAACTATCTTGAGGGAAAAAGTTTCAGGGGTTACCTCAATCGGTACTGAAATGTGAAGAAAGTTTAAAATGCATTTCCATAATAGTTCCACACAAACTAATGAACTCAAGCTACAGACAAAGTTTGTACACTAAGTCTGTGACACCTAGTGATTAATTTATCCTTGGTTTAATAGCGACAATTTGTGTGTCTGTTTCTTGAATGTAACAGCCAGGGAAACAGGAGACTGAGAGCAAAGCTATTATTATTTAATTTTGAGTTTCAAGTTCAGTTTGTCAAGTTAGTGTTATTACATAAAATCAGGAACATGACATTGGTTGCGAAAGTAACATTCTACCAGCAAATTATCATATGCTTCTAAGAGGAAGAGACATCCTTGAACAGATGGAGAAATTGTTTTGTATGGAGCAATAAGGATAGCAATAATTGTAGTAAGGTTTATTGCAGTTCAAAAATGTCTAATTTGCTATTCCTGGACTGCTAATTGGAGATCATCGTTAGACAGAGTGGGTCATGTAGGACAGAAAAAAGCTTGAAAATATTTAGAGAAGACTGAAGTCCACTCCCACCTCCAAAAGGAAATCGTTGCTGCAGAGACAGCAAAAGCATATCCTTATCATTGCTAGCTATTCATACATACCATTTGACTGAAACACCATATTAAACATTGCTGCTTCCTAGATGTTGCCTATGGCTAAAACAGGTAGAAGGAAAAGCTTCCCATAATTGCAAGAGCTGATGAACCTCTCTTTCAAATGACAAAATAACTAACACTTAGCAGAAAGGGGCAGCTCTTGTCAAAAGCCGCTGCTGCTCAAACGATATGAATACAAGGACAAAGCAGCAGCTATATCAATATAATATGCCCCTTTAAATGTGTACCATTTTTCCAACAGTGGCCAGCAGCAGATGCACGAGAGAAGAACATGGCAAGCATAAGGTAACTGTCTCCTCTTCTAGCAATTTACATCATAAGGAGTTGTGAGCCAAAGAGCATATACCTCACAGCTCCAATGAAGTGTTCACCCATGGACGACAAATAATCTTTTGAACTCAGCTCAAAACATTCCTGATATCAACTATTCTCATTTAAAATAATGACAGAAGTATTCTAAAGACAAAAGTACAACTTTAAATGTTTTCAGGTATTTCTAACAAAACCTCAGGAATCCAAATGAGCAGCTCAAATATTTATGGTTATTTGCAGCTCATACTACTTATGGTAACTTTGGGAAAGTGCCCCTCTCTCTATGGGAAGTAAAAAATAAGAATAAGCATTTGCTTTCAGCTACTGTATTTTCTTTTCCATTAGCTAATATATTGTACTAATATACCAACAGGTAAAACGTGGTAAAAAAATGGAAAACTAATTAGGTAACTTTCATCTCTGCAGCTACTATTCCTGTCAGGTAGCTGTGGTACATGAACTAATCATAATACCAACAATTCAATTTTGGAAAGAAAAAGAAGTGTAACTTCCAGACCGGAAAAATGCACAGACAATTGCTTATTTCATGTAATGGGTTCTAAAGTCAAAACATGCCAAATGTATTTTTTTATTTAAATCTTGACAATTATGCATCAAAACACCAATTATTTTTCCTTATCTTGCAAAAAAAATTCAGAAACACCTTCCAGAATTAATTTTCATTGATTATGACTACACGGAAATGCTGAGACACGCTCCCACAAAATAGTTCTCTCCATCTGAAAATTCAGAGGATCTTAAGATGTTTTTCAATTCCTAAAAGTTGTCTTTATACAATAGGTAGAGAGCATCCAGGCACAGTTCTTTAAAGCGGAGGAGATGGTGATACACTTTCTCCAACTGAATATTGCTCTTCCTTTCAAATAATTTTTATAATGAGAACACATAACTTTTTCTACTGAAGTTATGACCTACTTCATCACTTGAAAGGCAAATTACAAAGAAATGATGACCACTTTGTTGCAAGTGTAACATCAAAAAAGATATGACAAACAGAAAAAAGGAAACATATGCATACTATTCAGTAATACACATTTTATCCATAATCTCCCTTCACATCTGGACCTTAGCAAATAAAAATCACCTTATATTTATTTAGATTCTCTCTCTGAAGTTGTTAAAACATGGTATTCACTTTGTAGTAAGTCTATATTGAAGGGCAAAAAGCTGAGCAAAAATCTAGATGCAGGTTGTTTGTCCAAAGAATGTTTTGAGACTCGGCAGTCTGTGGTACCCACCTCTAAAGACTTAAGTTATTACATGATCTATTGTTCTGTCTTCAAATCTTAGTTGTCACCATGTACAAAAATTGTAAATTTATTATGGCCACTACTACTCTTAAACTGCTGTAGGGATTCTTGTCTATGTTAAAACAAGTAGGGACAAACTGTACTAGTCTCCTCAGTAGTGATCCTGCTAAGGCTTGGCTTTAACAAATATTTTAATTATAAATTTATCCAGTTTTTACAAATTAAGAAGGATATTTTGAAATGTTTTCTGAAGTAGTACTAAAAATATCTCTTAAATAAGTTCAACAGTACAATTTAGTACACACTTGAGAAACAATGCACCCCAGATAAGGAAAGCGATTCTCAGTAAAGCAAGCTGTAAAAATCAAATGTTGTCCCGTATCTTACATCCTAGTGGAATGATCAGTCCAAAGTAGCACAGATTTTACAGCGAAAATTTTTAGATATGCATTATAATAACTAGCAGCTGTAGGGAATGCTAGAAAATGCTGTAATACAAGCTGTTTTCTATATGGTCAAGTCTTGCTCCTTACCTCTGCCTCTTCAGCTGTTACCCCATTCCCCTCTCTCCTCCTCCCACACAGTGTCTGTCTTCTCTTTCATCTGGTATCAAACTAGATCCACTAGCTCTTCCTCCTGAGGTTTTTCTCTCTCAAAAAAGTTCTTACCCTCATCAGTCAAGGAGCATGCTCCAATTTACACACTAGATGAATAACTGGATCTCAACTTTTCTCAGGGCTGGAGTTCTCGAGGGCCAGTCGTCTTCTCTGGGCCTGTGTCACTTTCATAATTTCTACTATATCATGCATTTATTAAGGAAGGGGTAAAGAAAGAAGATTTGATTTAATTTCTGGAACTTGAGGTTGCCAATATGGCTAATAAAATAAGATTATATACAGACTTTTAAAAAATATACATGTTAACACACATATACACACAGAGTCATACAAGACTGTATATATAATTATATATAGATGCAGTGCCATACTTAAATACAGAACTTCATCACCATTGTAGATCCTCTAGTGTTTGCACAAGGAAATGCTGACACAGACAAAACGGTGACCAGCTGAAATTCTTAAAATCAAATCATGTAATCCTGTGAAGCACAGGTCTGTATAATCTAACTGTAAGAATACAGGTTGCCCTGATGGACTTAGCTACACAGCACTTTTACAGAGGATACTTTTACTGGCAGAACACCACCACACGTACCATGAAAACAGACAGAACAAGATTTATTCTGATTTTTTTTTCTTCTGAGAAAACCCTGCTTCAATATTCATGTAAATCCTTTGTAATTAATGTCACCACTACAATTGCCAAGTAACCGAGTACAGTGATTTACTAAACTGGAACACATTCCACTTGCGAAGACTGACTAAAACCCAAATGAAAAAAGCTTTCACATGAAAGTTTTAGTAGAAACTACAGCAAACTTTCTGATTTAAGCTAACAGCTGTTCTTTAATCAGCTTTTCACTATAAGAACTGCATAATGTCAGCCAGATAGTCACATGCCAAATTCCATTCCCACTGCACCTGGAATTTCAGGATTTCCTCAACATGTCAGAAACCCCAAATCATTTCTTAAAATGAACTGTCAAATGATAAATACAACAGAATCTCTAAGTCAGTCCCTTCCCTATCAACTGCTGACAGAAGTCACCCTTGATAATTTTTTTTGCAGTCGTCTTCTTCCATGACTAACTCTGAGAATACCGGAATGTCTTTTAAATCGATGATAACTCTAATTAAACTCCCATCTTAATTTTCCAGAATAAATTCAGCTTGATAAACTTAAATAATAAGCTTTGTGTTGTGGACAATTTTTTTCTGGTAACATTATTGTGTAACTGAATTGCCAAAGAAATACATTCAGAAGGCCTTAATGTGGTAAATGCACTATTTCAAAACCAGCTGAAGTTTGCAGTTTTATCTTTTTTGAAAAGCAATATAAGACGACACTTGTATTTCCTCTTGGCTATATATTTTTATTCAACTTTTCCCTTTAATTAAAATATATAAGCTTATATCATCTAGCCATAATTTGTTTAAAAGTAAAGATACAAAAGAAGCACTAATTAAATTGTTAGATAACCATTATAATGATTTCTCATTGTGGAAATGTATCGTCATTTCTGAGCAATGGTAACATGATAGCATCTCACAGGACTCCAGCTGATGCCAAGCCTGTTCTCATTTTCCCAGTCTCACTTACATAAATTAGCCACAGGCCCCACTGACAATCAGAGAATCTCAAGTTTTTTATGTTTGGAAATACTCCACTTTTGTCAGATCTTTACCAGTGAGGTCATAGTAAACGAATTGATGCCAAATTGCCACGGATCTCCAGAGCGTTTGTCACAAGTTATGGATTCTTGCTATCTAAAATCACCCATCTGCTCAAAGGCAGTACCCTGAACCCTGACTCCAAAAGGTTTATCAGTTACAACTTTTGAGTGCTGAAACAAAATCCAAGACCAGTCACTTTAATTACCGCCTTCACATTAAGATAGAATATGTGCCTGTGTTAGACACAGAGCCAACATGAATTTGGATTAGTCTGCCACTGTGGATTTTAGTTTTTTATTTAGATTCCTATTACAAACTCCTTCCAAGATAAACTGAAAGTAAGAAAATTCAGCCTCACACACTGGCTAGCAATGCTCTCTGCTGAGTGACATACTCAAGAAAGGGTACTCAACCCTAATGCTATTCTCTGTCATTTCAGGAGTGAGGAGTTAGCAGAAGACATGAACATCAGGCTCACAAATGTTTTAAATAAATATTACATAAGCAATTCTGAAAGGATAACAACATTTTCCATTCTCTACAGTACAGAAAGAACATGCCTACTGAAGAAAGTGGTTGTGAAGTATCATGCACACTGACTTGAAGCAAGCCTTGAAACATGATAGAATACACTTCAATGAGTTGCACTTTGGTCAGATGCCAGCACATAATAATTTCATATCAGAGCTAGCTCTACAATAAGATTAAACGCTACTCAGTACAAAAGGCATTAACTTTTAGTTCTCACAGCAGCATAAAGACCCTTTTTATGGAGATTGCTATAAACAAGATATTTTCTTTCATTCCTCAAAGCTTCTTGCATTTTCCAGATGATCATCAAAAACATTTATTGAATCAATACATAGTCAAAGAGTTGTTTACAAACCGTAATGCAACGTAAGTATGCTATTCATTATTATGTGCCTACAAATGTGATTCAAAGTTGTTTAACATAAACAGCATGCTTGCTGCTATCATGCAAGAAGGAAAACACATTTTTAACTAGAGAAGTGTAAAATCAAGGGAATGTTTTCCAGATTTCTCTTTCCCCCTCTCCCAAATACATGGTAAATATTCCCTGAAGATAAACAACAGAAAAGCAAAAGGTAGCTTTAGCAACCACCTGGAATTACTTGGCCTCATATTTGGAGTCCCCTTCATCACCCATCAGGATTCCTTAATTGAAAATGTTTTACTGTATTTTGACACTACATACTGTCAATTCCTGTGGAATTTAAAATGGCGTGTTAAAATCAAGGAAATATTATACAGGGCAGTCGCTGCAAACATGCAAAGATATTTTAATGCAAATCTGTATACAACAGACTACGCATAAAATGTTTTCCATCCCTTCCCCATTTTTTGCTTTACTGTGTTCTCTAAATCCAGCTCATAAGTGACCCCTAGTGGTATGACACCTCCCCTCACTAAAGGAGCTGTATAAAAAGCTGCAACTGCATCCAGCTTCCGAGAGCAAGAGATTCACGACAATTTTAATGTAATGCCAACACTGTCCCAGCTCAGCTGGGCAGGGACACTGATCAATACTGGAGTCTCATAGTGCTGGAGAATGCACTGAAAATACTTGCAGCATGCCAGCCTTTCTTCAATAAACAGCTCCAGGGAGAAGTCTGAAGAAACTTTTATGAGTGAGCAAATTAAGAGATCATTTAGCCTTCCAATACTTACAGGAACCAGCATGAACAAAGCTCAATTGTCAGTCAGATCCTGAGCCTGGAGTACTGAGTTAGCACCCAGGAAAAACAACCTCTATTGAATACTTCAGTTTTGTCTCAAAAGTTAGTAAAAAACCTTTTATGGTTTCATAGTCATTTTGCACTATAAGATTGGTTAAAAAAAAGCAGCCTTTGAGCAGAGAGCCAGGAAAGCCTAGTTTCCTGTAACTGTGTCTCATAGTTTAATTGTAATAGTCCTCACCATCTTTTTCTCCATGCCTTCTACATACAGTCACTATTACTATTTCCGATATCTCCCACACCTTCTCTTCTCTCTCTCCTTTCTCAAGAGGGCCAGCTAAATGCTTCTCAGCAGCACAGGCAAAAGGGTTTTTTTAAGAACTAAAACAATTTTTCAAGGCAAGGTGTCAATTTAATGACCCAAGCAAGTTCTTCGTATCTGAAGAGAGCCAAGAAAAGACATTCTTTTCAGCCTCTGGAGGACTGCTCCTGTTTCTAGGCAGTGAGACCAGCAAGGCTCTAGTCAAGAGCAGAGACCCGAAAATTCAGAAAGCATTGCCCTTCCCTGCGCTCCTCCCTTATTTGCGGGTGGGTAGGTGTTATGAGAGGAAGGAGCCAGTTCAAGATCACACTGATGTTCTTTCTGTGAGAGCAGTGTGCTGCTTCCCTTGTCATGCTCTCACCACCTCTTTCAGCTATGGGGAAGAACATAGGTGTCGGACAGCAAATCTATAGTTACCTGTTACTCTTCATGTCATTGCAGCTCCCCACAAGATCACCTATGCAGTTATACACAGAGCTGGTATCACTCCACCACATCTGCTCTGTATCTCCAAGCTCCCGTACTTCAACCCCCCATGACACCCCTTCCCTCCCTTCAACAGCAACACGCTCAGTCCCTCACAAGTTCCTGCCTCTTTACTACCGCTTGCCCTGCCAGCTGGGAGCGGAGCAGAAGAGGGTGAGTGTTTCTGTCAGCACGGTGTTCAGGCAGACTGGCAGCCCCACTAACATCTCTTTATTGCCAGGCAAGACTGACAGGGTGCCTTGGCATATAACTGCCTTTGAAAAGTGTCCTGCCCTGGACTGTACATTACAAAATTTGCTGTAGAAACTCAGCTTCTTTTAAGCTTTTACCTCTACCAAATAGTTGGAACCAAAAAGTTAAAAATTTTATGGAAGAACTGGCAGATCTATTAGGAAACTACACTAATAAAGGTATGCAGAATAAGGGAAGACTAAGGAGAAAGAAGAAAGACACACTAAAATATGCAGTACTTATTCCGCCTCTGTCTACTACACGACTGTATGACAAGTTTTACAACACTGTTCACTGAGATACACAAGGAAATACCACTGAGAAACAAGAACCAGTATCTTGGTTCCCATGTGCAGGTTTCCTTCTCTTCCCCTTTCTATCCATCCTTGCTCATGCTGCACCTACCTTCAAGTGCCATAGTTTGTATGCTAGAGAGGGTAATGATAGGAAACAGAGAAGCATCCCTCCTCTCACTTACTCTACTAAGTTACCACAGATTAAGAAATTATCCTGTGCTTGGTAAACCACAGTAACTGACCATAATCATTCTCATAGCCATTCACAAGTGTGAAGTAAAAACACATCATCTTAAGTCTCTACAACTTATTCCACCATCCCATTGAGTTCTCCCTTCTTATGCCCAGCATGCCCACAGAGCTGGTGCCCCAAAAGCCCTACGCAGCCTAAGCACTTCTGAGACTGGCCTTTTTCCATGATGAACCTGCAGAGGATTTAGCTGGCAAACTTCTCGCCTCTGGAGGCGGGCACAAGCCAGGAATGTGCAGGGGATCACACCTCAGTCAGGGTGGCATTAGCTCTCAGAAGAATGGCTTTCTGCTTTCTTCTGACCAAGAGAGCTCTGAACTGTCAAAGCAGGAGACAGTCCCTATGTACCTTCATTATCTTGAGTGCTGATGGAGAGAAAAGAAAAAAAAAAAAAAAAAAGAACAGAGAGAGAACAGAGAGAGAAAAAGAAGAAAAAAGGAGGTACTGTCAAATAACCATCCCCTCTTAGAGGGCCACTCCTTTCGGAACAACATGCTTAAACACCAGTAAACAGTAGGGACTATTATTAGAATCCAGACATTGATACAAATTGCTTTTCAATGAATGACAACAACACTGAAATAGTTTTGGTTTACGATCAGTGTGACTCCTCTGGGTTTGCCAGTGTTATAAAGAAACAAAAGTTAATTTGAGGATGGGAGGGAGAAGAATACAAAACAAACAAAAGCAAACACACCCTCCCTGCACACACATGCAACTCAAAGAGTTGCAAGTTAAGAAATAACTTTGAATTTATTATGGAAGAAACCCCTAAACACATGGTGTTAAATTACAAATATTTTTTAATTGATGGTACTTTGTTATCAGTCCTTCGGTTAAGTTTTACAGATAAATTTTTCAGAAAGCCACTTAAGAGAAAAAGCGTACCACCTGTCAGAACGCAAATGGTTTGCCAAATGCACTGCATTGCCTAACCAGCGTAGTAGAAACACAGCTTTTAACAGCAAAACGAGTTCCACACATGGCATACATTAAATCCATTTCCCAAAAAGAATAAGCTGTTCCAGCAAATACACATTTTTACTGGTACAGATGCATTTACATTGCTGTATCTACTTTTTTTTTTTTCCTGAAGCAACTTTGCCATAAAAGACATTTTCATTCCTAGCCAAGAGACAAACTGCCGAAGCTTTAAAGCACAGACAAAGATTTCTGGCAACAATGCACTGTTCTTTTGAAATAATACATATAATACATTAACACAAGTAAGAAATGTTAGACACAACTATTTATTAGTGATCAACAGAATCCTTTCAGATCTCTCACGTGGTGTGCTTTTCATTCAACAGTTTTCTCAGCTCTCCAGTTACTTCTGAGCTAGAGCAAAGAGCAAATTTCCTTTCTGGAATAAATACTTCCAACGTGCTCTTGCTTTTTGTCCTACTGGCTAAAAAGGCAGGGACGATGCTTACACTTTGAGGATGATAGGAGAAAATAAGCAAGTCTCCTATTTCATACATTACACAATTTGGTTCACTTCTAAGCATGAAAACTTGGATAGCAACAAAAATAAGGTTTTGGGGTTTCAGTACAACTACCTCTGATTTTAGCACTGGAAATTTAAAAAAAATCCTGAAGTTTCACAGTTGAATCTCAAGTTCTACAATACACATTAATATGCATGGAAATATTTCATAAACAATTGTCTCAAAATGTACCCTGAAATCTAGGTTCATTATAGTGTTAGCTGAGAGTTCAAATTTCCCATCCTCAAAGAAAGATTTATTCAGGATAAAAGTAACTTCATACTCTCTTTGCTGACATAATGGACTTGGAATTTGAAAACAGCCGATGCCATCACAGAATCAAAAGTGCAGCTCAAGACATGTAAATTTGGTCCGACTGAATTCTGATTGTGCTATAAGTGTACCGAGTTATTCAAATAGACAAAGTTGTCTTTGCACTGTATTACCCTTGTGAGAGTAGTATTCTGTATCTCAAAGTGTTCCTTAAAGGAACGTTTGAAATTCAAGAGGTGCATTCAGTTGTACTTTTTAATTATTCCTTCTGCCACCAATAAACAACAGTTAGCACCCCCAACTTCAAGCTTCAGCCATTATGTTTGGATTGACTGTTTATTATTCTGGAAGAACCTACTGTTTAAAAGATGGTTACTAGCTGAGCCGAAGTAACGAAGACTGATTACATTTCATTATTTGGCCGCCATCCATTTGGAAGATACTGAAAAAAATGACTCAGCCTAACACAGCCTGAGGAGTTAGTAGTCAAGTTTAAGAGGCTTCAGATCAGCAAATGTGTGGGTGTAATGTACTTCCTAATGGAAATAATCACTATTCTGACAAATCTCTCTCATTCTTCAAGGAGTGAATTCTTGTTTTGAAACCTAGAAGATGTTATGCTGAAACTTACGGCAATAAAATGCAATCCTAGCATTTATGTCTGAAAAATTATCCTTTAAGATGGCAATGTGAAAGAGTAAATATTTGAGTGTTTAAATGCAAAGCTGCAGAAAAAATCAGATCTCTATGCTTGAAGCTGCCACTGAACATATGGGTGCCAGACAACAGGCTTACAGTGATCACCATTTGTTTCAACACTCTTGAGTTCACTGTGCACCACAGTGACACAGAATTTTCTTTTTACAGCAATGTACAAGTCTACAATTTGCTTAACTGCTTTACACTAGATCAAGGAAAGAGGAAAAGAAAAAGGTGCTGTGTTTCAGTATCAATACTTGTCTCTAAAATTACACTTAACACCAAAAAGTTGTGCAGATTTAACTAAACTTTTAACCAGCAAGTAACCTGCCTTTCATACTATATTGCTCTTGGTTCAAACACTGCCTTCATTGTTGTTGTAGCACTTTATCAATACAATGCGGATTTTTCCCAGATAACTGAATTTTAAAATGTCCATACGTGTGTATCTGAAGCAAACCATACTTGCAAGCCTTAGTGCAAAAAGTCTTGTGATGAAAGAGTTGCCTCAAGTGCTGTTACTTTCACAGCCGCCTACCTTATACTCTATTTACAAGAAAGGAGATCAGGAATAAAAAGTACATACTGTCACAGCAATCATTCAACACCACCAGCAGCGAGCACTAGCCGAGGATTGACTAGCATAATTCTACATGGTAAGATCTGGACCTCTTAACAGATGGATGTTATCATCCACTATTCAGACACTACAGCTTTTATTTGAACTCGAAGCCATAATATTACCAGAATTTCAGTCTCAGACTGGTAGAGTCTGTGGACATCTTAAGAAAAAGCCAGGTGAACAAAAGAAACACAGGAAGGCGGGGCGGGGGGGGGGGGGGGGAGAAACGAAAGGAAAAAAAGAAGAATAAAACTGAAAATCCCCAAGATACGGGAATCAAATCACAGCAGTAGCATTATTTGAGAACTGCAATACACACAAAAATTTAAGAAATTATATTTTCTGGTTTAACGTATCAATCTGACATTTTAACTTTCTACTGACAAGTAACCTAAATATTGTTACCCCAACAGTGGTAACAACATGATCTAATTTCCGTTGTTTAGAAAGGTATTCAACAGCTAAAATGAGGTTCAGTGCTTATTTAGTACAGCCTCCAACTCATCCCATCTCCAACTTGAATTATAGCACAGCTGGAAATCTCTGCCTGTTTTAGAACAGTATCAGCAGCATAAATCTAGTCTGGCTAAGCCATATGCAGTCAATATATCACTTTTTTAAAAGCTTGACCATCCCGTTCCTAATGTATTTTTCTTGAGTGATAAAATTTAATTGTGTAATTTTCAACATAACTACTGTTAAGGTTTAAATATTTCTTCCCAAGTCCCCTACATTCCACCCTAAACTAAAATCTTCTTTTCATATGCCAAAGGCAAAAAATGCATTACAAAGTGCATAACTCCTCATGAAATATTAACATCTGCCGTTCCAAGTCTTTTTTCAAAGAAAAGGACACTACATTTAATTATGTGTAAGTTAATTATACCTTTGTTTATTTTTTCATACAACAAACTAGCCCCCAGTTTTTATAATATATATACATGTAAAAAAAAAAAGGTAATAGATAACATATATGAAATCCTGGATGCTTAGAGTCAAAATTCAACTCTTTCTTTTTTAGGAATTAAAGAAATTGTCTCCCCAAATTCTAAAGTTACACTGATTTTCAGAAAGCTAATAAGCTAATGTCAGTTCCGCTCATATTTTATTGGCTTTTTTTAATCCATGTAGCAAAACTGTGATTTTAAGATACATGATAACCATATAAACTGGAAACTAAAACTTCAAAATGTGAACCCTAAGGAGAAAAAAAAAAAAAAAAAAATTTCTAATCCATCCCTGAGAAACAGCTACAAATTACATTGCAAAAAGCACTGCCCGAGACACAGAGAGTAGACAGGAAGATCTGAAAGTCTTAATAAATCAAATTTATACCAATCAGCATAATAGATTTGATGGGATTGTTAAACAGCATCACAACAATGATGCAAAAAGACATGAATTGTTCAGGAATTGTAGGCAGAGGAAAAGACAAGAGAAGCTATTTTTTCATATAATAAAGTTGAGAAAGTTTTATTTGATGTCCACAATGTTGTAGAAAATAGGTGTGATGAAAGTTCTGATGTGAAAAAGGAGGAAAGGGGATGGGAAAAAGAAACCAAGGAAATCACACTGAACACGGTACAGCTCTACTGTAAATTGAAGCTTACAGATCAGAAAGAAAAAAAACTAACCAAACTAGCACTTTAAATTTCACGAATTTAAAAATGACCAAAAAAATTCTACATTTTTTCTTAATGGAGTAGAAAATGCAGAGCAAAATCAATTATTTCTTTCACATAAGCAAAAGGAGCTTGTAGTTCCTAAATTAACTAGAAAAATCTGACAAGGTTAGGTCTACCAGAGGTTTTTAAGCATAACGGTACAGATGCAACTGCCAGTTTGGGGGTGAGGAATCATTAGTGAACCACCAACTCTTAGAAACAAGGAGAAGAGCATTTGCCATTCTTCCATTTTTGGAACTGCTAATAGGACATTGAGCTTGGGGACATGAGGATCATCAGTTGACTCATTGTGACATTTCTTATTACAGGGAAGCATAAGAAAATCATCCAAAAATCACTTGCTGTCAATGAGCATTACTTTGATAATCTCTCAGGGAAGGAATATACTATCCAATACATCCCCAGTGACCTGTACTGGACAAGCTCTCCATACAAACAGTGATAAAAAAGAAGGCAGTTCAAGAGTACTAGAGCTTGCAAGACAGTTTCCTCCATTTCCAGTACTACTGACTCACTCTGATCTTAAACAAGTTTAAGTATTTCCTCAAATTATTCACCTGTCAGGTACATTTCTGGTATCTCCTTGCTTTCTAGGAAAGCAAGAAGACCTATGTAGAACTTGATGTATGGAGAAAAATAAATAACTTGTTAGAAAGCTGAACTATTACATACTCCTTATTTATTATAATATGCTATCTCTTCATTATTAACTGCAGTTTTTACACAGAAGTTGCAACTTCCTTTCACACAATGTTCTGGAATCATGTCATGGCTGAAGCGAAAGACATTGAAACAATGACCACACATACAAGCACAGAAAAACTACCATTAAAAAAAAAACTGTGGAAAAACAATATTTAAAAAACTAATTTTGGCGTAAACTTTAACTATACAGTATACATTGCAAAAATATCTTTAATCGATGGCCTGCAACCTGTAATATGCCACTAGGTGGCAAGTTTGGACAGAAATTAGCTAACTTTTTTTATTCACAGCACATTTGAAAATTGCAAGTGCATAGGAAAGAAACAATCACGAAAAAAAGAGTGAAGGAGTAGAACAAAAAAAAGAAGAGTTCAATAAACGACAAGTCTTCTGTATAGAGCACATTTAATATTAGTAAAAAAGGCTAAATGGGTTTTAGTTTTATTCCCACATCTGCCACAAAAATAGATAATCGAATTTACTGCTCACAGACAGGGAAGAACTTGTTTCTTATTTGGTCACAGACAGCAGCATTGGCTGTAACAACCATGAGAATCCAAGATCTGGAGGAAGGCTGAAAAGGGAAGCAGCAAAGTTAGGTATTGGGAAAGCAAAGCTTATGCAAGGAATTGCTATTTAGAATTCCTTGGAAAGCAATCACAAAGGGGCTAGGGGTACTCAACACGTCTGTAAGAAGAGGCTGAGGAAGCTGGGTTCATTCAGTTTGGCAAAGAGGAGGCTAAGGAGTAATTTAATAACTACCTGTAACTACTTAAGAGAGTTAAAAGAATGACAGAGCCAAATGCTTCTTTGTAGTGCCAGACAATATAATGAAGCATCAACAGCCATAAATTGCAGCTTGAGAGGTTCAGGCTAGACATCAGGAAAAAAAAAAAAAATCACTAGAATGGTACAGCAGCATTGGAATAGGTTGCACAGACAGGTTGTAGCCTGCACCCTTGGAGGTTTTCAAGATTCAACCAGACAAAGGGCATGGCTGACCTGATCTAGCATTGGCAACGGCCCTGCTTCAAGCAGAAGGCTGGATAGAAGCACTTCCAATAGTATTTTCACCATTGTAAAGAGGAGATGGATCTGGCAGAGTTTGACACACGTGAAAGGGCAATCATTCAAGGGGAATAAAAAAAAGCTGTCTGCATTTTGCCTAATTTTGATCAATTTTTACATCCAAGATGAGTCGCTATATGAGGGTATTACTTAATGTACCACTAGACAGTTTTGGCAGTATCTTCAGAGACATAGAAAAAAAATGCAGATTTGAATTTACAGATACACCCTTTAATAGTATTTTAGTCAGATTGTCTAGATCTGCTACTGACTTGCCTGCCATACAATGAAGTCACATATCACATATTCCCAATCTATAAATTGTGCAATGCTTATCATACCTACCTTCCAGATTAACAAACAGTGTTTTGAAAAGTACAATCTAAATCTAAAATATCATCCAAGTTATTTTAAAACATTGAGCTGCAATATGTCACTTTGTTCATTGATTGATCCTGTAGCCAAAAAAGGATGTTATATATGATACTGCTGGAAAGAGGCATCCAAGGAGGAGCTTCTATAGTTGAGTTCCCCTAAACACAGACATCTCATTTCTGTGCTAATGTAAGGGTAGTACAGAAAAGGAACAGGAATCAGCCATGTGTGCTAAAAGCAAGTAGTGACAGCGCTATATGGGTTGGAAACAACCACCTCAAAGAGCCTGAGTAGCCTGTATTGGTTTTTAATCACCTACTGCTTCACCCCTTCAGATCAATATAATACAGTTCTCATGTATTTGAAATCATATTTAAAAAAAAAGTTAGAATTACTGCTTTATATGTTCTTCACAATTCTTCATAGCAATGTCTCAAATTGAGAAGTCCAGAATAGTCAGCTGACTATTTGAATTACAAGAAGCTATTCTTTTCCCAGGAAATATTACAACATCCTCAGGAATAAAGCTCTTCATTGTGTAATCACACACTCTTCCCTACTCACTCAGGTCTTCCAGTTTTAGTCTGCCACGCCATTCTCCACAATTTGGGTTTGAACTTTTGTTGCCAGCCTATGCAGAACTTTCTACCTTGTTTTAAAAGAAAAACAAATCCTGTCTTTTAAATCAATTCCTTCTGTAGCTTACCACAGCCTTTTGTTTTGATATTGCAGAAGGATGCAAATAAGCATAAAAGTTCTTAACAGAAATACAACAAATATATCTGAAAAGTTAACCCTGCACAATTTCCCCATGGATAAATTCAAAACGACTACTAGCAGGAAACAAAATAGTGAAAGAATAGAAATTAAACCTTTTGCTTACCTGTAACACAGTTGTAAACCTCTCCAAACAAAAATACCACATAAGAAACAAGGTATATTTAAGTGAACACTGAATTTGTCTTGTAGGGTAAGTCTCAAACAACTGAAATGTAAGCAGAAGCCTTACCTCATCAGAAGAGAGAAGGTAAATAGGTGTTAACGTAGGAATTTCGCTTAATTCACAACTCAGGCCAAGCGATATCAGGATTTCCTTGAGAACTTCATATCTCTTGGTATTGCTTATCTTAAGCAAATTAAAATCCTCTTCAGTCTGGACATCCATAGAATTGATATCCAGTTCCAAGTGTGCCTGGCACAATATGAGCAAGGGGAATTAAAAAAAAAATATATTTTGTTGGTATTACACATTTTAGTGTGGCAGAGAGAGATAAGCACAACAGTTCCAAGAGCAGCTTTGTCCTGACTGTGGTTGCTGAACTATCCAGTGTTACTAGTGCAATTTAAAAGTTTCTCACGTCTTCATCATATCTACACAAGTAGAGGGGGGGTTTATACTAATAAACTAAGGAATACCTATATATTTATAGTTTCTGATTCAGGGATCACAGTTGCCAGTACACTATAATTTTCTCTGAAACCTACACAAAATATCCCTTCTTAATAAACTGGTCTTCTCCTGGAGGAGTTTTTTAAACTTGTATTTACTAACTTAAATTTCTCCTTCTGCTTTTCATGTCTGCTAGCAACCTAGAACCAACAGCAATATTGGTCATATTCTGGCTTGTACAAGAGCAGAATTACATTAAAATTGAAAGAGCTTTATCAGAGGTTGCACAAGACATGTAGAACTCAGGCTGAGCAAGTCCTTACTGTGTCACATGAATTAAGTTGCAATCAGTGCAGATAAAGGAATGCTTCCATCTGAAAGAGAACTAAGAACCCCAGAACATCACCTTGCAGAGAATCACTTCTCAAGGCTGAAGCAGATGCTTAAAAGTAGAAATGAAATGCAGAAAATGAAGAAAAAAAAAAAAATCCCTTCTAGACCTCCTTTTTCGTTTAGTTTTTGTGGGGGTTTTTTGTGTTTGGTGTTTTTTGTGGTTTTTTGTTTGTTTTTTCAATAAGTGTTCCAAGATTTTTGTACCCTACTATATGTATATTAATTTAAGGAAAATCACAAGCTATTATCTTTGTTCATTTCTCCAATTGCGCACATTTTAATTATGTTCTTCATCTTTCATATATATTCTACTTTATTGAAATTCAGGGAAATATGCTGAAATGGGGGCGGGCAGAGCGGAAACAGAAGAGTACAGAAAAAAGGGAAACAAGTCAGTGACAGAATATTTAATGGCTGATGTCACAGTCCCCTGAATAGAAAACAATAAGGCTTTTCAAATCCAGACTGGAAGTCATTTAAAATTATAAAATGACACACTAATCCTTTTAATCTGATTTTTGAAGCTATACTGTAATGCCCTTTTTCTGTGGAAAACCTCTGCAGTATTAAGTTTTACTACAGCAGAAGGGTCAATTTAAACGGTACAGCAAAGCAGGTTTTACCATGGAACTTGCAGAAATGGATAGCAACAGTATCTAATCAATTTTCTAGTACAAGCATACAGCACATGGGTGGCAAAGCTTCCTACCTAAAGCTATAAACATGCTACTATGTATAACAGAGTTTCCAAAAAGCTAGCAGATTTTATCTGATAAACTGATAAGAGACAAAAACACTTCTAAGAAGCCCAATGAATTTTTCTGAATTACATAATTGCTAGAAGCATGTATGCTACCTGATACGTGAGCAGTTAAATTTGAGTGCTCTGGGCTCCTGAGAAAGTTCTCCTGTAACTGAAATATTGGTAAAAATAGGTCCTAGAATCTTTCACGAAGTTTGTTGAGCTATGTCTCCATTATATTCCTCATACTTAATACCGGTAAATAATCTTGCTCTGCTTGTCTCAATGTACTGCTTGAAAGCAAAGACAGAGTCATCCACCAACAACTCCGCTCTTCCTGTTCCCACCTCCCAAAATCTGCCAAATGCACAGTTGTATCACTGCACAACTTCTAGAAGGCAGAAAAGGATAGCTCTGCTCTTGAAGATGCTTGCTTACTATGCAAATCTGCACTCTCTTCTACCACCCACTGTGATCTTGCATGATCTACATGTGCATGGCTACATGGGGAAAACAAGGAAGTGTAACAGCAGTGACATTCTCTACCATTCTTTAAGCTTCCTGAGGATCAAGTGAAAACTATTCTGCATTCAGAGTCCTTGTACATTCACTGAGACATCCATCTATACCTCCCCTTGACAAGCATCCCCAAGAGCATGCAATGGGAACAAGTGAACTTTTTTAGCATACCACAACATCATGTAGCAATGAGCAAATTAATGCTTCTGCATATGCAGTACCTGAGAAAGAATGGCTTCTCCTCCACTGTCTCCGTAAGTCAGATGAACAATAACTGTATCTTTATCAGCGTTATTTAATTGACTCAATGTCTTCACTTTGCTGGTATCTTCCTTCATCACTTCCTCAAAAATACAGCCACTGACCAAAAGATTTAACGTAATTTCAGTGCTGTCCATTTTAGAGACCACTAATTCACGAACAGTCTTCCTTAGTTTGCTTTTTCTCTTTATTTGTATGCCACCAAATGTAAAAGATGAAGAAAAAGCTAGAATCTTTCCACCTTTAGATAAAAACTTCATAAATTGTTTGTGGTTCTCCTCAGAAATAGGTTCCTCTGTGGCAATGATCAACAGCAATGAATTATCAATCCATGGAGCTTTTAGAACTTGTTCCTCATGCAGCTGGTAGATGGTGTAGCTCTCTGAATCAATACATTCCTGAAGGATTGATTTTACCCGCTCAAATTCCACTTTTGCAGTTTCAGAGCCAAGATAAATCAATATATTAGGGGGCTTTCCAGCAAGGTTTACTCTCTTTACTCCTCTTGCTAGACAGTCATCATTCTTCTCTTCCAGTTTGCTATTGCAATCATCTGAAAGTTCTGGAATGTTTTCTGCAGAAGCAAATCTGACCGATTCAATAGTACTGTTTTCAAGTTGCAGGCATTCATGACAGCTGGAAAGATGCAAGTGATGGTGTTCTCCAGCACCTATCTCTTTGTCAGACAGTCTGTTGGATTTATCCTCACGCTCACTTTCTTTCTCTAGCTTGGATTTCTCTTGTCCTGCAGATTCAGCTACTCCTAATGCTGGTTTAACAGTAGTCCCAAAAGTAGCAGCAGGAGTTACTTCATCCATTTGTGTACTGCTTACACTTTGGTCTTTTACAGATGGTGCCACCTGTGCCAACTCCTTCAGAGTAGATTCCTGTAAATAGACAGCTGGAAGAGTTAAAGAATAAGAAAAAGGGGTTATAAAAACAATATTAAAAGAGCTATGATGAATATCACTACCACAGCGGGATTTAGATTTAAATTTCAGTACAAATCATCTATAATACCAAGAATTTCACTTGTTTGACACACCAAATCCTAACTACCACCCCCCCAAGAACACAATAAATTTGCACTCATCACACAAGTCATTTACTCCAATGATGCTCTGTTTCAGGAAAGTCTGAGAACACAACACTCGATATTTACAGGGTGCATTTAAACAAACTAACACCTATCATGAGTGCAAAAACATTTCCACAAAAGTAAAACATGACAGCTAGCGTACACAATGCAGATGTATTCTTAATGGAACAATAGTCTATGGGTGGGAAGGCGTGGAAGTTCTCATGAATGCATCACCTTGTCAGCCTTAAATAATAGCCTTATTTTGCCTGTCCCTCTGTCCCCAGCAAAGGACAAAATGAAACAAGGGAAGTATCTTTGGAAAAATACTTAAGAAGGGCAGGGCGGAAAATTGCTTGCTGCTATTTTGAAACAAACTATTTTGATATAAGCTAATAAAGTGATTATATTGGGTAAGATGGAGCATTGAACCATGTCTCTTGCGTTGCTGAAGGCTGCAGATAAAAGTATGGCACAAGTAAAAGGGAATAAAAAAAAATCTGACCCGCTTTCAGCCTGTAGAAAGGGAGACATACCCACCCATAGCAAGACTTGGGAGCTAAGAATCCGAGGGAAAACTAGCAAATAGGAAGAATTGTTAAACCTTCCCCTTTCTCCCTGCAAAAAGGACGGAAATGCAAAGTTGAAAAGTTTCTGGCAAATACAAGTGAGAAAAGAAGGGAAAAGATTATTATTACTAGTGTGAAATTTGCAGAGCAAACTAAATAAGAAAGAGGAGAGAAAAAAATATTCTTCATAAGGTAATTTTTTTCAGCTGCTGAGACATGAAAATATTTCAGATCAAAGACTACAAAATTTTACTGAAGTCCTCTCCACTCCCATAAGGCCAAATAAACTTACAATGGTTTTGTTTCTGATTTCTCAAAGAAATTCAGTGAGAAGCTTAATTAACAAAATAGTGAACCAGCACACAATACACCAGATCCAAATCCAGTCCCTTTCTTCACTTAACAACACCTGCATTCTCTTGAAACTATATCCCCTTTGCCTAGTTCGGAGCAGAAATTTGAAGCAAGGTTTTCACATCCCAGGAGAATTTCACAGCTAGCAGCCTATATGCTACTCCATCAACAGCCTTCATCAGCCTGTTCTCCTGGAGCAGTTCGAGCATGCACACAGTACCTGAAGCAAAATAAGCCAGAAAACATTCTGAAAAGTAAATGACTGGGGCACTCTCTAAGCTTCCATCCCCTCCTTGCATGACTATTTTTGCAGAAGAGCGCCAAGAGACAGAGTTTCACATCAGATACATTTGTGAGTGTATTCCTACCCTCTTGTACCCTAGCTAGCTGTTCTTAATTTTGTCATTCCCTGACTTCTGCCAATGCACTATGATCTACATTAAAAAAAAACCCCAACCAAGCAAACAAAAAAACCCCACAACCAAACACAAAAAACCCCAAACCAAACCAAACAACCCAACCACCCCCCCCCCCCTTTTTTTTTTGGGGTGGGGTGGGGGGGTGGGGGGTGGGGTGGGTGGGCAGAGAAGAGGATTTTTTTATAGCCCAAATCATTATTTTATTATTCTATGTGACCCACAGTTTTATCAACGCAGCTGAGAAGACACAATTAGGCAGGAAAGAAATGACACTGTTGCTGAATAACAACAAAACAACAACAACAAAAAAAAGCAAGCATGGCCCTACCCCCCAAAAGCTCACTACTTTACAATAGCCTACAGACTGCATATTATGGCACTTTTAGAATGGTGCTGGAAAAAAGAAGATCAAATCTCATGCAGCAAAGGGAGGTGAAGCTTGGACTTCCCACAGCCCAGACAACAATTCCATTTAAGAATGGTTTTACAAGTGCAACCACAACTACTTCTTTCTCCTCTCTGTGGAATTAGCCATGAACTCCCTCCCTGCCTTAGCTGAAACTATTAAACTAATGAGGACACAGTGGCTTGTAGTTTTGATATCATTAAAATCACCCCCTAAAGAAATAAACCATCCACCAAAAACTCAAAATTCAATTAGCAATGACTCCTTCCCCTGGTTAACCCTCTCCCTGTTTAGAAAGCATCTGTGAGGTTTTCTCTCAGTGATCTAAAGGATTAAGATGCTCAAGTTACAGCAATTGTTCTCAGCCTATGTTTAGCTTTGAATACACTTTTATTTCAAATCTGAAAAAAGAGAACATTTGCCTAAAACCTTCTGTATTTTTTTTTCCAAATAGATTAGTTAATCTAACAGACAAGACTTAGAGAAACAGTATTTTCTAACTTCACCTTTGTGACATTTATGCATTCAAGCATTTGCAAAAGGTTAAACACCATCTTAGATACTTGGAGATCTCATCATACTAAGATTATTGGCAGTAGCTTACAAGACATTAAAGAAAAAGAGGGATTTTTATTCCAAAAATCTTTTGATCCATTTTTCTGTTAGTTCTGTTGCTGCATTTGTAAGACATTCTGTAAAGAGAGAAACTCACTCAAAAAGTGGTCTAACTTTTCAAGGTTCTCTATATTTGACAGTATTCAGTATAAAATACAGTAGTGCTACAGAGTGATCAACTGCCTAGAATGACAACAGGAAGAAAACACTGTGCCAAAATAAAAGCATGTTTTTTTATGTAGGTATAAAGGTGATATGCAAAGTGCTAACATAACCAAGAAACAAGCATGTTCTACCATTAAAAGCCATTTGTGAAGATACTTACAAACAATCTTGTGTGGCACCATTCCGTTATCCATTTGAAGCCTGTCTTCCATGAATGCTATTCCAAGGTTACTGAAATTATCTACACTTGCTTCAGCAATTAACTTATAAGGCTCACCAGGTTTATAGGCCAATGGTGAACAATAGTCCGACCATTTCACAATCTAGAATAAAGCATATGCATGTTGTTCAGTTTGAAAAGGTTACAGAAAAATATCAAAATACCAACAGTATTACGAGTCTACAAGATGAACTGCAAATAAAAACTGCCCTTCCTTCCCAAATGATTCTGCTATTAAAAAGCAGCACAACAGTAGGCAGGGCCAACAGAGGGACATTATCAAACCAAAACAGCACAACTGGCAAACCCAAGGACTGGAAGTAATTTTAAAGAAAGTACTTAAAAAATCCCCACAAATAAAGTGTAGCTTCTAGGATTACAGAATACTAAATTGCGGAATCACTTTTAAGACTTGTTTCTGTGATGCCTGATGTGTTTAAAACAACTACTACATTTCATAGTATCATGAGACAACATATCTCAACTAGAGAAGGCTTTCAGTTGACAGATCCTTTCACACAAAAGTGCACCCTCCAAGACTACAAAGGTCAATGTATGAGACTGAATACAACCAAAAGAACCTACTGAGGAAGGGTTGTAGCAAGCAAGTTTCAAGTTTAACTATAAAAGCCACAAGTGGAGGAAAAGTGAAAAGAGTTTTGGTTTCCTTCTGAAAGGCAGGCACATTAATAAAGACTACAAATCTGTCTGCTGACTCATAACTGAAAATGACCCCTTTTAAACCTTATGTTTATAAACCAGCAGTACCTAACAAAACAATATTCAGACAATTGACAAACACAGTGATTTAAGAGTTAATTCTGAAAGCAAAAACCAAATAAGGCACCCAATTTCAGTAAAAAGTGTGTGACTGATACCACAGCCTTTATCCTTTATAGGACACACAAACCAATTGTTCTCCTGTGAAGGCATTTTTAGAGACAATGAAGCACCACCTGCTTTCATGACCTTAAAAAAAAAACAAAACCCGAGCATTCCCCATGTACTATGTTCCAAATATTGGGAGACGAAGTGCAATTCTCACATAGCAACTCCAGCACTTTGACACTGTCATCACAAAACCACTTCCATGAAGTTCACCATTTTATCACTACACACAAGATGTAACACACTGATTAAACACAGTAAGAAAAAACACTTCTTTTGAATGCTCAAAATGAGGGTGAGCTCTTGGATATTTTACTTGTTCATAATTAGACTATCAGCTAAATTCACCGTTTTATCTACTGCAGTTAAGCATTTACACGATATCCAAAAGAATCCATTTCCAACTTTTGACTTTACAGCACTTCCCAAGGGAACAAGCAGAAAGAAGCAGCTCAGATTTCATACAACCTTAATGGTTGCATCTCCTAAGTCATTCTCAAAGACAGTCTCTGATTAGCACAACCCAAATGAGACCATCCAAGTCCACAGTCATATTGGTGGTTTTTGGATACCTAACAAGAAAACTGGCTGGGTATCTTCTGATATATCACCTATACTAACCTTTAGTGAACAAACACCGTTTCAAGAAGAGAAAAAGATAGCAGTGTGTGGACAGTGTGTTGGTGTTTACCACAAGGTCAGCTGCATGCTTTAACTTACGGATTCAGCTCCAACTCTGTAACACAAGAGCAAGTAACAGCTTCAAACTAGCCACACCAGAACACATGGTTAGTGAGTCAGCCCTCAAATTCATGACAGATGTATCACTAGGCTCCTGAACTCCTGGACATAACCACCACTCACTAGTAAAAGCAACAACAGTGAGTTTCTACCTCCAAGACCTTCTGAAAGGTCATCTCCATGACTGTACCACAAAGAAATACCAGCTCCGAAGTTACAGGGCATATTTCTGCGCACACTAGTATTGACCAGTTCTGAAGCAGAGCAAAATCTCCTTCTGGAAGACAGCTATACCAGGCCCTGATAGATTTCAATCACTGTAGTTGGAGCATGAGCCAGACTCCCCCACTGTCACTGAGGAAGTCTGCGATGAAGGCAGACAGAATTGCCCCAAACAACTGCCTTGAGTGATGACCTGGACAACACTATCACTTTGCAGATGGAAGGTATTCCCAGCTGTGTTTAGTCTATTGGTACAACATCCACAGCTGGAAGTCTCCAGTTGTAGTCATAAGGCATAAAACTAAGGCATAAGGGCCTGCTAACTGTTGGCAATACACGATCACCAGTGACGACATGGCAGCTACATTTATGATATAGGATACCAGCTTCTTTCTCTATTTTCCTCAGCAATATGACTCTGGGCTACTCTCTATGGTGGAGGGTAAGAGACTCACACCATACTTAGACATCCTTTCTTACCCAGAGAACAGGCACAAGCAGGTAACACCCACATATCATCTGGAAACTGTGAAGAGGATACATTGATGCTCTTGAGCTTTTTTTCGTGGCACCAAGTAAAACATTAGACATGCTAATAAGTAAAAAGTAGTTTTTGCTTATAGTGCAAATAAAGTGAATACACAAAAGAACCTCACAAAGTAAGGCTGTTGCCAAGACATATGGCCTGTAATCCTGCTCATGCAACAATTGACTTGCTTCACAACATAACAAAAATCCTCAGAAAATATTTTCAAACAGGCCAAGCTTTCCTGCTATGACTAGAAATCTTCATCAAAATTCTGTCAGAATACAAAATGAAAGGCCAGCTCTTAGTAAGAGATGAGAAATTATTTATACTCCTGCTTTCTGGGTCCACCTCAGTTTCAACAGAAACCAGTCACAGATCACTGATAGCCCTACAAAGAATGGCTTTTCTTTCTAGAAATTATCACAGGTCACAGGAGCAATCTGTTCTCACAGCCCCTGTCTATGTCAACAGCTTGCTGCCAGAGGTAGCGGAATTAAAAGCAGTTTGCTAGAAGTGTCATGAAGAACATAGAAGAACAATAAACAAAATACAACAGCAGTCCTTTTCCTCTTTAGTTTCAGTCTTTTGCCCGGGCTATCTCTTTTGAACTTGACAAATCAAATTAATTATTAATGTCTACATAAGAATGCAAATACTTTCCATTCTAAAGAAAATGCAAACAAACCCAACAAGATTAAAAAACTCTGCTGAACAATAAATCCCAGAAGAACAACAAACTAGAGCTTCAACTCAGATGTTTTGTGGACCTGTCTGCTAAAAAAAAAAAAAAAAGTGAAGTAAAAAAATATCTCCCTTAGCCTGCTGTCTGAGTTGGCCCAGCACTCCCTAGGTGCACTCTGAGACAATTTAGAGAGCACAGCAGATATCCTATCTAGTTTATCTCCTAGAAGTAGGGCCCATCTGGATGGATTCCACAGTTAAAGGCAATAAAAACATTTACAGACCAGCTACTGTGTGCTCCAAGGAAACATGAGGCCAGTGGAAGCAGGGTCAGACGACCAGCAGAAAAGGTCTCAGAGTTCTCAGCAAGCTTTCAGTGCCTACAGTCCTCACACTCTGAGCTTTATGGAGATAATGATTTTGCCTGATGCAGCACTTCACCTGGACATCATTGGTCTAGAGGGCAAAGACTAACATGCTCCAAAAGCATGCTCTGTTCTAGAACTGACAGGCCTCCATGGAAGGTAAAGGTACTAAAAATTTGATTGCAGGCACAAATCTGGAATTGTGCCCATTCCCAACCTGTCCTTCTGCTCCTGCACCCAAGTTAGATAAGACTATTTACCAACCACTCTGCTCTCAGTGTTCATTCCAGCAGAGGACTCCTGGATCATCTCCCAGAACAAGTGGCCTGGAAAATGTATGCTCCTCATCCAGGGAAACGGACAGGCCGCGAGCACCTGTCGATGTGACAGCACCTGTCTACGTGACAGGTCTCCTTTAACTCCAAAAAGGAGCTTGAAACCTGATGCCAAAAAGCAAGGGTGACACATGGCCCTTTAGCGTGCTGACCAGGGACCATTCAGGAAGACACCTCATCGACTGCCCCTAGGTGGTGATCCCAGCTTGTGGCACAGCCGGTTCAATGGGAGGGCTCTGTAGATTTTACCGTACCCCAGCGACCAGGCCAGAGGTTTTATTATTGCCTACCCAGTGATATCCTAGCATGCCACGTCTTTGCATTTCTCCTCTTTCCAGTAGGCAATGAGGTCCACTCTGTCCTCTTCACTATGGAGAGCATACAGCACACAAAACTGACTGCCTCAGGAAGGAACTATGACAACCTGTACCACTTAGAAGATTTTTCCTCCCTGCAAAGTAAGTTTATCTTTTGCTTTGGGTTACAGCCTATCACCCCATTCAGACCTGCATCCATGCTGAGACACCTAGGCAGCAAGCATTCCTCATGTGAGGAAAAAGTTATAAAACCAACAAAATTTAGGGAAGAGAGAGAGACATTATCTCAAGTTCATAGTAAGTTTTGATAGGGCCTAGATACTATTTTTATGCATAACCTGTTTAGAGATGCTGTGTGTTCAATAATTCAAGTTTTAGAACATCATCTTTTAAATCCACATCTTTGCACTTTTGATATAGTAGTGGAGAAGACACTTTTTAGATTTCTAAGTATCTAGGACATGAACATTTTTCTAAGTATGCTTGCCATAGGGATTTCAGTACTAGTTTAATTTATATCTTTGGATGCCTCAATAGCATTTGTAAGTATTATGCATTAAAAGGCAAACACAATTTATAAAATTCCAACCAAGAAGTATTGTCATTCTCCCACTGCATTTCATAGAAAAGCAAAGAGATTAAAAGCTTGATTTTGGCCTTACTTCTGCAGACTGACAAAATCATCCAAATGTATAATACTTTAACTTGTACTTATAAATCACAATGAAAGGAAGCTTCCAAGAGAGACTTCTATTTCAATTACAACTGTTCACAACCACTTGGTTGTAGGCTTGAAGAGCTTTTCAGAAATCTTAACATATGCTTGCTCTCTATACTCTTACTGAGGCATTTGTTTCAGCTAGTGTCAGAGACAGGGTAATGAGCTAAATGGACTTCTGATCTGCCTTAGCATGACAGCTTTCAAGCATTTTTCTCCTATTCAGCGTATCTAACCACACATGCCTTATCCAAAGTCACAATGGAATTCTGCAGTTCCCATCCACAGCCAGAGAAGCGTGCTACTAAAAAAATCTCAATAAAATGTCTATGGGTCTGTTTGAAGCATAAAATAGAACTAGAATATTAACAGTGATTCATTTTAATGAAGAGATTACCTTTTTACTCCCAATAACATTATAAACATACAAAAATCTATCTGCCATTGATTTTTTTTTTCCTTCAAGTGTTTTAGCTTTATACTACCAAATGACCTATCTGTACTACTTTCTGTGCACGAAATAAAGAGAACTACTTACCTCTTTTGAAGGGCCAGGTACTTTCTGCAAATTATCTGTCTGAGCTGAAATGCTTTCTGTCACAAAAGCTATATGTTCTGCTTTAAGTAATTTATCAGGATAAATAAAAGGAGAAATGAGAAGCAGACTCCATCTGTTTAAGTCATCAAGGAACTGAAAGAGACAGGAAAGAAAAATAAGTCTGTGTAGCAAGTATTTGATTTAATAATTCATTTTTAAATTATGCCCAGCCTCAGTTAAAATCTGACTCTTCAGCCTTACATGAAGGGGGTCTACCACTTCACACTCCCCACGAGGGGGAATAAAGGGGTAAAGGTCTGAAGCATTAAGCAGGAACACATCAAAAGTAAAACTAAAAGTGACAACCAAGCTTTCAAGCCCATTCAGACTCCAGCTTTCAGCTTCACAGGAAGAGTGCACAAGTGAGCAGGCCATAAGACCCTAGGCCATTGGCACTGTGACAGCTGTGGGCCATTTGCCACTGGCAACATTCCTCATTCAGCCTGATCCTCCTATCCCATTCACACCACAGTTCACCCAGCCTCTGCCTGCCTTCCCTCTTCTCCCCTGACCACACAAACCCATGGCCCTGCTGTCTCGGTTCTGGTGGCTGAAGGGCACTGCCTGCTACTCGGGCAGGGGCTGAGAAAGCAGTCACAACACAAAACCTGCCTGGCCAGCCACTACAGCCCCTCTAACTGGACCGTAGTCCGGGCAGCATTCATTTTATTTGGGTAACAATCCTCCAGGAAACATACAGTCCCACTGCTAAGTCACATACGCTGTCTCTACACCCGCCTGCCAAAAGACCAACCAACCTGTGAGCTACAAGTAACCCAAGAACTATATACTACACAGGTCTAATTTTTAGACCTAATGTACAAAGTTTCAGAACTTCCTTTGTAAAGCTAGCTATATAAAGACAGTTATATTTTGTGGACATGTACAACCTCAGGCCAAATTCTTTAAAAAGTGATTTGAAAAATCTTTAAAAAATACTTGAAATAAAAGGAGGGTTTTGTTTTGGTTTTTTTAATATATATTAAGTCCCCATGCATTTGCACCAAAATTACTCATTCAGTAGGTAACTCTAAACTTAAAGAAATAACTCATTCAAAATAAATTTGTCCATAAGGTAGTCTATCCACTTAGCAGACCATCGTACTAACGTTTCCTTCATTAAATTATAAGTGTTCCCTCTCTTGTCCTCACAAATGAGCAAATAAAGCTCAACAGCTGGAATCAGTAGAGCAAAGAACAGTTTTAAAAACCTCAAAGCTCCTCAATACATAATCTGATCCCACAGCATATTACATTGATTTTTAGATATTGCATTGAACTTAATTTTTCTGCCATATTTTAAAAGTGGCAAACATTAGAAATAGATATTTTCCTACTACTATACTAGAAACACATGCTTTGCATACCTTCAGTAATTTTATGTGGAAACATAAGAGAATTTGCTTATAGCACACTAAATGTGTACATCACATCCAAAATGAAACCGCACGATATTAAGTCTATGGGGATATATTGCCAATCGAACCAGCTTTACTGAGCGAGCACAGAAGCTGCAAGAGTAAACACTGTTGCCTTCCACAGGAAAATGAACTGAACTCATAAAGCTTTATATTACCTTAAGCATCCAATTTCCTTAAAGATCAAACAAACAAAAAAAAACTTTACAGGTTACGATTTGTGACTTGATGGTATCTTATCTTAAGGAAGTTACTGATCACAGTCCAGAGGCAGTTACAGCTACTTGGAAAGTAGCTCAGCTAGCTTCCTAGAAGCAAAAAAAGCAAGCTAGTTAAACTGTCTCTCTCACAGTGTTCACAGACAACGTAGAGAGCTCCATAGTGAATGCTGCCTCTATAATGCAGCCAGATCAGAGCCCTTATATGCCACACTATCGAGGTGCAGCATTGCAGGCATCTTCCACAGGGATTCTTTCAATACATATTTTTAAGAGACAACCACATTTTGAGTAATAGCATTGACTTGATGCCAAACTTCAAGCCAAACTACAGTTCCCTAGAGGGCTTCCCAACTCCCAATAAACACAAATAAACTGACAGGCTTAAAAAATCAGTCTGCATGAATACCACTGCAGACAGAAAAAAATGCGCTTACTGTGCAAAGACCAAGGAGAAGCTATTTCAGAAATGAGCAGAAATGGCGCAAAGAACCGCATAAATTAGTTGAAATATGACTTGCAAAACAATAATCCAGGCCAACTGAAGCCAAACTCCTCTAAACACAGAGACAATTATTTGGTTTTGAAGAGCTTTATCGAAGTGTGAATTAAGTGTTTAACTTCCCTGTGAGAGATTCTGAGATTGTTGTCACCGCTTTTAAGTATGAAATAACCTGCTCATTAGATAGCAAAAAGACTATTTTTGAACGAACTCCATTAGCATTTGTGATGTTATTTTCACTGCGCTGAAAAAACATCCTCTTTTCACACTGAATTTATGAAAAGCTTCTCTGCTTCTTAAAGAGTAGCGCTTAGCCAACGACATGCTTCATACATACATTTCAGTAACACCCACTTAAGTAAAATGTGTAACTGAGATAATTTCCACAAACACACATATAAACATCAGCAAAAAGGAGATCAAGAAGATCCTTATCCACATGAATTCTGGTCTTTAGTGACAAATTTCACCAAATCCAACATGCGTTTAAATAATTCAGGTGATTTGGGGCGGGGGGCTAGGTGCCAGAGGAGTTCCACTCCTAAACCTGAAAGTCAGAAGCAAGCTTACTTTCAGTTTTACTTCATGAGATGGCAAGTGAAACTTGCTCGGTATTTTCCACTGGCATGGGCTACCACGGCCTCACCCCACCCTCCCCTCTCACTGACCATTTGCAAAAAAGTGATATTTCACAGACCTTGGTTTTCATGTCCTTTTCCTCACTTGAAACAACGTTTTGTATTGGGAGAAGCATGCAGCTCTCCATAGCCAAAAGCTCAATTCAGAGTCTGCTACAGGTTCAGCTACGTTTTAATTCTCTGACAGAAACCTTGAAGGCACACGACACACATTTCCAGACCAAAGCCTTGTGTGTGCTAGAAGCATGTCACTAGTATGGAAATACTAACAGGTTCTCCTAAGCGCTCCGATCGCCTTAGCTGCGCTTCACATGCGTGTAGGAAAAAAGCCCACCTTCGGTGCACTCCCTAAGCCAACGATCTATAGCAGCGAAGAGCTGCAGCTACCGCTGTACTGATCTTCTCCCGCGGCAACCACCTGGGGCTTACCTAGGCCCTACCCTTGACAAGCAGGGCTGTGCCAGGCCTGGGAAGCCAGACGAGCCATTTTTTTTCAACCGCAGGTCCCAGCCCGCCCTCACACGCCGAAGGAGAAAGCGCAGCCTCAAGCCCCGCGACCGCCGCTCCCCTTCCCCTCCCCTCCGGGCTCCGCCACCTCAGCCCACGACAGCCGCCGCCGGGGAAGGCGCCGCGTCGCCCCCGCTCCCCTCCCGCTCCCGCTCCCGCTCCCGCCGCGGGGGAAGGGGCGGCCGCGCAGCTCCGCAAAGGCGGCTCGCCGTTGCCACGGCAACGGGGGAGGCCGCTCCCGGCAACGGCAGCTTCCCCGGGCGAAGCGCCTCCCAGGCCTCGGCCCCACGGCTCGGGGCGGTACCTGCGTCTCGTCCGTGAAAAAGACTTTGTTCCCTATCCTGAGGCAGACTCGCTCCTCGGGCGGCACCTGCCTGCGCGGCTGCCGAGCCGGGGGGCCGGGGCAGCGGCAGAAGGTGAAGGAGCAGCGGGAGCGGTGGAGGCGGCGCACCGTGCGGCGGATGAGCGCGGCCGAGCAAGGCCCCCCGCGCGCCCATAGGTAGAGGTACCACAGCGTGATCAGCATGGCGCGCGCGCCCCACGCCCCCGCCGCCGGCTCCGCCTCCCAACGCCCTGAGCGGCCGCCAGGGGAGCCCCGCCCCGCCCCGCCCCGCCCCGCCCCGCCCCAGCCAAAGAGAAAGGGGCGAGCCGGTTGGGCCGGCGGGCCGGCCGCTCTGATTGGCTGGCGGCCCGGCGCGCTCGGCGCCCCGCCCCTTTTAAATGCCGGCGGAGGAGGAGGGGCTCAGCGCGCGGCTCAGGCGGCGGCCGGCGCTGGCGCGGAGGAGCAAAGTTGTGCTTTGAAAATGCAAAGTGTGCTTTGAAACAGCGCGCAGAGAAAATAAAAATCATAAAGAAAAGCAGCAGGCGGGGGGTTGTCTCCTTGCGCCGTGTTAGCTGTCCCCAGGCTCCGGCATGAGGGGCGGCGAAGGGGCGGCCTACGTCCTCTCGCCCCGGGCACCACGACCCGGCTTCCCAAGGGATCCCGCAGCCTCCAAACGCAATGCCGTCCCGACGGACGGTGGTTTTGGGTGAACGCCATGGTTCGGCGTCGTGGTGAGGGGTCGTGGGACCCGCCCCGCAGCCCTGCGTCACGCGTGGCGCCATCTATGACGTGGATGCAACGCGGGGAACTGAACTCACCTTTCCACTGTAAGGATCAGTTCGCTACCCCGTCAGCTGCGTTTGCCCTTGCTGCTGTGGGTGACAGCAAAGTATATATATGGCAGGCAAACCAGTGAGAGCCGAAGTATTCATTGCTTGTTTCCGTGCAGCAACAGGGAAGGATCTCACCTTCCTCAGAAACGGCGCCGCTCTGCCCCCCGACACTATTTCAGGGTCCATGGTATCCTAGAGGAGCAGGATCCCCTCCACGACAGAAACAGAGCAAGGCGCCAGTCACCAGGTCCCATACCTGTTCCAGGGTAGCCAGCAGAGTGCAAAAAGAGTGCATAAATGGATGCATTTGGTTTCAGCCGGTTCGTTGCGTCCACCGAACAAGAAAGATGACGGTCGGGGCTGGTCATTGAAGCCAGAGTGAAGAGCAGCCTGTTGGGGAATAAAACTGTAGGATTTGCATGTGCCATGTGCGCTGCGAATGCAACTTGCCACTACAGAAGAGGCAACAGAGGTAACAAGGTATCCTTTACTCCTCTGCTACATCTATGCGCAGAAGTTATTAAATAATTTCTATATTTTATATGGAAGGTAGTCACAACATTGAGCTCTGTGAAAAGAACACATATATCAGTCTGATCCTAGCAGATACTTAGTGGGTGAGTGAAAAAAGAAGGAAAACAAAGGCAAGAGGAAAAATGCAAGAAGGCTAGAAGAAAGAAGCTGATGCCAACATGTAGTTGATGGATACATGACAACCACTTCCTGAACAGGGCATGAAGCAACATTCTTTTTTACTATTCTGAACTCAAGGCCTTGTATGTGCTTGGAAATTTACTCAAATAGGTAGTCTAAAAGAACAATTTCCTAAATGGATCTCCAGCAACAACACCCTGGCATTGTAGATAAACAAAGAACAAATTGGCCCCACACATTTTGGAGCTGTCATCAACATGAAAAAAATGCCACCAGTACTATGACAGACATGTTTACTTCTTTAAGTCTGCACCCACAGCAGAAGTTTATCCAAAATGGTTGGAATCACTGACATAATTTTGATTGCCACGGTGCATGGCAGAAACAGGTGACAGTTTCCATTGGAGGGTCAAATAATTTAAATAATTCTCCTTCTCCATCTCAAGCTTAAGAAATACCAGCCTTGTGCTGCTGCTATATCCTCTACATACTCTACAGAGAGAGGAACAAAGTCTCCAGAGGTCCTAACTTGGCATTATACACTGCTCCTTTGTGTGACTTTTATCTTATACAGGAAGTCCAAATAACTTACCCTGGCACATCAAAAGAAAGAAAACAAGCAAAGTATACAACCTCAAAAGAAAGCTCTTAACTTTGGAATTCACTTTCTCTGTAATAGTTCAACAGCACATGCATTGCTGACCTTCAGAGCACACCACAAAGCACAACTGTTTATATAACCTTTGCATGATGAGGAACATGCTTTGCTAAATCCTGTAGTGGCATTGAATGCAGTCAACTATATTATGATCCTTTCTGGTTTTAAGGTTCCCTTACCCTGGAAATGTTTATGAGTGAATGAGAAAACTGAATCAAAACTTGATGATGCAAGGGAATCTAAAACAGAACAATATACAGGCAAAACCAGTCACCATTTTAAGACAAGTTTCTACATATGTTGGCACATTCTCAATTAGAATAATTTGAAGCCATAAAGTTGCTGTAGGTTTTCTGGCTTCTATTACAGTGTAGCTTAGACTTAATCATGACAAGCTCAGATTAAAAGGTTAAGAATTGTAGCTTGGCAAACATTCTTTTTTTATTATTGTGAAGTCAAGGCCTTGTATGCACCAGGAAATTTACTAAAATAGGTATTCTAAAAAAAACTATGTTAATCAGTTCCTCCTCACAGGACGGTGGAAGGAAGCCTTGGAAAGAAACAGTGAGTAATATTAGCCCTCAGACTTCTTGGAACACTTGCGTTTTTGTCACAGAGGAAAGATTACAGAAAGATGCTGTAAGATGGTGAACACATACACACAAAATTGTTTAAAGAGAATTTGAAAAACCCTGAAGAAAGTGAATAGGCTAAAATTAGAATTTCTGCCCGCCAGCTTGGAGAATCTGCCCACCCCCCCAATGGGAGAGAAAGGCCAGCTTCAGTCTAGGGGGGGTAAATCTGCCTTAGCTCTTCAAACAGTCCGTGTGGGAAGGCTCCCAAAAGAGGCCACTCAGAAGAGGGAGCCAACTCTACCATGCTTTTCCAACAATTTCTCTTTGAGGAGCTGTGCATGCTATTAGTGGCTAAAAATGCTTATGTGACGTTGTTTAATACCAGATATTATTCAAAACTATAAATGCTGTCAAGCTATCCTGTTTCCTTGACTATACCAACTGATACTGAACACTTTCTTCTTACAAATGTGCATTTGTACAAATGTGTACATTTTGCATGATAAAACTGAGTAGAACAAGTTTCCCAGAAAGATAAAAAATCTCTTCCAATTAACACAAAATAAGTATCTTATGGCTCATCTCTCTGTAATAATCAAATCTGTCAAAGTTATTCTCAGGTAGTATCAGAAGTCTGAAAAATACTCCTGGCTTCTGGGAAAAACGGATGAGCATCTGTAACAGAATCAGTGTTTTCTGATTCTGTGAAGTGTTCTTCACCAAATAGAGCACCTTATACTAAAATTAAGTGCATTGCAAAAAGTAATATAGTTCTTAAAATTAGACAGCTATGACTGGCCTAAGTGCCTTTTTTTTTTTTTTTAAAGAAACTAGAGATCATACACTATTACAGCTGCTTATATTTTACTGGAATAAACCATTTTCCACAGATCTACAACCTGATTTTAGCTAATAATTTCCATGAAAATACCAGTTAAGGTTATGTGCTTTAATTAATTAGTACAATAATGCAATATTTACTTACATTTTTTCTACAGTGTTACATGTGATTATATTTGATTACATTATAGCTTCATTAATAAAATTATATTTTCAATAGTTTTGTAATAAATTTGGTCTTGCAGGGCTTTATGAACAGATCTACTTGATGGTAAGTTTTCATTTTCTGGAGAGCTATACTTAAGTAGTTTCAGCTTTGGTGCTGCACTAATGTCCATGTTGGCAGATTCTATCCTGAGTTATAAATCGATTATCCTCACATATGGATCTGATTGCAAGATCAGGACCATAGACATCAACTGTGTAATGCACACTTCCCTTTCAACTATCAAATTAAATTAGGTCTAAATAAAACTAAGCTGATGAAACTATATATGTGTATTTAAGACTGTAATTCAGCAAGATATTTAATTACAATTTAGGTTACTTAAGAAGTTTGCCATTTTTTCTCAGGAACCATGCTGCTATTTAATATATAGTTTGCTATTTGAATATTATTCACTATATTCTTCATTCTAATAATTGCATTGATTTTGATACATAAATGTTTAAAGTTATGAGACTGTGCACATATTTTCTTGGACCGTGCATATATTTTCTTCTTTGAGATACAGTATTATTTACTTAGTTACAAATTTAAATATATTTAAATAAAATATTTAAATAAATATTACACAGCATTTAAACATGGGAGGGAGCAGATTTAGACTGTGAATCCTCTATTGCATATTGTCAGTGCTTCCCAGAACAGCATTTTGTGGCTTTGGCCTTTGACTTTAAACCATGTCTATTTGTCACAGCAAGAAGGGATGTTTTAAAGGTCAGGCAAAATTTATGTAAGAATTGGACCTCAACAAATTGAATCCTGGAAACTGTTACTGAAGACTACTTCAAAAACATCAGAACCTGTGTTACGGCTATGACTTTTGGCAGTCTTAGGAGCCCCAAGTAGCTAACACAACCATACAACTTGCATCGATGTCGGAAAAGCAGTCTGACTTTCAAATCTGACCTAGGCTCCTCCCTGTTGGAAGAACGACATTTAAATTTAAGCAAAATCAGTAGAACGTACAAAAGCCTACTCATGCAAAGGTATAGATACAATGTTTTCCAATGCAGAACAATTTCAGGGGAAAATGATGTCTCCAGTGGTCTTTATCTGTGAGTCCAGCTCCTTCTTGCGGACTGCACACGTGCTACCTCCAGCTGGATCATACCTGGAAAAAGAACCACAAGGCTTACCTCAGAGGGATCTGACTCTCACAGAGAATTTTCAGTGTCCTCTCAAACTGACTGTTTTGATGGTTTCTTCAGCTAAGTCAGCTAGAAGGGACCTGATTGATGCCAAATAATCAATGGACACTCCTTGTTCAGTAAACGAAATTTATTTTCCTCTGTCTGGGAAGAAAGTTCTCAGTAGAAACCAATTATATTTGGGAGCTGAATCTGTTTCCTTTGATGTCAATGTGTAAACCTCACTGGTGGAAAGAGAATTCAGCTTTAGGTGCTGATAATCCTCTTACATCTCTGCAGTGGTTGAGAAATAAAGGAAACAAAGTGAACTGTGGCAATGAACCACACCAATGAAAATCAGATAATGTCACCAACCTGGTAATAAATTGTTCTTGTACAATGTAACAACACGCAATGAGTAATGCATGCTGCGGAGGAAAACAATGAGGAGAAAGCTTGGAAAAGGTCTGTTTCTACTGAATCTTTGTAGGCTTAAAGCATATATTGCATACTTTGAAATGAAAGATTCCTCAAAGCAATGGCATTCATGACCCTTATTCTTTGATAGACAAAGTAACTTTTCTTGGCATAAGCTTTCTTCTTCATCCATCCAATAGCAATTGAATTAAAGGAACATCTCTATAGTCTTGAGAAAGTCACTAGGCCTGTCTTTAAATCCTCTCACCTTCGCTGATTTTTGGTATCTTTTTCTCTTTTAAAGTTAGGACATGGAAAAGACTTCAGTCATTTAAAAAATTATTTTACTAAATGTAAATTCTCTTTGAGCCTCTGTTACACTTTTTTAGGACAGGACGCTGATGAGTTTTCCCAAGACGTGCAAAACGAGTATTTACATCGTCTATTTCATATAGAGCAAATACGGAGTTTGTAAAAGAACGACAGAAACCTAAAGGGCGTGGATTATTTCCCGTGTGATTTGCTAACCAAACTTAACAAAAAGCCTCTGTTTCCCTAGCAGTGCTCTCCCCAGGACAGCCTGCCAAGGTGAGCGCCCTATCTGTGAACTGTTTGGGGGAGTCAAAAGAAATCTCATTAAGGACCTTTCCCTCCTTTTACCTGGGGCCGTGTTTGTTTTAGGTAAGTATTCCTTGGCAGTCAGGATAAAGGAGGGGCTGAGAGGCCCCGGCGAGCGCCCAGCCTGCCACAGGCTGTAGAGCATCCAATGCCATGGAGGGTGCAGCCGCAGGTGTCCCGCTCCGGGCTGCAGCGGGTGGCATCTGCCACCGCTCCCCGCGTGCCCGGCGGCAGCAGCAGCACCCGCCCCGGCCGAGGGAGCGCCCGGAGAGGTAAGGCAGGAGCAGGGAGACTTTTTTTCGGCAGCCTTCCTTTCAAAACTCTGACCGTAAGTATCATTTGAATGTAATGATTTCGGCAATGAATAGACAACAACAAAAAAAAAACAATTTCCAACTTCAGAAGCAAAGGGCAAAATATGCCTCTGGCAACAGTTCACTTGGAACAGGTATTTTATTTGTTTTGCCAACATTTTATCCTTTTCAGTCAAATATTTCAGAGCTTACTTATAAACGGAAGTAAATGAAAATTAAGGCTGTGATAACTGATTTATTATTTTTTTAAGTTTATTTACCTTTCATATCTGAAAGCACTTTTCCATTTGCCCAACTGTATGGATCTGTTACACAGCAGCAGAGATGGAAAGTACTGTTACAAAGAGCATCCATAATTCTAGCCCCCCGCACCAAAAAAAGAGGCAGAGGTAGCATCCACTACTGCATATGCAGCATCCACTACTGCATATGCTCTCTTAAGCTAATTAAATCAGATTGTCTGTGTCAGTGTAGTGCTGGAGTTGCTGACTCAATAAATAACCAGCCACTCACTGACAACGTGGAATCTGTATTTAGACATAATGTCAGGGAGGGAGGGTTACTTTTTATTTTGTAGCAGTGCTGCATAAATAAAATTATTTCAGTATTAATTACATCATCATTTGGAGTTCAATGCAGTCACTTTGAGCTGTGAAATCTTAAAGGGAAATGACACCTTAGTTAAAAAAATATGCAAACCATTGTCTAGTTTGTTTAATCAGGTTGCAGCCGGAAGACAGACTAATATTGCCATAGAAATCAGATTTACCAAAACAAAGTGCGTTGAAAAGAAAAAAAAAATCATGTTGTTTCAAAAGATACCAGCAGAATCTAACAAAAGGAGCTGTACTGTACGGATATTACCACAAAGAATTAACTGTGGGAGCGCTATTCTATCTTAATCTTTCAGCAGCCCTGCTTTATGGAGGCCCTGGATGCTCACAGCAAGAGATGGTGAGATGACAGAGAATCAACAAATGGTGAGACTCAATTCTGGAGAAAATAATCCTTCTAGAAAACAGGTGCAGAAATTAAACGATTTGAACACAGGAAGTGAGGCTTGGTCATCTGTTCATTTGTTCTTTCAAGCCTTTCTTCAGTATTAAAAAATATGGTTCAAATTACAGCCTTCTGTACACGATAATGGTAAGAGGATCTCCGATTTTGTATCGGATATAGAATCATTATCAGTTCTTAAAGAGCTGCAGAAAGCACTGCTTACTCAAAAAAACCTTTATTTTAGCAGCAGTTTTTATTTGCTTAATTATAAAAATAAGAATATCCTCAGTTTGATATTTCCAGGCCTAGTCTGTATGTGATATTTTGTACATAGGGGGAGTTTGAGTGAAAATGACTTTAAGATGAAATTTAAAAAACATACTTTCAGGTGCACAATTTTAATGGTTGATATTTGGGAGGGATGTTGCTATAGCTAAACTGGCTAGGAAATCAATGGAAAACAGGATTTTAAAGTAGCTCTTACTGCAAGTGCCTTTGAAAGGCACCGTGATTATTAGTTTTACTTACTCAAAGAGGAAGATTTGTCAGGCTCAAAGAACAAAAATAGAGAGAGATTGAAGCATATTCAGCATAGGTCCCGATGCTGCAAACTTTAAAAAAAGTATTGAAATGGGCTACTCCCATGCTTAGTTTTAAGCACCTGCATAAGGTTTTGCAGCATCTGACCCACAGTTACATCTTCAACTTTTTACCAAAGGCTCAGCAGTTAAGACAACAACTCTCCTTAGCGCAAGTCTTTAAAGACTCACAATTTCTACTATATTCAAGGACGTGCAACACCTTTTTACCTTGTACTTTTTGTCTGCTGAAGATGGAGGTTTTAACTGTACAGATCTGAGGGAGCGCCACATTCCTCCCGGCAGGCGCCTTGGGAAAGCCTGCAGGAGAACATCCTTCCCAGCAGCGTTCCAAGCTTTGCCAGAGGCACCTGTAAATTTGCTAAGGATGAGAGGAGTCTTAACTCTTGTGAGAGTACATGCTTGCAGCGATGATTTCAAGAAACTAGGGTTTCTGAAATCAGGACGTTGTGATTTATTACTGAGGTTACGTTTTTGTAGAAAATCTTATTCAACCAGCTGAAAAGTTTTAATCCACACTTGGCCTTCTGCCCACTTGTGTGAGAAAAACAAACCATATATGAGGTTTTCCACAGTCATGCTAACAGCCTGGCATTGTTTAGAGCCAAGTATAACTGAAACTGTTGGTTTAATTTTTTTAACATTTCTCCTTCCTGCCAGAAGCTTCTCAGATCCTTCTCATCCATACCTTATGGCCCATGCACGCTGCTTCAGCATCCAAGATGCCTCTGTAGCTTGGGACCTAATGAGGGCTGAAGAAGGGCTTTAGGAGCCCTTTCATAGGCTTTTTAACAGGGTCACAACAACTGAGGAAAGATCCTTGGATACTTTGTGGGGTGCATAGGTGGGAAGAGGTGCTCATTAATGCATACCTATATCCCACAGCTGTGGAAGGCAAGAGGTATCTTCTTCAGCAAAGTTACTGAGGTTTCTAGCAGAAGGCTTTCCAAGATGGGTTGAGCACAATGTTTTTGCTAGGTAGTTGCATGCTGGCTACTTCTATTTTCTGTAATGTATACACACAAATGCCACTGCTTTACAGATCGGTAGACACTCCAAACACTGGAGGGTGAAGCAAATAAAAGTTTCAATATCCTCTGTGTAATTAAAAAAGATGTTTGGGAATATACATGTAAGAATCTAACCTGAGAAATTGAAAGATGCAGAGCAAATCACTAAAAACCAAAAGTACTGGTAAAAAAATTTAAACTAATAATTTTACCTCTATTGCGAAGAACGTGTGTTACAATATACCCTATAGTTACCTATACATAATATACTTTTCCTTATATAAAAAGTAACACTTCTCCTACTACATAAACTCAAATACATCATTATTTACGCCTGAAGAAAAGCCATGAAAAGTAGTTTAAAGTTGCTGTTGCATATCTACAACATAATACAAATTAACCCTGAACATTTTCTGCTGTATACAAAAAACTGAGTTAGGTTTTGCAATTAATTGGCTTTTATCAGAATTGCTTTTCAGAAATGCTGTATTACAGTCTGAAAAAAAAAAGCATATAATGTGTGTTTAGTCAAGACATATTGCTACATATGTAATTATTAAAAACCAATATGTATTCCAAAAAGAAGACAGTAGAAAATACAGGTTAATAAAAATAAAAAAGACTATTTTAATTTTAATGTAAATATGAAAGGAGAAAAATAACATATGGTACTTAACATAGATATTATGATCACATCTACAATGTTCAGCCAGATCAGGAGTCCATTTTACGAGGTACTGTGAGAACAAAGTAAATGAGTCTCCTGATTAAACACAAAAAAAAAAAAATCAACAAAACCCTAACAGACTAAAGACAAATCATTTTGGCTACAAGACAAACACGTGGGTACGAGAGAAATAGGCCAACGTAAAAGGTAGAGAGAGAATTCTACAGGACCCCTTCCTCAGTCCATGGCCCAAGGGCTTTTTGGGGCCCACCAAAATATCCATGCTGAAACCTACTTCCTCAGAAAGATAGATGAATTGCTCTCACAGTGGCAAAAGTCATCCTTGTCTGTTTGTAGCTGAGTAGACAGTTTCTAGCTTCTGTTCACTACAAGTTCTAGTACAGCAAAGCTAAACCTTCCTATTTTATGCACCATCAAGTTTATAGCAATAGGAGGAAAAAAGAAGTCTTCTTGTTTTAAGATATGGAAGAGAATACATGCCTACAAGATGAAGTGATAGGGCTCGGTGACTTTGGGAGATGCTTTCAGGTTTACATTTCAGGTTTATAGTCCTAATAGAGTTTAGTAACGTTAACATTTGCAAATTATTGGGTTTTATTGTCACCTTAATTTGAAGGAATTTATTCTGTGCTAAATTTAATTTTGATATTTGAAATATATTTTTGCTACCTACTCTGTTGTATAAAAAATGCTTGCTTTTTTTAATTGCTGATTGCGTAGAAATATGAGATGCCAGTTGTCTCTTGATTTTACTGTTTGGACTCTTAACGTGCTCGTGTGATCTCTGATTACAATTAAGCCTGCTGACCTGAACGTTCCAACTCCAAACTACTGGTTAGTGTAAAGAGGTATTTTATAAAACCCTAACCTCCCAATCCTTTAAACTGTCTGAAAATCCTTTTTTCTTCCAGTCACTGAACTTCAATTTGGTAATGTTATTAGCTCACCAGTCGCTAGAGATATTCCATAAGAACTTAAGCAAAATGTACAACTTCATGGCTTTATGGCTTATAAAATGTACAAGTTCAAATGCTTTGTTAAATGTGCAACTATTGGAAGGCTCTGAAGTACACTTAAGAGTAAAACAACAAGCAGCACAGCAAAAAAAGCAACACTGCTGTAGAATTTTACAGTTACCTGTAGAAGAAAAAAGTGAAATCTTCATTTTTAGCCTATTCTAAACAATAAATATGTCTCTTTACAGTCAGAACTGGATGGTCAACTAATAAATTTTACATCAAAAGGAGCCCTGGGGTTTCAACATCCAGTGAGGTGAGTTAAATCCTGTCACTTGATACAGGAAAAGTGACACCTTCTAAGGCAAGACTTATTCCTTCTCGGGAGAAGTATCAGTTTGTCTCTGGAGTATCTCTTTTTAGTGATGCAGTTTAACTACTCACCAGACTCCATCGATTTTTATCCCTGCACAAGGAAAGATGCTCAGGCTGAACAGAACCTGAAACAATATGCTAATAACAAAAATCAGCAAAAAGTAATCTTAAAGGAAACAATGTTCTTCTGCCTCATCTAATTTATATTTACATTTATTAATATGATAACAAGCCCACAAAGCCCAAATAATTAATGTGAACAGCTGCTAATGGAATGTGACTTGTTACAGATCTGCGTCAAGCTTGCTTAAATTTACTCTTATTAAAAGTTGAACTCCAGGTGCAGCTTTTCCTGTGTTTGGGGGATTTATAAGGGTTTTCACCAACATTTGGATTCTTTAAGGCTTAATGATGTAGAAACTGCTGATTTGGACTTTTCATTTAGAGGAGGAAAATTAATGGAATATCCCTCTTCTTTACAATCACTTGTTTTTATAAAAGTTGTAGAAGCTTAAATTCTGTGTGACCTTTATCACTGTCAAATTTAATTGAAAACTGGCCAAAGGGGAACAAAGAGGAAGCGGTGTGCATACATATGCACACAAAAAACAATACATATGTGTATAGACCCTGTAAGTTTTGCTTTAGTGGGAAAGCTGGTGAAAACCTGAAATGTAAATTAACACATTTATGATTTCCACACAAAACAATATGAATATTGAAATAAATCTCTCTCAGTGTACACCTCCTCCTCCACCTGGAGACAATAAACCCGCTAAGATCAACCTCTGTGCAACAGGCCACCCACCCCAATCTTAACCTGGTGTCTTAATCTGAATCCCAGAACATTGCTCAAACTTCTCCCAGTTGCACAGGACACTTCCATTCTGAACTGTGCTAAAAACCAAACCAAACCAACTCATGCACGTGTCATTGCCCTAGCAACACTTTGTCAGGGTGGGACCTTAGATAAATCCAATACAAAATATGCCCAGAGCAACTGAGGTAACTTAAAATCAACAGTACCTTTTAGTTAACAACTTTTATTTTAAAAGACAAGGAACCCTAGGATTTTTCTCTCTCCAAAGAAAGATAAAAATAGGTTTTAATACTCAAGCGAGCTTAGCTGGGAAAGTGTCACATAGTTTTACTTTTTCTCTTAAAATATGTTTTCTTATCAGACTTTATTTGCCCAAGTCCAAATCCCAAAAGTTTCTTAATAACATCGGAGAGAAGGTGCTGGCAAGTTTTCCAGTACAAGCTACAATTCACTTCTACAATGATGATGCCGACTCTGAGGAAGATGAAGAAGAAATCAGTTCACCTAATAACAAACAGTGGTCAGCCTTGACAAACACAAAATAAAAATTAAAAAAATCAAGAGATAAAAAAAGAACTGTCAGAAACATGTGGACAAACATCTGACTGAACAAAGAAATACATCAAAGCTCATATGAAAACTATTTATAACTATCTTACCAAGAAGAATGAGTCAATGCAGCTGGAAACTAAGAGGAAATACTTTTGTGTTTTGAGAGACTTTTAAATAAAACCCTGAAGCTGAACAAAAGATTATAAGGTTTAAATCAAGTTGGTTTAAGTAACATGGATTAAGAACATTAAGAGCACTGTATTTAGTTACTCGTTATTTTTGACATTGCAGTCCTGATAAAATGAAAATAGGATTGATTACGAGGCAAAATAGAATATGACATACAGCCCCAAAATAACCCGCAGGCTTTGAAACACACTGTTTGAATTGAAGTAAGAAATTATTTAAAATGCAAAGACTATTGCTTATTAGCTCCATGGGGCATGTTTATTCTGATATAAATGCTGTATGCCAAATTGACCTAATCCATTTCCAGTATAATCCCCTGTCAAGAAAAGTTCTAAATGGCAGTCGTGATATTTTCTGGGGTCCTGTCATTCTGTTATCAGATTTCCCCTCTGTAATCAGAAAAGTGCCGTTTTGTCAGTCAGGAAAAAAATTGACCTTGATTAAAAACTATGATTTAATTTAATGACACATTAAAACATGCATTACTGCTACCTTTTTTTCGTCACCACAATATTAAAATCTTATTTCTACAGCTTAGTGCGCTTGAATCTATGATTTTAATATAACTGACCTACTGTTGATTCCCATCTAGTGGGGTTTGGATGTGTATCTTACTACCTTGATATTTCTTTTAAATTGATGCTCAGGAAGACTTCAGTTACTAATTTTCATAAGCATGTTTATGTTATGTACAATTTAGACACATTTATTCCAACACGGTTATTCTTCTAGCAAAAACTGCTTTTTCAGTACAGTTTATTTCATTCAGAGAATTGGCATAATCTGTTGTGCTTTTGTTTGCATAAATTGGGTATGCTCAGAGAGTTTGCCAGTACTTCTCTTGCTATACCAGCATTTTTTAATTAGCTGAAGGATTAGCTATTTAGCCCCACTATGTTTCAGAGTTATTGTGCTTCAGGTATCTTATCTCTACCCAAAACTGCCACAGTTTCCCCAGAGACAAGGCAAAGGCAGAATCCAAGATTCCTGGCCTTCTCTAGACTACTGTTGGTGGTATAGATAAGGGAGACAGTTGTAAGAACCACTTAAAGTGTGTGTCAGATTTTCCTCTTAGTACAATGTACTGTCAAACAAAGCAATAGCATTATAAATTGTAAGTCTAGCAAATTAGGATTCCAAATGAATGAACATATTAGAATGGAGGATTTTTTTTAAATTCTCCATTTACAAACTAAAAAGTGATCTATTAATTAAATTTACCGAAGGACACAGATTAGAAGAACTAGTTGAAACTGTAAAACCTGGTATAACACATGAAAATTCAGCTTTTACATTTCACTCATTCATCAATCTCTACATCTTCACTTCCCAACATATGGAACTAAAATACAGACATTTTAAAGGTCTTTCACTTCTCTCACAAGATATCCTAAAATTATTTGTGCTCCACCTTCATCATTATTCAGTCCGTAGCACAAACAGAAAAGCATCCAAGATCACTTAACAGGTCAGCGATTACGTACTCCCTACAATGGTCAAATTATTGTACCTTAAGCCTCAACTTCTTTCTTGTAAGCAGCTCTAGTCTTCATCAATGCTCAACTGAGTTCACTCCCAACATCTGGAGTTCTGCCCTCATCTCAAGTCCTGAGCAGGGCTTTTCCCCACCTTTTAAGACACCTCTGCGTGCATCTGTGCTGCTATTTTAATCTGTGCTATGATGCAAACCAACCTGGTTACTGCTGAATTGCTCAGGCCTTCATTGAGGGTCGCTGGAGTCTGGAGGGATGTGTTGAGGGAACCATCTCCATCCCCTATGAAAACAGCGGTTACCACACAATCCCCACACAGCATGGTGCTCCCTCACACACACACTACACTGAAGAGCCATTTGCCTTACACAGATATTGTCACCATTTAAGGATCCATTACATAAAAGAAACACTCTGCAAGTCATTCCTTGGTAGTCCTTACTTTTCTATTGAGACCATGCTGCCTGTACTTCCTCCTTTACAACTTCTCTGCCCTGTCCTGCTGGGGCTGTGGTTACTCTTTAGAAAAGCATCAGATGAGACCAGTGCATGCGTGTGGACACAGATGCCCAGCAAGAGCGGGTGTTACTATTGTTACAGGGTAGCAATGAGGAACCAATACGCGCAGAACCACGCGGCATGAATGGAGGCCAGCGTCAGTTGCAGCTGGGACTGATCTTCCTGCAGGAAGGAGAGGTTTTGAGCTGGGGGGATTAGCATCAACAGGTGGGACTATGTGTTGACGCTAAGGATTGGTTATTAACTTCAGACGGAATCTATCTTCAGAAGCTCTACCTGAAAATGCAGTAACTGCAGCTTGGATGGCCAGCAGAAGTTACCATGTTTTCAGAAGGACAGAGCTTTTGAAGGTCTGTGTCTGGAGTTAATATCCAATCTTCAGCATCAACACATCGTCTTCCAGGCACTCGCTCCACTGGTGTGGAGCTTGGTTGTCCTGCCTGTATTCTCACCAGCTGGCAGTACACCAGTCTGGAGTGGCAAGTGGCTCACTGAGATCTGTGAAAAAAGCCTCCAGCACAAGCGTCAGCAGCATGCCAGAACGCTGCCAGGGTCTAAGTCAATTTTTGGTTGGTGAAGTCTGCTGAATATCTTGAGAAATGAAAAGCATTGGTTTCAGTGTACTAACAATTTTTCAGGAGTGTTGGTAAAGAACCTTTGGTCAGTAGAAGCAGCTTTAGATGGCATAATTAATAAAACAAATAACACAAGAGAACAGATACAGCATGGACAGTGGCCATACATACTAACAGAACGACCACACCAATACTGCATGGCCATCTTATTCCAATTTTCCCGGTAACATGTCCAGACAGAATCTGAACATTTTGAACTTGTCCAGAATTTCCAGACTTACAGCAAACCAAGTGGGACAGTAGCTCCATTAAAAATATTCCTAGGCAGAAAAGAGGAGCCGTTTTAGACAAATGCGGGATGTTTGGAAATCCCAGACAAGTGGCCACTGAATAAATGCAGATTGACTACCCAGAATGCAAGCCACAGGTCTGCTGTATCCTAGAAAATTATATTCATACTTTACATGAATGCAATAAAGAGAAGGGGGGGAAAGATGATCAAGTATATAGGTTACACAAACAACAAAAGAGATCGGAACTTTTCAGCCTGGAAGACATGACCGAGTATATAAACATAGTCTTTAATATCTTGAGTGGCTTGGAGATGGCGGAGAATGATTGAACATGGAATGAAAATAGTGAGCAGCGAGTTTAAAACAAAAGGAAGCACTTAACTCAACTTGTGATTATGCTGTGATGTTGTTTAAACTAAGACTTTACCTACTTACAAAAAGTAAATGAAAGATTTTCATAAGAAATATACAAAGATACAGCATCTGGCTCAGAAGTTTCACATTGTTGCAGGCTGGGGAAGCATTCTGGGGAAATACTACTAGCTTCTTGCCCTCATCTTTGCTCTCACTACTATCGCAGGCACTATTAGCCAGTGTTGGATGCAGGATATTAGTTGTATCTTATCTTTGATCCTGCATGAAACAGCCCTTTTAGTGTTCATAAATGGGCTACATCCTGGATGCTTCAGATGTAGATTTAACAACATAAGCAAGTGCTGTTACAAATCTACATCTCTGAAACAGAAAGAAGTATCTTAAGAGAAGTGTGTTCTTTAAAACAGTAGAACAGACACTGTTATTAGAAAAATATAATCAGATAAGGGATGACAGTCTTAGCAAAGGCTGTTAGAAATATCAAAATAAATAATCTTGCACATCTGCTGAGGTCTGACAACATTGTATTGGCCTAAACTGATTCAATTTCTCAGTCTCTGCTACACATTCCACTTGGTTTCCCTTGTATTGTCAAATTCCATTTTCAAATTAAGATAATATTACTGTACTATTGACCTGACTGGTAATATGTAACTACATTCATTAGAGGAAGCCAAAACTGTATTATCCTGATTAAATAAATAAAACCTGATTATCCATCAGGTCAGCATTTTTTTTTGTCAAATAACCGACTGTCTTTTCATGTTACAAGGTCAACACACCCTTATTTGCACACTTAAATAAAATGTGCATTGTGATCCCCTACGAGTTTGTTAATAATTAAGAGAAGACTAAAAGTAATGTACTAAAAGTAATACAGCATCTCTGTTATTCAACTGCAGTTAAGTTTCAGTTCTGGTTTGTTACTTCATCTGTGATTTGACCTTGTTAAGTTTTCAGTGACCTTAGAATAATCCGTCATTTACAGGAAGAAGGTAACAAAGCATCCCCAAAGAACAAGTTTATCGTGAGCTTACTACTTCAAAGACAGGACTAGAAACATAGCATTTCACAGATTAAATTGTTGGCTCAGGATCTCTGTTCCACAGAACTTCCCTTAGTAGTTCAACAGCTATAATATTTCCAGCAAAATGCCACCTTTCAATTTCCATTGTCTAAAATTATGATAGTAAAAGACAAATTAATGTTCCACTGGTACATGAATGCTGGAGAGGTATCTAGACATCGTCTGCAATTTTATATTTCTGCTGCATGTATTCACATGAAAAATCAAAATTAAGGTATGATCATAATTCTATTTCTAAGCTCTTTTAAGACAAGCTCCAAGGGAAGCATATCCTCGCATGACATTAAAGTTTGTTGAGTGTTCTTTCTAAATATGATGCAGTAATAATTTGGATTAAGAGAAAAAGAACTATCATGGGAACAATTTTTTTTCTAAGCTACATTTATATCGAGAGAATAACAATAGTAGCGGGACTAAATTGCCACAACTGAGAAAAGGCAATCTTCACGATAGCTGTTTTATGAGTTCGACACAAAATCCATCCGATTCACTGAAACAGCTACCATTTAATTACGCTCCATAGAATCATGCTTTCCAGACTGGATTAATCTATCAGCTGCTTTTAGCAAAAGGCTCAGAATTAAGTTGATACATAAACTGCACAGCATACAAACAAAATTTACTTTGGCAATCTCTCTGTACGGAAACTGGTAGAACAAGACTAAATGCTTCCAAACCTTTCTCCTCAGAATACAGTTCAATTCATGAATAGAGGGAGAGATACAAAAAACTCCATTCACCTCAGTTGTTCTAGAGCTGACTGGAAATCTAACAGTACAGCAGCAAGCAGGACTTTGCATTAAACGTCTTAGCCACTCAGAGTCAAGTGCCCATGGAAAAGGTGCATTATGGAACAAAATGTATTTACACAAAATCATTTATTAACTATTCTGTTTGTAAGTCAGAAATACTTTATCATTTACACCCACAAATGAAACTGAAGTCCACAGAAACTGCTTGGTAAAGAAAGCAAGTATTCAAAAAGTCTTTTGAAAAACAGTTTTAGTGGTGAGTTTCTCATTGTATCTGTAGGTGGGAGCTTCGGCATGAATGTGAATTAAGTATTAGAGAAACACTCTATTAGGGCAAAGACTCTATAGCTTCTTATCACTCATAAAACTGAATTGCTACAGATAAGAGCCAAGACATTCATTTGTTACACTCTCCCGGGACAGAAGGCTGGAACAGGGGAGAAAAGGAAGAATACTTGAACACTACTTAGACTGTCTCACCATTACCTCCATTCTCATACTTAATTTTTGTCAGAGATGGTAAGTTCACTGTTTCTACAGTTATGATCTCTTCTCTTCATTAAGGTATCTTTTTGGCCTAACTTTGCCCAATTTAACTTACAGCATCTTAAGGTCCGCTAAAAAGAACAACAAAACCTGTTAGTATTACTTTACCACTATCTTGCCTTGTATATGCTTTCCTTGCCCTTGGTGGCAGAGTTGTATTTTTACATTGAGGTGCTGGAGCATGTCCGGAGAAGGGCAACAAAGCTGGTGAAGGGTCTGGAGCACAGGCCTTATGCGGAGCGGCTGAGGGAACTGGGGTTGTTTAGCCTGGAGAAGAGGAGGCTGAGGGGAGACCTTATCGCTCTCTACAACTGCCTGAAAGGAGGTTGTAGTGAGGTGGGTGTTGGGCTCTTCTCCCAAGTAGTTAGCGATAGGACGAGAGGAAATGGGCTCAAGCTGCATCAGGGGAGGTTTAGATTGGATATTAGGAGAAATTTCTTCACGGAAGGAGTGGTCAAGCATTGGAACAGGCTGCCCAGAGAGGTGGTGGAGTCACCATCCCTGGAAGTGTTAAAAAAATGGGTAGACATGGCATTTTGGGACATGGTTTAGTAGGCATGGTGGTGTTGGGTTGATGGTTGGACTGGTGATCTTAGGGATCCTTTCCAACCTTAATGATTCCTAGTTTTTACTTTCATTAAAAAATAATCCAGCCACCATACCAGGAAATATGAAATTATTACTCTACCCTTAACTGGTTTAGGGGTGGACTTGGTAGTGTTAGGTTAATGGTTGGACTGGATGATCTTAAAAGTCTTTTCCAACCTAAACGATTCTATGACTTGCATGACTCTAATCCCAAAGTTTTTCTTTTAATACTTCTCAATTTGAACATAATCTGTGTTGTTCCTACCCTTCCCTTCAGAGCGAAGATGGAAAGAAGAGAGACAGACTCTACCACCTTTACACAAATTTGGGAACCACAGCTGTATTATTTCTTATGGCATGCAACCTTTTCATTTGAAACAGTGCAACTTTGTTGGTCTTTTATGACATGTTTACACACTCATTCATTCAAATACCATTTGGGGGGAACCTGTCTTACAAGATTACATTTAGAGCAAGATGTGTAAAACACCATCAGTCTGCAATATGGTAAAAACTGCAGAAGAACCCTAGAAGGTGCACTAGAAAGCAGGGCTGAAGTTTCATCATTTGCTTTATCTCAGCAGGGACAATGCAGTTGGTCTAACTCTACTAGTTACTACTGGTTGTGCAGTAACAATACGCCATCAATAAGTCGGAAGGGTGAAAACAGGGGCAAATTTAGGTTTTTGCCTTTATTTATTTTTTTTCCTTAATCTCTGAGAAGAATGGATACCTGATAGCTAGTCTTTGAACAGGTATGTTTTGTAAAGAAAGGCACTACTGGCAACACAGTTCAATCATTTCAGGTTTTTTTCTGCATAGTATCTAAGGCAAAATCTACATAAATCCCACTAAACTATAGCTGTAAGTGTGCTGTATAATTACGAAAGGCAGAATCCTCTTCTCTTAGCTGGCAGGGTTGCATATCTTTTCCTTAATCACAGTCATAGGTAAGACCATGAAATGATGGATCCCAAACACCTGCAATATCCTACAATATATTGATTAGCCCCTATATACTGTGTTACCTGGTTTTATTTTGATCACAGAGGCAATTTCTGAAGCGTCAAACATTGCTCCTAAGTTGAAGAAAAGGTCACTACAGTGCCTTTGAAGCACCGCTGCACAGTAGTGACAGAAAAGCAAAGATTGAGTTTCATGCCTGCAAGTTTTACTTAAACAAATGGCTCCAGTTTGCCTACTCACTTAGGTGCCTCTGTTAGTTTTCCCATAATTGTGAGGTCTGCACTTAAATGAAACGGCAGATTCATCACTGATACAATCTTTGTCCAAGGTTTACAGTCCTTTAATTTGTGTGCTTTCAGGGCTTGAGGGCATTTTCCAGTAGCTTTTCTTTATCCTGAAGGGATTTGGGTATCCTTAACAGGGGACTGAATTAATCCTTACATCAAACGATACCAGAAACATGGCCTTCAATTGTTGTCAATTTAGAATTAAAAACGGAATTGCTTTCTCAGAAAGCAAGAAGAACATAGAACACAGGCAGAAATTACACAGAAAAAAAAAAAAAGATTAGTCAATACTTTAGTGTCTACAATGTGATTAGAGAATTGACAAAAGCATAAATACATTTTCATGTCTGTTGACCATAAAATCTTGAATTCACCCTATATACGGGTGTCTGAGCATGTAAATTAAAATTAATAGAAGGGCAAAATCGTGGCAGGAGGGGGAAATAATAGCAACTGGGGGCAAACTAAAAAACAAAACTTCACTAAGAACTCTGCAACTATCAAACAAAAATACATTGTACTAATTTACAGTCATTAGGCTTAGCTACAAATACTCATTCTTATGAAATGCCCCCAAACAATATACCTAAAGTCTACTATTTCAGAGTGAAATGTTGAAAAGCATTTTTTCGTTCATTAAGAAGGTATTTTTCTCCTACCTATAATACCTAGCATGTTTTTTTTAATTCAAATGCAGGCGAAAAAACCAGCATGCTAAAGGTTAAAGGACCAAGAAATGACAAATTTCATATTCATACTAGATTGATTGTTACCATGCCCTAAGACTTCCCACAGCAACTGATGGTTGTTTTGACTGATTTCTAAAGAACTGGCCTAAGATTCTTCACACAAATTTTCAAAAATTTCTTATTGTCTTTTAATGAAATCGTGATGTTTTTAACTAAATTCTCTGCTGGCCAGAAGTTAGCTTACAGACCTAACAAACAGTAATGGGGCTCTATCCACTGGTCTTTATAGCCAAACTAAATAACCTTGACTACTGAAGATAAATGGATTAAAACCAGTAATAACTGGGTTTGTGACTTTTGGAAGAAAGGAAATAAAAATGTGTCTCTGCTCAGCAATACATACATGAAAGAAAATTCACTGTTTAAGAAACATCTGAACCATTGCCATAACAAGTTACCCTGCTCTGTGCTATAACCTAGACTGTAAGATGGAGCTGCTGGTTCCTGTATTTCCAGAAATTTCCTTGAACCCAGTCTTCAGTATTCTTAAGAATGGTTAAAAAAGTATGTTATTTCAAGACTTGTTTCAGAAAATCTTCACAACCCACCTTCCTTATTTCTGGTAATCTTGGTATTTTAATAAGCCCATCAATCTGGGGAAAAAAAAAACCAAACACAATACAGTTTGCTCACTAAAGAATTGTGTAAAGACAAATGGACCACTATACACCTTTATTCACCCAGGACAAATATCACAGAACCACAGAAAAACAGCTAACTTTAAACAAGTAAATATTAGCTGCATTTTATTAATATTTACAAATGAAAACCGTATATTTACAATGGAAACACTTCAAATTAACATAACTTGTAAAAAAAAAGATCCTCAAGCACTTGACTAGCGGAACACAATTTGTCTCCCTGAATTCAAAGGGAAACAGAAGTAAGCTATGTCCAAAAGCTATTTCTTTCACTCTCAGAGGGAAATTACAAGCAGAAATCTACAAGTAATAGAACGCTATTTTAAACTCACAAGAATGGTTAAATAAATTAATGAGGCTTAATTTCATACCAATGCAGGTTATTAAGGCGTACACATAATAATGAAATAAAGCCATCTCAATGAAACGTGTTAACTTCAATTTAGTTAGAAACTCAGGAAAAAAAAAAAAAGCTTTGTTCTACAAGCAGAAAGTGTTGGGGTTTTTTTAGCTTGGAGAGGTTTTGATTTTCCTTATGTAACACTTTTATTAATCCTTTATTCAAACAGATCTTAATAATGACTATATACTATTGCAGATTCCTTTTTCAGGAAGGAAAAACATTCTGTTTACTTCACTGATGGGAATATCCCTCAATGCTGGAATTGCTTCTTCTTGAAATGTCTTCTGTTGCTGTTTTTTTGCATAGTTATCTACAGGAGACAATGAGAACATTCCACATATTAAAGACTTATTTTTCTTTCAAGAAATGTTACATAATGCAACACTGTATAGATTTAGCTACTGTAAGTGATGCTGAAAACCCCATCTTGCTGAGGTATAATGAGATGGTCACCAGAAATGTTTTACATCAACATATATCAGCAGAGCCCTTGAAGAAATCAACCCTACCCTCCTGCTGAAATCACCATCTGTGACTTTGCTTGGTTTAAGGTGCTGCATGACATTAAACTGTAACTACCCAAAGATAAAAAGAACGAACAAACCAACCAACCACCCCCCAGTGAACAGCTCAGTCTGTAGTTTGAACACTTTTTACTAGGATTTCCACTGAGAGATGCTGCCGGCCCTCCCTTTATCTTGGCTGTTTGCTCCTGTCACTACACAGCACCATTCCTAGAACAGCATAAACGTTTTTGCAGGTGCACTTTGAACACAATTATGGAACTGCTCCCTCTGAAAAAGAAAATTTTCAAATACAGTTTTTTTTCAAACAGAGTAGGTCCCCCATCCCACCTGCCATACAGCCACACAAACTCTTGTGTTGACACCAAATGAGAGGGTGACATGAGAGTGTGAATGAGTAGCCAGAACACGGGGATGACTACATGGCACTTCTTGACAGAAGCACTGGAGTAATGCATTTGAACCACAGCCTTGACAGACTTTTTTCCTTAGCAGTTCAGTGTAATGTAATACTATGTACGTAGTTTGTTAAAACAATGCAACATCAGCAGTCTTAGCAATAGGCAACTTTCTTGCCAAATTTTACAGTCGGCATTTTTTCTAACGAAATTGGCCACCTGCAAATAGTGGTGGAATTCCTCATGTGGAGGAAGATGCAGCTGCCTGGAGAATATTGTGAATGCCTAGAACAGGTCTGCGTGGCAGGAGTAAAGGCGACACAAAAGTTGAGAGAAAAACAGTAACAGCTTTTTTTAGACAGGGAATTACTAACGTATCTGATCAGGTCTCAATCCTGAGTGTCCTCCTTTGCACCACCTTGACTCTGCATGCCTTCCCACTTCTGCCCCTGCCAGGTAGATACTCCTGCTCTTCTTCCCATGGCACTCTTCACCGGTTCCTAACACAAGGTATGCACCTGGGAGAGCTTTATACGCCTAACCCCTGTCCCTCTAACGTTGCCTGTTTTACTAACAAAGTACACTTTACTAGTTGGAAACCACTGCCATAAGATAGCAAAGAGGAAACAGTCAGGCTTGTGGCTACCCTTTCGCTCTAGTACTTCAGTACTTCCAAGAACTCCTTTTCTAGATCAGAATATTTAAATGCTTAAAATTTGATTTATATTATATATGGCAACATACATATTTACAGAAATTATCAGTTAAGTATCAAAATTAAAAAAAAAAACCCAAACCAAAAAAACCCACACCAATAAAATTACCTGTAATGGTATGTGTGGAGTTAAGTGGAGCTGTACTCATCATGTTAATACCAAAGAGTAATATATAACCAATTCCTATGGCAACCAGTAGGTACGCTGGCAAAGCAACTGCCCAGTACCTGAGGGAAAAGATTTTAAAATTTACATATCATAACAACAAGTGCCTAATGATATAACAGTTTTAATGTAGTGGTTGTATCCAGCACAAACTTAGCCACGCAGAAAAGAAACAGCACCTCTGAATATGCACCCTGGTCCCTCCCATGAAGATTACTGACTACAGAGTCACTGTAGCTAGTTTGGTATAAATTGTCAAATAGACTCCTTACAGAAGGTTCTTTTTTAATTACAGTTTAACATTTACTGTATTTTCATCAACAAACTTCCTGGAAACAAAATAACAAATTTATCATAAAACATTCAAATACTATTTCTTTCATTACACAATGAGAAATTTTCACCATAGCTACTTATCTACACAAAATAATGCTTCACAAAGATTACAGTCCTTTACCATCAGGAAAAACTGGATTAAGTACAAGACCACTATTTAAAAACACATTTTGTTATTTGAAAATAATTAAGGGTATCCTATACTCACACATATTCAGGCTAAAGAGTTCAACTGGCTGAACTTACTTTTGAGGCCAGTACGTTAGTCCCAATGAGAACAGCCAAGTCTCAGGAACATATGCCCAGATAAGGTACAACACTGCACAAAAGAATTAAGAAGTCATAATAGTACAACTGATACTGTTCTAGACTTCCTAAGTTTTAGAACAATATTTCCCTACTGATACATCATACTGAGACAGTATTTTGCTTTTACACTATTTAAACCAAAATAGCTCTGCTATAGAATCTGCTTCTCAGACACAAAACCTGCTCAATATGGGGGCAATGTTTTATAGCTGGTTATATGATATCATTTTTATATTTGCTTTAACATTTAGTTTCTGATTTCCTATGTAGACAAGAATTTCTTGCATGTTGAACTGCAGAACAAAAAAACCTTCAGTAAAAGGATACCAAATGACACCGAATGCAGAAAATATTCAAGCAGAAAATGATCACACAGTGGGTCATTTGACGGAAAGAAAAGTCGGTAGAATTGCAGTGCTTGGATGGAACTGCTCAGAAGGAGTTACTGGAAATACTTTCCGATTCTTGGCAAGTTAATAATTTTCATGCCAACAAAACCAATACTGAGAAATTTTGCTCCCTAACAACAAACCCGGAGTAAGGTTTAACAAAACTTGAGGGCAACAGGTTAAAAGCCAATGACACAAGTTACCCAACTGCAGTGGCTTCCTGTGAGAAGAACAGAAACCAACTGGACTTTCGTTTCTACCTACTTTCTAAGGGTGAGAAAAGCTTACAGTAGGATCCTGGTTTATTATTTGACTACAGTGTATTTGCAGCACCTTTACTTGTGTTGAAAAACTGTTCTCGCCCTCTCAAGCCTTGATCCTCTGTGGGCACGCAAGATATCCCCAGTGAAATGCTAAAGCACCTGCCACACCAGCAAAGAAATGCTGGTATAACCCTAATAATTTTACACTGCAGTTGACCAGACTTTTTTTTTTTTTAATTCAGTATTGAGTGGGGAAGGTTGCGCTACTACTATCTACAATGGTTACTGAATAGTGACAGTGTATACAATTCAAATAAGTTACTAAAACGAGAATGCAGAGAATTTTTAAAATTATTTGGCTCTGTAATACTATTAAAGACTCCATAATAACGTTAAAGACAGACAAGACGTGAGGAAATCACAAAAGGCAGTGGCAGATCTCTGCAACAACTGACAGGTCTGGCAAGTAATGCTCACTTAGTCCGTCCCCATACGCCCTTGCAATGGGCAGTTTAATACAATTTTGACGCTCTTCAGACGGCCGTGTCCGAATTACATTTGTCTTGGCGAGCGAGCTAACACTTTTCAGTGAAGTACTCGGTACCCAGCGTACTTACTAAAGCCAAACCGCGATCCTAAAAAAAGAGCAAATCCATATATTGCCCTTTCCGGCAGCGGGGCTGGGGAGTTTTCAACCATACTGCTCCCTTCCCTTCAGCTTCGGGGCGGGGGGGCGGGAGAGACGGCACCGATTAGAGGTTTCTCGGCAGGTCCCCCTCAGCGCGCCCCGCGCTGCTCGGGGCCGCGGGAGGCCCGCCCGCACGCGCCGCCGGTTTTGCTGCCGAGCCCACGCACGCGCCCCCCTCCCCCCCCCCGCCGCTTCAGCCCTGCGTGAGGGCGGGACACGCGCCTGCCCAGCGGCTCCCACCGGGCGCTTCCCCCCGCCCCCTCACCGGACACACAGAGGCCGCGGTGCTACCGACCCCCTCCCTCCGCCGCACCCGCCTCCTGCCCGCAGCCCCCCCGCCCCGCCCCGCCCCGCCCGGTGAAGCCGCTCTGCCTCCTTCCTTCCGAGGTCGCGGCCTGCATAAGGGAGGAAACCACACCTAGGACCTCCCCCCCCCCCCGCGCAGCAGGAGGAAGGCGGAGGCACCCAGCCGCGCTCCCTAAACCACCCCCCCCCGCCCCCCGGTACCGCGCGTCCGCCTCCCCGCCGGCCCGCATCTCGCGCATGCGCAGCCGGAGCGCCGCGGCCTCCCCGCCGGCTCCGGGCCCGCCTCGGCAGTGGGCGCAGGCGCAGAGCCCCTCCGGTGGCGGCGGGCGGGGAGCGCCGGCCGCTTGCCGCGCGTTGGCTCGGCCCCTTGACGTCAGGCGGCAACGAGCCAGTAGCCGGCGCCCGGCGGGGCGGGGGTGCGGGCGCGCGCGGCGGGCGGGGCGGGGCGGGGCGGGGCGGGGCTGGCCGGCGGGGGGCGGGGGGGAGCCGACTCGGCCCTGCGGAGCCGGAGGGGAGCGCGGCGGGCGGCTGAGGCGGCGGCTGGTGAGGGAGGGAGGGGAGCGAGCGAGCGGCGGGCGCTGGGGTGGCGGCGGGCACTCCCCTCCCGCCCCGTGCGTCGCCGAGCTCCTGACCCCCCTTCCCCGGTGGGGCTGGGTCCGGTGGGGGTGACGCCGCCTCTCCGGAGCCGCCGGCCGGGTGACGCCCGGCCCGGCCCGGCCTGGCCCGCCTGAGGCGAGGAGCGGTGCTGTCGGCCACGGGAGCGGCGGCGCGGCCCCCCCGGCACCGCTGGGGCTCCTTGCTGCGGGGAGGAGCGGGCAGGGGCCGGGCTGTCCCGGCGGGAAGCGCCGGGCTGTGACACGTCGGTGGCGAGCCTCGGGACTTCCGGGGTCTGACGGCCGCGGGGGGTCCGGCCGGGCCCCGCCTCGCCTCAGGCCGAGCTGGCGGGGCGGGGCGGGCCGGGGACGCGCGGCCTGGACGGGGCTGCCCCGGCGGAGCGTTTGGACGCCGCTCTCCCGGGATGTGGCGGTAGCTGCTGAGACGCTGCCCGCTGAGCCGGCCGGTAGGAGCTGCCCTGCCCTCTCCTGCCTGCCAGGTGGGAGGTGGCGTGCCGGAGTACTGCCAGGCGTCAGGGACTTAAAATTGAGTGTTGGTCCATTTAAGTAGCTTTGAACTGATGCGTTAGGTTACCGTTTTCAACACTGACCAATGCTCTGTAAAAATAAGAACATATATCCTCTGTGAAACTCCCGCAAAGTGTGACTGAGCGTTGCGATCCTTTGAAGCCCTGCAAAGCACGTGTTCCTTGCCTCTTGCCTTCCCCTCATCTATTTCTCATAATCCTTGTCTTTCAGGATCATGTACCATGGGTGAACCTATATCCGAATCTGAGTTTGCAGCCTTGGCTTTTTATGCTGGTGATAAATCTTGCTGTGAATTGGTAAGTAGGTTTGCAACTACATGAAAAACTGGCAAGATGTTCCAGTGGGGTTTATACCCAGATCTGATCCACAGAGTAATTGCTAGTGTTGATTAATTCAAATTGATGCAAAGGTACCTTATACCGCTGTATGTTATTCACCTGCAAAAGTACTAAGTTGTGGTAGAGCATAAGAGACTGTGTATCCTCTGTCAGGCAAGTGTTACTGAATGCATATACAACTATATAAAACTAGACAGTGGTGCATAGGTCCTATTATCAAAACTTGACCAACCTGTTGGCCGCATATCCAGGCCGTGCTTAGGATGATATACCTCACAGTGGCAGATTCGGTTCCTTTAATTGCAAAGCAATCGCAGCTTAGCTCATGTAAGTTCAAGTCTGCAAATTAACTGCAGAGTGTTCACCCATTCTTTGTTCTTCTTATCTCTTACAATTTTTTTTTTCTAGTTCTTTGTGCCCAATAAGGCCTGTGCTTTTTAGTTGTTTTCTTTTATTGTATTAACTGTAGCACTCCTCTGTTTTAATATTTCCAAGAATGGTTTCCTTGACTCTTATTTTCCCCTTCTTGCTATGCTTAAGGAGTCTTAGAAGACACTGTGGTAGTTAATCTTTCCGCTGCTTGGAGAGTTCAGTTATGCGTTATTTATCCTAAGTGTTGCTGTTGAGACATACAAACCAGCTGGTCTACTATTCTTCTTCCTATGCAGAAAGAAAAAGTATAGGTAAATTGAATAAAGCTGTATCTTTACTGTTACCAGTATAGTAGTGAGTCTCGGTGGAAATTGATTTTTTTTTTTTTTTTTTTTTTTTTGTGCTGTGGACAAAATAAAGTACTTAACAGTTGTGTTAGCATAAGATACTAGCTGTTTTAAGGTGATGTGTGTGCTGTGCTATGGAAAGAAAGCCCTTAATTCTGTGCAAGTGCTAAATCTTGGTTTTCAAGTTTGCTTTGGTGGGAGTACCACCTTGGCCTTGATGTATAGAGGGTGTGTGTGTGTGGGGGGGGTGTTGTTTGTTTTGTTTTTAAATATTGTAGCAAAATCCATGCTGTGGAGTGAGGGAGACATTCAGTCATCTTTCAGGTTTAGCTGATTTTGAAATAATAGTTGTTATTGAGTGGCCTGGTCTGTTAAATATGTTGATGCTATAATAACTTATTTTTGAGACTAAGCCTTGGTTTACAGGTAATGTTGTAATAGTTCAGAAATGCTACTTTGGGTGAAATCACATGATTGCTTGTCATCGCCTTAGGTAAAGTTAGTAAGTCGTCATTGTTCAGCATGCTAGTATTTCCAGAAAGTTTGCCACTGAAAGAATAAAGGTCTGTTAGAGAAACTTTATGTAAGATGTGTTTCTTAATTAGTTTGTTTTTATACTGTTCTCCAGGTATATTCAGAAATAGCTTTACCTTTCTTTGAAATTATAATGCAGCACTACATAAACATGATACATAGTATTTATTAAATGACACCTGTATAATGTTTGTTAAAATAATAGATTTTGTAGGATCTATAAAACAGAACAAAGTCATTTATTCTTCAGCTTGAGAGGCTCATATGGACTACTATGTTTTAAAGCCATTAAAGTATTGATACAGTGTGCTGCCATGAAGTATGAAATCAACCACTCCACTTATTTTGATATATTTATTTATTTAAATATACATGCACTAGCTGTCAAAACTTTACTATTTTTTGAAAACCTGTGTTGCCGCCTTAAACATGTTTCCTTATGTATTCCTGAACATTACATTGCAGCCTAGTACCCGATTTTGAATTATTAGTTTTTAGAATACTATTCTAGTGTGATTTAATCTATTGTTTAAACTAGTAAAAGTTTTCCCATCCATTTGTAACTATTAATTTGTGGACATTTTTTTAATGGATATGCAGGTAAACTTTTTTTTTCGTAAGACAGCAACTAAAACAGTGTTAAATAACTCTAGTAAACATGCTTTTTCCCCAGTTTGTTTTGTTTGCTTTTTGGCTGTGCTTAATGTGAATTATAAAGATTGGATCCAGAGGAGTTTGTCGTTTGGTAGTGCAAAATACTGCAGACTCTAAGCTTCCTTGTTTTCCTCAGAAAACCGTTGGCAGAAGTGCAGAAACATGCGAGAGAATAGGGAATACCAATAGTAGTTTATTCTTGGGGAAATGGGATGGGGGAAAAAAGCATGGGGTATTCACCCACCTCAGATTGGTCTTAGAAGATAACAAGATGCTGGTGAGCTTTGAATGAGCATTATTAACAAGTTGTAAAAAGCTGGTCAGAATGAGTAGGTACATAGAAATAATTTTCCTGACTAGATCCATGGTGTATGCATGAGTATTTCAGTTAATTACTAAATAATTATAGTTGATAGTAGTTAATAATTTTAGTTAATTAATAATTAATTTTGTTAATTAATGTGTCTGCATTAGGATTTTGGTTTGGGTCAGGAGAACGCTTTTGAAGCAAATATCCCAATTGTCCCTGTCTTTCACATTTTGGCTTACGTTGTGAAGGGGTCTTGGAGTGTTCTAGTGGGATTCATTGGGGATGAAACTAATCTAGAAGGTGCTTTTAAGAGTATAGGGGTAACATGCATCAACCACGAATAGGTGCTCTGTCTATGGAACTGGATTTGAACCAATCTTTCTAGTTTTAGTTTGAACTAGAACCCCCTGAGGAGCATATAATGTGAAAGTAGACTTCTCAGTACCAAATACTTTGCTGTACAGATTTGTTTCCTATTTGATCATGCTGCTTGCTTATGAAGATACAACCATAGACCATCTTTTATACTGGTCTAAATATGTTCAATAATTACCTTTTCTTGAGAAAAGGAATTGGTGACAGAATGTAAAAATCACTTCCGTTCATTCCTTTCCTGACGTAAACAGTTTATATTGGTTTAATATTTAGAAACATTTAAGCAATCATTGCTTATAGTTGATGTAACATGTCTGCAAGATGTGCAGTGTTAAAAAATATGTTTATCTTTAGGGCCATGGAGTGTTTGTACAGCGATCAACGCATAAGCCTAAAACAGGTATGCAAACTAAACCAATATTACATAACTTTCTAATGCACTTTTTGTGCTGTGTTTGGATCTTTAGATTGCTGTTTCACTTCTTTCCTTATTTTGTCTGAATAAGTAGAAAATTATTATTTCTGAGCAGAAGCATTGCTATGTTCTTTTACGCTAGAAAAATTCTCATCTTTTTGTCCTAATGTAATGTGCAGAAGACTGCTATACATTTGTGAGAACAGTGTAAATAGTCAATAATATGTACGTACATGCAGTCAATTAATGTTACGAGGATGGAGATTAAGGCCTGTGTTCATTACCTGTGTTTTAATTGTAGCTATTTTTTAGCTGTATAGGTCTAAAGACAACTTCAAGTTGATCTTTGTAGGTGAAGTTTTGCAGTTATAGTATTTTTTAAAAAAATTTCTAATAGTTGCAGAAAAGCAGGTGGCTCAAGAGTATGTCAAGTTCTTCAAAACTGTATTTGCTATACACATGGTAACCTGTAATATGTACGAAACTCAGATGAACACAGCCAGCTGTGTAAAATGAATTTTTGCACATACTCAGACTTTCAGGTAATACTGCTTCTGCTCTGAGAGTACTTGATGCCGCCTCAGTAGTCTAATAAGGATCTCTACCTTTTAAAGACAGTCTCTGAGGGAAGTGGATTATATTTTTGAAAGAGCTGTGCATCACACGCATAATGGCCTCTGGAAAAAAAAAAAAAAAGAATAATATTGATGATCTTTTTGTACCATGTTGCTACGTGTCACACTACTCTGGATTTATTGTAGAAAATAATTAAGTGGGTACAGTTAGAAGAGGCTCGTGTTTTATCTTGAAAATAGCATCACTTATAGCCATTAAACAGCTCACAGCCCTTGTTAAGCTCCTCATTTAGAAGCAGGCTGCATTTATTCATTTATAATGTATTTCGTCAATGAAATTCAGAACACAGGTAATTCCTTGAGCAAGGAATGTAAAGCCTGCCAGCAGGTCCCTGTTTTTACCTCCATATAAATTCCCACTCCCCCTTCAATTTATAAAAACCCTCAAGTTGCCAGATGTATTTAGAGTGTTCAAGTTTTCTTGTTTCGGTTAGGTAGTACTTAGGAATACAGTATGGAAATAACTGATGGTTTTGAATGTTTAGTTGGACTTTGATTACTTGTAGTCCCTGAATTGTGTAGTCTAATTCCTAACTGTTTTCTTGAAGATGTTGATCCCTGTGAAGTGTGGTGCAGTCAGCCGGTTGACATATTGCGAGAATATTGCAATGTTATTAAAATACGTATCTTTTGGCCTCTTCTCTTCAAAAGTGAAAGTAATTCTTTGGTAGCTGATTGGAGGTAAGTGGTCATGTTCTCGAAGTGATTTCATCAGCCTTTACTTTTTTTTTTTGTTACCCGTGAAATATTGTTGTATACTTTCAGTAGTGGTCAAACTGTCCGCAGGAATGTTTTTACCAGTGGGCTAAGTTAGTTCAGGTCAGAAGGCATAGTTCTTGAATATACAGAAGGAAATATTAAGAATGTGTTTCTGAAGTTTGGAATCTAAGAGTGTATTTAAGTACTTAAATGGATGCCCTTTATTTCAAAAGTACCAAAAGCTTTGCAGCTCTTCCCCCCCTACCCCGCAAAGGGCTTGATTTGAGTTCGTAACCATGCTCTTGCTTAGATCTAAATGCCGTAAATATTAGCAATTAAGACCATGTAACACAGTGTTATTTTTCTGAATAACAACTTGTTCTGGTTTTAAGCAGTTCACAGGTTTTAGACCGGAACTGGAAGAGACTCTGTGACTTAGAGGTTTTGGAAGACCTTGTTGATTTAATTAAAAAAGTTGTTGTAAGTACTATATTTTAACTTTGTATAAGTTTTCAAGTATAATAGGTTAATTAAATCTGTACCTTATGCATCTTGGGATTATATCTTAAATTAGACATTTCTTTTTGCTGAACTGAATAAATTGTCTGAAAGTTGAGTTGCAGCTTTCTAGAGAGAAAGTGTGTCACAGGCTTTATTACAGTTGGGATAACTTACTAAATATTTGCAGAGTCAATAATACAGTTGACTGGGGCCCTTGTAAATTGCTAAGAAAGAGAGTTATATCAGTGAGAAAAACAGCACCGTTCCTGGATGAACAAGTTAAATACTTTTGGTTTTTTCCCCTCAGTTATTTTTTCCTCATTCAAGAAGTGGTATTTAAAATTTGCTATTGTTGCTGACTTAAAACAGAAACATAACAGTGCAGAGGAGAGAATGATGTAAGAAATGTTCTCAGCAGCTGAAGGGGAGAGGTTTGTGGGGGTTTTTTTAAATTTAGGTATGACATGTTTTTAAAAAAACTTGTTTGTTGAAATTCTGTGCTGTTGTGGTTTAACCCCAGCTGGCAACTGAGCACCACGCAGCTGCTCGCTCACTCCCCGCCCCCTGGTGAGATGGAGGACAGAATCAGAAGAGTAAAAGTGGAAAAAAACCCCTGTGGGTTGAGATAAGAACAGTTTAATAATTGAAATAAAATAAACTAGTAGTAATAATAATAATAAAAAATATACAAAGTAAGTGATGCATAATGCATTTGCTCACCACCAGCCAACCAATGCCCAGCCAGTCCCCAAGCAGTGGCCCCCTGGCCAGCTTTCCCCCACTTGATATACTGAGCATGACGTCATATGGTATGGAATAGCCCTTTGGCCAGTTTGGATCAGCTGTCCTGGCTGTGCCCCCTCCCAGCTTCTTGTGCACCTCCAGCCTTCTCAGTTGGTAGAGCACGAGAAGCTGAAAAGTCCTTGACTTAGTGAAAGCACTACTTAGCAACAACTAAAATGTCAGTGTGTTATCAATGTTCTTGTCAGACTAAATGCAAAACACAGCACAATACCAGCTACTAGGAAGAAAATTAACTCTATCCCAGCCGAAACCAGGACATATGCTCAACCCCAAGCTATACTTTTGCAGTCCACCTTACTGTTGGATGACTTTCTATGATTAGGTATTCATGTACTATATTGATCTTGTGGATTCATACTTCCTTATGCTCTTTTTACTGCTCCCTCCTTCAGGCTATCCAAGTGCTCTGTTTCCACTCTGTACTTCAGGATGTCCCTGCAGTTTTTCCATTTTGTCTCATGTGATGGGCTCTTTGTGCTGTTTCCTCCTCTGGTAGTCTCCCGTTTGATCTTTATACGAGAGGGTCTGTGTATATTCCCATTTCCCTGTTTACCTCTGCCTCCCTCCTCTTACTTCCTCAGCCTGTATCTCATTCTCCATGTAAAAGATTGTATATCAAATAGTAAAATTTATTTGGAGGAGCAGAAGATCTCAGGAGAGGAAGTACTGTTTTTTTGGATGGTTTTCATTGGATGTATCAGCTGGTTCTTTGGTATGTAGATAACTACAGAAGTGGTTAAAGTGAGTGATTTTCCTAACCAGATGTCACAGCATCCATGCATTCTCTACTTGCACATCAACATACATCTATTTTTCAACAAAAATGATAGGGGCTTTGCTACTGAATACAAGAATATTTCCTGAAACTTTGAAATGGACCAGAGCAACTGTCCAAATGATACTGCATTCAAGCAGAACAGAAAATGTTATTGGGTTGAACCTGAGCAGATAGAAGCTAAATTTATCAGATCTTAATAACTTGTTTTTATTTGTTTTCTATCCCTCTTCCAGAACGTTCCACCTTTTATCGGTGGTATACTGAGAATTGGCAGCAGAATAGAAAATGTAAGTTTTGCGAATTGTTTTTAATAGGAATGCTTCTTTATGTATGAATACAAACAAAATATTTGTACAAGTATCCAAAATTTTAAAATGCTTGCATAAATAAATTGAGTCTGTAGTTTTTGGAATATGTAGTATATAGGACTGGAGTTGCCAGTTGTTGCAACTCTGAGCCACAAAATGAAATCTGTGAGTGGCAGGATCTGTGAAATAAATATCGTTTGTGTAAGAAGACCAAAATGAGTGAGAACTCTGGGGGTAGTTCACATGCTGGGAATAAATGGTTTCTCCTGGAGGTTGCTACTGCAGTGTGGTTGGGTGGGTTTAGGTTGTGCAGCTAGAGCCCAGGTCAGCCCTCCAGTACCTGCTTTGGTACGTGCTGGTGGCTTTCCTTGTTACTTTCTTGCAGATTTGCCATTTCTTGTTGAAGGCTTATTCCATTGAGATGTCTTGGTGCTCTCTCTGCCTTAAGTCGTGAAGATTCCTAGATTCCCTCCCTTAAGCACACAGTTCTATCTCGGTGGTGTGTTTTGCTTTGTCCTCTCTTTCTGTGCTGGTGTGTTACGCTAAAAATCTAGGTATGGGCAAAAGGCAAACACACTTTCTAGGTAAATATGAGGTTATTGTTAATTAATTCCAGAAGATTTCAATTATACTATTGCAGAAGAGGAAAGAAAATGAAGAAATAAATAACGACTAAACAGAAAAACTCTTTAATGATAATACAGTTAAAATTGTAATATATGCTCTTCCTAGTACCTGACCCTTTTGCAGGTGGTGTGCCTACTCTTGTATGGCTCCTTAGCATCCTAAAGTGAATGTCTTCTGTCTGGTGTTTGTGTGTGTGTGGGGGGAGTATAGACATCACTACCTGGAGTTTTTGCTGCAAGAACTGCTGTTGATTCTGTTCTCCCCCTCATTCTAGGATCTGTTTAGGTTCATTTTTTTGTTTGGTAATGGACTTTTATACGCTGCTCTCTATTTTCCTTGGCCTGCAGGTTCAAGTTACATATGACTTTACTATATATAGTATGTTTTATGTATGTTAGAAACTGCTTTTGCCCAATTTTGTCCAGCTCTAGTTTCTTTTTTAACTTGGCCACTTGTTTATAGCCATTGGCTCTCCAGGGTCAGCTTGTGCCCTATCTCTTGCTATCCCGTGCCTGTACTCCTCTAAACTGCATTATGGGTCTCCAATTTTCATGGCCTGTGCTCTATCACATTTGGCTTGCATTTCTCTATACTGCATCTTCATGTTAGTCTTAGCATCGTTAACTGCTTGTTAACTTCTGTCTATATGAAAGCTATTGTTGTACTATGTAAAAGTAAACCAAATGAGTCATAGCCACCCGGTTAGAAGAAAAATTGCTCTTACAGTTAAAACCAAGTTAAAACAGAGCTCGAAGCAGGTCAGGACAAGCTCAGAGTAAGCCTGACAATTTGCAGCCCTGTGGCCTTGCAAACTCTGTACAAAGCCGGTGGCCTATTACTAGCAATGGCAATGCTGTGTGATGGGGCTACAGGGCTAGAAGTAGGGCCAAGCTTGATCACTGAAATGCTGCAAAAGTGCTGCTCTTTGGAGACAGGCTGGAAATCTTTTATGAGACTCTCAAATAGTGCTACTGATTCAATCTGAAGGACTGAATGGCTGTGAAGGGTGTGTTTTGGAAACCTGCTGATCAATCTGCATTATCAAAGTGTACAGTAGAACTATACTCGTTACATTTTTCAGCTTGTAAACTTGTGAACACTCTTCATTGCCCTGTGTTTGTCACTTTTTTCCTACTTTCTAGTTTCTGCTGCCTGCTGTAGGTTAACTGCAAAAGTTAAATGACATTGAAGTTAGAAGACAGTATTATAGCTGATAGTAACAACAGGAGAAGCAGAATAGGTACAACTGTATGTTACTGCTGGATAACCCCGTTTTTGTATTTTTATGATATTTGTCTTAGTCATGTGGGTTTTTAAATTATTTTTCAAAATCTGTAGGCCCAGATAATGTGGGAGTATCCCAGGCAACGGGCATTCTTCACTCAATCCCTCTCCTTCAAAGAAAGCTCTGTAGCTCAAACAATTTGAATTTAGTTTGAATAGAAGGGAAGTAATGATTTACAGAATTAAGTCTTAGCCCTGGCCTGCATGTCTAACAGCTTGGGGATTGTTGCTTTTTCTAATCAGGCTTGTCACTTTGTACTGAAGCAATTTTGTGTGCAGTCATCAAAAAGAAGTTTCTAAATCAAATTCTGTAATTTGAATTGCTCCCTTGTCTCCTGTTGAAAGAATGACTGTTTTCATTTTGTGAATATGCTGCATTATGCTATGCTTGAGTTATCTAGATACTTACATTTGTGAGCTGTTGTCTATTTCAAAGGCTGACAAATCAGGAACAAGTGCATAGTGTAAGTGCTACAGTAGTATTGTTATATTTACATGGAATGCTTCCACTATATCGCCAGTGAGCTGTTGGTTTGTGTAGTGTTTGTTGTTTTTAAGACTTTGCTTTGTATAGAATTAGAGTCACCTTTTTTTTTTTCTTTATTTTTACTTTTCTTCATTTGAAATAGGGTGTCTTTGATGTTGGGGATGCACTTGATTGGGTCAGATACACAGGTGATGTCGGTATTCTGCAGAGGCTGGAGAAACTTGGTGATTTTGGTTGGATCTATCTTGAAATTTTCTTTGCTGAATGTAAGTATGAACACTTTTGAAGAAACAATGGTGAGGAAAGTCACCTGTGGTGTAGTTATGACATAGTTAATGTTTGTATGTTTCATTAGTCTGGAAGTGACTGGAAAAATAGTGGTGGTGGTGTTGGTTTTTTTCTTGTTTTTTTTCTTATTTGAACCAGCTGATTCTTCCTTGAATCTCTGTATGTGGGTCGTATTTACAGTGCATGTGCTCCTTCTGAATAGGAGTTCAGAACATTTTTTCACTTTGGTGTCCATTATGGGCTCTATGTGTGCCCTGTATTCCTTTAACTTAGGGTTAAGTTGAAAGTTGCCCGAAATATTATTTGGGTCTTTCTGTTAAACATTTGGCAGCGGATTTTGTCAAAATATTGAGATGTTAGTTGTATTTCAAAAATTAGCTTGTGTAGCTCATAGGAGCTACCGTAAGATATTAACACTAGCAGCAGAACTTCTGCTGAAATGACAGAAAGTTCCCAGGCCTGTTATTTTTGATGTGTATTCAATGGCTTGTACTCTGGTCTTACTTTTTGCGTATACGCATTCTAACTCAGATGTTGCAGTAAGTAACAGGGTGGTAGAGAGCAAACTTGCATGTATAGTTGAGTACCAAAGTACAAGTTCTTTAAAATACAAATCTCTACAAATCTTTAAAATGCAAATTCTTTAAAAAAAAATTGGGTTTCAATTCATTGCTTGAAATTAGCCAAATGTTTAAATGTTTTACAGTCTGCGGCCAGTTATTTTGGGCCTACCCAATAATAAATAAATCTTTTTCTTTTGAATGTTTCTGTTGCTTAATTTGTTTCTATTATTTAGTTGGTATGTCAAATTTTGCTTCCAGTCAGAAAACAGAGCTTGATTCTCAGCAGCAGAGGATAAACCTTACTTCTTGTCTTTGGTAACTTCTCACCCACTGTATTTTTCTGAATTTTGTCTGCAGGCAAACGCTATATTACTAAAGTTGCTTTGGAAGATTGTAATTTAGTTGAAGAATTTAAAGCTGTGACCTGTGAAAACTGTAGGAAGGTGAGAGAAAATATCAGAACGTGTTTCTGCTTTTCTTTTTTTGTTGTTATTTTTGGGGTTTTTTTTTAATGATCAAAGATTATAAAAATGACCAAATGATAAAGGTTTCAAAAGGTTGAGTGAGTAATTGTCCTGACATAAATAGTTACCTTGAGAGATCCTGGCCTAATAAACAGAACATTAGTTGTTTGTGTTGCCAGCATACATTGGAGACTGTTCCCCTCTTTACCCTCCCAAAAACCTCAAGGAAATTTTTAATATTGATAGATGATTGTTCAACTTGATCCTTTGAACACAGAAATAAGATGCTCTCAAATTCTTTTCCGTATGTTCCTTTAGTGTAGATGTTTGAGGTTTTTTCTTATGGGAGTCTGGTTAATTCCTGTGTCTTCCTTGCTACAATTCCGTAGTTCAGGAGCTAGGCTGAAAGGCACCGAGTAGGGAACTGGTTGAGCTGTGCTGTACTCAGCCTACTTTGCTATTTGACACATGCTTGCTTTTGATGACGACTGTATTATGGAACCCAGGAGAGCTTCTGAGTTAGTCCAGCTTTTTGATTATTGTTCATTGTATTCTTCTCTGCATAACATTTTCATTTGTACACTTTTAAGCTTATTAATTGCAATTAATTAAAAGCATTAAATTACAGCTAATAGTGCTTACATAACATTCTGTTTTTACAAGCATAAGAACTTAGCTGCCTCTTGTCAAATGTTTTCTTCTCATTGCAACTGAGTTTCATTACAGTGGTTGCGGATTTTTTTTTTTTTTTTTATTTCACAGAACAGTGAATCTATGAAACAGAAAGGAAATGAGGAATTTTCTCAAAGAAATTTTGATCGTGCTATAATGTCATACACTAAAGCCATAGAGTTTTGGTAAGAACTAAACTGGTTAACTAGATTGTGTTATATGTATTCAGCTTATTCAGATTTATCCTGATTTTATATGGTTTTGCATGAGCCACTCTATTTAGAGGCCAAATGATACCTAATTTAAAAAAAAAAAGCTATATAACACATTTTTTGTTCTATTTTATTTCTTGTTACTAGCGGTTGTTTGCACTTTTATTGCCCCAAAAGTCCTTTTCGGGTTTAAAGCTGATCTAAAATGACTAACAGTAAATATAGTAAACCTGAAAAGAAAGAAGTTATTTGGTGTGAACAGCCACTTTTGGTATCATCCCTCCTAAATATTCTTCCAGCAGAACAGTATGACCAACTGTTGCAAGTATTGATCATCTCAGCTGTGTTGCAGAAAGTGAACAAGAACAAATACTTATTTTTAAGTATCTGCTCTTGGCAACTCTATATGCTACAGGCTTAATTTCCTTTTGTAAGTCTTGTTTAATTTCTTCCCAAAAGTCATTTGCTGAAAGGCCTTGGAGACTTCCCTGGGCTCTCTAAAGGGGCAGGGAGACAGAGATTAAATGAGAATTTATGTCCTATGCGTATAGAGCATTTGCCCCCTTCCTGTAGTCTGCATGTAATCTGAACTAGCTACAGAATGCAGGTTTGGTGTAATTGCAACTTGTGTTGTATTCATGCAGATGCTGCTTTTACAAGTTCTGGTGTCTGTGAAATATGGCAAAATTCATAAAGTCCCACCTTTCATAAAAAACTGACTGTGCGAACTTTTATTTTTTTCATTTTGAAGTCTGTAGCTTTATAATTGTGCAGTTGAAAGGATTAGCATTTTGATGATGTCTTGCTTCAGATTTTGTGTCACATAGTAGGATACATTTCAATGCCAAATTCAAGCTGATTTTAGCCTCCTTGAAAAGTTGGGTAGGCTGACTTCGGTCAAGTGACTGTGTCTGAGACGATGGAGCAGGCTGAGAAGGCTTTGCTCAGGGTAGCTGATGAGAGGGAGGGGGGAGCAGAATTCAGTGAAAGAGCAAAGGAAATCCCATGGCTTGGAAAGAGCAAAGGAAGTATCACAGTTTCTAGGGGCTGTAGAGCTGAGCTGTTGTTACAGCTATTTGTTAGAAATTGTTCTTTGTCCTTAAGGCCCTGCTGGAAGGTGATAGCTCAGTGATGTCTAGCAGCTAGGGAATCCTTCTTCATCTGCTCTGTGCACTGTCTTCACTTTCTCATTCTCCCAGCGTGAGCTGACTTTCATCTGCTTCATCATCACACTCCTTCCCTAACTAGCCGTAAACTGCCTTGGCTTCCTTTCAAGTGGTTGCTGGATTACATATACTGATTCCCAACTCCCGTTCTCCGTTAGGTATGCTGGGGGCAATGCTTTAGCTCTTCAGAACTGCTGCTTAGTCTGCCCAGTCAGGCAGAGGGTTATGAAAAAGTTGTAGACCCAGTGATCCAGAAGTGTTCATGAGAGGTTTGATTTAATTAGGTCTTCAAAGTTAGGAATCCCAGAACAAAATAAAATGGAATGTATGTGACAGTCGATCTGGCATTTCCATGCTTCACACCTTTTTTTTTTGTTTTTGTTTGGTTTTCATTTTTGTGTGGGGTGTTTTTGGGTTTTTTGGGTTTTTTTTTAAACAAAGCTGGGATTGTAGGGAACACATTAGCCATACCTTTGCACCATTTGAGGCGTGCTTTGATATGTTTGTCAGAGCCTAATGAGTTGGGGAAGGAGTTTAAATCTCTCTGTGCTTTTTTAAATTTTTTTTTTTTAAAGTAGGCTGAGAGTGATTTGAATTGGTTGGAAGTTGCATTAGTGGGCCTATATCTTACAAATTATTACATAATTAAAACTAATATTCTCAGTGACTTAACTTGTAAATCAGTGGAACTATTCAAGGAAGTTTATATATAATTGTTAGTGCTAGAGTGCTTGCAGACAATTATTGTGAAAACTTACTTTTTCTTTCTCCTTAAGATTTTCAAAAGTAATACACATTACTAACTTATCATAATTTTTTTTTTTTAAAAGTCCCGCAAACCATCTTTTGTATGGAAACCGAGCTCTTTGTTTAATTCTCACAAGGCAGTACAAGTAAGTAACCCCTTGTTTATAATCTGAAATGTTGTGGTGATCTGCAGTTAAACTTGGCAATACACTTAGGAAAATAGTATTTCTAAAACTTACGTATACAGTAATTGTGATCTTACTACCTCAGAAATCTGATATTAAGAAAAATGAATAGTATTAGCTGTATCTGCTGGCAGTATGTAATACCATTTAAAATTCCTATACAACAGAAAAAAAAAAATCTGAGTACCAGTGAGTATTGTGATTGTTATTAAACCTCTTAAACAAGAGATCAGTGTGGGTATGGGGGTTATTTTCCTTAAGCCAGTTGTTAAGCTAAAAATCTTGTTTATGAGCAAGGTGAGCGTATACCTTTTATGTAAAGCCAACCCAAGAATTTATTGTTAGTATAATTGAAGTCTTAAGGGTCTAATTGTCATTACTCCAGATCTAATTGTTGAAATAAAAAGAAATAATAACAATGTAATTAAAATCGGTATCCACATGATTCTTAGTTTCTGCCCATTTTCCTGGTGTTACGCTCACCCCTCTACTGCTCCTTCTGGGTACTCAAGTCGGCAGTTCTGTTGCTGTAGCAGTGGGGTTAGAGAGCTGTCAGCATGCAGAGTCTTTTTCCAGCAGAAATGTGATGTTCATGCTCATGGTTTTTTCTTCCTTACTCTAAGATCTGCCCGGGGTCACTTCTGTGTTGGCTAACAAGCTGTTACACTTTTGTCTTCGTTGGTCTGCAGCTCCATGTTGCATCTGAGGTTATTGTACATGGCGCTTTTAATGGATGTTACTTTTTCTTTGTTACTCTTGGTTATATTTGTCCAGGTCTGGCATGTCTTTAACTGAGCATTGGTGAATTGTTTATAGCCATAGGGTCTCTAGTGCTAAGCTTGTGCCCCATCTCTTGTCATCTTGTACCTGTACTCCTTATGTTGCATTCTGTGTCTCCACTTCTCAAGGCCTCTTCTGTCATATCAGGCTTGTATGTCTTTACAGCACGTCATCATTTTGGAGTCATAAATGCCTTATTCCATCTAAATCTGTGGTTGTACCACACAAAGATAAACAAAAGTAGAACAAATTAGCCATAGACACCCGGTCAGTTAGAGAAACTGATGTCACAGTTAAACCAAGTAAAAGAAAACTGCAGGCAAGTGAAGCTGCAGTTCAGGCTAAGCAAGCCCGAGAAGCCTCAGCCCTGAGGCTTTGCACGCTCAGTACAGAGCTCATGGCCTGCTGTTGGCAGTGGCAATACTGTGTTACAGGGCTGTGCAGTTGCATAGCGTTCTCCAGATCATCTGCTGGAGAGCTCATGGCTTCATGGGCTTCCTCCCATTTCCAGAGCCTCCTGAGAGGCAGTGGTCATATTCCCTCCCAGGCTTTGATAGGGGACAGGACCTTTCAGGGCAGCCCGGCCTCGTGTCGTGATGTTTTGACAGTGCTCAGAGGCAACTTTCCTAGCACTGTGCCAGGCTGTCGAAAGGTGGCACTGGAGGAAGGACTGGATGGATGAAAACAAAGCGTAACAGCATGCACTGGAGAACAAAACAAGTGCTTCAGTTTTTTCTGATATTTGCAACTGCTTTTATAATATCGTAGTATCTTGAGGTATCTTTTGCTCAAGTATTTTTTCCTTGTGTTTGCTTCCTTTGCAGTATGACTATGGTGCAATTTCTCCCATTCTAATCACTAGTTCTGTTGTGTTTTTTTATTACTAATTTCTTTAAATGTATTGCCACATCTCTAAAATCTGCCATTACTACCTGGGGTTTCTCTAATTTGGGTGGGGATTTTTTTTGTTCTGACTTGCTTTCATTTCACTGAATTAATTCTTCCTGACATCTCTGAAGAATTTTGTTGTGTAAAACATGCTGCTTGTCTTGAAATATTGTCTCTTTCAGGCTTTTCTTTAGTATCCAGCTTTTGTTACCACAGGGCATCTCATTCTTTTCCTTCAGATCCCTCTGTACAAGCTTTTCTGCTATAATGGTTACAAAAAACAGTGGTAGTGACTAGGCAATTTATGAACACTTTCATGTGAAACAAGATTTCCTCCCCCCCCCCCCCCCCCCCCCCAATATTCCTTCCCTTTGCGGAGGTAATATAGTTAACGCCTCATAGAGCTTTGCAGGCCTCTCAAGTTAGGTCTCGCCGCAGACATTTTCTAAAAGCCTCACTGAGTCAGCATGACCCAGCTATCAAGGGAGTGAGTTACTTGTAAGCTTCCTCATCTGAAGTAATCCATATGTGACCAGTCTTCATTGTAATTTACTACAACCTGACACATAGCTGTAGTTCAGTGAAGAACAAGTGGTGTATCCCAAAGGTATATAAACTCTGTAACTGCCTGCTTTGGGCAGCATTGGTTTCAGCAGAGGTCATTGCTGCTGCTCTGTGTTCTCTCCTGTAGCCGTAGGGATAGTCTGCTTTTCTTCTGACCTGACCAAAATTGTAATTCCGGTTATTCCACGTCGGGCATGTTCTTCAGGCTTCAGTTGTTGGGAGTTTTGGAGGTTACTGTCTTTCAGTGCTCAGCAGTTAATACTTGCGCCCTCAAATCTCTAGCTATGATTACGTAACTACTCTCTAATATGATTTCTGTCAAAATATTTAGGTTTGGTATTCAGGCTTTTTTATTAAGGCTTTGCTTTTTAAAGGAACATTTTGTTATAACCCATTTAAGGGGTAGGTACGTATGCAGAAATGCTGGAAAACCTAGTAGGTAGGGGGAGGGAATAAATATCTGATGGGTGAAATAGTTGAGACTGTAACATTTTAACCCAGGTAGGTTTCAGCTAAGAAGTGTTATCTGACCATGCCTTTACACAGGTGAATGAACTGTTCTTTTATTCACTTTGTATTTATATAGTGCCTTGTACATCTGGTCTGTAGATTTTTCTGAAGTATAAATAATAAAGACCTCTTCCTTTTCCCTCCCTTCTCTAAGGAGAGCCCTTGCTGATGGAAAAAGAGCCACTATTTTGAAGCCTAATTGGCCAAAGGTTAGTTTCATATACATTTGAAAATTGTCTTTTGTTGGTAACTGTAAACGAATATAAGAACCCAGAGTCTTAATTACAGGTTTGACCCAGGTAGATGTGACATGTTCTCATCTGCGTTTAACACTAATGACAGCAGAATGAACACAGTACCTTGTCAACTAAGAATTCTGCTTCAGTCAGACAAGGTCATAGTTTCTGTGTATTTTTATATTAAAAATGTTATTTGACGTGGTTTTAAGTGTTGTTACATGGTGTTCTACGTGTGTAAAGACAGAAGAAAACACTTATTACATTGTTGTGCGTAGCTATGTTATCACAGTGCTTTAAAAAAATACGTAGTCCTTACAATAAAAAAAACTTGATTAATGACCAACATGTATTTCCCAATATTCTTGGCCTACAAAAGAGTAAATAAGGGATAGTTACAAAATTGCAAAGTAGTAGTTGAGATTAGGGGGAAAAGCAAATTTGCTGTTTTCCAAAGCCAGAAGCTAGATGCTGCTCCCAGTGAACTATCTTTCTGTTTCAGTGTGCCGAGTAGTTGAAAACTTTGATTATTCATAATTTGACCTGAAACAGATGGAGTAGATAACTTCTGAGTATGTTAAATTTTACTTTGTATTGTCTACTGCTGCTGTTTTGGGTATAAATTGTTTTCTTTTTTATGTGAATGAATGCTTGAAATTCAAACTTATGTCCAAATAGGGTCACTACCGCTTCTGTAAGGCGCTGTCATTACTGGGGGAATACGAACTGGCTTTGGAAGCTAATGAGAGAGCTCAGGAACTATGCAAGCATACTCTTGATGGACTTAAGGATCTTATTCAACAAAATGACAAGTTAAAGAAGACATTAGAAGAAATCAATGGTAACCTTTTCTGATTCCAAGATCTACCTTGAACATAGGAAAATTCCTTCATTAGCAACTTTCCTTTGAAATGAGCTAATTCCTTTTCCTCCCCCTCCCCTCTGGTTTTCTATAGGTATTAAACAACATAAACAGAAACCAAAGAAGTCGCTGCTTGAGAAAAAGTAAGCAAGTGTCAAGTTTGCCTTTTTTTTTTAATTAGCAATGCTTAGCATAAGATTTAAGTAGTACATAGCACAGATGTTGCTTAAATTCTGTTATCTATCACTAAATAAAAATGGAAGGAGTAAACTTAACAGAACTGCAACCAGAGTGCAGCCTAGGAGCAAAGAGGACTTTCAGGAACTAAATATGCTCTCTTGAGATATGTTCCACTTCCAAGAAGTTTCCTTCAACGTTAAATTATACCCATGTTGGAAATAACAGGAAACTGATATATTTTCCTGGTTTTTGTCCTCTCAACTTCAAGTACTTTGCTGTTGAAGAAATCTGGCGCCTGAAAATGTCGGTGCAATCACACCCACTTTTTTGTGTTAACTTTGCTATCTATATAAGTTCACTAGGAGATTAAGCTGATCTGAGGAACTGAATGCTAGCAAATGCATTTTGGCAATGGTAAAACTGAATGTGTATGCTAATTTGTAGGAACTTGGTTTTGCCACATCTATTCTGTGCTTTTGCCTTGCCCAGAGAGAATAAGAGAGATTCCATATTCACAGATTCAGCTAAGTTACAATATATGCCATAACTTTTGTATTAAACATTTTTCTGAAAGACCTTTTTGATTTTTATTGGTCTGCTTGTAGTGATGTGCTATCTGTCATTCAAAAACAGTACAGTAAGTAAACTACTAAACAGCTTTTTGAAAACCTGAAAATTCTGGAGGAACTTAAATTTGTTCCCCTTCTGTGTTGCACAAACAAAATGTGGCCTTGGGCAAGTTGTTGTTTTTTGTTTTTTTTTTTAAATTTCCGTTGATATTTATTTATTTATTTATTTATTTATTTTTAAAGTGCAGTAATACAGTTCCTGTCCCTTTTATAGAAAATGGTGCGCTTTTTTTGTTATGTTTTTGCATAGCCTTGGACTGTGCAATTTGAAAGTGTAAAAAATGGCTGTTTGATCAAATCCTTTAAATGTGCTTACACCATTATTCTATGAGAGATAGGCTTCTTGTATTTATCTCTGTTTTTTTTCATGATATATGTATGGTATGTGTCTTAAATATGGGGAAAAGACACCAACACTGGAAGAACTAGGGTTCTCTCTCTTTACATGTCAGAGACTGCAGTTCTTCAGAATCTCATTTAATAATCTCTCAAGAACAAAGAGAAATAGAAAAAGACAGAAAGAGAACACAGTCTGATCCTAAAGATCATCATTGTCATCAAAAACATGATACCAGGGTAAGTTATGCTGCAGCTGGCATTACAAGACTAACAGTGTGTTGATTTTTATCATCCTGGAATGCGTTATTTAGTGGTGTGGCTGAAATTTTGTTTGTGTTTTAACAATTGTGTACTTTCTCAGACAAGTGCACTTTTTCTGTAATACTTGACTACCAATCTATGTTCAGAACTTTGGATTTCTGAGAGGAGGTGAGAGGTGGTTGCTTGAATGAGAAGGTGGAGCCTGTATGTTATGAGGAGGACAGGGGTTTCTTTAGGCTTATTGCAAGTGAGACTGAAGTCATGTCCAACTTCGTCGACTGTCCAGTCCTGCCTGTCAGTGTGGATGTGGGCTTCCCTTTGGCTTTAGGAGAAGATTTGGTTAACGTGTACTGGTGTAACCGAGTTCAGAGGAAGATGCTTTAGCCAAAGTTAATTCATATACAGTGCTTTTGCTATACTGGAGCATTGTTTTACAATGATACTGTGACATTAAGGTATTTACGTGGTTATAGACCATTGTTTTCATGCTCTGTAAACAGATTGCTTTCATATGGGAAAAATGTTGGTTAAATAGTATGCTTAACTGGATTGTATTTAAAACTATGGTCGTGTGCTTCTCAAATATCTGTTTGGCTTGTGTGCTTAAAACAAGTGTAGTATAGTGCTAAAATGCAAAATGGACTTGGTTTATTTTAGTAGCCCTTTGTAATTCTTTAGATTCATTCTTTCAATTTAAAAGACAGTTTACAAGTGGAAATATTCTACTAGGTTACTTTTATTAAGTTGTTTGGTGAGGAAGGCTGTAAAAGAGAAGGCAAAGCTGTTGCAGGGGTGATCTAGACTGCTTAAAGAACCACTGCCGAAGGCAGCAGCAAAAGTGGTTTTATTGAAGATGTTGTAAAAGTGAGGCTTAAAGAAGTCCGATGGCAAGGTTCAATCTATTACTCTGCTGCAGAGACGATATAATAATGATTCAGAGCTGGCAATACAAGTTCTTAATGCCCTGTGATACAAGGCAATGTGCGATATTGGTCTGCAGTTGGTAAGGGGTCTCTCGGCCTCGAGGAGTAACCTTGAGAGGTGTCCTGCTGCCATCTGCTTGGGAGGGAGAGCTCAAAAAAAGCTCATCGAGGCTGTCATATTTATGGAATAACGTGGTTGGCTCATAGTCAAATTACATGTGATGGAAAAGGTAAGCATAAGACTCCTTGTACCCACAACTTCCTTTGTTCCTTGACCAAATTAGTTTTGGAAGAACCATCTGCTATTTGTGTGTTAATCGCATGATCGATGTTCTGGTTTCCAAGCTCATGTACATCAAAGCTCACCGTGTCACCCTGTCCCTATGTGGGTTTTCAAATAACAGGTTGGAACTAGAGAAGTTCATGGCCTGGTCATGGCATTGGCTTTTACTTCCTTTGGAACCTGAACCAAACTACCGCTAGTTTGGTCAAGGAGTCGAGCGCATCCATCACAGAAGCGTAATAGAGTAAACTTTGTTCTCTGTTCATGGTCAACTTTTGTTCCTGAAAAATACTTAAACTAAGGATACCTGTTGGTGAAGGGTGACCAAAGAAATACGTCAACAAAAGCCTCTAATTTTGCCTTGTAGAAGGCTATTTACCCGTTGAAAGTGCAACGGTGTACTATGTTGTCGTGGCTTAAACCCTGGTAGGCAGCTCAGCAGCACGCAGCTGCTTGCTCACTCCCCTCAGCAGGATGGGGGAGAAAAGCATAAGGGTAAAAGTGAGAAAACTCGTAGGTTGAGATAAAGACAGTTTAACAGGCAGAGCAAAACTGGCACACACAAGCAAAGCAAAATAAGGAATTCGTTCACTACTTCCAGGCAGATGTTTAGTCATTTCCAGGAAAGCAGAGCTTCATCATGCATAATGGTTACTTGGGCGGACAGCTGGCATAACTTAGAATGTCCCCCCCTTTCTACTTCTTCCCCCAGCTTATATGGCAGCACATGATGTCATATCGTCTGGGATATCCCTTTGGTCAGCTGTCGCAGCTGTGTCCCCTCCCAAGTTCTCATGCACCCCCAGCCTACTTGCTGGCGGGGCACCGGGTCAAACAGAAAAAGCCTTGATGCTGTGCAAGCACTGCTCAGCAATAGCTACAACACCCCTGTGTTACCAACACTCTTTTCAGCACAAATCCAAAACACAGCACCATACGAGCTGCTATGAGGAAAATTAACTTTATCCCAGCAAAAACCAGTACGTAGGTTTTTATTTCTTAAAAAACAAACACACCCCCAAAAAAAGTGGAACGTTGGGGGCTTTTGTTGGTGTTTCCCTTGTTTTAGGTGGGTTTTGCTAGTGGATGTCAGTGGAATTTCCCAACCGTTGCTGTCTTGGTGTCTGCCTCACGTCCACTATCGTGGGGAGCCTGTAAACCATTCCTGTGCATAAATTTTCCTGAGTGGTTTGCTTTGCTAGACACGTGCAGGCTGTGACAGTCTTGCTGTTAACAGCATGGAATTAAAAATTTAATCATCAGCCTCCAGTTTGCTTACAGACAGTTCTTCTCTTTCACACGAATTATTAATTTAAAAGAAACATTTATACCTTTTCCTGATCGTCTTTACCATCATTATTGTAAGCTAATTAATAAATTGGTTGTTATAATTTGGCCTATAAAGTGTTATAAATGAGCTACATAATGTAGAAAACGCGATGATAAGTAATGTGAATCTACTAGCAAGGTCAAAACAGTTTAGCGTGCGCATGTGAAAAAACCCCTTTCAGGTTTCACAGGAAGGCGGAGCAGCAAAAAAAGATGACCTGTTAGTGGGGAAAATGAAACCAATGTACAAGGGCAAAGGGAAGGAAATGAAACAACTTGTTGAAAAAGACAGCGAGCTATAGAACGCACAAGAAGCGCCTGAAGATTTTTGACTGTCTTACGAAAACTTTAATCTGCTTTTATGCTATGAAAATCTTCATAATGTAGGTCTGTGTAAATTTGTCTTCCTTTAGGATGAATATTACTTCAAAAAAGGCTACTATTTGTCAGACTAGTAGATAATATAAATTGATATGGATTTTGGGGAAAAAAGTGTAAGTGTATAAATACACTTTGATTAATGAAATTATTTTTCTTTACCTCTTGACTGGGGACAGAATATGGTTGTGATTTCTGTGTTTACATTTTAGTGTTTTAGGTTTTTTGTTTAAATTTAGTGAGTAATATCTATTTGTTTTTTGTTATCTGTGTAAAACCAAACTAATGTATTTGTCATTAGGTGACTGACATCCAAAGAACAGAAAGCAAAGGTTGGTCTCTGGAGTTTCCACCAAGTGAGTTCATTTTTACTATTTATCAAGTCCGAGTTGGTTCTTCCTTTGCTGTTGCCGTTATTAATAAGCAGAAGTATATCTAGTGTTACTTTCACAACAGTAAGCTATCATGTTTCATGTCTTTTCCTGTTAGCATGGAGTTACTTAGATACTTCTCTTCTGTATTTCTGTAATTTCTTTTGTGCTTTTGTAGTTTGAATCTACTTTTCACGAATGAATTCAGAACTGAAACTGGAACTAAAAAGTAGGATGCTGAGTCACAGGCTAGAAATGCTTTCCTTCCTTCTGAGACAGGTATAGGATCTAAAAGGATCTAAATTTAAGAGAAGTGTGTGGGTAGTTTCAATATTCATAATTCATTTGTGATTACTAAAAGCTCCATATAGATCCTTAAGAAAATAATCCTGCAGTTAGAGAAGATGGAGGATACAAATTATTTGTCGGAGTGGATCTTTAGCTACAAGCTTTAAGAGGTGTAAGTTGGTGTGATTTATTGTTCATGGTTTTTTTTATGAATAAAAAAGAAAACCAACCCTTTTATAGAGAGAACTCCCACCTCCCAAAACTCCCACAGTGCCAGAGTTACTTTTCTGTGGTGAAAGTGAAGTGTGAGCAGTTCTGATCTTCAAAGCAAAATCTTTTTCTGAATTTTGCTTGGGTTTTTTATCACCTGCTAAACCTGCCGTAACCAAGAATGCATAAGATATCTCACTGACGTTCAGAAATTGTTCTTATTTATAATGTTTGTATGGAATACTGCTACTGGATCTGGACCAGCTGCATGCTCACGCTGTATTCTGAAGTTGTGATCTCCAAAGCAGTGGGTCCTTCTAGTCCTGACCCTGCAATGGTCTGAAGTCCTTGCTGCCCAGCCGTACTGTTCTTTGGACTTCGCATACTTAAATACTTACCTGAATAGGTGCCAAAGTGCAGAGCACTTCAAAACTCGATTTTAGGAAGCCAGTGTTACAAAATACTATTTTAAAATGAGCAGTAGGAAAAGTGATCTTGCTCTTGTTGACTTTGGACATATACGAACATCTTGAAGAATTAAGGGAGATGGAGAATGTGGGAAAGGTTGCAAAAGAAGAGTCAAGATGAATTTGTTGAAAAGGTGTTACATGGTAGGATAATAAGAAAAGAAGAAACTATAAAGTGTTGAAGGAACTTATTGCAGAAAGGATAAATCAGGAAAGGGTTTTAGAAAGGGGAAGTCAAGCTCTGGAAGACAAACCAGTTTTGAGGAACTATATGTAGATGGTATGAAGGGGCAAAATAAGAAATGCATGGAGGCCATAGGGAATTTTGAATGCGTTTGAAGCAAGTGACAACTAACTGAATCCAGACGTTTTCCTGAGCGAGAAGGTGTGGTCTGAATAGTAATGGAGTGTGACAACATGTTATAAAGCAAAGCTTTATTGAGGCAGTGGAAAAGACCAGCAACTACGTGCCCATACGGTGACCCGCCCAATCAGCGATAGCAAGCGCAGGAGCGTAAGTGATGCCCTGGCTCCAGCGGACTGCCAGGAACACCTGGTGTCCAGGTCGCCTGGCAGCAAGACCAAATCGCGCAGATGCCTTTTGAATGCAGGTAAGAGTTGTGCTGCCCCTTGGCTCCGCCGATGGTAGTGGGACTTGAGAGAGTCGTCCTTTACATGAAACGTGGGCAGCGTCCTGCTGCCCGTGTTGGTCGGGGGCCAGGGTGTCGGCAGTCTGTCTGTGCCGCTGATACTGGTGAAGGGCAGGGTGTCTGCAGTCTGTCTACGCTGCTGATACTGGTGAAGGGGCAGGCTGTCAGAAGGGTAGCTGATTTTTAGAGAGATTGAGGACGGAAGAGGGATAATGAAAGGCTGAATGTTGAGAGAGAACTGAAAATTTTTCTAGGCTGAAGAGATCATAGGACTATGAAATGCATTCAATGTAGTAACTTCAAAAACCCCATGCTGATGCTATGTTTTTGGTTTCTTTTTTTCTGTTTTTCCTTCCTCCTCCTTCTCCTCCTCTCCCCCTCATACTTATTATGTCAGTACTGATATAGAAGAAAATATTTGATTTGGCTTTGATTTGAAAGGAGGAGTTACGCTCTGAATGACTAGCTGATGAAAGTTTACTGTGGGTGGGGAAGAATAGCTTTGCTTTTCTTAGCCTTTGTTCACTGAAAGGCTTAAGACTCACAGGAGACTTAATGTAAAGCAACTTTATGCCACTGTATCTTATCTTAAAGTTACTGTCCTTTTTAATTTCAGTTTTTGTCTGCATGTACTATTTTTTTGAGCATGTGTACATTTCTGTTAAATATGTTTGTTTGCTCCTAATGGGAATGTCTAGCAAAAGCAATACTACTTCTACTAATATTTTAAAATGCTTGTGGGGTAAGTGAATCATGTTTGCTGTTCAATTAATATATCTCCTTAAGTATTTTGACTATAATTCAGCAGGATTTGCTTGTTACTTTTATTTAAAAGTATTTTTTTAAAAATCTGAAAGTAGTATCTTTTTAAGTTGGGTGATATATGGGAGTAGTAGTTTCTGTAGGAAATTTTTCTGAAGTAATTTTTGATGAATGGTTTTTAAAATGAGATCATTCAATGAAAAAGTGGTGCTGATTAATTCTTTCTTTTGATGGTGAGAGAGAAAGCTTGTGTTCTTTTATCTTCATTAAGACTTTGTTTTGAGTGATAGTCGGCTCCTTAAGGGAAAGGAACCTATATAATGAAGGAAAGGTAATATATCTCTATCTCTAAATGGGTAAATGATGATATACTTGAAGTGTTTGCTAGCTTTCAAAAGGATTATTGTTTTCCATCATTTAAACGTCTCTATTATGAGGAATTTGTGATGATTATTAGTGTAGCTTTGGAGTTTTTAATGCGCACGAACTGTTTCAACAGACACCTATTCAGACTCTTGTGTGACAATTTCAAGAAATGGTTCATGAAATAATTCTCAACATGTTCGGTCTTCATGATGCTTGATTTTTGTTCCGATTAATTTAAATTTTATGTCACTCAGTAGTTTTTAATGAAAAATTACTTGTGGCACAAAGCATGAAGTGTGTCTGCATATGATTTAACTTGAGAAATGAGTACACAAGACATCCCACTGGCATGAGTGAGATTACTCAAATGAGTAGATTTGTATTTTTCCACAATCACTGTCTTCCAGTATTTTGTAGCTAATCATACAAAATACTTCTCTGAGTATCATGAAATAAACATTTTTAAGCGTAGATAGTTGCTGAAACTTTATATATAAAATTAATAATTCCTTTTTTCAAATTTGATTTTATGGTAGTTCAGCGCAAGTGTAATAATAAATCAAGCAATATTTGATGATTTAGGTAGCTGTGTCTTACGTTTTGGGTTCCAGTGCTCAAATAGCTTGAATCCACGTGCTGGACTGTATGTTGTCTGTGTGATTGTGTCCAATATTAGGAAGCCATGGTTGCCTCCTAAACTGCTTCTGAGAGATTATAGCTGGAACTATCCCCTCTTGGAACAGATAGCCGAGGCAGAAGGCGGCATTCCTATATGCCTTGTAAAATCCATTAGGTTTAACTAGCAAAAAAATCTGCTGCTCTGCACCTCTTCAACTTACCATGTGTAATAAGGAACACCTGCAACACGTGGTGCTCAGCAGTTCTGCAGCTGAATTTGTCAGCTGCTTATTGGTTCCTTACCAGTCCAGAAATGCTGTTTTTTGCCTTGCTTGTCTAATCGTCTGGTTACTAGAAGGCAGCTCTTCCATAAGTGGATTTTGTCACTGTTGCTGTTAAGTCATTGCCTTGTAAAGTTCTAACTTAAAATTCTTGAAAATTAAAAACGTCTTGACTTAATCGTGAGTATGCATCTGCACATTCAGATGCCTAATGTTATGTTTTAATTCCGCAGAAAACGGTTGAGAGATTATTTTGCAGTTAATGGCATGGCTTCCTGGTTTTGACCAATTACAATACAGTATTAAAATATGTTTTCTTCTTTCTTGTTACTAATGAATTGTTACTCAGCTTGCAGAGCCCTGTGACTAATCAATGACAGTGTTAGGTCTCTGAAGTTGTAAAGTGTATTATAAAAGTTTTATGTTAAGTCTTTGATGTTAAGTTTGAGTTAGAAATGAATCAGTATCACACGATAGGTTCTTTCCTGTCTTTGTGATCCAGTATTTCCACATCATCAAACATTTTTATTTTGTAATCAGGGATGTTTATCGCGATCCAACTCATATGTTTACATTTCTAAGATTAACGTGGGTTGACCTTAACTCCTTTAGCAATGTATTTTTGAAGTAACAGACTCTCTCTGTAAAATTTACGTAGTCAAACTGAAACATCCATAGTGTTCTTTTATTCCCTTTAAAAATTCTAGTTATCAACTAACAGTGAATAATATTAACTGTGGTTTTGTATAACATACTGATTTCTTTAGCTTGGAGTCCACTTTAATATTTGTTAAAATATTGTAGTCAGATCATATCTTAGAGAATTTTAACATTCTTCTGTTTAGTTGAAGTATCTTTTCCCCTTTATAGGATTAATACAATCCTATACTAATTAATAAAAATACTATCAAGTTCATACTGTAACACTCAGAGGTGGCTTTTTGAAAAACTTCTTGGTTGTGTTAGTTTTCGGTATTATAAATGTTTAAGATTTGTTATTTATAAAGCAAAACATGAGTTCCAAGCGCATTTTTTTTCCCTTTGTTTTAGGTGATGATCATTTTGTTTGAAGTACTTTTTCTCATTACAGGCCAAAGTCATCAAAACAAAGGAAGGCCAAAACCCAAATCTGGTGACTCTGAAAAGACAAGGTTATTTATTTTTAAATTTATTACTATTTTGCGTTAGTTTATGCAGCACTTAAAAAGGAGTTAATGCAACTTTGACTCGCTGCTTGCTCTTTGCTAATTGCTTTGTTTACATACTCTTGCTGATATAGTTCATGTTAAGATAGCTGATTAAAATTGACAAAATTCCAGTTTTCACAAAAAGCCTGAGTTATTACTTCAAAACTAAATATTTTCCAAAGCTCAGCTGAATTTTAGTAAATGAAGGCATAATTTTAATAACTGTTTTAAAAACTGTTGCCCAAAAGCAAGTCACACAGTATAGCCATAATAAAAAACATGCTTCTTTACAGCAAAAGATAATAGGAATCTTGTTCCAATTGTTACCTTCAAACTTGCACCACAACATAACTCCAGCTCTATCTTATTTTCAAGGCCTCTTTGTCCTAGTTCTACTCTGTGTACCAAATAATTTTTAAACTTCATGTGCTTACCAAGAAAAAGATTTGACTGTGAGGAAAGTATTGTAAGTCAGTCTCAGAATTGAATAATAGAAAAGGACTTCTACTTAGAGTCCTTTAGCTGTTTGTAGACTTGAATCTTCGCTTAAAGCACATAAATGTCTAATTTTAAGTGCATGAATACTGCCAGTAGAACATGCTGAATGTAAATGAGTATGTTTGATGGTTTAGGGCCAAACTTAAGTTAGTTGACATAAAAAGCGCTATAGATTTTATGGACAAAATTTATGCTTCCATCTGTTACAACCTTTAAAACAAGGTTTAACAAAAGAAATAATTATTTCCAGTGATACTGGGGCCAACGTGATCCAACAGGCTGTGTTATAGGTGATTCCATTTGCCAACGTATTTCCTCATCTAATAAACAGTTAAGGAGTAAAGAACTGTTACTGCTGACTTATTTCTAAGATGACTGAGGCAAATGACGACTTACTACTTAAGGCCACACAGAATGGAAGCTTTCAGTGGTTTAACCTGAGCTGTGAAATTAGACAAATTAAGCTCTGACTGTACTTTCTTGCTTGTCTACTTCTTCAGCTAGTGTTTTTCAGTTGTGTTTAGGATGATTAAAAACAGATGAGAGGTACAACAAAATAAGCTGCTTATTGAAATAGAAAAGTTTCCATTAAGTGATAATTTTTAAAGGCAGATTTTTCATGTAGAAGAGTCCAAGCCTTTAGGAAACGTGGGAGCTGAACCTTATTATCCCCAGTCCTAACTGAAGCGTGACCACAAAGCCTACCATCTTTTAATCTGTATTTATTATGGTACAATGCTTTTGTTTTTCCATAACTCTTTTTGAATACCACTGTAGCTAGCACAATTGAAACTGTCACAGGAGAGGTCATTTATGTTATTTAACTGGGTTGCCACTGACTTCTTCCTCCTTTCACTTTGAGGGGGGGGAAAAAACGTTAGAATTCACTATGGGAACAAATCCTCTTTAAAGTAACTGAACCATCTGCAAAATTGCTTCTCTCATAGGGAAGTTTATTAGACCTGTTAAAAAAAAATACAGTATTTCTGAACAAGTGAGGTGCATGGTTAGTTATGATCTTATCTCCATTTCTCTAATTAGCAAGTTACTTGGCTTCTAAAAATCTAGGGAATCCTCTGACACGATAAAGAATTTTATCTCACATGATAAGCGTTTGATGCCTTTGTATGTGGGCCAGAACTGAATGTATGTTAGCAATAGGCAATATAGTAGCAGTAAGGATTGAGTAGCAATCTTAGCACTGTGGATTTAGATTAGAGTATCAAGCAATGCTTTGCCTCTTCATTATACTTTCTTCATTCTCTAGTTGCCCATGATGTTTCTGCTGCAGTAGTGGAAAGGAAGAGCTGGGAAGAACAACTCTGTTACGCTCTGCTCTCCCTGCTCCCACCATGCATAGCTGCTACGTGTATTTGATTTTAAGTGGTGGTTATGCTAGGATAAAGGATCTTGGACTTAGAGAAGGGGAAAGAGGCCTAAGCACCTTCTTATGCTGCTGGCTTTGGTGCAGGGAAGTTCTCTAGTCACCTGTCCCACTTGTTCGTAAGATCAACTCAGCTGAGAATAAGGTAGAGAAAATAAAACAAATAAAATGATGGAGAAGACTCCTACTTCCCTGAAGCCCTGGTGATTCCCGAGCCCGAGGTATATGAACTATACAAATAGTATCATAATCCTTGATAGTGTTACAGTACTTGTCACGATTGTGAAAGTGTGCCATAATAATCTCTAGCGTGTAGGCAAGTGTGATGTAGTTGATAAAAGTGCAGGAGTTTGTTTCTTGAAAATGAGATTACGTATAAAGTACATGTACAAACTCATGATGCCACTGTCCTGTTATTTGTAGAGATCACCTTGATTTGAAGATAGAGTCTAAAGCCATCCAAGATAAATTCTTCTGTACTGCACAACAGGTAACTGGGAATTGATTAGCATATGACCTTAAGCATAAATTATTTGTCACCTTTTAGTAACACTGTCCAAAATCTTGATTCATTCAAAAATTTACCACTTCATGTTCAGCCTGACTTTTATCAGGAGACAATGATTATGTGGTTACACTGATTTATACTGTCTTGTTGCTCTTAGTCTTCTTTTTGCTTCTCCTTCTTCCCTTGCCTTTCACATTGGAAATTACTGTAACAAAACTCAGTGTAGTCGTAGAGTAACTTATCTAGAAACATGAGTTAGTAATATAGGTCCCTTGTATCTTAATTTGTAAGAAAAACTACAAAAATCACTGGGAATCATTCAGGGATTTATATCAGCCTTCCCAAAATTCTGACACATTTATGTTTTCCTGTGCTTGATACGTACATTTGGAAATAATCATAGAACATTTTGTTGAATGGCTGTTTAAAACACTGTAAAATTCATAAATTGAGAGTTTTTCTCAGGTCTTATCAGTAATGAATGATAAGCATCCCAAGGCTCTTGAATGAAATCATGGGGACATATGTAATTAGTCATTTCCTCTCTGTTAATTTGGGGAAGTAGATACCAGAAATCTCTATTCTGATTAATTACCTCATAAGAGAAAACTGGATTCAGGAGAAGGTGCAGGTTCTGCCTGCACTAAGACCCCTCAGTTCCTTTAAAATACCTATTTTTGTAAGGCTAATGCATTACTAGTATCAAAAGTAACATTTTTCGTTGGCTTAATCAGCTTCATATGTCATGTAGCTTAACATTAAATAAATACAATTTGTTCTGTTCTATAACTATATCCTCTGACAGCATTACCTTGTATCAATAGTTCTAGGAAATTAAAATAAGTCTTAATCATTTTTCAATTAACTAATTTCTGCATTTTTGGCCTTTTCTGTATCTATTTGTGGTTTCCACTGTCTCTGCCACTTTTTTTTATAACTGTCATTAGACCATGGGTATTTTCTCATGTTTGTCCTTTTTGGTCAGTTGACAGGATGAAAACAAAGTAAGATTGAAATTCATAGATGCTCAGGAAAATACATTCAGGACATGCATTAAATTTAGTATGTCAAAAACCTAATTCACTTCACAGGGATACAATTAAATACACTATTAGAATAAAGTTAAAAAAAAAAAAAGGCAACTCAAAGGTATTATGTTCCGTTCTTCCCAAATCTTCCCATTCTTTCAATTTCTCCCTGCCCACGACCTTGTCTTCAGAATCCCAGGCTCGAATTTTAACATATGGGGGAAAAAGAACAGGCCAGTTAATGAAAAGCTTGTAAAGCAGGATTACTTCATACTGAAGATTAATTCATCCTGAAATGAGGTAGTGGCCTAAAATACGCAGGTGGGCCTCCTTGTTCTTTGTTTTCTTGCTTGTGACTGCAGGAGTAGGTGTTGGAGGAGCTTTTTAAATAGTTTAATTACTTCTACCCTGGCACAATGAACTGCTTCCCAAAGCTAGCTTTATTTTAGTGTTTCAACAGATCAAGAGAATAGAAGTTCCTAATTCTGCAACTGCTTGTCTTGATTTACAGTCTCACTGCTGGAAATTCCCGCAAACTTCAGGAAGTATCTGTAGTGAAAGGCTAATGACATAATGCATTCTGAAACCTTCGAGCGTTAACTATTAACCTCGATGGAGAGAAGGTGTAGGCAGAATGAAATAGTTCTCAGGTTTTTCAAAAATGTTAGTACACAAAATGGAGCGTACACATGGGGAAAAGCATAAGTCTGAGTTGGTTTGGGGTTTTGGTTTTGTTTTTTTTTTTTAGTATGTAAGAAGGTTTAAAATGATGCTTGAACTAAACTTGAAACTTTCTGGAGAGAAAAGGCTCTAAACTTAAAAACTAGATTTTTAAGAGATTAGCAGCAGTAGGTCCATGAAAATCTTTAAGTTTTTAGAAGTTGAATTTAAAACAGAGTTTTATAAAAATGTACCTGATTTGCTGCTTTAAAAGTGGAATTCTGGTAAAAGTGTACAGAATTTTAACAGTTGTCTGTTGGATAAGTATTTTAGCAAATAGCTTGCTTTTTTTTAAAAAAAAAAAAAAAAAGGAAAAGGCAGTTTTCTTTTCTTTTGCACTTACTGTTTTCCTAAATATTTTAGGTGGATTTAACTATGTTGCCAGAAGCAGTTAAATCCCTTGTTCATGATGGTTATACAGCCTTGATGGACCAGCGGTGTCGCAGTGCTGAACAAGCCTTTTCACAATTGTTAAGCATTCTAAATCCTTCAGAATTAAAGGTAAACTGAGAGGAATAACTTAGTTTATTAGGGTAGTTGAAGTTTATGCTTTCAAGATTGTGTTTCATTCTTTCCTTCCACCAAAATAGTCGTCATTACTGAATTGCTGCCTGTGATGTTGACTATAATGCCAAGTGTTTCACTGATAACGTAAGCCAAGGAGCTTATAAATGAGAACAGGATAGTAGCGTAGGATGTATTTTTGTTATGTTCAGTATACACATGCATTTCTAGATGCAATCTAAAAAATATTTACCAAAATAATATTCTTATAAGAATAATATAAGGTACTCTTATCAAATATCTTATTTGATAAGAAACTACTGTCCATTGTCAGCTTAACCTTTATTCATAATAATGTACGGTAAAAAGTATTTGTATTCTTCAGGTCAGATAACCCTTTGATGGCAAATCCTGTGAAATTTTGTGTATATGTATCTAGTCAATCATCCATTGACCCATTTGTCATCCTAGATTTCTTTAAATTATTGTACTGTAGTATTAAGTATTGTGTGACAATGTGTGTGCACGTGTGTTCCTATGTTTCAGGCTCCCATTTTAGTAAGGGCTGTTGCAGTGCCAACAGCAAGTCTGTGTAAGCAAATCATCCACCAGTCCATCTGGAATTGTGACCTAGTTTATTAGGAAGAAAAAGGGTTTTTTTAATTAAAAAAAAAAAAAAATCTCAATTCTGGACATAAAATACAGCAAAGACACACTGCAATGCATGAAGTCAACATAGTAAGGCCTGTAGTTACAGCATCTCTAAAAGCAGATGTTTCAGGATATATCACTTTGAAATATATGGGGGTGCCAAATGACCAGCAGTAAAGGTGTAATTAACCTTCATTTTTTATGCTAATTGTAACATACATCTGGGTAGAGGCTATGATAAGAAGGATGAGAAAACAGTGTTCCTATCTCAGGCAGTGAAGATCTTCAATTCACAGTAGACAGTAATGTTCTAGTTACCAGCAAAGTGCTTTTGTGCATGCTACTACTGTAATTTGACTCTATTTGCAGCAACTGAATCTTCATATTATTAATTATGTTGTAATCATCTATGGACATGCCACTGCTCTGCTTGGAATAGGACAGCCTGAGGTATGATGTTAAGCCACTATATTGCTTTTATTCAAAATTCTAACTCAGGTAAATTGGTCGTCTGTTTTTGTCTCTTGTTAACAGACATAATATAAGTGGGGAAGGAAAGCTTTTGTCACATTTTAGAAAATAATTACGGTTTAATAACTGAGACTAGATCTTTAATGGTTTTGGATAAATTAAGCTACCAAATAAAATTTATTTTTAAACTTTCAAATAAGATTCTTAAGTATTAATGAAGTATAGTCAACTGTTTTTATTACACTTTGTTGTAATGTGGTTATGCAGTAGTCTTTCTAATACAGACATTCTGCTTCTGAAACAAGAGAAAGAGAAGGCTTTTGGTTTTGGAAAACACCAAAACAGAGATGTGGGTTGTTTGGTGGGGGGGGGGGTGTGTGGTGTGTGGGTTTGTTGGGGTTTTTTTTCTGCAGTGTTTAAAAATACTCAATGTCTTACATTGAGTTTTAAAATGTCTGGGTGTTTGTAGCTCAGTGAGCTCAATCATTTAATTTTAGTATTTCAGAGGGAGCCCATGTTTACAGAATAAGTCTCCTTTTTAAAAAAAGGGAAGATTTTGTGTGTGTTCATAAGGTTGCTTAATTTCCTTTACTGTTCGTAAGACTGATCAAAGAATAGGGCATACTGACCCACTCTACTGGAGCAAAAACAGCAGAGGAAAAGTGAAAAGCTTCTGGCAAAGTGTCACATATTTTTGTCTTAAATTTATTTTGAAGGCGTTGATAAAGGCTGAAGACCAGTTTAAGAAAATAATTGAACAGTACCAGGAAGAAAGATTTGGTTGTTTGGCGTACTATGGAATTGGAAAAGTATACCTCAGACAAAACAGGTTGGTATGATATAAAGCTTCAGTATTTGATACAAAAAATATTTTCATTTGAAAAACCATGTGTTGGGGGTATTTTTAATTATTCTTTGTTAATCACTAAATTCATACGTCAGACTGATTTATTACAACTTTAAGTTTGTTACTGCTAAGGATGTAATGGGAGCCGCTGAATCGAGCGGACTGCAGGGCATGGGGCTATGACAGACTGGCACACCCCTGCAGTGGAGGAGAGCTCACAGGAGAAGGACAAAAAACTATGATCTCAGGGAAAAATGTATCGTAAAGAAAGCTTAACTTAATCACAACACCAGGGAGACTGGAGGGTGACCTTGGTTTGTGATAAGGCAGCTGCGCAGGCGGGTCGCTGGGTTCCCTGAAACAGATAAGAGTAATGTCTTCCTGAGCTTGCCAGGCCAGCATGGGGAGAGGGGGGAGTGTATACGGCTCAGCCAAATAACGTGCGGAAGCTGCCCAACTAATAAACTGCAGAGCAAAGGGCTTGAGCTGGCTTCAACCCGTGTATTCCTGGTGGCGTTTCTTCCCCGCACCCTGACGGTAAGCGTACGCAGACTGGTGACGGGAATTCCGTTTGCCTTGGTTCAGCTGTGTTTGCAATTGCTGTGTTAACGCTTGTGTCGCGATTTCAGTGTATCGCTCTATTGCGGTACTTCGTCAGAATCCCCCGTTAATGCCTGCGGCGGGTTGGCCTTGGCTGGCTGCCAGACCCTCACCCTCCAGGCGCTCCCCCTTCTCAGTGGGAGACGGGGAGAAAATAAGGCGAAAAAGAGATAAAGACAGGGAGATCGCTTGCTCGTTACAGTCACCGGCAAAACAGACTCAACTTGAGCAAAAAGGATTTGATTTATTGTCTGTTAAAATAGAGCTGGATGGTGGGGAAACAAAAATCACCTTCCCCCCTACCCCTGCCTTATCCCAGGCTCGACTTCGCTCCCGCATTCCTGACTCCTGTACCTCCTCCTCCGCCGAGCGGCGCCGGGGGATGGGGAAGGGGGGCTGCGGTCCGGCGGTAGCAGTGCCCCCCTGCCGCTCCTTGCCCCACACGTCCCTCCCCTGCTGCAGCTGCAGCGTGGGGCCCGCCGCCGGCCGCCGTGCCGCGGGCGCATCCACCTGCTCTGGCAGGGGCCCTCCGCTGCTGCGGGGTGGCTGCCTGCTCCGGCAGTGCCCTCTCCGGGGGCCGCAGGGGAATCTCTGCTCTGTGCCTGGAGCACCTCTTCCCTTCCTCCTCTTCACCTTAGTGCTTGAAGAGCTGTTTCTCACACTTCTTTTTCCCTTAACTCCTCACAGCCGTGCAGTATGTTTTGTCCTTTCTTACCCATGCTTTCCCTGAGGTGCCACCATGTTGCCCGAGGGGCTCGGCTGCGCCCTGTGGTGGGTTCCTTGGAGTACAAGTAGGGGTAGCAGTGTCCTGTGCCTCCTCCCTGGCTGGGCAGGGTTGAAGGTCACTACTGAACATAGGCATGCTCTTACTCTCTGCATCGACAAGCCCACCCACATTCGTGGGTCCTTTGAATATCAGCCTCTCAGTCTGCCTCATACCTGGGCCCCTTACTCAGGCTGGCTTGCTGGCTCACACCTTGAGTCTTTTATACTGAAGAGTCTTTAAACAATTAACTTAATGAACCAGGTGCTCTTTCATTCCACACGCTCTTACGTAAGTTACCATTTTTTTTCCTTGGATCATAAAATCAATCGTGAAAGTATTACAGGCCATGTAGCAATTATTCGTACATGATCTGTTGTACATGAACATGTTGTACCTGTTTCAAACTTCAGATTTTCAGATGCGCTCAATCAGTTCATGAAGTCACAAACAATGGTTAATCACAAGATAGTACCTGGAGTATTAACTTGGCCCACAACATCTCAGGTCATTGAAGAGACACGGACAGAGAATTTACAGGTATGTTTTAAAAAAAAAAAAAAAAAGGCACAAAACCCTGTTCTGTCAAATAGCCTTAAAAAAAAAACAGTTGTCATCCTCCTCCCTCCCTCCCCATTGTCAAAGCCAAAGAAAGATGGGCGAGAGGGAGGTTTCAGCCTGCAGCAGCCAGTGTGAGTGCTGCTGCTCATTGTCTAAGAGTGTTTTCAGCCCCAAGGCTTGGTCTTTGTAGAGCAGAACTCTTCTTGCAATGACAAATTTGAACACCTGGGAAGCGTCCCATTTACAGTACAAGGGAGGAGGCTCTGTGTCAGGCTCTGTGCTTGAGTATTTCTATGCAATAATATGGTTCTAATCTGCTCCAGGTGTTTCATAATGTGTTAACTTCTTAGTTGCACCAAACTTTAAGTAGATGTGAATACTATACACAACGTAATGCTAGGGAGAACTGGTTAAAAATTTGAATTAGCAAAAATGTGAAGTTGAAAATTTCAGCGGTGGTGCTGTATTTAAAACCAAATAGGAGAGTTTGACTGTGTAGTTCTTGGTCAATGCAGTGGGAGTTGTATGGTAAAATTCCTTGTTTGACTTGAAAAATCTAACTTGTGGTTCTGACACTACAAATTGCTTTCTCATCGTTGCATTAAGAGGTTAAAGTAATTTGGCAGATGCCCAATTTGTCGTTGTAAGTCCGGTCGCGTTCAGTGTACTGAACTGTCACGATTACAGATGCACAAATAACGTGAGGCACCTTCCGTCTAGTCGCATTCTATGGACTACCACGGCCACACTTAAAGCATCTGGTTGCGTTCAATCAGAACTATCACGGCTAGATTAATGCAGTGTAGTTTATTAAAGCAACAGATATGCAGGTTCTTTTGGATTGCTGGTGATAAATTCACTGTCTGCAAAGCATGTGCAAATACCAGAAGTATGAGTAACACAGCCTGGCTACAGATGCATTAAAAGATGTAAAGCGACTATATAGAGGTTGCTAAGTTTCCCGGGGAGGCGCTTGGTATAACCAAGTGTTCGACTCTTACCCAAAGGCGTTCCGATGTGGGGGAAGAGAGGCTCAGCCTGTTGACTAATCCCAGAAGTCAGAGTGGTACACAGTGGTATCTTCCCTAACATTCTCTCTCTCTTAAGTTATTTTATGGTATTTTTTACCTTTCAGGTGGAGCTTGAGCGACTCTAGTCATACATACCTTTGTTATGATTGGTATAAAGTTTTCTTGCTTTGTTTTTAAAGGTATAGACTAGGAAAATTCAAAGCGCAAGCTCAGTGAGGGGTGGTTGTACCTTAGAGGCGGGTAGCTTTTGGGATGGAGGTGTGTTTTGGTATTATAATGATATTATAATGAGCAAAGTTTACCAAAAGGACAGCATTTTGTCAAAATTGTGACAGACTGTTGGCCCGGGGTAACAAATACACAGCTTATCAGTTCCGTGGTACCTTCGAGTTCCCATATCATCAGAGAGCTTGGCCATGGTGTCTCCACACTGCTCCACCCTCCGGACATTTCCTCTTAGAGCCAGTACACCAAGTTCCCCTGGTGTTGCCAACATCTAAGGTTGCAGGCCTAGGGAACTTTCAATGGAATGGATTCCTTGCATGCCAGTTGCACTCCACCCTGGAAGCTTTTTCAATGCTGTACCTTTCCTAAAAATGTGAATATAAGTTTAATTTCTAAGTCGCCTCCAGCAATTATTCCACAGTCATGCTGAATGGCTTTTTTTTTTAATTATTATTACTGTTGTTATTGTTTTTAAACTATAATTGAGTCACTGGTATTTGTGAAGGGTTTCTGGATAAACCATGCCATGAGAGGCAAGACGCATGAGCTTCTCTGCACAGAGGCAGTTTGACATGGTAGAAAATGCTAGGTTATTCAGTATATGAACTTGGCTGTACTGTACTGACCTGATTCGTTTCTGGTAGAAGCAGCAGTCCTCTTGTTTCCTAAACCAAAACTGACCTAAAGATTTCTCATAGACCCCCAGCTGACACCACAGTAGTCTGGCCACAGTTAATACATCAGTGGTCTGGGACTTCTGGAGAGCATAATGCAAATATCTGAAAGGCTGTACTGGGGGTCTGTTTGTTGCTAATAATGTTTTATTAATCTGGGCTCAATGCCGATCCTATGGGACTTGAACTGACTTTTCATAAAGCCACTGAAATGTCTTTACCTCAGATGCAATTCTGGGAGATCTCACTAGCTCCAGTGCAGGGCCAGGTCTGAGCTGTCCCTGGGAATGTACTTGATCCTGTAATGCAGATCCCAGGTGAGGCACTCCTGAAATGCTGGGAAATGACAGAAATGAGCAGGTACTCCATTTTTGTCACATTGCCTGATTAATCTGGCTCATCATTTTGGCAATGGAAAACATCCTATATTCTGATGTGTTCGGAATTGCTCAGCATGTGAAACATTGGTCCAGGATAAACCTGTATGCAGGGAAGCTATAAGCTGGAAGCTTAGCTGACAGCCGTTCAAATGAGCTTTTGAATATTTTGCCATAAAAGGACAATCTCCCGTATCTTTCACTTGAAAAGGGTTGTTCTTTTGGTATTAGTCATTTGCTGTTCAGAAAGAGATATATGTTTAACTGCAGAGTTCCCTAGAAGTTTGTAAGTAGATACTGAATCTTTTCCTGCTTTCTGTGCAATTTGTCTTATATCGCTTTGTGTTTCTCAGCTGATTTTAAAGAATTGTATTGAGGAATGCAAGTTCCCTCGAGAACCAGATGCAATTTGTCGATATCAGCAATGCCATGGCCACTCCAAAATCCAAATATATTTTACAGACCCAGACTTTAAGGTAATTTTTTAGTTTAAAGGGGTTTGGGAAATAAAACTTCATGTTTACATGTTTTTTGCCCCCTTTCATATTAATGAGCTATGTGTAACACACAGTCTTATCCTATCTACTGTTAAGTTGTGCATTTTTTCCTGTGGGTTGGGTTTTTTTTTCTTAAAGATGTTAAATTCACGTTATTTCTCAATGTTAGGGTTTTATACGTATTACTTGCTGTCAACAATGTAGAGTGGAGTTTCATATCAGCTGTTGGAAAAAGCTGAAAACAACAAACTACAGTGATAAAAATGATAAGGTAAGAGCTGTGTCTGACAATAAGCATTTTACTTTTTTTAGTCAAGATTATAGCATTCCTTTGGTTTCTGGTAAGTGCAGTGCTACAGCCTGATGTTCCACCTGCATGACAGTGGCAGGAGGAGAGACAGGAAAGAGAAGTCTCTTGCTAAATTGTCTGACATGCAAGTGTGGGTGAAGCTTGCTGTTGTCTACAGTAGAAAGGCCTGTCGTGTGAAGGCTTAGTATGCTTAGCCTGTTTATCTTGCATCATTTATGTTCGCCAATATGGAAGTTTTATTGTGTCTACAGTCTTGCTGTTGAAGCAACAGTTCGACACTGAGCATGACTAAAGGAATTTTACAAAATACATTAGCAGCAGCCAGTGTACAATTAAGGGAGATCCAGGCAGAGTATGAACTCAAAAGAATATTCTTGAAGTTGACTCTTGAATGTGGAGTTGGAGGAGGAGGGGCTTAGCTTTGGGTATAACCGGTATATGCCACAGATGTAAGACCCTTTTGATTTGCAGTCCTTGCCAAGTCAGCTGTCACTTGCTTTCCTCATCCAGCAAGAGTTTAGGGCTGTGCTAGCTTTAATGACCTTTGTCAACCTCAAATGAAGAAATTGTAATCTGTATAGGAACATAGATTTTGTATTAATTTAAATGTCTTTTCTTGTGTGTATCATCTTCTCCTACAGGATTTTCTTCACGAATTGTGTTTTACTCCTGATTGTACAGGCCTTATTTCAAAAATAGTTATTTTCAGTTCTTCTGGGCTGGTAAAATGTGAAGTAAGTAAATGTTCATACAAAATATGAAAATAATCTTTAAAATATTTACTCTGGTAAAGGAGATAAAGTGAAGATGAGGATGTAACTGCAAATGAGTAAATAATATGCTATCTTAACTACAGAATCTGAGCATTATTTAGGAATATTAATTACCTCTTCTGTTCTTACCTGTTCTTCTGGTGGAGCAGGCATTACCTTATGGTATTGGTTTAGAATTGTCATGGGTGGGAACTGGAGCTTCATTTTATATTTAGTTTGTGTGACATGAAAGGAACTGTTAGTTTAACTCAGAGTTAATCTTTCTAAAGGAAATAATTGTATTGGAAGAGTGCTCTTACTCTCTACAGAGTCACAGGAAGATGGATATTTCTTCTCAGAGCAGTATTGGTCTGTGAGAAGCAAAAAAAAAAAAAAAAAACCAAAACCCAACAAAAACCCCAAACAACTGTAAAGTTTGCTTCCTGCCCACTGGTAAAGCAAAACAGCCTCCAGTTCTTCCTGACTTTGTGTTACCTTTTAACCTGTCTTTTCTGCAGATGAAGAAGTATTGCTGTATACCAAGTTAGAGCAGTAGAAGATAATTCTAGGTAGACCTTCATGAGGCTTACGTAGGCTGTATTACCTCTTTTGTAGTATTACTTCTACTGCTTTCCAAAGCATCAAACATTCCTGGGTTTTGAGTACAGCAATGTTGCGTTGTAACCCAAATTTAATTAATATGATGTCACTTATTTTGGTAGTTCGAACAAAAAATCACAAAAACCAAGGAACCACCAAGAGCCAGTATTAAACAGAAATGTTCAAGGTAAGCTCTCTATTGTTTAAGTTGAATCAATTTGAGAACAAAACAGGATTGGTTTTCATGCCTTTTTAAGAGTTGCTAAAATACCACAAATACCTCGGAAAGCTATTCTTGCCCTTTGCCTCTGATAAACTAAAAAGTCTGATAAAATATATTATGATCCAGTTATAAAAGCATTTAAATTAACTTGTAAAACAAGATACGGAGCTACAGATTTATAACGAGCACAGGAGGGCATTAACTGGTATTGCTAAATAAATTATTGGTAGCTCTCTAGTGGTCATAAAGTTCTTGAAAAACAACATTTTCAGTTTGGCCACAGGAAACTGTTTTCAGATATACAGGATATGAGTTGATCCAAATCTGATTTCCTACACTTACGTATTGAGGGATAAATTGTCCATTACACCATTGACTTCCCGGCAGTTTGAACCAATAGTTTTTTAATATAAATTGCTGCAGTCATCTTTAAGTCTTTATACCCAAAACCTAATTTCATTGTGAAATCTGCAGGCAGGGAAGTAACATGTGGGAAAGTGTGATTTGGAGGCTGTGTGCAGAACTTGAGGACTGTTTCTTTACTTATGCTCTCCATACATGTCTTTCATTTGTGCTGAGATACTTAACAATTCGAATTCTAATAGAATGGGTGTCTGTTATTCTTCTTAATGGATTGAATGTCTTAATTACACTTGACTTTCACTGCATGTGTATCTAGATTAGAATACCACCTCTGTTTTCAGTCTGAGATTGCAAGCATTGTTCTATTCCTTCCCCTTGCTAGAGGGAAGAAACTCAGCAAGATTTTTAGCAACTTCGTGTGCAACACAACTTTGTGTGAATGTTTAGAAAGTGTAAATTAAAACTGTATGTAATGATACTACTTCTGTTGTTCATGCGCGTACCTTTGACATAACTGAGTTTACACTTTTTGGTCAAGTAAGTTTATAATTAATGAGGAATCATGCTGAGAGGATGAACAAAATTGATTTTTAAAAGTTAAGGAGATCAAATGTTACTATTTGGTTCAAAATGTTGAGTTATAAATTGAGAAAAAAACCTGATAATATTTAAGTTAATCCTAATTCAGACATCATTAATAGGAGTAAAAATTGCTGCATCTTAAGGATATTCTTACACTTACATACTTGATCTTCATAAAATGTCTATGAAATTTTGTGGTCTCTTAACTTCTAAATGAAAACTAGCTTTATTATATTTGTACGTCTAAGCATAATATTTTATAGTAGAATGGAGCTTATAGCTATTGTCAGACATGAAAAATAACTGAGATGTGCCTAACTCCTTTGGCAACTTATCTCGGCTAATGTTAGGCTCACTTCTTAATTGCTTTTTTCAGTCTGAGAAAGTTAAAAATGAAACAAGAAAAAAAATTGCGACGGAAACGTGCACGAGAAGAGGCACAGAATTCTGCTAAAAAGAAAATAGAAGAAAACCAGATGGAAAACAAACCATCTCAATACAGTCATCACAGTGGTATGTAGAAGTATAGATTATTGTTCTAAGTGATCACGAGGTAGCATAATTAGCATTCTGAATGTCCTAAGTCAAATTGTAGCAGAATACTAATATTAAGCATAGTCCCCCCCCCTTAAAGACTTGCATTTGTACTTAAGATCACTTTAATTTCAGTTCTGGTTTTTAATTGCTAAATAACTGTAAGATGTTAGTGTATGGTTAAGTTCCTTATAGAAAACCTTTATTGCTTCATTGGTTCATGAAGAAGCAGCCTGAAGAGGGCACAGGCTCAAATTTCAAGTTAATCTATTTAAAAGTGGTTTCAGAAAAAGCTTTATGCCCAGCAAGTTAGGACACTGCTACAGGAAAAAAAAACCAAACCTGCATCTCAAAGAAAGAACGCTATCCTAACTGCAGAAACTGCAGTGACTTGAAGTATATTTCAGAGGATTGGGGGAAATAAAATACTTCAGCCTGTAAGTATGTAGTCAGTTAATGCTTCAGCTTTTGTTGTTCCAGTTACAGAATGCTGTAGACCAACGTATTTGAGGTGTGAACCTTGCATTTTGTATTAGGGCAAGCTACAGTGAAAGAAAAATGGTGATTTTTTTTTTAAAGTTTTTGTCTGTATTATTAACTTCAAAATAGTGCTTATGTTAATTTCCTTGTAGAATTTCATATTAAATACTTTGAGGGCACTTTTTCATCCCATACATGCCATATGAGTTCTCCAGAACCCTGTTGCCTGTTCAGTGGCATATCCTGTCACTTTCTCTTTAAAAAGCTCACAGGTGCTAAGCTTTTTGGGGGGTTTTTTCTTAACCATTTTGTTTGAGAGCAGTCCCTCCCATTAGCACCGTAGATTACCATTTTTGCTTCCACATGGTATTCTAAAATCACATTCAGTTGACTTTTGTGTGGCATTTTTTTAAAGTCTAGGCTATCTCCTTTCCTGTGGCTTATCTTTAGTTCTGGTCCTTGCATCCACTGCAGGTCGCTCAGTTACATGTATGTGACTTGACTGTCCCAAATGCCCCTAAAACTTTGAAGAACTAAAAATGCCTTTGGTGTGACAAAAACACTCACCCTGAAGTACTGTGGGTAAAAGTTGGGACACTGATGCAGGAATATATCAACACCAAGCAACATAACACAGTTTGGCAAAAATCCGTGTGTTGGTGCTGGCCAACCTTTTTAATTTATCCTGAGTTAATTCCGTACTAAAATTGAAGTCTTGCATATCTTTGGAGACAAGCTATCTGTTACCCTATTTTTTTGCTTGGGGAAATTTTGTGAGGAAATCTTTCAAAAAATCATCTAATTTAATCTCCCAAGCTGTCTGAGAGGTTGAGAAGCCAATTTCAGGGGAGAGCTAGATCACAAAGGGGTTTTTTGTTTTGTTTTTAGCAGCCATAGCTACCTTTACAAGCAGATTTGTTCTTATTTAAATTGGAGAGGAGGGCAGGCGAAAGGCGCACTTGTTTGTATGCACATTTGTAAGATAGAGGTTTTTGATGCAGACTCCTGCAGGATTAAACTCAGGCATGGCTTATACCTGTAGAGTTCATTGAATCTGTTCGTATGCTTGGAACTGTTTAACAATGCATAATTATTCTAGGTGTGATATGTAGTGCTTTGTTTTTAAAAAATTATTTTCAGATCTACATCTTTTGACTATAGTTACTGTCAGTTAAGCTCTGAAAGTGGCATTCTATAAACGTGTGGTCTTGAAGAATAATGAAAGCTGAAGGCTGATACAAGCCAGTAATTTTTTTCACTCTTGTTCTATAAAGAACTAGTGGCAGGGTCAGGGCAAAGGTTTGCTACTAGGTGTATGCTCAAGCATTCAGAAGTGTGCCTTTGCTGTGGGAACTGATGTTTAGGGGAGTTCTGTCTCTGCATCAGGGCTGGCGTGCAGCCCACACAGATAAATCTGTATAGACAATTGCTTGAAGGTACTGTGACTGGCAGGTTTTTTTTTTTTTCCCTCTCTCTGAAATCTCATTAAGGTGCTAAGGATTGTTTCTTTGTGTAAACAAAAATTAAAACAATGTTGTATCAAATTCCTAATGCTAAGGCTAGTTTATATGGGAAGTTATATATTCTGTAATTTTCAGTGTTGTGATAAAGCAAATAATTAAAACCACTACTTAGTCCAAATTATCTGTACTTTAAAGTTGATGTTTTTAATTGTGGTAAACAGACATGAAATCTTGTTTTGTTTGGGTTTTTTTGAATCCTGTTATAGGTTATGTTCAGGATTTATATGCTGGTGATCGAGTCCTGCAGCATATCAGTCGAAATGCTGAGCAAATAAAAACAGCTGTTCGTGATGCTTCCAAACTATTAAAGGAATTACTTTCATGGTTTGTAATCAGTGAGGAGGATTACATGTCATATTGCAAAACTAGCAGCATGTCACATGAAGTGATGGAGCAACTCATCAGTTACTTAATTCAGGAAAAAAACAGAGTAAAAACAAGGGGTTTTATCCATGTGCTGAGTGAGCTGGAAGAAGTGGATCCCAAATTACACAAGTGGCTGAAACATCTTAACAACTTGGGTAGGCTATATGTTTATGTAATAGCAGAAGACCTTACCCTGTCATAACTGTTCAGTTTACAGATGAAAAGATAACCTCCCTATTTTCCAGTCTTGCTTTCTTAACTTTAAATGGTAAAGTAAAGCTTTCCTCTTTTTCATTTACTTGATCCTTAGCCAGGATTTCTACAGAAGAAAGGCTGACCATTGGTAGGTAACACAGGAGCAACCTCTCTTGTCTCTGCAAGTAAAGCATTCTAATGTGGGCAGGGCTTTGTCCATGTAGGAAAGAGAAAACTGAACAGATTTATTTTTTTAATGTCTTTAAGTTCTAGAATAGGCTTAAATGATAGTATCTGCATAAATAATAAGATGCCAGAACCTTGGACAAGATTTGCATTCTTAATTCTGTTCTGTTGCATCCATGTCCTTTAAGGAATTTATATAGATTCATTCTACAAATAATAATTTGGTGTTGACTAAGAGTCAAATTTATATAAACTCCATTTATAATTTTTGTTTGCATTTTCAAGATACAAAAGGTTTTACGCAATCTGTTTCAGCTGCTGTATAATTTCTAGAACAAACTGTTCCTCTTTGAAGGGGGATATCACACTGTAAGCACTAAAACTCTGGAGCCGGAATGAAATGTCTGGTTTATTTTCATCCCTCTTAGGTCTGACAGCTACAAAGAACTTTCTCCTTCAATATGGACATTTTTTAAAAGAACTTGACCTTTCTATTTTAACCACACTCTGGAATGAGAAGTATGGTAGTAAATTTGACTATGTGACAACTAGTTCTGAAGACAAAGAAATTCATGAATATTTCTTAAAACCACCCCTAGAGAAAACCCGTTGTTTTATATGGCTGTTGGAAGACAACAGAGGAAATTTTCCATCTCTTCATCAAGCTTTAGATGACTTCTTTGATAAAATGGGTAAGTATGCAAAGGTTATCATTCTTACAAGCACTGAATTTTGTCTGGTTTTACACCACATTTGATGGGCCTTGTAAAAGGCTGAAACTTCAGCAAACTAGTAACTGCCTCATATGGGATCATCTGCGTTCAGTGCCTGGAAGGCAATATGGCCTCAAAAGGCAAGCCACCCTTTTTTAGGTTACATTCTACTGGTTTGTTTCATGTGCCACAGCCAGCATGTGAGTTTACCTTTATGCATATATCTTGTCCAACCAAAATAAGTATTTATCTTTCAGTTTAAGCATAGAGATTCTGCAACTACAGTCTTTGAGATGCTTTGGTGGTATTTGATAAAGGATTATAATAATTGTTACTATAATTTCATAGCTCACAATTATAAGTTACATAAAATATTACTATTTCTGTTTACGGATGTGACTCTGATATCCTTCCAATAGATGACCCTACCATTATATTAAAGAAGCACGGAAATGAAAATATATCGGTAAGTGAACTTAATGCTTATTTCATGTAACCTCAGAAACAAGTATGAACGTGGTGTTTTAAAAATGTGCAAAAGTGAAGAGAGATGTGCATCTCTTGGTTTATTTTTACATCATCATCCTTTAGACCTGATTAGAGATTTACTTTTTTGTTTTATCTTCTCCCCCTGCCCCCTTTTCTTAAAGCATTTGAAGACTGCGTACCATTTTTCCTAAACTTCCATCAGTAAAATACTTTAGTGTTTTCTCTTTAGTTAAAACATAAATCAACAAGATACCTTTTAGATTATGAGTATTTCAAGGATGCAGATGAGGAGGTTGTAGTGGAAGTGGATTGAGGGTACACTGATGGGCCGTATCACCTCCTTTGGGTAGGGAAAATAAGGCAAATAAGGTGCACGGGAAGAGCATGTACATATTACTTGATAACAGCAGTTTGGTGTTAACTAAAAAAAGTCTCTCCAAAAGTATCATTGGGGAATTTTTTTTTAAAAAAAAAAAGTGCCTGATTTACAAACAGAGAGATTCTTACTAACTACTGTATCTGCGTATTTACCATGACAACTGAACTTGAAGCGTGATTCTTCCTTGAGTGTCGTAAACTTGGATCTGCATAATTTTGGACACTAATTGTACTGTACATTTTACAGTCCAAAGCAACAACTGGGAAAGTAGTGTAACCCGGCTTTACCTTCAGATGTCATTAAATTGTAAGGCTAGGAATTTGACGTTTGTTCCTCTAATAAGCGAAGTAAATTTGAAGTGGGTTAGACATATTTTGCATTTGTTCATTACAACTTATAGATGCTTTTCAGATTCGGCCCATAGGTCTTAAACTGTACATCATTCTGAATCACTTTTTGATTAGTATCTTAATTAAAATCCATTCTAAGTGGCAGAAGTATATTATATATTTGTTAATTATGTGTTTGAGGCACTCTCATTTAAAAGTACTCTAGCCTGCAGACAAATTTATCTGTACAAAACCAAGATTTACTTTTGATACAGAATAAATCTTTAGAGTTAATTAATTAATATACATCTTAATAAGATGTGAAATCCTTTACTTTTTCACTTCATGAATTGGAAATCCAAGAATGAAATTAAAGCCATTACAATAAAAGTACTTGTATTTCAGTGTTACTTGCATCCTAAAATAAATTGTTAATAAGTTACTGTTAGTAGAGTTCTGTTAATCTATAACCACAGTCCTATTAAGAAGTGAAGATGCATTTTAGTTCCTTCATCATTGCATATCTTTGAAAATTGAAGTGACCAGAACATTTGACGGTTCTGTTTGCTTCTTGTTCCCCAAAGGAAACTGTGTTGTGTAGGATGACACAGCTGCTGAAATAAGCAATTTCAGCTATAAGTAATGAGCATGCATCTGAAATACTAAAATGATAGAAAATTCTGTTTTTAAAAATCAATGTTTTATGCGTTTAAAGAGGAAAATGATGAAAAGGAACGAAATGGATCAAGTCTTGTAAAGCTCTGCTGCTTTTTGTGTTTTGCAGCTGGGGATGGAGTGGAGAGGGTGAAGATTGCATGCTTAAACTTGTAAATCTTGCTGGTCAAACCAGAATGAGAATTTTAATATGAAACTTGTTAAAATTTACATACTGGTTTTGCAAATACATCCTAATTTTATTCTAATGAAAAAAAGTGACTTTATTTTTCTGTTTCAGACTAATGGTATCAAAGTTAAAAACAAAAACAGGAAGAAGAACTCAAAAGACTCAAGGGTCAGTAACTTTTTAGCTGCTTACTATAAATAGTTTTTTTAGAATTGCTGGCATTCAGATGTATAGACGCTATTATCCTAAATACCTTGTGGAGACTCGTTCTTGAAGTAGTTTTTCCTGAAGTAAAATAATGCCATTAAGACTCAGTTAATAAGTTTTGCTGTGTTAGAATATGATTTTGTCAGTATAGAAGTTACTTATAAACTTGAAAAAAAAGTTATTTATGAGTAACTTAGGCTCTGATTCAGTACCAATACATTCAGTCCATCCACTGTCTTAAGATCAAAACAGTAATTCAGAATTAATTTCCCATATGGGAAAATGAAAAACCCACCTATGAATACAGTACACTGCCTGCACTATGTAATTAATACTTTATGCTCCATTTCCTTTTGCACTGACAGATAGCAAAGTTGGAGAAGGACACTTTACCAGTCATTTTGAGAAAGAAAAATGTGTCCTTACACCTCATGAAATAGGTCTGAAATTGTCTCTTAACTGTCTTCTCTGATAATTTTTACAGGCATATCAGTGACTGAATATGCAAGTGTTCCATTTATTGCTCAGAAAAATGTTATCAGTTGTTCAGTATTTTATAAATTTTGCTAGGAATAATATACTACCTGAAACTTGTACTGTCTTTTGTACAGCTTTTCTAGGATTTTGCTGTATTGAAAGCTTCAGATACAATCTTTGTTTCCTCCATGCCCCTACCTTTTTGTAATTTTACTAGAATTTCAAGAGTAAACTTAAGATCTTTTTTCCTATTCTCATCAGCCACATTTTTCTTTTTCTGACTTGGATGCATTTATACAAGTCTGTGTATATCTGAAGTTATTAGATAATAAAAATTAAAAGACAACTAAAACATTTGTAATGGTGAACATAAGAATAACAGGTATCATATGAAAGCCATGTGTAACTAGGGATAACTCAGACTTACTTGTAGTAAAATTATTAAAGCTTGAAGGCTCTCAAATATAAAGGAAGAGATTCCTAGAAAGTCAGTGGAAAGAAGTTGCACAAAAGTCTTACCAAAGTGAAGCTGTAGTGTTGTTTGGTTTTTTTTTAATCCAAACTCAGTGAAAAATCAGACACATCTAGGGTTTTGATGAAATTGGTAAAAAAAGAGGGAGGTTGGGCTGAATATCCCAATTTCTTTTTCCAAAATAAATTCTGAAGAAGAAATTAATAGTTTAAAATTAAGAACTTTCTCTGTGGCTTAGTACTGACAATTGTACTTAAAAGTTTTGCAGTTCATAATATGGCATCTGAACATGATAAAGTTACAAGCTTCAGTGTAAATAAATTACTAGTAGTCTTTACAGTGGATCATTTTGCATATACTTTTGTGAGATAAAAAAATAATAATCTGTTTTTAATTAGTCTATTTTAGTATTATCCAGTGGAGTTAGTACAGCACCACGAGAAGATGATAAGATATTTATAGAAGAAAATACGTTGTAAGTACCATCATACATCTTTGCTCTTATTGCCCAAACTCCAAAGTGCTTTGCAGGTACTGGAGAAGACAGTCTTAGAAACACCAAGTCTGGGTTAACATCTAAGTGTTTTTGATATGAGCTTGTGCAGAGCCATTACGTCCCTGCTTCCAGGACAGGTGTAAGGGGTACTAGAATTTTAGAGATCTTAACAATGGAGGAAGTAACCAAGTTGTTGCCAGGCTGCAGCCCAATACATCCAAAAGCTATCCTTTTAAGTAACATCTTACTTGCTTCGTGTTCCATTTTAATGTAGCAAGACGTTGATAAATTTGTACGTACTCCATCAGTCGCAACTGAATTTTGCCATCCACACCATATCAAGCAGGTTGTGATGTTGGATTGAGATAATCTGTGGTGCATTGCTCAGAATTTGTGTGTTAATTGGGAGTCGCTCTTGTATTCTGAGCCCAGTTTTGCTCTTGCTTATGGATGTGAAAGCTGCTAGGCAAGAGCTAGGCCTTATTATTATTATAAGCTAGTGGCAGGTCAGTTAATAAGTTTAATGGTTAAGTATGTTGGGGATAAGTATTTATTCTGCTTGTTAGGAAAAAGTTTGCTATTGGGGTATATTTTTAGCACTAGGTAGTTATCATACAGTATACTGTTTTCAATATGTGTGAAAAATACAATTATTTTTAGAGACAAGAATTATTGTTCATATGCATTATTTATTTCTTCTCTCTCTCTCTTTTTTTTTTTTTTTTTTTTTTTTTTAAAATGCTACAGAGATTTTACAAATTCTTATGAACCATTTGTAATCCCAGAATATCTTCGGGCACAACTAGAGGAATTTGAAGCTCTCTGTGACATTTCAAATAGTAACAGTTATGAAGGAGTTTTGGATAGTAATCCAGATCAAACCTGTGAGAGCTTGTACGAGTATGTATACATTTGTGTGCTTAGCAGTTTAAAGGGTTTAATACTACTTCATAACTTTTATAACATATTGTATTAAGTCCCAGAATTTGAGTCTTGGTGGTCTGGTGTATGTAGGTATGTACATAAAGGTATGTCCTAATGCTTTGAAGTAATTGCATGTTTTTTAGTAAGACATAGGCAAGAAAGAGTATTACAGAAAATTTTTATGCTTAGCTAGAACACCATCTTCCAAATGACCGTTCTTCAGTAGTTCTAGAGGTTCTTTGCTTTTAAGTATTATTGTGAAAATAGAATGTGTGAAATACAATTTTAGAATTGCATGAAAAAACTTTCATTAATAATGACAACTGGGGTTTTTTTGGTTTGTTTTTTTGGTTTTTTTAAGCTACTTCTCTCAAATCTTGGACAAACATGGCCCTATGGAAATTAATAATAAATTACTAGTTGGGGAATACGAACATTTCCCTGAAGAAGCTCGAAAGATGGTAGAAGATGAAGGTGGTCTGAAATCTTTTCTTCTGAAATCCCTTCGTTTCATTATGGTGGATAATCTTATTGCCTTAAGAAAGCATGCAGTTCTTCTTAAAGAAAGTACAAACAGAAATGAGACTGGAGATAATGAAGAAGAGAACGGTATAGTCTGTGATATGCAAGAAAATTCTTCCCGGAACAAGCTACAGTTAAATCCAGCTGCTGAGGAATTCAGACCGCTGTCTTATCCTAAGCAACCCCTTATATCAACATCTACTGACTTAACAGTAGCAAGTTATGAGACTCCACAATATTCGCCCTGGTCTTTTCCTACTTCACGTAAATCAATGCATTCTTTGCATCATCAGAATATTGATACCATAGAACATGAGTCGTTGTATTCAGATATTTTACTAAAGTGCTTTGATTCTAAACATTCTGGTATATTTTTGCCTCAGACTTCCTGGGGTTATCAATATGGAAGAATATTGCCAGTGCCTTCTCAAATGCCTCTTATTGCAAACGATGCTGAGCAGCCTAGTTATGCTGATCATGCAGCTCATCAGGATAATGATGAATCAGCAATTTCAGACAGCAAATATGTCTTTAGCAGTTTTATACCAACTGAAATACAAATGTATGAAGACCCTCAGTGCCAACTGGAGAAAGCGGATAAGACATTTTATGAAGACAATTTTGCTGTTGCAAATAGTACAAATGAAGCTGAATGTGGTACACAGGTTATTAAGACGGAAAAAGAAAGCAGAGGTATACCTCTAATGAAAAACAATCCTCATACAAGGATGGTAGCTGTTCAGGTAAGAAATTAAAATGCAACAGTTATTTTGAGAGCTTTTAAGTGAGAAATGACAGTGTTGAGCACTGGAAAGTGCAACTCCTTTTTGAATGATTTCTTTATGACTTGCCAAAGGGTCAAATGTTGTATAGAGTTTCAAGAGCAAATATTCAAGTCATACTTCCAGCCACCCAAATGTAAGGGATCTTAAAAGTAGTATTTAGCATTCTCTAGTACTTATGTCCCCAAAAAGGTCACAAGTTGGAAGATATTGAGGTGTTTATCAGACTGGGAACTTCAGTTTAAGTTGCTGATACTTTCTACAACTACTCTTGTCTTTCATTTGTAATTCTTTAAAGAGATGGTCACTGAATTTTGTTCTGCCTGAAATTTTCACAGATCTTTTGACCCAGGATCAAAGGAGGGAACTGGTGCACATCAGTTTAAACTTTGCTTTAGAGGTTAAGGAAAGTCCTTCTGTGTCATTATTTTTCTTTCTGTAATGAGTTCAGTGATTGAACTTTCACAATATTTGAGTATTTAGATCGTTTGTACATTCTGACAATTGCTGGCTGATGCTTCCCTTGTGGTCATACAGTGGCAGCCCAGCTGTAGGTTGAGTTCAGGGGGCAAACTCGCTCACATTTCCTTTTCCCTCCTGAAGTTAAAAAAACCTGAAAATTTTGTCCTACAGGCAGAGAAAGCGTTGCCGAACCCCCCAAAAGGGGCAAGGCGTGCAAGTGAACAGAAGAGGGCTGGAGTGTTCACTCTTTAATGGTACCCCAGAGTTAGATCAGCCTACACCACTTACGAAAACACACTTCAAGTAACAGAGGGAGACAATGGTCACATCCACATTTGTTACAGAAAACGTTTTGGATTAAGATGCCAGGTTTTCAGAGTTACGGACATGGCAGTTTCACACATCCATTTATGAGAGTTTATCCAACATGCTAGAGGGACTGCTGGGGATGAGTTCCTCATCTTCATTTGTTTCTTGTCATTAAGGGAGGAATAGCTGTTTATAGCTGTAAGATAAATAGTTGTCCTGTTATTACTGCTTTCTAAATTAGGAAAATGTTAATGTGCTTTTTTCAAACTTGTTTTGTATGCAAAACTTTTCTTCACTTTCAGTCTTTCCTGAGCAGTTGCTGAAAGTTAGTTTCCCATCAGTCTTGGTGGATGAATTTCATCACTTGGCTGACTGGGCTTTTAAAATGAGATTTCTGTTTGGTTTGGAACACATGCAACAAAGAGATAACAGAAGAGGCAACAGTTTTGAATTTAGTGAATTCTGGTTAGCAGAGATCAAAAGAGCGCTAGGCAACAGCGCTTGTTGTTTGTGTTTGCAAAAGTGTGGTAGGGCAAGGCATGTAACATTATCTGACTGTGATTTTTAATAGCCTATTAGAATGGCAGCATCATCAGCTGGATCTTTAATATGTTGCATGAACAGATTTTAAACTTCAGTTCTTTCAGTAAGTCTTTGATGGGTGGTATTAGAGGAAAACAAGCAGGGACTCTGAAGGTCATTAAGTCTAGTCCCTTCTAAGTAGAGGCACTTATGTAGTAGATCTTGAGTTTGGGGCCACAAAACAGCTCCTCAGCGAGCTGTCAGACACTGTTTTTGCAAGTCTTAAGTTTTCAGACATTTAGAGCACAGCTGTGTTTAAAGACTCTGAGAACTGTTCTTAATATAAATGCTTCATGGTCAATTAAACTAGGGAAAGATCACGACAAAAAAAAGTGCTTTCATTAAAGATTGAAGTCCATTTCAGAAATGCTTGGATAATTTCTTTTTACATTGTAGATAGACCTACTTCATAATGTAGTTGGATTTGTAAAATTGTAGGTTAGCTACAAAGGCTCCAAAGCAGAGCTGACCTACTAGTTCCATGTATAAACTGGAAAGCTTTTTAATCAACTGATGATTCTTTGTGTTCTAGGTAAATTGTGAAGTAACTGATAGGGAAACTAATACCCTGCCTTTTCAACCGTTTGAAATGCAACAAGTAAGTTACCTGCATATTTGTATTTCTTATGAAGAAGGTTAAAGGAATGCCCAAAAATTTCGCAGTGAAAAGATAAAGGTTCTCTGAAAATGACATGTTTTAACAGGAATTTTTTGTTTTGGTTGGTTTTGTAGTGTGTGTGTGTTTTGTGGTTTAGGTGTTTTTTTGGGGTTTTGGGGGGGGGATTCCCCCCCCATACTGTCCTGTATTCTGTGATGTTGTTCTTGGAAACTTCATGTAAGCCCACAACAAGGAGGTTTTGGAACTTTGTTCTGTAGCTATTCAGATGTTGGAGTATGTTATAGGGAAATTTAGTATTTTCTCTCCAAAAATCTTGGGGTTTGATTTAAATACTCCATTTGGGCGTATAGACAGCTCAGACTGAGGTTAATGGTAGTCTTATGTCATGGTTTAACCTGTCAGCAACTAAGCACCACACAGCTGCTTGCTCACCCTCCCCACCCCCAGCCGGTAGGATGGAGGAGAGAATCTGGAGTCAAAAAAACAAATTAAAACCTGTAGGTTGAGATAAAGACAGTTTAGTAGGACAGTAGAGGCAGAGAAAATAAGAATATTAATAATGATAAAAGAATACACAAAGCAATTGATGCGCAATGCAATTGCTGACCACACACTGACTGACGCCCAGCCAGTCCCTGAGCAGCGATCGCTGCCCCCCGGCCAACTCCCCCCAGTTTCTATACTGAGCGTGATGTCGCATGGTATGGAATAGCCCCTTGGCCAGTTTGGGTCAGCTGTCCTGGCTGTGCCCCCTCCCAGCTTCTTCTGCACCTGGCAGAGCATGGGAAGCTGAAAAGTCCTTGACTCCTGTAAGCACTGCTTAGCAACAACTAAACCATCAGTGTGTTATCAGCATTTTTCTCCTACTAAACCCAAAACACAGCACTATGCCAGCTACTAGGAAGAAAATTAACTCTATCCCAGCCGAAACCAGGGCATGTCTGTACAAGAAGATAAAAGCGAGAAAACATGGCCTTTGAACTCATCGTATTCCATTCATGGTCAGACATGAATGTTCATTTCCTGAGCTGGATTGAACCTGTTATACAACTTTCCCTTAAACACCCCCCCACCCCCAAACCAGCCAACCAACAAACAAACAAAAACCCCACCCTGACCACACTCAAGATTTTGCATCGCAACTGACAGCAGACTGTTCCTTTAGATGTCATGAATGTTTGCTGCCCTGTGGTAACAGATACTAGATTGTTTTTTGTAACTGATTTATTTTCAGGGAGATATTCTACGTGTGGAAAAAGAGCATCAGGTATTAAAAGAACAACTTAAAGAAGCACAGGAAAAATATGAACAGTTAGAAAGTCGAAGCTCGGAGGAAATCAGTGCTTTAGAAGAGCTTCTGAAAAAAAGTGTTGAAGAGACTGAGGTAATGTTTTTATCCATGCAACAGTGGGACAAACTGCAGTGGCTCACAAGATTGGTTGTAATTGATGAACAGTATTTTTGAAACTTGAATGGTAGTCGTCATTGCTGTGCAGTCTAACTCAGCAAACCTCACAATCTTTGTGTGTCATCTTCATTTGAACACACTTAAACACGTAGGGTATTGGTTGCCTCCATCTAGTGCATAGGTGTTGGGTTTCATTCAACCCAAGAACAAAAAAGCACTACACTTGCTGACTCTTTCCTCCTCCTTTATTTGTTGGGTTTGCTAACAGGCTTTATTTCCATGAAAATGCCTGGGAGGAGTAGTCCCCAAACAACACTATCAGCCTATTATCACTCTGACTTGATTACTTTTATAGTTAAAGCTGTATGTAGATGCTGCAGGCTACTCATTTGTCTACATGAAAAGGAATTTTTCCATTTAAACAAAAAATAATTCAAGTGAGACCAAAGCCATGTCTTACCGTGCCCTCTCTTTAATCTTTAGTAAGATGGGGCTTGTCATTCAATCTCAGTTTAATATATTTTTTTTCCTTTTAGTGATGTGTTGGAGTAAACTCATGTGCTGCAGCTTGGGAGCTCCTGAGTTCTAGCTTTACCCTGGCAAACTTTAATATGAGGATGATGGAGTCTTGCATCTGTTTTTCTGTGTGAATATTTGGTAAAAATGTGAGCTCAGAAAGTTTTGAGCTGAAAGTGTGGCTGTATGCAGGGTGGATGAACTTGTCCACAGGCATTGTAGTCACTTATTTTTAAAAATACTGTCTTTTATTTCCCAGTGATGCATTAATGCTACTTCGGGTTTTTTAAGCAGTTAATGGCAGCCATACGATTCACTGCTGCCTTGCTCTGTTATGACTTGTAACTTGCCAGCTGTTAGTACTGAAACAGCAGTATCAGTACTGATTTTGAGCTGGATTTCAGCATGTATTTGTACGTGACACTGTGGAACTGGATTTCTTCTTTCATCTGACTGCAAAACAGGGTTGCAAGTATTCTGAAGCCGTGTAAATGAGGTGTGCAGATCATTGCAGGAAAGCATTTATGATATGTTGCCCACGCTAAACACCTGAACTAGCAGTAAATTTAAGCACTAGTAAAACTCTGTTACTGTAATTTTCACTGGCTTAGCTTCTGCTCTAACTTGCATTTGAATAAGATAGTGTTTTCAGAAAGAATGTTTTCTTATTTTCTGTTTTTAGGTATCAAAGAATGAACTGGATTGGCTTCATCAAGACTTAGAAATAAAAGTGAAAAAATGGCAACAGGAGAAAAAAGAAAATCAAGAGAATTTAAAAGCACTAAGGAACACAGCTAAAAAGCAAACGGAGAGCAATGATAGGTACTAATTTTATATACAGGTTTACCTTGCTTTGCCTTTGCTTGATTTTTTTTTTTTTTAAAGCAGCAGTAGGTACAGTTATTTCTGATAGACTATGATAAGTTTCACTATCTACTGATCCCATGGTGTATGTTGCCCTGATTATGTCATTCTGAAATGAGTTAAATGCAATTCTTGGTTTAGAGCTGCCGTTAATCGGATCTCCATACAGCGTTATTTAACTTAATTAATAAATACTACTCCTTCATTTAAGATTTTCCTACGTTTTCCAGAATCCTTTAGATCTGCACTGCTTTTTCACTTTTCTCCTTTATGACTTACTATTGCTTCCTCAGCATGCTCCTCTGCTGCACTATATGATTAGCTTTAAATTTTCATTTCCATTTTCATTCTTCCTTCTTCTGTCATACAATCAACCCAACCAAACTCTGGTCTGCATCTGTTTTTCTTACAAGCTTTTTGTCTGTTCTGCCACATAAGCCTATCTGAGGATCATCCAAGGATGCAGGTTTCCTTCTTTTCTAGTCCTATCAATCATTTCTCACATACAAGTAAAACTGCAAGAACCACATAACTGCATGTGTCTGTTGTGGGGGTGTTTTATCCATCTTTCACCTTAAAACAGAAATCTGCAGGGCTTTCCATGGAACTTAAATCAGTAATACCAATGTATGAATCCCATCATGATACTGTGTGCAGCAAACCCAGCTGTTCCCCTGGCAATCAGCTCGCTCTCTTCAGTGAACTTCTGCCATCGCCAACAGGCATCCACGAGATCACGTCACTGACGTACTGAAAATTAAATAGTGTGTCATTCGATGAAGTATTATCAGTAGCTTTTGCTGAAACATTCTAAACACTTCAGAAATCTTTAAGTAACCTAATCGTTGGCTGTGTAACCAGCTAGATATTTTATCACAGTAATAGGCTGAAATACGTACATGTCTGGTTTTGTATCTTGATTTTTTTTCTTTCTTTTAAAATTACAGGTAAACATTTAAAATAGCTTCTAGGTAACTGATGAAAATGACCGACTTAACAATAACTTTTTTAATCAGATTTGACAATTCCTACTGTATTTTTAGTGTTTTCTCTCAGTTTACAGACCCAAGAAGACTTCTGTCCTTGAATGCTGTTGTATTATCTTTAGTCTGAGTAGTTTGGGCCAAATCTCTCTTGAAAAATCATTGATCTGCTTTTGTATTAGTTACTGCTTGATTAGGAATACATTTCATAGAATCATAGAATCTTTTAGGTTGGGAAAGACCTTTAAGATCATCCAGTCCAACCATTAACCTAACACTACCATGTCCACCACTAAACCAGTTAAGGGTAGAGTAATAATTTTATGTTTCCTGGCCTGATGGCTGCATTATTTTTTAATGAAAGTAAAAACTAGGAATCATTAAGATTGGAAGGAATCTGTAAGATCATCAGTCCAACCATCAACCCAACACCACCATGCCCACTAAACCATGTCCCAAAGTGCCACATCTACCCGTTTTTTGAACACTTCCAGGGATGGTGACTCCACCACCTCTCTGGGCAGCCTGTTCCAATGCTTGACTAATTTAAATGCACTTATAGTATTAAACAGCATATAAAACATAGATTGTCACTGCTGCATAATTGTCACTATCGTTATAGAGGAACGTGTCACGTATTTGCTTGTGAAAATTTTTCAGAACAAGCTTATTAAATGTTTGATTACTCTAGGTATTCAAAGACCATTGATGAGAAGGAAAAGCAGCATAACATATGTTTAAATACATATCTCGATACCAGGTAAAACTCTTCTACCTTCAGCAGTTATTTACGTTTTTCTACTGTTTTGTTGTTAATTGGAGTTGTCTGCTTCGCTCTGGGTGAAGGCTTAGAAAAAATAAGCACTTTAGATATTTAGAATAATAAAAGTCTGGGTTTTCAAAATGCTCTCATACATTTCCCTTGATTATATGCTACTGTGTCCTAGAACACGCATTAGAAGCTGGGTGTGGTACAGATGTACTGAACTATTTACGTAGCTTTGGATCTTCACATGCTTATAGTCCTAAATGTATATAAGGTTACCTAAATATTTTCTAAAAGTTACTAGTTTGCACATAGTATAAAGTCAAGGTTTCATTTATAGATACATTCTTTATATATGTGATTAGGCTCAGAACAATGATACTTGCATGACTGCAGTAGTCAAACTCCTATAAGCTTTTTAGGTTGCACAGTGAAATGTGGTGAAGAAACCCCAAAGTCGTGTCCGTGGAGCCAGCAGTATGGCTACACGAGCGTGGTACTATGCCTGAAGGCACAAGCTGTACAATGTAAATGGAGATGCCTGGTTCTGGAGAAGTAATAGCTGTAGAAAACCTCTAAAATGCCATAAATTTTAAATATTACTCTGTTGTAAATGTTACTCAAATATTTAACTTCTTTTTATTTCACAGTAATAAATTTGCTAATGAGAAAGTAAAATTGGAAGAGCTTATAAAAAAGAGTCAAGATGACTGCCGAGAGTGTGTGAAAAGAGCTGTTAAAGCAGAGGTACAAACAAAAAAATCTTAAAACCTTTTGCTAGAGCTTGGATCATTTGCGCTGATAATAGGTGGGGAAGGTAACTGGTGAGGTCTTATCTAACAGTGTACTTTTTAAATGGCATCTAAAGCTTCTCGTAAGCATGTATCAAAAGTGTTAATCAAATATTGGCAAGTGCTGATCATGATGTTGTCCTACAAAACTTTGCAAATAATCAAGGCACGTTATTATTGACCGGTATTAAGAATGCACAGAATTTGGGGCATATAGTATTGCACCAAACAAAATTCAACTAGTAATTCAGCTTCATAATTATCCTTGCTATGAATAGATTCCATTAGTAAGAATTAACTATAGGAACATAAAAAATTCCTTGTTAAAAGTAAGTCATGGTTAGTGAATATATACTTTATCAGGTAGAATCAGAATGCAAAAACAGACTTGTGTGTTTCACTGAAAGGAGGAGAGTACTGATACATATCAAGATTTTTTTTCTAAAACAGTATGTTTTATACTGGAAATGCTTAGAATATCATGAACAATTCTCCCTTCTTAAGAAGGGCTTGAAGACTGTGTTCAGTAGGCTTCTGCAGTAGGATTTTATAAAAAGATTAGATCGTTGGTCCATGGTCTTCAACCATGCAGTATTTAAAAGGCTGCCTTAATCACTTAAAGTAAGTGTGTGTGTATATATATATTTTTACATATATATAGGATAAATTTCAAATGGAACATTTATGGAAGCTTTCCACTATCAGTTGAAGTGAATGTAGCCTTTTTATCCTCCCAAAGGCCTCCCAGGGCTGTTAATTCCACTTGAAATTCCTCACCGTAGGAACTGTGTGTGTGTTGTACTCTGTATCATCAAACTATTGTTTCAGATGCTTACTAAAATCTATTTTGAGGTTTTATTCCTTGTGTTAACAGCAGTGCTTTTACTGCACTTCTGTTTTTTTATGCAGTTATGTTTTGTTACAGATATCAGTACTCAACAACTGGAAGGAAACTGAAGTATGCAAGCTAAATGGTGTAGCTGCCAATGCAGAAGCAAATCTCAAGGTGTTGAAGTCACTGAGCAGGTATGGAGAGTTTACACCAGAAATTTCAGTACTATTAGTTGCTAAGTACGAGTAACTACTGAGTGTTTAATCACGATCATTTAACTAGACAAGTCAGTTTTGCTCACAAAGGGGTGCTAGCCAAAAGGTGTGTAGAATGCAGCTTTCCTGAAGCTGAGTTTCTTCTTAGTCTTAAATTACCAAGATGTGTGATACTTCTTGTCTTACTCTTTCTTCGCTGGGGAAGATCAGGCCACTGGGAACATTCCAGTTATTCCTGCACAGTGTCACTGGGAAAGGGCTGCAATGTAAATAGAAGAGAGCGCAAACAAAACTGCTGGGCGTGCAACAACAGCGCTTGTTCCTTACAAGGAACTAATTTCGCCCTTGGCGTTACCCTTTTTTAAAACTTACGCCATGTTCCCTTTCCCTGTTTTTATGTTGCCACAAAATACTAACTTACATTTGAGGAGTCTACTTCTAAGATTGGATAGGATCAAGTACCAGTAATTTAACTGATTTCAACTTAAAATTGCTTGAAGTCTTCAACTGTGATTTAGTTGGTAGGGGGGAAAAAGTTGTACTATAAAACCATTGGTCTTAAGCAAAAATAATGGGAATGTTGGAGTTTAACTGAAAATCTTGAATACTTCAGCAGCTCAGCTTCAGCAGCACCTAAGTTGAAGTCACAGATTGATTCTTGGGAAATATTTATTTCAAATGTAAAGAAACAACTGGAAAAAGTAGAGGTAAGCTTTAATTTCTCTTAACACGCTTTAAGTTGAACTTTGGAAATTAAAACAGAATAAATACCTTAAATAATTTTGTATTCCTTTTTTAAAACACCAGTAGCTTGTCCTCCAAATACTGAACTGCATTTTTTTTTTTTTTTACTTACAAAAGAAAGGTACCGTTTTAAGTCCAGATTATTTAAGTATAGTTAAGTTACAATGAGTATCTTCAATTTTATAAAGGCAAAAATCCGTCCTGTATACACTTGCCTCAAAATTGGATCCCACATTAATAAGTCTAGTCTCTGTGTTCTTTTGTATTTTTTGAACTTTAGAAATTCATTCCACTTCTTTAAAAACAACAGAAAATTCTCTATGAAAAGTTAAGACTTAAAATGCCTAGGCTGAGTTTGAAGAGCTGGAAGGGGTTTCCCAAGCCCGTTCAAGCATCAATGCAAGTACTTAAATACAGATTTATGTTACTATAGCAAATGGTAGCCTTATGTCTCCATTTGAAAGGCCTGGTATCTTTGGTGTTTTGCAAAAAAGTAGTTGTGTTAATGCCATTTTAAATAAAGAGCGAGCTTTAGTTAATGCTAACGTGGAGGATAATTTGTCCTTCTGCAGGCTGAGTATGAAGAAAAAATCCAGATGGTGAAAAATGGTGCACGGAACTGCCTCACTAAGATGGAAACTGTGGAGCTTTCTTCTCCTCCCAGCATCTTTGTATGTATCTTACATTTGATAGCGGTTTGTTAAGTTCTTTAAGTTTGCATCTGTATGGCTATTTTGCATATGTACATGGACATGTACATAAAGAACTTGAATATATAGTCTTGAATACAAAATAATCTGGCTCTCCATACGTCCAGGTAATGTTCAAAAGGAAAAGGTGACTGCAGATTAGCATGTTGAAGGACGTTCTCAAGTCCTTCGAGAGGCTGAAGCTGTTTAAAGTTAACTTTAAAATGCCTCATGTTCTGTCTGAATTGGGACTAATACTTCTGCATATCATGACTTTCCTGTAGCACCAAAATCCACAGGGACAAGGCCCTGTTACACCAACATGTGCAACTGATTATGAATACCAAAATCTACTTCCCAGTCATATCTGTTATGAAATAGATCGAGTATAGCCATTTATGGAAATGCATCTGTAGTGACTATGTCCCAGATAAATACTATTTAAAAGCATTTTCTCATGGGCCAACAGTTCCACAAACGCTTTGCTCAAATCATGTCAGTTACTTGCGAACCCTGCGATTGTTCCTGGTGCAAGGACGAAGTCAATGCTCCTTGAACTGTTCATCAGCACGATGGTGGGGAGAGAAATGACAGCGGTAAAATACTTACAGCCAAGCTAGCTGCAGCAGCGGTGCAAACAGCCTACGTGCTGCCATTCACTGACGGTAAAATTGAAACCAGGGCACAGAGGTGATGCCCAGTCCTGAAGGCCAGTAGCATTCAGGAACCACTGGTCCTGGGACAGTTTGGAGTAAGGAAAAAAGGGTTCAGTCTTCTCTCAAAATAGGGGAGACAATTGACTCAGTAAGTAAAATGCATTCATAGTACACACACATGTGAAATCCCTGAATTCATTGAAGATGCCACAGAACTTTTTTTTAATGTGTATTCTCTGCAGAAAGTCATGTTTTTTCTTTTGGTTTTGGTATAATTTAGATTCAAGGCTTTGTTCTAATACTGTATATTTATGATTGTTACTACAGTTTTTCTGGACTTGCATAAGTAATAGTTACACTTATGCTCTCCTGCATACCTTTTCTTCCCCACTTGTTTCTAGGTATCTCCTTTCTACTTATTGGCACAGAACTCTAAAGAATATGTAGATAATTTGGTTACCATCCTTAGGTTACCATCAATTTACAGGTTGGGAAAGAGCAACTTCTGAGCCTCTTGTTCTGCATTTGGTATCTATTTTTACTGCAGTAATACAGGAGTAAGCTTTCAGAATAGAGATCTATAATTCTTTCAGCTTTAACAGGACTTGAATAGGCAAATACCGAATCCAAACAAAAAAGACTTAATGAAAACCCTTTTTCTCCGGAGCTGTTTAATTAATTCTGTTAATTAATTGAACACCTTTACAGGGAAGGTAAAATACCACTTCAAAAAGGCGGTAAACTAAAGAACACAGAACGAGAACCAGCAGGTTTGACTACGAAGAAGTGTAGAATTTTAGTTCTCTGTGTTAGAAAGCCACCTTCCTAGAGCAGTCAAATTCTGAAACAAATAGCAGTCATGGGGTCAGACAACTAAACTTATTTGAAGGAGTTCTTTCCATTTATGGAAGAGAGTCATTAGTGCAAAAAGAAGTCTCTCTGGATCATGTCAGCTCCAAGTTTTTCAAGATGATGACTACAGCTGACGTGTTTCTGTTTATATAATCCAGTGTAATTTTTTTGATAGATGATATAATCCTTTTCAGATTGATGGCACTTCTTTAAAGCAGTTCTGTTTCTACTACCAACTTGAAGCTATACTTCTGTACAACTTGCAGCTGTCCACCAGCCGTGCATTCTTTAGCAAAGCAAGAAAAAGTTAAGGGAACGGTTTGCATCTGTGCCATCCTATTTAATCCTGCTTCAGACAGGTTGTCTGTATGTAGTACCTATTAAAGAGCAACTTTGTGCAATACTTTTACCTAGGTAAAGCAAGTTAAGATAAAGTGATGTGACCTTCCAGTTCCTTAGCATGACCAAATGTGTCACAGTTCATGCTGCAAATGCTCAAGAGTTCTGCTCAACTTATTTTAATGGCTATTTTTCCTGTGAAATCTGTTTGTTTCCTAGGCAAAACAAGGTAGACCTCCAGTCGGTGATCCAGCCATTGTCGTGTATTCTTCTGCATCTGCACATCCTAGTTTACTTCCTGCAATTTCAAGTTCTGAAGATCAAGGTCCAACACACACTTCGCTTAAGACACAGGCTGGAGTTAAGCCAGCATATGTGAATCCTAAGGCTTGTTCTGCAAGTGGCGGATCAGTGAGAACACACTCCAAACCTCTGGAAGTATCATATTCTGATAAAGTGTCGGCAACTTGCCCATCAGGGATGTCTGGAAGCAATACTCAGCATGTCCAGCCAAACCAGAGCCACCAAGATGACTCAGCTACGCAACTGAGGCCTTCTGGACTTGCAAGCAAAAAAATGCTTCCAAAAGCATTTGAAAAAATTATTGTGCATCTACAGAGTATATTCCCAAACTATAGCAGGTATTTGTTTTAACGAGTATAATGTTACGCTGAGTAACAGAAGTTCTGATTAAAGGACAAAAAGAATCGATTTCTTAGTCGATGGCTTCTACTTCATGGGAACAGTAATATTAGTTGTTACCTTCCCTCCCTCCCTGCCTCCTTCCCATTCAGCGAGACATTCCTTAAGGGAACAGACCTATGGCATTGGCTTAGGTGTTTTGGGGTTTTTTTTTCCCCCAATTAGAACTACTAACAAATAGAAGTATTATTATTTTATTGTTTGGGGGTTTTTACGATTAAGGTAGATCGTAGTTATTGAGAGGTATTGGAAGCAGGTACTCACTACAGTTCACTTGAAAAGTTAGTATCTTTTAAAGGCTCTGCTGCTCCGAATCAAACATGGAAGCTACAGTGTTCTCTAACTAATGCTGTGACTATGCGGATAACAGCTATAGTATGGCCAATCAGTAATTATGTCTTTTTTTTTTTTGGTCCCTTCAGTTCAGACTTTACTAGCTTCATAAAAGATGTACAAAGGAGAAATGGGAATACATTGTCAGGTTTGAGCTTCGATGAAATTCTAAGCAGAGTGACAGAACTCATTCTGGACCAGCAAAATAAGGTACTGTGGTGTATGTTAGTATGCCTTTTCTACTGTGCGTCTCAGACAGAGGAAACCAGTGCAGCACAGTCCAGAAAAGAAGGCAGACTTTCCTTTGCCATCAAGCTCTGAAATATGAACTTGCTCCAAATTCTGTTCCAATACCTTTCTAGGCACCAACTTCAACAGGGAGACCTGTGAAGTCAGTATCCTCTGCTTCACCAGCACAGACTGGAACTTGGAGTCGGGAAGAACCTGCAGAAGAAAACGTACCCAGCCCACCCAAGGCAAGACCTGCACATAAAAACACCTCGAGTAAAAATCTGTCTCAGCCAAATATCCAGCCCTGGGGAAATGTTGGAGCAAGACCTAAATCTAAATGGAAAAAACTAGACTATGCAGTAAGTTCTCCACTGTTTCAGTGAACGTGAAAAAATAATTGACTTGTTCATTTTGTGTACAAAAGCTTAAATAGACTTGGTTAAAACTAGTAACATCATTAACTTATTAGAATTTGCTGATTAATTGTTGCTAGCTTTCAAATAACTTCACATTTTATGTATAGGCCTCCAGTGATGATCCTTGCACAATATGTCATGATGAGCTAAGCAGAGACTGGTGTGAACTAGAATGTGGGCATCGTTTTCACAGAGAGGTAAGGATTCTTGTTCTTGACGCTTCGATGCAAATGTTTATGAACTGTTCAGTTACACCGTTGTTTCACTTTCTAAAAGCAACCCCCCCCTTACACTTCAGTGCATAAAGAACAGTGCACAATTTTCTTTTACATGCTTTGCACACCAAGACTTGCTATAGATACGGTCTTACTGTGTCAGAAAGTAAGTTTCTGGATTTAGATTTTTAACTACAATGGTAATTCATCACAGTGAATTCAAGCTTATTCTTCAGAGAATAAATTCGGTAGTCAGGTCACAGATTTGTTTGCAGCATACTTACAGAATAGGCTGTCACTATAAACCCTGCATCTGCCACCTGATAGCAGTTGCATGTGTAACTTCATGTAGTAAGAAAGTCAGGATTATGTTAGAATATCTGGATATCTCTGTCCATGACTTTTCCCATTACCTGATTTGTTTACTGCTGATTCGTTATTGCAGAATAGGTGCAAATGTAAAGTGACTGGCACAGCGTCAGACTTGAGAACAGTTTTCTAATCGCGGATTTTAGTAACACAGAACATGTTGGCAAAGTGCTTACCTGTTAGTTACAATTATTAATATATTTAAGCTGAACTCTTTATACCGGACTTTTTCCTCAACATCTTCCTATTCTTGCAGTGCATTAGAACATGGCTTAAGCAACATTCAAGTACCTGCCCTATCTGCCGCGTTCATGCTCTGTTGCCAGAAGACTTTCCTGAGCTTCCCGCACGGAACAAATATGCCTAAACCTCATTTTCTTTGAACCCGCTGTAATAAGATGCAAAGTGGCTGCAGAATAACCACCACGATAGGGAACCGAAACGCGATGCCTGGAAAGAGACAGAATCCTGGTTTTATTGAAAACAGTAGTAGAACTCAGACTGATGCAGCATTTAACACTTCGCATTAAGCCGTACGACACTGGGACTGCCACGGCACCTGCAGAATCAAGTCGGCGTACTCCACGATCCAGCACTTTTCCTGGTTGCTGCCTAAATGTGCGAAGCCAATGTAGTTCAGAGGCCAGCAGCACACAAAGCTGGTAGCGTTTTTTGGCTACGGGATATTTAAACTACTCTATCTACTTCTCTGAAAGGATGGTGCATAATTCCTGTAAAGAGGGAGCTTTCCTTCAGAGCTTACACCACACTGAAAATAAATTCTAATATCAAACAAGTGGGTGACCTGAATGACAGACTAGCAGAATTTGGAACAGCCAAATTACCTTCCTTTGGCATAAACAATTAAAATTTAACTGCAGGGTTCAAATCAGGCTTGTTGTGATCATTATGAATGCAGTTCATTATAATTGCAGCTCCTTTCTTTGCATAAACACATAGCTAATAATTCAAATAGGTTAAATAATGACTCTTAGTAGTATTTTGAAGCGAGAATTTTTAAGTATTCATGTGATTCTTTCTGTTTGCCTGTCATTGAGTTGGAATGCTGTGGCTCAATTCTTTAATCTCGAAATATGGTTTGAATTTCCCTCATTGTTGAAGAGGCAATTTGTTTAAATTAGAATTACAGGATTTTTATTTTTGACAAAGCCACACTGCATCTGTATTCTGTGCATGACTTTTCATCAACAGCGTAAGGTCCAGAATACAAACAGCTGAAAGACTGGTTACCCTACTGCTTTAGAAGTCTGAGCTTGCCAGAGTACCTTCATCACTGTAAAATTTGTCTCAAACTGCCAGAAGACCAGGACTACAGTGTCTACAGCTTAACTGCTCTGAAAATAGAGTGTGACTATTGTTTGGATACAAACAGTATTAAATTGATTAGGCGAGATTAAGTTAGCTAATTCTAGGGATCATTTGTTCCCCAAAGTGAGTATGCATCCTCCTGATGAAGTTTTAAACTAGTCTGTGATTAATCAGTATATTAATTGGCACTTGGATCAAAAATAAAATTACTGCTGCAGCTGATGTGGGTTTTTTGTGTAATATTTTTGCTAAGTCTGAGTTACTGGTGAGTAATCTATTACATGCTAGAGAGCTAAGGCACCTTGCTGCCTGACAAATTAGGTACTGTGCTGCTCAACATCCTTTTCAGCTTCTGTTGTTTTCTTGGGGTGGGGGAATACATATCTCTCATCTTCTTAGCTGTTCACAAAAGCAGCTCAAGTCCTTGGTGCTGAGGACACTTTTCCAGTGCAGAGGCATCCTTGACCTGCTAAGCAGTGGCAAAGCAGTCCCACACGTGCCATACTGGGCAGCGTTCTCCAAGTAGACTGTAGCATGCCTTGAGGTATTACAGGCCAGCTGGCTGTGGAAACAGTGTGTGGTCTTAGTATGGAACTGGTATTTATGTACACTCACTTGGTATCAGCCAGTCTTATTTTTCCTGTACCCACAGCACAGCTAGGACCCCAGATTCCCAAGTGGGATGGTTTTTGATCTATGTTCCTTTTCTCTTCCCTGACTCCCATAAGCTGGAAGGATTTTAGTGCTTTCCAGAGCTAGTTCATTCACACCTTTAAAAAAGGAAGCCTTGGAGCAGACAACCCCAGGACGGTACTGCATGGGGAGAGGGGCAGCTGAGCAGGCTGTAGTTCTGCACTAAGGGAGCTGACCTACTCTGGGTGCTGGGGCCCCTCTTTCCAAATCACTTTTGAAGGTGGGAGGTGACAGTGCCACTTTGAGCAGCAGGTGGCACTCTTCTAACATCAGGTAGAATAGAAAGAATAGCTTTTGTTTTCCAAAAATCATCCTGTACAATTTCCTGGGCTTAGAACATAACACTTCTCTAGTAAATAGCTTCTTTTTTTCCCCCCACAAGACAGTTGTAAGACACTGAAATAATAATTTCAGATGTTTATTCCTAAACTACAGATGATACAGAACCAGGACCAAACCTAGAATGACATTTTCCTGCTTGGCAATGCTGCTAGATAAAAGCTAAAGGAAATTAGTTTTGGCAGTTTTCTTCATTCTGTCTTTCCAGGTTGTCATCTTTACACTTATACTTTATATACTTAACCTGCTTCCACCCCACATAACAGTGGATAGAAAATTCACCATTAGAATGAAATTGTGGCTGTTCTGTTAACTTAAAACAGCATCAAAATCTACAACCTGTTTGTGTTGGGAAGGTTATTTCTTGCTGAAATAGTTTTTCTATATTTTCTATATCATTCCTTTAAGGTGTATACTTACAAACACTTCAATGTATTTACCTTAACTTACTGCCTTTCCTGGCATTTACATTCACACTTTAAGTTGAACAAGTGACAATATTAGCTCACCTAATTAAAAAGAGTGACTGTCTCCTGTGGAACAGTTGTTTGTATAATGACAAGTCACAGGGTGCCATAGTGTAGAAGTTTTTAATGCAGTTTTTCCACCATCAGCATAGGCTGGTCTGCAACACCTCAGTGGTGCTGTTTGTCACAAAACAGACATTTTTCTTCCCCATCAAAACAGAGCTGTAGATCTTGTTTTATAAAAGGGAAGATGGTATAATGCAAAGAATAAGTATATTCTCCAACTAAAACTTTTGACTGATCTTCCTTTTCAGTGCCATTTTACAGAAATCGCAAAGACAAAGTAAGGGCACTCTTTTTCTAATCCAGGGAAGAGCCCACAAAAAGAACACATGCCAAACGACAACTTCAGTTCTAAGCCTTCCTCCAATACAGACTCATATTCCCAGTTTCACTAAAATGTGCTCGGTGTTACTTCACATCACTTATTTCACATTTGTCTTGCAATATTCATCCCACGCTACCACCTTGCATTGTTGTAGCACCATTTATTACACCTTCAAAGACACTGCTTAGTATTGTATGCCAAGTCCCATACCTTTTCCCCAGTATACATACACCATGTATAACAGGACTGACTAGGTTTAAGAAGTCTTTAAAGGACTTTGGAACAAGCATTACAAAATGAAATACAGAGAAAAGCTTTCTACAAGTTGTAGAAATATACAGAATCAATCCTTCAGGATTTGTCTGAGAAAAATTGGGGAGAAACATGGTTGTGGAAGTCAGAAACATACCTGACAAGGCTGCCTGAATAGATACATCCATGGAGGCTATCGCAAGGCAGGCAAAGTCTTAGCAAGACTGAGAGAGAACTGAAAGCACACGAACTACCAGCAGGGAGAAGGAAGTGGTGTGTTTTCAGTTAAAATAAGACATGGATAGAGTTTCACTTTGCCTCTGAAGAATTTTGTCCTTTTTCAGTACATCCTTAAGCGATTCTCCTCTGACTATTTACATCCTGCAGAGCTTCAGCGGGAAGTTCTCTGTGATGAGATGATCATCGTGCAGAAGGACAACAACGTTAACTTCAAACTCTGGAAGAAGAAGAAGAAAAATGAGTTCCATCTTAGTCTGAATTGTAGCAGCAGGGTGGGAGGGAGGCAGTTCCTGCTCTCAGACACAGCATTTCATGGGGCTCTTGCAAGCCCTTTCAATACCCTGGATTTTCCTGTGGCAGGGATGAGCAAGGTACACCAGGCAGAACCTCGCCACAGGCATCCCAGACCTCAGACTGTTCCTAGAGAACCTTGGCTTGTTCTCATCTTTGGGATTCCTCTGGATTCATTTCAGTATCGCTGAAAAACTACAACATACAGTCTTCTGGACAACAGGCAGAGTTCAGACATCTAAGATTAAAGTGTTTTGGGAAAGACGCCTCACACCAACATGCATTGTTTAGAAGCACGTAAGCGTTAACAGAACAGCCTCCTCCGCTGCTGCCAGCATGTAACATAGCCTTAGAATCCTGCACTATGTATGGCCTTACCAAATTAAACACCAAAATACAATATAACTGCAAACTATGAAAAGCATTTTTCAAAAGAAAATCTACTCTTTATTATAGCATGTTGTTCAAAACCAAAATCAGTATCAGATCTATAATCAATCCTAAACGGAGACAGAATACAAAGTCAGGTGGAGTTAATAAATGAAGGGAACCAGAGATCAAAATAAACTGAAAGTAATTGTACTTTTTTAGAATCTTCATAACTATATTAAGACTGTTCTTATAAATAAGAGTAGATACTACGCTAACAGTTGCCATTTATCACTGTGAATTACTATTCAATAGCTAGAAAAGGCAAAAAGTACAGAAGAATATTATTTGGGGGAAAATTGCTGTACACATCAGGTGCAAAAATGCTCTTGGGGGAACAGTTAAACAGGTAGGCAAAGCTCAAAAACCAGTTGTGCACATTTGTCCAAGCTATACAGCAGAAATGTAGGAGGGGCTTCAGCTGGGAAGGATCCTAAAGGCAGGGACTTGTAGCTTTAATCTGATACAATACAATTAAAAAAAAAACCAAACAAAACCAACAAAACCCACCACCACCAGATTCCAGCAGGATGAAGGGAAGAAAACCAGGCTAGCAAAGACAATTTTTGCAGTAATGACTTGAACAAATGAGGAAAATCCTAGATTTCAGGTGTTTGCTAATGAAAATGTTGGATTTTGGCAACAATAAGCAGGCAGAAGCAGCTAGTGTAGATCCAGAAAAGCAAAAGTCACATACAACTAACCTTACTTTTTCTACTTCTGAGTCTGTGTAGAGGGAGAATGGGAAACGGAGAGGGAATGGAAAGAGGGATACTCACTAGTGATGAAAAGAAGGACAGGGTCATCTTGGCATTTTATTCTTGGGCTATTACTCAAGTGTTTAATCACAGGTAATTTTTTGGCAGGAAAAAAAAAAAATTACCTGCCATTACACTGCTTCTCCTCTCCCTTTACCACATAATTCTATTAGTCAGGAGTAGCTTAACAGTTGCACAACTGGTTTTAGTGATAAGTATTTGGGCTGTATTTTCTCAATCTATATGAACTACAGCAGACTGCAATCCTGCTGAGGAAAACTACAGGGAAACAGTTGGATGTCCCTGGTTCTTGCAGTGCTGACAGCGATTTATCCCATTATCTGCCAGAAGCTAAAGTGAAACTAGAAACTTACCTGGGAAGAAAGACGCCAACACAGCATGAAGCCCTACGCACTTACCAACTTTGAAGTTTGTTGTTTCGAGGGTAGGGCAGGTGAACAACCTGGGAAACACCATGTAAATAGGAATTGGTAGGCCCCTGCAGACATCCCCATCAGCAATCTGAATGTTCTGTATCTCTGTGGCATCTCTGGCATAACCTTCCGCACACCCTGGTGAAAGCGGGAAATTCAGAGGGAGAGGAAGGGAAGGGAAAGAGAGAAGAGAAAGCAGTGGCCAAAATTTAAAACAAAGACACACCGGGGTTGGGGAGGCATGGGGGGTATGTGCGGGCAAAACATTTTGCCCTTTGACCCGCAAGTTTTCACATTAGCACTCTGCGTTAAGGATCATAGAGATTATTTAATGTTCGGACTGTTCCAATGAAAATGCAAAACAATTTTTTGCAAGTCTTCTTAATTGTATGGCTTTTGACAGTTTTTCCTATTTAAGCTGAAGGAGTGCAAGTGATAATTACTGCAGTCGATACATATTCCATTTATAGAGAAACTTACCACAGGTTTCCACACGTACTAACTGCAGCTCAATACTCTTGACTGCAGCCTCTGCATTCTCCACTACCAGCTCCCCTGTTAGTGGCTGTGTGATGATACAGTTTGTAGAACTGAGATGACCTCTGATGAGGAATTTTGGAAGTGAAGCTCTCTGCAAAGATTGGGAGGGAGGGGAAAAAAAACCCAAACCAAACCAAAACAAAAAACAGACGACAACATAGCTGTAAGAACAGACTCAGAAAAAAAATACCTTACAGAAAGACAGTTATCAAAGTATATAGGAAATCCCCCAAATTTGCAAAGTTAAGAACTCAAAAATTCAGAAATGCCTCAAGTAACTTAAATAATATAACTCCTTAAATATGCATCCTTATGCAGATGCATTAATATATCTCTTACTACCCTCCCCCCTGACATGCATCTCCCCTACTCATTCCATTCACAGGAGCATTTTTCCTGGGATGAACTGGCGAATCTTGGCTATTACAATTAATCCAGAAGTTGGGAACCGCGTGGTAAAGGAAGTAGGCTGGCAGAAACTAACAGGATGGTCAAGTTAAATCAGCTGGTGGTGCTCTAGAGAACTGCATTGTGGTCCCATTTTGTTCTAGGTTACAGTATAGCCTATCATTTCAGTGATTTTCCCACCTTTTTAAATTTCTCTCTCATGGCCACTATTGGCATAGAAGACAGGCATTTAAAAATCTTTGTTTAATGCAAGACATAGCACACTGCTTATGTACCAAGACACCAATTAAGGACAATTAATAAAGAGCTTAATTTGAATACAGGATCACACTTTTAAAACTTTCTTAACAGCAAGCACGTTTCCTACTTTTTGAAAAAGGAGCAGTAAGAATAGCCAATCAAGGATGACCGTCTATAAATCAGTTTCTGTAAAAGACCAGAGCAGGGGTTTTGCTCCCCCTGCCCTCCTCCCCTTTTTCAGGCCAGCAGGCATCACAGATACTCTCTGCCAGCAGAGAAACTCATATGCCAGAAGCTCCAGTTACATTTCAAGTTCTGGCAGGAGGCATACTGAAACAGTCAAGTTTCCTACCCACAGCTTCATCTCGTATCTTCATCATCCAACTTTCTTCAAACTCTGAGCATCCTGCTCTAACCTTCCCCTTGTTTTGCAAGCCTTATTCTTCTCTCCCACCTCAATTTTTTGTTACTGACGTCTTTCACGTTAGCCCCTACCTTCCAACCATCTGTTCATACTTGCTTGTGGCGTCAGATTTCCTTGCCCATGTAACCGATTTTCCCTTCTTCCAAACCAACTCTCTTGCCGCAAACTTTTTTCCTCCCAATCTGTTTGTTTTGCTTCTTAGTCCTGACTGCCAGCAGCAATGGCAGAAAAGTTCTCCTCAGCTATTGTTTAGACTGTTTCAGATACCCAACACCTCTGCAGAATGTAGCTGTTAAACTCAAACCAAATCTTTGGGGGAAATAAAGAGAGACGAATTTTCATGTGTTTAGTAAACGTGACCTCACGGGTATTTTCTCCTAACTTAAATAGCAGAAGTTACATCCCTTACAAAACCACCCTATGAAATATTGAGTCCTAATAATGTATTAGTAAAGTGCTTTTTTATTTTATGATCCCTCGCAGGTTCTTCTCATCACCACTATTAGTAAACACAGAGTTGCTTCCCTGCTTCACAGGGACATCATTTAGCTATCCCCCAGTGGTCAGGAACCTAAGGAGAACTTAGTTCCTAAAGGAACTTCCTAAAGGAACTTGCAGAATGAGAATTCGAGGCCATTTTCCTCAAATTGAGACTTGTTTTTTTAAGGGTATATTTCCCCTAAAGCCTTCCTACTCTTGTCAGTACTCTTCATATTTTAATCCTAGCTAGGTCTTTCACAGGACCTATCATTTACACTCTATTTCATAATCCCCCAAAAATGAGAATCAAAAACATACAAGCAAATCTATCCTGGTTTTTCATCTAACCTCTTTGTGCTTTGCTTGGCTACCGCAAACCCCCTAATCAGTTTTCTAGTAGTCTGCCAGAAATTATAGTTCAGTCACAATCTCCAGACAAGCAGAGAATTTAAATTTTAGTATTTTAGATATACCAAAACAGTGAATTTTTCTACCTGCCCACCAGGTAGTCACTTCAGACCCACACATTTTTCTGAGACAGAGACAGGAATTAAAAAAAAAAAAAAAAGCCACTGCTTGTGCTGCACATCCAATACCATTCTTTTGACAGGTCCACAATTAAATACCAAGATCTGCTGGATCAGAGATGTCAGAAGTTTTAGAACCTACTGTTGTGATTGTGTACTTGAAATAGACAAAGGCACAGGGTCTGCTATTAAACTTAAGAAAGAGCTTTTAAGGGAGGACTTTCTCATGATGTACATCACTGAGTCTTTGCTAAGCCCATGAGTAGAGAGTATCCAGATACAGAAGAGAAAGAGGAAATAATTTATTTGGAAGCATGGTTCATAGGCAGAGCAGACTGCTGAGAGCTTAGTATTTAGCAGTAGTCTCAAAAGTAATTTTACCGCCAAGAATAGTTATTATATCCTTATATTTGGAAAAGCATATGCTTTCAGTGTGCAGCAGTCTCCAGAGACATGAGACGCTGCTGGACACAACCTGCTCATCCTCTAGCTCAGCTGGATTTAGAGTTTAGCCATGACAGCTGGTTGATTTTCTAGAATCACCTCCTCCAGGCTCAAGAATGGTCTATTCCAACACACAGAAAGTCAAGCAAAGGTAGGAAGAGACCTGCATGGATGAACAACATGCTACTGACAAAATCATAAAAAGGAAGTATACAGAAGATGGAAGTAGCATCAAGTGACCCAGGAGGAACATAAAAACTATCCAATTGTGCAGGGATGGTTTTGGGAAAGCCAAAGCCCACCTGGAGTTAAATCAAGAGACATGAACAAAAAGTGGCATCTACAAGTTTACCAGCTGCAAAAGGAAGACGAGGGTAAATGTCAGCCTGCTACTGAATGTGGCAGGGGACCTAGTGACAAAAGACATGAAAAATACAGAGGTCTTCTCTGCCTCAGACTTTACTGATAAGATTTGCCTTCAGGAATCCCAGGCCCCTGCAACCACAGGGAAAGTCTGGAGCAAGGAAGAGTTATCCTTGGTAGAGGAGGAGAAGGTTAGAGAACATTTAAACAGACCGGATGTACGCAAGTCCATGGGACCTGATGGGACGCACCCACAAGTGCTGAGGAAACTGGCCCATGTCACCACGAGGCCAGTCTTGATTATCTTTGAAAGGCTGCCATGAACAAAGAATGTTCCTGAGGAATGGAGGATAGTAAATGTCACTATTCTCTTCGGTGAGGAAGATCCGAGGAACTATAGGCTCGTCAGCCTTGCTTCAATCCCTGGGAAAGCGATGGAGCAAATCACCCCAGAAGCCATTTCCAAACATATAAAGGACAAGAAAGTGATTGGCAGCAGTCAGCAAAAATCATGCTTAACCAATCTGACAGCCTTCTATGATGAAATGACTAGCTTGGTGGGCAAGCAGAGAGCAGCAGATACTGTTTATGTTGGCTTCAGTGCTGTTTTTGATACTCTTTCTCCTAACAACCTCACTGACAAACTGATGGAGTACAGAATAGATGTACAGATAAGACACTGAGGTGGACTGGTAACAGCCTGAACTGCTGGACTCAAAGTTCTGCAATCAGTAGCACAAAGTCCAGCTGAGGGCCAGTCACTAGCAGCGTACATCAGTGACTGGGGTCAGTATCAGAGCCACTGTTACTTCATATCTTCAATGATGGCTTGGGTGATGGGACAGAGTGCATCCTCAGCAAGTCTACAGATAACACAAAGTTGGAAGGGAAGAAGCATTTGGTGAACCAGATAGGTGCGCTGCCAACAAATGGGCCCACAGCATCCTGAGCTGCATTAGAAAGTGTTGCCAACAGGTTGAAGGAAGTGATTCTCCCCATCTCTTCAGCACTGGTGAGAAAACTGGGGGTAGTGTGTCCAGTTCAGCACTTCCCGGTACAAGAAACACAGACTTACTGGAGGAAGTCCAGCTTTTGCTGGATTTGGCTATGAAGATGGTTAAGAGCACATGACATACAAAAAGAGGCTGAGAGCTGGGATTGTTCACCCTGCAGAACAGAAGGCTCAGGGGGATCTCATCAATATGTGTAAATACCTGATGGGAAGGAGTAAAGAAGATGGAGTCAGACTCCTCTCAGTGGTATCTAGTGAAAGGACAAGAGGCTACGGGAACAAATCGAAATAAAGGAAATTACTTCTAATTTTTTTATTTATTCATTTTTTAATCCTGTGAGGGCGGTCAAACACTGTAACATTGCCGAGCAGTGGCAAGTCTTCATTATTTGAGATACTGAAAACTTGACTATACATGGCCCTGAGCAACCTGCTCTAGATGACTCTGCTCTGAGCACAGGGGCTAGACTAACCAATCTCCAGAGGTCCCTTCCAACCACAATGATTCTGTGAATATGTAGAATAAGGTCAACAATAGCATGAAACAACCAAACAGCTGATTAAGAGGTCTGTTTTGAGAAACAAGTGGAAGAACAGGTGTAAATTCAGAAGTCTGGGACTAAGAGCAATGGAAGACAAACTGGGGATGCAGAGGGGAGACGTAAGGCAGGAAACAACAAGAGCACAACATGAAAATCTGGAAAAACAGAACACAGATTTCAGCGGTCAAACAGAAACCAGTGTTCAGAAAGCTGAATGACCAAGACAGCTACTACCGTTCCTACAGGCTTCTCAAAAGTCACATGGGGCTGTAAAAAAAAAAAAAAAAGGTATAACCAAGGATCAAAGTATACATTTTTAAAGGATCTTGGCTACACATGGTATAGAATGTTTTCCCTTGCTTCACTGCCATCTTTCATTCTGAAAAATGTTTAACCATTACTGAACAAAGTTCCACATTACATTAGTCACCACTATCACAAGAGATCAGGCAGAATCACTTTATTGCTTACAAAAATAAAAAAAGGAGAAAAGGGGAGGGAAAAAGTTGGTTATCTGCAGGGCAGCATTTAATCATTCCTCTCTTGTTCCCACTCAGAATCACACAAGCATTACATTTAAAATAAAATAATATGAAAACCCTTACCTCTTTAACATTTTGCAAAGTTTCAGGAGTAATTGTGAAGTCTACTGGGCTTGGCATCAGTTTCCCTTTCTGTGACTACAAGTAATGAAAGAGTTAAACTGTAAACTATGATTTACAACACACACACACACACAGAGAATATTTAAAAAGACAACAAATTCAAGCAACTGTCAGATGTGTTAGTTTTCAGGATTGTCTTCATACTGAAAGTATGCATTATGTAATAAAAAAACCTGAGATTTCCTGACTTTGTTGCTAAATAACATTATGATGTTGTCTAAATACAAGTCACAATGCATCACAAATCTGAACTGCAGAAACAGAACTGTGTCGATTTTTGGTTACTTTGTGTTTGCCATTGTAGTAAACCACAACAAGCTCTCCATTTGTAAGTTTCTGGCATAAGCCCTACCTACACTGAAAAAAAAAGAAAGAAAAAGAAAACAAAACCAAGCCGTGTGGTTCACTACTCTAAACCATCTGGAAAAGAAGAAATACACTACCTATCTGAAATATATGGTATGCTATAGAAAAAAAATTAGATTTCACATCTCTGTATTTACAAATAATTACATTTTATATGTCACTTACAATGTTTCCTTTCATTATTAATATTTAGTAAATTTGGGTAGGGGAGAGAGGGGGAGATTATAAATGAACTTGCTCCATTGCTTCAAATAGGTTTTATGAACTCTCCCTCCCTCTTGTTATCTCTGAGCACTTTGAACTCTTTCTGCTGCCCTTCCAATAACAGCTCAGGTCTCCTAAGCCATCCTCATATTACCAGGAGATCCTCAGCTGATGGCATCTAGTGTAGCTTTGATTTAATGGGCTTAGCATCCCAACTTCTTTAACTGTAAACCAAACAAAACTTGGTCCAGGTTAGCTTTCCACACTGGAGAAGCAATTCTGGGGGCACATTATTACAGTTCTTCAGTAGCTACTTATGGAAAGACTTAACTTTCTGGTTTTGTGATAAATGGTGTATGCGGCTGCATGGGCCCTGAGCTCTGTTGAGATGGCAGCCTGTACTCTGCATCAGGAAGGCAAGCTTCACTTACCATTCACCGACCTCTCTCTCCATCCTTATCTCAGTGAGGTGTACTGTCTTTTCCCTACATATTTAGAGTCAGTGGCCAGCACAGCATCAGTTATGAGACCTCCATTTGTATGTAACTGGGAGTTGGCAGAGCACACCACCACCGATGGACTTAACTTGAACTCAGTTAGGATCTACCCTCACTACTTAAGAATTCAAAATAGCTTCTGCTGCCCAGCTGCAAGATGGAAGATATTAGCAAAAGATTGACTGTATTTTCCCATAAATGACAAATTCTGGCAAAGAATAAGGTTAAAGGAAATGGTACATTGAGCACTGACAGTGAGAATTGTATGTTCAGTAAAACCTCATTAATTCACCCTGACTGAGAGATTCATGATTTACTGACTTGTGATCTAAGAAATGCTGTAGTGGGAACAAGAAATAAAACCAGGAAACTGCACAATATGTAATTTGTTCACTATTTTGACAAGTGTGGCTTACTTATAATGCAATAATGGACCAATGAAATGTAGCATAATATATTTTAGAAAATAATGAAATCTTACTGACAGGAAACTTCCTTATAGCACCTAGCTAAATCTTTAGAAAAGGTACTATAGAACTAAAATAACATATTTCCACCATTATTCATAAGTAAGACAAAATAGTCTAATACTTTGCTGTCCTGTTAGAGTTCAAAGGAATGATACAAACAGTATGCTCTAGCAAGTTCTGGGTGGAAAAAGAAATAAATAATTAGGCCTGCACAGTCTGTACTGACATCAGATGCTCTGGACATGTATACAAGTCAATATAAACTAAAAACCAATCTGATATAGGAACTTCAAATAACAAGCAGCAAAGCATTTCTTGCAAGACAGTCAAATCTCATCCCATAATGATATCTCCACAGGAGGAAGGCTGTCTCTGTGTTGCTAACCGCAGGACATGGATATTTGTTAACCTAGTTATCTTACTGTATTGCCATCCATGAGCTTATTTTATAGCAAAGGTGATTAAGCTGACAAGCTTCTTATTTCCAACTTGATGCAGTCCCAGCTTTGATACTTTGAGTCAGGGCTCTAAATCATAATTAGTCATCTGAAGAACAGAAATCAGATATTTTCTCTTCACCAACGAACTCCCATTTCTAGGACAGGTATTGTGGATGCCTGGAACCTTGGGCTAAGAAATGCTCAGATACTCTGAAACAGTGTTTAGAAGAATGCCAGAATATTTATCTAGCCACACCACTGTTTCAGAACTGAAAGGATGAATACGAGAATAAACTCAGTACAGTATAAAGACATCTTATAATCCAAATCCTCTTTGTACTATTTTCTTTAAATGAAAAGACAGATGCGTTATTCTAATCAGAAGCAACTGACACCCTAGCTCTTCTGGATGCTTTTGTTGTGAGGCTATAGCTTCCTTTACTCATACATATCCTGTGTGTTGCTATTACAAATTACATGGGTTTACTGGGCTTTCCAACCTTACAGCCAAACTTCACTTAAAGTGAAAAAAAAAAAAAAAATCTCACTTTGTATAGTTAACACAAACCACACTTACCAGTGAGTGGACAATGAATTCACAGGTCTTAGTTAGGTCTTTTGCCAGCAGAGAACGTCGCATATCACACCGTAGGGTATACTGGCAGGAATAGGATGGCAGAGAAAAAGAAGAGAGCCTTAGTTAAGGCTCTCTTCTCCTCTCTGTCTCTCAACTTTTCATCCTTTTACTGCATATGTGCAGAATGTTATTGATATTAACATTTAAGGCATCATTTAAAACAGATTAGTAGGCAATGCACATAACAGTGATGGGGAGAGGGGAAGGAGATAAGAAGTATACAGTGATTTTAGATGCTCCCAAATGAAAGCTGATTTTTCTTTGTGTTTACAGTCCTGTAGTCATGTGCAAATGCTTCCCCTATCTTCTGTGTTACGTAACAACCTGTGAGATGGAGGGACTAATTCACTGATGGAGAGCAATATTCTTGCACTTCTTCTGCACCCAAATTACGTTCAGTTAAGAGCGATTAGGGCATTGCTTTTCACGATACTTTGGATAAGTGATTATCAAGAAGATATATTCACAGCCCCTCTAATCTTAAATTTATTGTAAGACTGAATTTAACAGTGGTAACAGTTACATGCATATTTAATGCGGAACTGTCTTTAACCATATAGCTGAACTTAAAAGCAGCAGCATGCAGTAAAGTGAGGCAATAAGGTTAATTTTGCTGTTACTGTTCAAAAACCTGCTGCCGATTTCCTCCGCTTTCTCCCTTAAGAAGGGAGCCATAAACCAGTGACTGAAAAATACTATGACCTTGGTTATCACAGTTATCATACACTTCAGCATCTGTAACATAGCCTTTCAATGTCCTTACAAGATAGGAAATTTGTTGGGGTAGGGTTTTTCTGTCATTTTGTTTTTCATTCCTTCTTTACAGATAAGGAATTTGCAAAAACAGATGCACTCAGACTAGGGACTCAGCTTCATAACTTCTAGGTCACAGTGTGTCTCCGCACATAACCTGAATATGCATGCAAGAATGAGACCGGGGAGCATATCCCTTTCCTCATCACAGACTATGGTTTCCACTGAAGTTGATGACTGCTGAGCAAACCTATTACTGCACTACGCTTCACTCGGACGAGGGAACATGTTGCAATGAGGCAGCAGGACCACACAGGCCTTGCAATTTGGCCCACAGCCTCCCCATCAGTCTCTCATTAGAAGGTCTCTGCATGCGAACAGAGACTTGAATCTTGATACTGAACCCCCAGCTAACATACTAATACCTAGATCAAGAAATAGAGGCTTGCTTTTAAACTTCATGGGACTTGGACAGAGGTCTAGGAAGTGTTTCTTAAACAGCACCTTTAGTTACTCAAATGAAGAAGTAAGTAGGTGTTATACTGTTTTTAGTCTATTTTTCCATTTCTTGATTTGGACAGAGAAGAGGTGTAAACATGTTAGAAGCAAATGAACTCTTTCCTTTGATTTATTTAAAACTAGCAAAATATTTTTAAGCAGTTCAAGCCTGATATTCTAGAAAACAGACTTAACGTTCCCCAATTTATATCTATGTATCTGTTTTATCAGGTATCAGTGCACCTTAAATAACCTTGGGAGAGACTACATTTTCCTCTTCAGGAGAGCAGGACTCTCAAAGGTTGGCTGAAGCCTAATGATTAACCTTTTAATTACATTTTATCCCCAGCTTGTAAAAAGAAGCTACATAGATAAGAGAGGGAATGACAAAACAAAACAAATATTCACCATTAAAGTATACCTCAGAACAACTGATATTGATCATAGGCAAGTGATCTGGATTATGGAAAGCAACTCAACCAGTTTTGCACCATTTTTGACATACCTACCACAAACAGTTACATTAGGAAGAAAGCCAAGACTGAAAAGAGCTATGGGAAGTACTGAAAAAAACCCATCTGAACGTAGACAAAAAACATAAGGGAATTTTTCTTTTAGTCACTTCTGATAGCCTATCAGGTGGGGATTTTTTTGTGGGTTTTTGGTTCATTTGTTACAGTTGTTTTAAATCCCAGACTGTGATGTAAGACTTCCAGTTCAGCTAAATAGCTAACAGTTTTATACTTTGTCATCCAATCCAATACTCTCATCAGTGAGCTACAAGGCGGGGCTGGGGGAGGGAAAAAAAAGTTTTACAAGCCAGTGATTCTTCATCAGCACTGGTCTGAAATTTTTTGCATTTAGTGGCTCCTTCAACTTTTTCCTTGAAGAAAAAAAAAACCAAACCAAACACCAAACCAAAAAACACTCCTCAGTAAGAAAAAAAACATTGTCCCACATAATATTTACATTTAAGAGATGGCTGAAGAAAGACTCTCCCTCAAAAAAACCCAACCACAAAAACCCAAACAAACCAACCCACCTACAGTAAGCCATTTTTTAACCAACAAAGGTCAAATTTCAAAATTGTTTTTCCACAAGATTCTGTTACAAGCATGTAGTACATACAGATTTGGGCAGGAAATGTTACTACTCATCTCCACAAGAAAGCAAACAATTCATGTTTTTGAAGATGCTACAAGCTCTCAACACTTTTGTTTGAGTCTTCATTATGAAATTACACAACCACATTTGAACAAAAGGACAACGTGGTGCAGTCTTTTTTCATGAAGGGAATGGATGTAGTTGTCTACAACATAAGGAGGGATCACATATATGTTACAGCAGTTCTGACAAGGTATTTCAGGCAAGACATCTCTTTACTGGTCTGTTTATGCCATCATTCTTTAAAGATTTACTCCATATGGAAGGCCTGAAAACAGTAAGTGACGGAAAGATTTCCTCTAGTTAGAGGACACTTCTCACAAATGAATGCAGGAAAACAGACTGAACACTAGGTAGCTTTGTTCCTGTAAGACTTACCCCTGTGTCTTAAAATGGATCTGGTAAGTCAGTACACTTAATTTTTAATATTTAAGTATTATTAGCAGTAATTGTCTGTCTACTATGCTAAACCTAGTACCAGTGAAACTTCGTAACTGTACACACACTTGTATCTGGGTATGTACTACTATATAGATTACCTACAAAATCGTAAATGCAACTTCTTTCACAATAAAATCGGAACTAGATGAAAACGTCACCATGTAAGAGAACTGTACAAGATTTAACAAGCGTGGCAAATACACTTGATCCTTTCTCAACCCAAAGCCCCTCTTTCCAGGATGCTTTTAATTCTCTCTTGTACATCCCACATTACATCTGATCAGTTTCATTACCATCAACTATTTCCAATGAAAAGCTTGAACTTGCTGGAAGAGAAAAGGGAACAGACATCAAAACAATTTCTTAAAAGCAGTATTATATCAATGGGATTCCGAGATCTCAGGATGGTTCCTTCGCCACATTTAAGAAGTGTCACCACCTGTGGAAAGTGTTGACTCCTGGAAACCGGAACTGAAAAAGGCAACTAGAAACTACCTACAAACTAGTACTTAAAAGGTTAACATGTATCATGATTTTTAATTTTATGTTATATCTAGAAAATAGAGTACACACCACAAGAATGCTATATTAATAAAGGGAAGCTTAAAAGCTACTTACTTCAAAGGATCTCTAACTTTCGGCTCATTCTTCAAATTGAGAAAAGAAAACATTGCATTATGAAAACAAAACTTTATGACAAAACTTTATCCTCTGCTTCCATGGAATAAGAGATGCTTTAGAATACATTCTGCAGGTAACAAGAGTTCAGGTTTTCTTTACAGATATGACTGCCTTACCTGAATATTAACAAAGACACCATGATATGTCTCATACAGAACTTTGTTCCCCTTCACATGCAATGGAAATTCAAATGGAATTTCTGTCTTGCCACTGGGAAGTTTCCCTGGTTTTACCATTTCAATAGTACTGTTGATAATTTGAATAGGCTGCAAAGATAAATTTTAAGAGGTTTAGGTTGAAGCAGAACGACAGCCCCATCATTTCAAGAACAAACAACATCCACTAAACTCTTAGACTTCCTGAACTTCCAGAAACTCAGGTATTTCTTCATGACACACAGCTCTCCAGTCTTACAATGAAAAGAAATATTAAGAATGCTTTCCCCAAGAAAACAATGTGATCTATTTTATGGCTGTATCATACTAATGACCAAAGATGTTTAGAGAACTAAACAGCAGAGTCTCAAGCACTTTGGAAAGTGGAGTTCCATTTTCTAAATTACGACCCTTAGTAGTAGCAGCAGGAATCAACAAGTACATGTGGCAGTTGAGCAGTTAGCCATTCCCTCCTACCTTTTCCTCAGCCCTTTCCCACCCTAAAGATCTATATTTAGGGCTAGTCTTTCACTGGAACAATGGTTAACTACGATTCAACTGCAGAAGCCTGCTTGAAGATTCAACTTCTTTTCTCTCTGGAGTTTTACTATTATGTTCCCTCTACTAGACAGGAATAAGAAAAACCTATTGCTTCTACTGGGTTTTTTTTTTCTGGTTTTCGATTATTCATGGACAGATTATTCATACTGTAAACAAATTAACTATGATACAAATGAAGACCTTAAAAGGCCCTGCACCAAGGCTATCCTAACTTATGCAAACTGTTTTGCAAATCTAGCTATACTGCCTCTAGACAAAGCCAGCCTTGCTTCAATCAGTACAGCCATATTTGTGTGCAGCCTGAGATAACTTGCCCTGCTAGATTCCAAACCCCACACTTCCAAGCCTGGAGAGTAGTACAGAGGCCTTCCAGGAACTCTGCAGTCAAACAGTCTGTGCACAGCCTCATACCCCACAGAAGAATCTATGCAGGTCCTGTAACATGCCTAGTAACACACAACCTCAATGACCTTTGCAGAAACTATTGTGGTAGTGACTGATCTGGCACAAAAGTCCAATTAAACCCAGTCATTTAAAAAAAACCAAAAACCAAAAAAACACCAACCCACGGAATTTATTATTTTTCTTTAAATCACGGTCCTTCAATGCATCGTCCAGTAACCATGCTATGTATGCCACTGTATATCAGCCCTAAAGAAAACTCTCCAATCAGTGCAAGTACCTCTCCCAAAATGTCATCATATATCACTAGATAATGCTGAGCATTTCTCTGCTTTCTATCATTTACATACCATGAAGTGCTATAACTACCTGAGAGCCATTAAGGAAAGATTTAATTTGAGAAAAGAGAGGAAAGTTTTGCGCTAAAAATATTAACCTGCACAGGTCTTACCTTGACAGAGTTATAGAAAGCTTCGAACACACCCACACTTTTGGCACTAAGCTGCAGATTTACTGATCCTTCCATTGTTAATGAGATACCTTGGTGCTGGACTGTGTCCTTACTTGTTATGACCACGACTCCAGAAAGAACTTCCTAATAGGAGAAAAGACAACATGAAAACATTTGCTTAAATAAATTTTTTCCATAGCTGTTACTCAGACAGTGTGCTAACTGATTTTCAAACTCAAGAAAACTGTTCCCAGAGAACAGTCTAACCTTGTCAAAAAAGACAAATACTGATAATGAAAGCAATGTGAAGAAGAGACCTTTGTACTTCTACATTTGTTTTCTTTAAAAATATTATCTTCCTCCTTGCAGAAGTACTAATCTGAGCTTCAGTTTCTTTCCAAAGTTTCTAGATCTTCCTCTCCAGGAAGATGAAAAGTATCCTCATAGACAACTATCAGGTCAGTTGGTAATAGACAAGTTCCATTTCACATGTCAGAATGAAATCCCAGCAGGAATTTTTATATGAAGAGTGGGATGGTCAGCCATAGAGATGGAAGAGAAGGCATAACTGTGAAAGCAATGGCCAAACTGAGGATAAGACTCACCTCAAGAGTGGAGCGGAATAGACTTGAAATAAACAAATAAACAGTTGTTCTGCTACACAAGCAAATTCTGTGCTACATGGGAAATAGTTTAAATGAATCGAAGGCAAAAGTTGTGTGACTCAAGAGATGCATGTTTCTCCCATTAAGAACGTTTTGTCTACAAAATTGTATTTGCACAAGAACACTGCATCTTGGAAGTATCAACTTAGAAGTTCTAACACTGAAAAAAGGAGTAACTGCAGGAGAGCAACACAGTTCATTTTACATACCCCATAGTTTATCCTTCCCCTCTCCCATAACAGAGAATCCACTCCAATCCAGAGTTCCACGTCAAACTTTCATACACAACTGGAAATAGCAGCAAGTGATTTGAGAACCTGAAGAAAGTTTCTCGGGGCTAACCTTCTCTTCCTCTCGATGGTAACGCTCTCTGCACCTTCACCAGGCTTGTAAACTAGACACCAAACTACAGTCCACTCCAACCAAAGGATAATTCAGACTGCCCACCCTACACTCCATCAGTTAAAGCCAGTCTAGTTATGTACATCTCTGACAGACACTATTTGAATTTTGCCAGCCTTTTGTCTTTACTAGTGGTACAGGATGACAATATAAAAAACGGGTCAGGCGGTTTAAAGCAGAACAGGACAGCAGTAGAACATCAAAGCATCACAACGAAGGCTGACATGCTGCAAGTCTGAAAAGAGGACCTGCAGCAATTGGGAAATGCCAGGAACAGAAAGCACAAGCACAAAAGGACAGTGAAGAAAAGCTGACCTAAATACTGCACTGCTTTGCTAACAGGCTCCAATTAGTACAAGCAATTAGGTTATTACTTTAAAAAATGAGTACAGATGAACTATAAGCAGCAAGGACAATCCTGAACGTATGAACTGCTTTAATAAATGAGAACAGTCTCCCACCACACAGCAACAACCTATTCCAGAGCTATTGCCTACATACATACACCCTTATTGTATGAAAGTATTTGGGGCAGAAAGGAGAAGAATGGCTTGACAGCAAATATGAATTTTTCTTATAACATTCAGTGTCTCTTCAGAAATGAAAACACCACCTCAAAAACACTTTCTAACAAGAACTTTTAAAGGTCACTAGTGTCAGGGGAGAGGGATGTATCATGAAAAAGATGCTGTAATATTTACTTAATCTGTTCATATGCAATCAGATTATATTTCTGTTTGATGTGGCGGGGGGGAAGTCAGCTATGTCTTTTCTGGAGAAGAGCTACTTTGTCCTTTTTTGTGTAACACCAGGGTCCCCTCTAAATACAAAGCTGTCAGTATACTTGTCCTTCTAAAAAGTATAAATCAAAGAACGTAAGCTTACCAAGACATTCAAATTCTTATAGTCAGCACACAATTTATGAGAAAACTTTACAAAACATTTGCAAACATGCACCATTTGTAAAAGTTATGTGGCATAACTTAATACTAAACTAGTACTGGTTTTAGTCCATATCAAAAGGGGTTCATTTACCTTTAACACCACAAAACTAAAGGCGCAGAGAAAGTCGCCAATGGAATTAATCCCCACTTACTACAGTGTTGTAACTTAACAATCAGCTGCTCTTATGCACTTTTCACCTTCTCCCTTACTAGGAACTCCTCATGGCTTCACCAGCGATGACAAAACTTTGCAAGATGGAACTAAGCTAATACAGTTCTACACAGAATTATTCATCTAAACAAAGTATCCATCCAGAGGAAGGCCAGCGTATTACATGAAGCAGACAGAAGTGAGGTACAAACGCTCACCTGCAAACAAAACACTCTTGTGAGAAGACTGTCCCAGGTTAGTTACCTCAGACAAGCTTTTTAGCTTTCTGTTGTCCATTCCTTCGCATTCAGATATGCACATGAAACTGCCAGGAAGACTGACACTTTCAAAGTTTCAGTCACTTTCAAGGTCACAACTAAGATGAACACCTGCTCCATCTGATCTAGCAGCACAATCCCTCGTTTCTCTAGTTGTGGAGCAGTTACCCAAGTCTGGCTGAGGACAATTTGGAAAGCTCTTCAATCACCAACATGAAATGGTGCATAACACGCAACACAGAATCTCATCTCGAGAGTCCTAAGTCACATCTAGACTTCTGACTCAACTAGACAGCTATTTGGTATCTATAAACTTTACTATGTAAAGACTGGAAGGATCAAAGTACACACTAAACTGTCCCATAAACTGCTGGGAAAATTACTTTTAGTGTTAAAATATATACTAATGCCAACCTGACTGTTTACACTGTCAGGTCTGTTTGCTACATTAAGGAGCTAGAAAAACAATTTTAGCTAGATACTATGTATTTTCAGATTGTATCTAATCACTTGACAGCATCCCTGATAAGAAATACCAGCCTATTTTTTTTTAAATGCAAGATAGCTTTGAAAAAAAACAACAAACCAACCACAAGGCAGGTTTTCAAGACCACTTGAAATTCATCACCACACTTTCTGAGGTGTTGATAACAGCAGAAGACAAAATACCTAATGCCACACAGAAATGCCTAAGATCTCTCTAGTTCCATTTGATATCCACTATACGTCTATGGATTAAGATTCTCCATTATTCTGGTAGAATGGAAGTCCACAGTCAGTTGGTTACCGACAAGATGCCTTTGGTTCCGTTTGGATTCCACTTTCCACATCACAGGCATCCACTTTTAGGACAAAGGGCAAACATTTGGCAATTTAAAAACTCACATTAGGTTCACATAAGTCACATTTACCAAATATTCCTGATAATTTTCTTCCACATCTATTCCACTACGCAAGCCACCTGCAAATCTTAACTACATATTCTTCCGATGATTTAGAAAGAAACTGACAACACTCAATAGAAAAAGTCTGCTAGACCCAACTAACTAGTCATTAGATGCTTTAAAACCTTAATGCTCAGATTTACTAATTAGTTTGCTTTTTTAGAAAAAGTAGAAGGCTTCCTTATGGGCAAATTCTGACTTAAGTACATTTTGGATTCACTTGTCATTAGAAGTCTTGGCTGACATTAACTATGGCACCTTTCTTTGTACAATACATTTTTTAGGCCTTTCAGCCTAGCATTCTTTTAATTATCAATCCCAGACTAACCACCACAGTTACTCCAGTCATCCTGTTTAGGTTTTCTAAACAAAACACATCATTAGTTGTGCTTGTCCCCTCATTCTTCTAAGCATTCCAGAGTTTATTAAATGAGCCTCAATGGCTCAAGAATTCTCCATCCAATTACAAAAAAAAAAAAAAAAAAAAAAAAAAAAAAAGCCTCCTGAACACAGATCTTCTGTTCCTAGGAACTTAAACACAGTTTTGCTGCACTAAGCCTTATTTTGCTATTATAGGACGTGTTATTAGGATCCATTTTATTGTCTTTTTGTTCTTTAATCCCCTAGCACCTTTTTTTTTTAAAAAAAAAAACAAACCAATGTTATTACTCTTTTGGTCCAAGAAGTGGCAAACTTGGTTTTTGCTCACAATTTAAAGTAATCTGCTTAAGCCAGCTTTTCTCAAATTGAAGTCTGGATAGAATAAAGGTCTTTGTTTAGTTTCTCCAGTTTCTGATGATTATGACTAATGAATAAAGAAATTGCTTACTGTTTATCACAGCACGTTATTTTTAACCAACTTCCTTTTTAAAAGCAGGAACACAATATCAGGCTTGCACAATGCATGACTATTTTACAAATTTTGTGTCTAATTTCTCCCAATTAAAAAAGAAGAGTCAATGCAGAAGCAACGAACAACTAAAAGGAACAAAATAGATGCCTACTCAACTACCTAGAACTAAAGAAAGTTATGTCTAATCTCTCTTCTGTAGGCCATCCAGCACAAGACCATTCTGATACTGACTGTTAAATATTCTCTGTTCTACTCAAGAAGACGTTCATAAGGAAAAAAAAAAAAGAAAGGACGTCCATGATTCAACAGATCAATTTTAAAATTATTATTATTATTATTTACTTAAGTGTCGGGCCAATCAAGTACTATCCATTTCCCTGATCTGGTTTACTGCATAGCCAATAGTGTCAGCACAAGAAAGGCAGCAGAAATTAAATGGCTAGGGAGGTGAGTGGCATTGTGGAGTTATGCTGGATTAATCATGGTCTCTGGCAAATTATGACTTAGAAAGCTCAGTAATGTTTTAGCAATTTTTCGTACTACTATAATGTAATAGGCATAACAAAAAGACTATTATACTAGTGCATAATTTAGACATCACCTTCTTCCACATCCAAATGCAGCTGTAAATAAGTTCAGAAAACAAAAGATCGAGTCTAGCCACAGTATCCCCATTTCCTTCAAATGAATAGCTAGACATATACGTAGGGGTGAACTATTGTCTTTACTAAAGGAATCCTTTCATTTTCAAGTAGCATTGATGCAAGCATATTTTGGGATGAAAGTTGCCACAGACCAAAGGTATTATTAGCATAGCTACTGTCAGCTAAGTGTACAACAATCAGTAAATTTAAAAAAAAAAACCCAACCCACCCCGAAACACAAAGAAAAAACCTGCATACATTCCATCCCTAATTAAAGAGAGATTTGTACTTCCTTTCTGTCCACATGAAATTTCTATTAAAAATTCATGTTGTATTTCTAGTGCACAGCTCTTTCATCGCTGTGTTTTCACGTCACTCAGACCTCCACATTTCAGGCTTAGTTAATGAACTAAAATCATACCCCTTTTCACATGGTGGTAAAGTGGAAGCAAACAAACAATACTGACAGAGTATAAGCCGTAAGTACCTTATTTAATTTCAGCTTAAAGACAGAACAAATATCCCTTTCCTGTATTAAAAAAAAAAAATCCAGTTTAAACTGATATAAAGCAAGCCAAGTGAAGAAACTGAAAATGCGCACAGCATTATGATACTGAAATAAATGAGAGCCTTCTAACAATGTGCATTAGCAAAACAATGTGAAAGTGAGATACAGAAAGTAGTCTTTACCATTACGACAGCATACCTAAAGGGATGTGCTGTTCACAAACCGATAATTTAGCTTTATGAAAGTCATTCTCCAGATGATGACAGCTGTAGAACAGATGCTGCATACCCTTCCATTCAAATCCATTGAAAGCAGTTTTCCAGCATTAAAAACATTCAATAAATTGAAACATGCCATATGCACTGTAACAGCCAAACTACTAACGTATGGGAAAGCTGTGTGTGAAAAGGGTTTTCATAATACAGGTGTGTGGCTGGACAGCACAAAAAAAAGAAATAAATAAAAAAGGACCTGAAACTTCTGCTTCAACAATACAATATTTCTAAAAAAAAAAAAAGTGACAAAAATAAATCTCTAAAACATGAGCCGGGTGATTTTTTTAGAAAAGGCACAGCATTTTTTCAGGTAGCTGCAAAAGTTGAAGGATGCACAATCACTTTACTGTGATCAACAAGTGCATCAGTGAAGAAAGTTAAGAAATCAGACTCCCGCCCAGTGGAAAAAAAAAAAAAGTTACATCTACGCTTGCCCAAGTACTTTAAGAGGAGATTTCCTATCAGGTACAAACAACATCTTTATACACTTCCAGGTTTTTTGCAGAGCCCAGAAACGGAACAAGGCTCTGGACCAGCAACCGGCCGCACCGGCATGCTGCATGGAAGCATGGCAGGCAGGCACGAACAAGTGAAGCGGCACTGTCCCACGGGGGAGCCCCGAACTGCCACGCCTCGGGGTCCTCGCTCCCTCCTTCCCTTCTGAAGCCCCGCCGCCCTCCCCAGAGCCGGGTTAGCGGCACTCCCCCGGCACCGCCAGGCTCGCTGGGGGGAAGAGGCGGACAAAAAGCGGGCCTCGACCCCGAAGCCGCGCCGGGGCCGAGCACTGCCTTGCGACAGGGGGGCAGCGGGAACCCGCGGCGGCCTCGCTAGGGAGCCAAGGGGGAGCCACGGGGAGGGCAGAGGTGGCGGAGGGGGGGCAGCTCCGAGCAGGGGCAGAAGTCAAGCTTCCCCCAGCACGACGACAGCAACGGCAAGCCCTGCCGCAGCCCCATCGCCACGGCGAAGAGCGGCGCGAAGCAGCGAGCCGTCACTACAAAGGGAGGGACGCAAGAGGGCGAACCGTTCCGCCTTCCAAGGCAGCGCCCCGCTGCCTCAGAGCGGCCGGGACCTTCCCGGGCTGCCGGCAAGTCCCAGGGAAAGCCAGGAGGCGGCAAGCGGGCGGGCAGGCCGGCTCAAGCCGAGCCGGGGAACCGCAGCAACGGCGCCGGGCTCTCGGCGGGGCTGGGGCCGGGCACCACGGTGGCGGGCGTCGGTTGGCGCCGGTTGGCGGGGGCGGGCGGGCGGGCGCACTCACCCCGCAGCGGTAGACCTTGTTGGCCCGCTTGATCTTGATGTCCAGCGCGGTGCCCATGGCGGCGGACCGCGCGCTGATCACGTGGCGGCGCGCTGTCATGTGACCCGGCCGGCAGGGAGGGAGGGAGCCCTTCCCCCCGCCAGCCGCTTCCGCCGGCGGGGGGCGGGAGGATCTGGCCCGCGAACATCCGGGGCTCCGGTGGCGTCATTTCTTAACCTGGTGACTCCGCTTCCCGGTCGGCTCCGCCCGCTTCCTGGTAGTCATAACAATCCGGGGCGGGGGGGGGGGGGGGGGGAAGCTTCCCGCCGGGCACGTCGGCGCCTTTCCGCCGCCGCGGGGGCGGAGGGGGAGGAGCCGAGCAGCGGGTGAGGCGGCACGCCCCGGGGACTACAGCTCCCGGCGTGCCCGGAGGGCCGGCAGGGCCGGCCGCGGCGGGGGGCGCCGCCCGGCCTGATGGGAGGTGGCGGCGGCGGCGGCGGCGGCGGCGGCCGCGGGAAGGCGGAGCGTGCGCAGGGCGGGGCAGCCCTAACGGTCGAGCCTGGGGCGGGGAGGAAGGAGGGGGTCTCGCGCGTGCGCAGCCGTTGCCGCGGAGCGGCGCGCGCGCGCTGTCTGTTGGCGGGCGCGGCGGGGCGGGGCGAGGGGGCTGAGGCGGCCGTGCGCCTGTCGGGGCCCGGAGCGGGCGGGCAGTCGCCTGTCGCCAGCGTCGCAGAGACTGCCTGGTCAGGGGCGGCTGTAACGGCGGCGGTGTGGGTGTCGCTCCGCTCCGCCCGGCCTCGGCGCTCTGCAGGCGGCGGCCGCCGCGACGGTGCGGGCTGGCGCGGCTCCCTCGGCCCCTGCGGGCGCGGCCTCTCCGCTCCTCCGCCGTGGTAGCGCTTGGGGGCTGTGCTCTAACTAGTGCGGGAACAATGGGACATAAAGAAGGGCTTTGCAGGCCTTAAATTTATATTTCTGACTAGACTGGAGGTGGTTAGTCTTACGTACGCCTTACAGCCGTAAGAACCTATATTTACGAGGACTGAATCTGTCTGTTATAATTAAACGTGTGATTCAGCGTATTGAGTTTCAAAATACATTCCAGCCTCTGTTCTCAAAGTTGTCTGCAACTTGTTTGGTAAATTTAAGAAGGCAATGCTTTGTGAAATACACAGTGAGAAAAGCTGTCTTAAAAGCCTGAAGCAAAGAAGCACCTGGTCTGGAGAATGTTGCAGGTGTGTGGTCACGGTTTAGTACCGAGAGAAATGCTTCAATCTCTTAACAGATGTGGACCACATAGCAATTCCTGTGATTTCAGTGGGACCAGAAATTGCCTGTCAGTGGTATCTCAAGTCCCAGAGGAAATCTATAAAACATGAATCTAGTTATGAATTTTAATGCTTTTCTAAAGTCGTTATTCTTACTGTGTTAAAAAGTGAGGGCAGCCATTTCATTAAGATGTTACAAGCACAGGCCAGCTTCAGAGTCTAGCAAGACCATTCTTACCTTGTTTTAAAAGGTGTGAGTTCTTTAATTCACTCTTAAACTATACCTTGGTGGGGGAGGATTGTGATAGATTTCTGAGTTTTGAGTACTAGCAATCAAAAGAACCACTGGAAGCCTGAACAAAATCTGGAAGTGGGCTACACCACTACTGTAAGCTGGCTTTGCTCTAACGAATGTGCATAAAGAGCACAGCTGAAGGGTAAAGATAAATTTGTCTGTGGAATGCTGCCTTCCAAGAAGTCTTTACATGGCCCAAGACAAGAACGCTCGGGGAACTGTCATTGGTGGCATTACGGACCTTTGAAGCATGATTGCTTCAGCTGGTTGTCTCAACCGGAGCTTGAAGACTAGTCTCCTAGCATTTTTATTAGTGTTTGCAGTGAAAACAGGTAATGCAAATAAGGCTCGGAGACATGAGAGAATTAATAAACCTTTCAAGGACTCTAAAGTTCTCTGTATTTTAATTTTATTGCCTAGTATAAATAACTGCGTTTTTCTAAAATTTGGTATTTAGAAGTAGCAATCTAAGGACACATTTCCTTAAGCTTTGCATAGTTTAAAAAAAAAAAAAAAAAAAGAAATACAGCCCCTGTCAGTGCTGGGAGTTCCATGCCCTAGCAACAGCGTGCAGAGAGGCCACTCCTGAGCACAGAGGGACTCTGGAAGTGATGGGAGGGAAGCGCTCGCAGCTTGCGTGAAGTGCTCTGCAGCGCTCCCGCTCTGTGCTCAGTCCCCTCGGCTCCGCGAAGCCGAGAAGATGGTTCTGTCCTACTCCTCCTCACCCCTACTTCAGTACTGAAGGCCAGCCCATTGCTGTGCCCCCTTCCTGCTTGAGTGCTTTTGGAAAGCTTGGCAAAAACCAGTGCACGCTCTCGTAACTAGGAGCATCTTTTGTTCTGGGAAAAGAAGAGAGATCTACGTCATTCCACGTTCTGCAGAGGAAGTGTTTCAGAGAAGAGAGAATGCATGTGGTTAGTGTAAAGATAAAGGAGCATTTAACTTCAATTACTGAATATTAGTACCATGCCTCATATTGCTAGGTACTGTTATTAGTTACTGTGAGGCAGGTAAAGAGGGATTTTGGGGGGGGGGGGGGGGGTATTTTTTACAAAGGAGAACTCAAAAAAATACTAGCCTAAACAGTACAGTTGCCTTCCGCGTGTGTAGATTTTTCTGCCATCTCTTTCACAATCAAGTGTTTATCATTCTTGGGAAACTTTTTTAAAGGTACTTCAGTTACTCATTTCTAGGAACTGAAGTCTCATGTCCCGAAAAAGCTCCCTGTGGTACACGCTGTAGCTGCCCATCTGCCTAGCAACACAGATCATCACAAACCAACCGCTCGGGAGCACCCTGCCTCCCAGTGAGTGCAGCGTCCAAATAAGGTTTCTCTGTTGACACTTCAGCACTCTTAGTGCAGTTCTTTTTGCCAATATTGAGTATCTCCTTCACCACCACGACCTCTGATGCAAGGTGTGTTCTGGTGGGCTAGCGAGGCTGTTGGCTGAAACAAAGAGATTTGCAAATGTGGCCATCAGTGTTCTCAAATGTCTGGGCCCAGCTGATATTAGTTATAACAATTACAGATGCCCTAGGAAGATACGGAGCTCATCTCTTCAACTCAGCTCACCAAAATCTGACACTGGTCTTTACTGTTACTTTCTTGTGATCATCCCTTCCCCTTTTAACCACTTTTATCCCAAGACATAGAAAAAAGGGTTTATCAGAGTCAAATCCAACTCTTGGAGGGGCAGATCATGACTCACCAAGTTATCATCTCTTGTATTATTTGCTTCTGTCATGCTACTAGTTACAGGCCTAACTAGAACCATTCATAAGAGCTGATTTCTTTTGACTGATCCAAGTTACAATTTTTCTTTACTAAGTATTGACGTCATACTGAATTATTTTGGAAGATTTCAGTAAAATCAGTTAAACAGTTCAAGTTTGAGAGCAAAGGCTTGACATTTGGCAGTGAGTCCTCTCATTGTCAGGAGGGTGCTGCTTCTGTCCACTTGAAAAATCCACTCCAAATTTGGACAAAGGGTGAGACTGAAAATTTTAGGCTTCATTTAGCCAACGGGAGCTTCTTCAGAAAGCCGCAACTGTGTTTTGTTTGCACCAGCCATGCTCCAGGGTGAAGGTGCAGAAGCAATGAAAAGGGGAAAGGGGGCAAGGGGCTTCTCAGGGGAATGCTGGTGCCCAAAGACTGGAGGTGGGAGGGCAGCTCCCCCGGCACCACGCCGGGGCTGATGGCTACTACCTGTGCGGCACCCGTGGCAAAGCGCGGGGCGTATTCCCTCTGAGGGCAGAGCCAGGCACGTGGCCACAACTTGTATCGCTCTGAGGCAATTTAAGTCACAGTGGTCTGTGATGGGGGTTAAGGTATTCCCAACAGATGATGTGTGTGTGGATCCACTACTGTGCCATATAGCGGAATCTGGGAGGTACTTCTGTTGCTTTCTTCAGCTTTTAAGAATTTGGAGGTGCTAGTTAGATTCCACAGTTAAAGAATCACAATGTATACAACGTAATTACAACATAAAGGTTACTCTGCAATCCTCGGGTGCTCTCTCTCTATATCCATTCTAATGACGAAATCATACTGAACATTTCTCCCTTAAAGTAGTTCTTTTATTCCCCCTTCTGTTTTTTGTTTGTGTGTTTTGGGGTGTTTTGTTTTTTTTTTTTTAAACACAGTTTTATTAGGTGATCTGAATTAATTTAAAAATGTAGTATCTACTTTGCTATGACAGTTCTTTATTATTTAATTTATATAATTATTACTCTTGTTGGTTCACGCAGTGCTGCATTCGCTGCAAGAGTAAGATTAAATAGATATATTCTATTTATTCCTGACTTTATCGCAAAGAACTAGACTAAAAGGGTACATATTTTGCTTGAATTATCTTGGATGTAATTCTACTTGTGGAGTTAACCAAACCCAAACTTGACTTTGAACTTCAGTCGTTGTTTGCAACTTTTGCTGAGCCTGAACCAGAACTGAACCAAAACAACTCTGGTAACAGATGAACCTAAACTGAAACCAAATAGAAAAATCATAGTAACTTCAGTACAATGATACATACATGTGTTTTCTGCATGTAACTGATCTCCTTCGGGACAGTATTTTAACAAATATACTTAAAATTGTTTCCAACAATCCGACTTCTGTATTTGCCTCAACCCAGAGCTGAAATGTATGCATTAATTGGTATAGAATGATAGCATTCATAACTTGGAATAAGCAAAATTTAGTCTTTACAAATTGGGTAAACTTCCATAAGGAAGCTGAAACATATATTTTTTTTTCCTGCTTTTTTAATAGTTTTGAAATCTTTGCTTAGGGAACAGTGGTATGCTTAAGGAATCCAATGGGAGAAGTTGTACAGGTAAAGTCACAGCAATAGAAATGTATGTGAAAATTCACTACTCGCCATCAGAAGAATATGGAGTACATACAACTGAAAGAGATCAGAGATGATTAAGTCTAGTAGAACAGTAGTTTCAAATATTGTTCATGTATTGGACAATTTTTAGAGCGCTACATGGTTTATATAAGCATATGTTTGATAAACTGAAAATTGTTTTTCAGAGCACCTGAGTGAAAAGGCTATTCTTTACTCCTAAGTAACACAAAGGAGTTAGCTGAAGAAATAACTGTAACTGATGCACTAAACAACAGGAAGCATATTGAAATTCATTATCTTTGGTGGAGAAATCTTACCAAATCCTAGCACTGTAACACGTAAGTGGTAGTGTTTCTGAATGCCTTAGAAATGAGGAAGATAATAAAAAAGAAATTAAAATCTCTATACTGCATATAGGGGCTATGTACACATTAAATCTTATCAATGTTTTCTAAACCATTTCCTGTTGCACAGAAATTTCTTTTTCATTAAAACTTATCCTTTAAAGTATATCAGACTTAAAAGAACTACGTCGTATATAAACAAGAAAAGGCTACAGAAGACAACAAAATAACACCTATTTGTTCTAATGTCTCAGGTGGAAAAAGCTAGTCAAGATTAAACTAAGCTGAAGGAAAATCCATACAGAAGGTCTAAAGAAAGCCAGATAGTATGTCATGTTAAAATTAAGAGAGGTACAAAGAAGTAAATGCTCAAAGACTTGGAAACAAGCAACATAAGTAGAGTAGAAGACTGCAGGTGGGAGATTCTTTGTCCATGTTAATTAGAGGACCATATTCAGCCACTAGAAAGTATAAAGAACAAGGACTAGATTCTGTGCTATTGAAACTTACAGATCTTTTTGTGTTAACTTCAGTGGCATGATGAGGACTCCTCTAAAGAGGGTAAGAACACTGCAGGCTGATGTGTCACAGGAAATGTAGAGATACCTAATTTTATTTGTGCTGGGCGGACAAAGCAGTGCTGGAAGCTGAGGTGTTGAAAAAGCAGGAAACGGCGATAGGAAGGCGAAAAACTAAACGCAGACAATCCCATAAACTAGATAATATTGGTCAAGGAATCTTGAAGGTATTTAAGAGTGAACTAACTCATTTTCCAGCAAAAATGCACAATTTTTAAAGGAATTACCTCAGAGTAAATGTCATTAGATAGTTTAAAAAGGGCTTGAACTGACTGAAAATTGCACTGAGTTTTACTTCCTTCTCAAGAGAAATAGAAAATATGGAAAATAACATGGTGGGAGGTGACAAACAATAGTGTCTAAACCAAAATGAGTGATTCAGACATTCAAAAAAAATATTGAAAGAGTCTGGCATGAAAAGAAAACAGTGACAGGTGAGGCTTTATCCTGAATAAGAGGTACTTTAGAATCAGAAAAAAACCTATAGAAATAAATGGTAATTTTTCCTAGTGCAAAAGGTTGATACTAGATGTTGTGAGATTCTGTATGATGATGTGCAAGTTGATATCTTTAAAAATGTTGTGGAAAAAGAAATTCTTAACAAAATAGTAAAATTTGCAGAATTCTGTGTGAGAACTGATTGAGATGAAGGAACTGTTTGGTGAGTTGCTGGATAGCCTATGGCATGATACAAGTATGTAGAATAAAAACAGTAGAAGGTAAGTAGCACACTTCTACTGAAACTTGCATATTCTGCCAGCAGCAATAAATTGAAGTAGGCAGTGTTAAAAAAAAAGGGTTTTTAAAAAAGAGTGTTACAATAATATTAAAATAATCACATATAATTAGTGTATAAAATTAACTAACTCTTGGAGTGCTGATAGCACTTGAAAAATAATTTTGTATTTATATAGATACTGAAAACATCCACAGTCATATTAAACAAAAAAAGTGTTGCCCAAAATTTATCTGGGAGCTGGATATTCTGTAACTTTCCATGATGTTTTTTATGACAAGTCTTATGTAGATAGCAAAATCTTGGATTAATCAACTCACTGTTGTGATCTCACTTGATAGTTTTTTTATTCCTTTGGTCACTAAGCCCAGTACTTAAGTCAGAGCAGCCACTTGGAGGAGCAGAATTTGCTGTGTTTTCCCAGGAAACAAGAATATGTGCTTGCTAATAATGCAATATAAACCTCACATTTTACATCAGCTTTTACAATCAACAACCTTTGTATATCTAAGTTTTGTAGTGGCCTCAAGGGAGACTTGAATATAACAGAATTTTTTAAATTTATTTTTTCTAAATATTGATTTGGGACTGGAAAAAAATTATATCACTAACTGATATCAATACTTTCAGCTGTTTACATTTTAATGTGATATAAATAGCTTTTAAAACTCCAAATCTAAAATTACAATTTATGGATTACTTTTTATCCACTGATGTTTCTTTCCATGCAATTTAAGGTATGTTAATGACTGGTTATTTACAACCTTACTGTTCTGATCGTTGGACTGTGGAGCTAGCTGAGACAGTGCACAGATCTTTTTTACTTGTCACATAAAAGTAAAACTATGTAACTTCAGAGTAATGTGCCTAAAATAGCTTTTTCCTTTGGCATATTATAGATATGGTGGCAATGAGATACCATCACAAACTGTTGAGTGACACTACACATTTTTAATGACATACTTTTCTGTGTGTTTGGATATCAACATTTTAAAATGGGGTAAGGGACCATATGTAAATTATTTTTAACATTCATATAGACACATACACACACATACACAGTGAAGTTATCTAATAATTTTCAAAGGCAATAAAGCACGTATATGTATAAGATTCTTCTTAAAACCCATGCTAGTTTTCTGTTTTAGATCTCTTTCAACATTGCAGAGACAGATCCTCAGCTGCTGGCTGAGCAGGACTTGGCATTGACTGAGAACGTCAGAGGAGAAAGAATCGTGGAGAAGAAAATTTCTCTTGACAGGAAGATGCAAAGTAACTCTTGTGCAAAGTAAATTCTGGCGTTTAGGTCTATTCTCCAGTATTCAAGAGAAACCTAGCATTCATCCCCTTGCTAATAATGGGCTATTCCAGCTTCTCAGAACATTATAAAGGCAGACATAGAAGAAGAGGAAGCCAGGATGCCTAAACAACAAGGTAAGGGAGGTTATTAGAAACAAGAAGGTATCCTTTGGAAACTGTTCTGGAAATGCAGAAAACAGAGGGGTTCTTCAGGTACCCAGCCCCCGGAGCTGGAACACAGGGATGGGGAGCAGAATGAAGCCCCCATTATCCAAGGGGAAATGGTTAGTGACCAGCTACACCGCTTAGACACACACAAGCCTATGGGGCCGGATGGGATCCACCCAAGGGTACTGAAGGAGCTGGCAGAAATGCTCACCAAGCCACTTCCAATCATTTATCAGCAGTCCTGGCTAACTGGGGAGGTCCCAGTTGACTGGAGGATAGCAAATGCGATGCCTGTCTACCAGAAGGGCCAGAAGGAGGATCCAGGGAACTACAGGCCTTGTCAGTCTGGCCTCGGTGCCGGGGAAGGTTATGGAGCAGATCATCTTGAGTGCCATCATGTGGCATGTACAGGACAACCAGGTGATCAGGCCCAGTCAGCATGGGCTTATGAAAGGCAGGTCCTGCTTGACTAACCTGATCTCCTTTTCTGACAAGGTGACCCGCTTAGAGGATGAGGGAAAGGCTGTGGATGTTGTCTACCTAGACTTTAGTAAAGGCTTTAACACCATTTCCCACAGCGTTCTCCTGGAGAAGCTGGCTGCTTATGGCTTGGATGGGTGTACTCTTCACTGGGTAAAAAACTGGCTGGATGGCCAGGCCCAAAGAGTTGTGGTGAACACAGTTAAATCCAGTTGTTGGCCAGTCAGAAGTGGAGTTCCCCAGGGCTCAGTTTTGGGGCCAGTTCTGTTTAATATCTTTATCAATGATCTGGACGAGGGGATTGAGTGCACCCTCAGTAAGTTTGCAGACGACACCAAGTTGGGTGGGAGTGTCGATCTGGTTGAGGGTAGGAAGGCCCTGCAGAGGGACCTGGACAGGCTGGATCGATGGGCCACTTGGGTCACAACAACCCCATGCCATGCTACAGGCTTGGGCAATAGTGGCTGGAAAGCTGCCTGGCCGAAAAGGACCTGTGGGTGCTGGTTGACAGCCGGCTGAACATGAGCCAGCAGCGTGCCCAGGTGGCCAAGAAGGCCAACAGCATCCTGCCTGGTATCAGGAATAGTGTGGCCAGCAGGAGGAGGGAAGTGATTGTGCCCCTGTACTCAGCACTGATGGGGCCACACCTGGAATACTGTGTCCAGTTTTGGGCCCCTCACTACAAGAAAGACATTGAGGTGCTGGAGTGTGTTCAGAGAAGGGCAGTGGAGCTGGTGAAGGGTCTGGAGCACAGGCCTTATGAGGAGCGGCTGAGGGAACTGGGGTTGTTTAGTCTGGAGAAGAGAAGGCTGAGGGGAGACCTTAGTGCTCTCTACAACTACCTGAAAGGAGGTTGTAGTTAAGTGGGTGTCAGTCTCTTCTCCCAAGTAGTTAGCAATAGGACGAGAGGAAACAGCCTCAAGCTGTGCCAGGGGAGGTTTAGAATGGATATTAGGAAAAATTTCTTCATGGAAAGGGTTGTCAAGCATTGGAACAGGCTGCCCAGGGAAGTGGTTGAGTCACCATCCCTGGAGGTATTTAAAAGACGTGTAGAAGTGGCGCTTAGGGACATGGTTTAGTGGTGGACTTGGCAGTGCTAGGTTAATGGTTGGGTTTGATGATCTTAAAGGCCTTTTCCAACCTATGTGATTCTATGATTCTATAAATTATGTTACATTAATATGATAAGGCAGATCACAACTGAGCTTGAGGAATGACTTGTAAGGGCATGGAAAGAGAAAAAATAAACAACAAAACCCAAGCCCTCTTCTGTAAGTATCAGGAACAGGAGGCTTGCCACAGAGTGGGTAGGGCCTGTAGACCATCAAGGTGTAAAAGGAACACTCAGAGAAAGCAAGACCATAGGAGAAAAGACTATGTTCATGTTTTTGCATCTGTGTTCACAGTGCAACAGCTTAGAGAAATCCAGAACTTTGCATTATGGGGAATTTAGGAGATCTGTCTCAAACGTAAGTGCAGGGCAGAAAAGGTTAGAGAACAAGCAGATAAAATAAGCAAGACATCATGGGGACCAGGTGCCCTCACTCCAGGAGTTCTAAGAGAACTCAGGTGTCAGAAAGCTGAAGAACTAACTGCAGTGTGTAACCCTGGTTTTAAAACTCCTTCCTGTGTTAACTGGGTGGGGAAGGCAAATGTGAAGACCCAGGCAACTACGCATGAGTGAGCCTGTTGTGTTGTCTACACTGGGCAAATAAGTAGTATCTGTCCTACAGAGCAGAATCAATGGACACGTATATAAATAGGACATATTAAGGAAGACAACACAGCTTTTGTTACATTATTTCAAGTACTGCAGATCTATAATTCTTTGGTGATGCTAACATCTATGTGGACAAGGGAGATCTCATGTTTAAGGGCTACTGGGATTTCCAGGGGTAATGATGTCCCTAAACAAAGCTTCATTTAAAAAAAAAGGGGGGGGAACCCCCACCTTTATGCAGTAAGATGCAAGAGGAATGGATCAAAAAATGGCTAAATGACAGGAAACAGAAATAAAACAGAAATAAAAGGTCAGTTTTCATAGAAGAGGGAGATCACAAGAGGAATCTGCAGGGACCTGTGCTGTGATTTGTGCCGCTTAATGTATTCATAAATGATCTGGAAAAAGAGGGTGAGCAGTGAGATATCACAGATTGCTAATGATATTAAGCTATTCAGGTAAAGGAAAGTTAGAGGACAAATAGTGATGCAGTTAAAGGGCTGTCTGTGAAGAACTGAAGAAATGAAGAAAGACCTTACAAGACCGAGTGATGGGATAATAAAACAGCAGACAAAATTTGATGTAGTTCTGTAAAGTAGTGCACATGGGAAAAAAAAATATATATACAGTGATGGTGGGCTGTAAGCTGGTTTTCCACTCACAAATGCGATCTTTGTGTTCTGATGAATATTCCTATGAAAATATCAGCACAATGTTCCCTTTTACTCAGAAAAACAAATCAAATATTTGGAATTATTAAGAGTGGAACAGAGAACATTGTAATACATCCGCCCCCGGTATCAATCCATAGTTCTCTGTATATTGAGTAGTATGTACAGTTCTTTTCTTCACATCTCAAAAAGGGCATAATAGAACTGGGAATGATTCAGAAAAGGTTTGACAAGGATAACCAAAGAAACGGAATGGTTCTCTATGAGGTATACCTGCGGACTCTTAACTCTGAAAAACAGATGACTGAGGAGAGATACAACAGAGGTCTACAAAATGACCAGTGGCAGAGAGATGGAGACAGTGTTACTGTCTTTTTCCAATATGAGTACTAAGAATATTAATGAAGCTGGTAGGAAGCATGTTCAAAACAAAAAGATGGGTTCTCTACATGATTTTAAGCTGTGGAAATCTTTGCTGCAAGATACTGTAAGATGCTGCAAGGTACTAAAGGTTTGGGAGATAAACCCGACCAAACAGATCAACAGAAGAAAAGTCCATTAAATGTAAGGGCTATTAAATAAGAAAACGTCATCCACCGTCCACACTGCAGAAGCCTCCAAACCACAGATTACTGGACACTGGGAGTGCCTGGGGACATTATGCTTACCTCGTTGATGAGCTCTTCCTTGGGCATCTACTATTGGCTGCTGCTGGAAACCAGATACCAAACCAGATGAGTTTGAAGTACCCAATATAGCAGGTCTTCATGCAAATACTGTAGAAAAGAGAAGATTAAGAGGCCATGAGGTTTACAATTATGACATGATTCAGAGTCATGAAGGGTTAGGAGAAAGACCAATGACTTCAGGAAGAAAAAATCTTAATCCATATAGCTGGAAAATAGTGTCAGAGCCAGTTAAGCAGTGAAGTAGGTCACCCGTGTGTAAATACCCAACACCAGCCCTGTGCAGGGAAGGCATGCTGGTGTCTGAGGGTTCTGCTGGTGATCACTGGGACAGCTGCTAGCTGCAAAGGCGTATCACTGAGCAGAGGGAGAGAATTAACTTAGCAAGAAAAGAAAGAAAGAGCACTCGGTGGAAGAAAGGCTACCTCTTTGTAGGAGAAGAGCCCACCTCAAAATCCTACTCCAAAAAGAAAAGGAAAATCTCCATGATTTGTCCAAAACATTTTGTTTTTTCAGGTGGCCACTGCCATTGTGAGAAACAGAAAAGACAAGAGTGCAAATGTGGGAGATAGTAATGCAAGAGGGAGTGTGACCATCAAATGAGAAGAAGAAAATGTAATTTCCTCTCTTTGTATACTCAGAACTTCTCTCCTTTTAGATGTATGGTAGAACATGGCATAATACTTCAGTGCAGCCTGAATTAAAACCTTTTTTCATTTGCATAAAGGTAACCTCAAAACAGACTGTATCAAAGATGCTCATTTTACCTCAGTTGTTTGCACATTCACCAGATTATAATGCTTGCTGCACTGAATGGTAGGAGCTAAGGTTGTAGTTGAGTATCCTTTTTAATCTCCCTTTTTCATCATTTAAAAAATCCTTTTGCGCTTGGAGCCTTGTGTGCTTTGTTTCAACTCAAGAGTTATTGGGAAACAAGCAAAATCAGTTATTTTTTACTTACACAGCATGAAGGAAAATACATTTTCTGTTAGTTGCCAGTTGAAATGTCATACAATCATAATGCAAAAGATGAAATTTGGCTTGTGGGGCCATTAAGGAAAGGAAAATAATCTAAGTCTGAAGAAAACCAAATCATTATTTTGATGCTGCAGATATTTAAAACTGGAGTATCTGTATTTATGCAGTAAAAGACACTATTCATTCTAGGTGATATATAGCTTAAATTGTTTATAGTGCTATATGAATATCAAGCTGCTGTAGTGCTGACTGCTGTCATCACAAAGTTACCTTACACCCTTAGTAACGGCCTCAAAGGATTATTTGGTTCTAACTATTCGTAAACTGTTCTACTGCCGTTGACATTTCTGCTGCAAGTGGCATGCCGTTTTGGAGGTGGTAGGTCCAGGTCCCCATGTCTCTCCTATCCAAGTGGGGACTGGAAAGGTGACAGTATTTAGAAGATTAGGCAGCTAGGAAGGGCTGACAGCTCCGTCAGTAGTATGGAAGTTCTAGAACTTAAGCATGACCTGTGTACCACAGGTATGTAAAATCTGTGTCAGACAACAAACCTTGACACTTGACCAGGAATAGGATTCATTTACAAATAGCTTTACTTTATTTAAAGAAATATGTTAATTCTTCCTATAACCATAAAATGAAACACGTAAAAGAAGATGTACTTTGGGAGTCGTATTAAAATTATAAGGTGCTTCTGTCTGTTCTGAAGAAGCAGTGACTTAACACCTTTTCTCTCAGAACTAACTGCGGCAAAGTAACTGACAGTATTTTGCGATACAGCTGGAAGCTGTTGCAGAAAGCCCTCTTTTCTGTAGTTTATGATGCTCTGTTGGGAAAAAAGAACAACAAATGCTTGGAAAACTTCCCTAATTCAGAAGTAACTTTTAAGCATTTTTTTTTTTTTTCCTTCTGTGGAACACATACAGTGACACTTGTCTGTTGTCTGTAAAAAAATTGTATATTGTTGTCTCTGACTAAGAAGTAATGATGCTTAGGGCCATCTGGAGTTTGGGTAAAAATTAATGACACAGAGTTGGGATATTTACCATAATTTATTATACAGTGATGTCACTGCCCTGAAAAGCAACACGAAAAAGACAACAAAAAGTTCTTTCTTGTGAAAATCTAAGCTAGAAATATTTTTGCTGCTGTTTTCAGCCTTTTAAACTTACATGTGGTTTGCAGTTGCTTATAAATTTCCCAAACCGAAATATTACCCTTTCCAAAATAACCCCAACTTCTCCCTATTCCTTCCCCTTTAAACAACAACCAAAAAAAAAAGCGAAAAAGAAAAAAATCAGCCTGAAGCAACACCCAGGACAGAAAACTTCTTCCAAGTAGTTAAAGCTTGGCAAACCTATAAACAATGGAAAACAAACAAACAAACAAACAAGGATTAGTTGGATGTTTGCCTCAGCCTGAATGTTCTGGACACACACATACAAAAAAAACCCCAAACCACCCCAAAACCCAAAAAACAAAGCCAGAAAGGTTTCAGCTGTTTCTCAGAGTGAAGTTAGGAGGAAATACAGTATTTTAAATTTCTGTAAAACCCTTAGACTTTTAAATGAAAACTCAGTCCTCTGGAATCAGGTTTTAACAATCAATATAGGTGCTACCCTAGTGTCCGAAAGAGTTCTGTTCCTTTCAGATTTACCCCGGATCTCATGAGTGCTCAAGGCTCTGACCACCATGCACGCAAGTACAGCATGTCCAAGACACCCGATGTATTCCATATGTGTAGAATGTGGCCCTGCATCACACATACGAGAAAGTCTGGTCTCAGTGACTACGTGGCATGTACATAAATTGATGACATTCAGTGTCAGGCTTACTGAACACTGGGTTTGGGACCTACCTGAAAATGGGACTTGGTTCTCACCCCGGGGCTTAAGAAGACAACCCTTCTTATTATCCTCCCCAGGCAAATTATAAATGTCTAATGAATCACAGTTGCCCATGCACAGTAGAAACTGCTAAATTCCCCAAAGTTCCTGTTTCTCCAAATAATACAGCAGTGGGCCAACTGAAGTTGCTTGTTCCAGCATGTGGTGGCATCTGAGTCTGGGTACTTGCACCTACAGCAGGGAGAACGTCTCGTCTGTCTCTTCAGCATTGCTGCTGCTGAGGTACAGAGGAACCAAACATCTCACCAAATGTGAGAGGACAAGGAGCAGGGTTGCTGTGAAATGATCTCTGGGGTAGAGCAGAGGATAGAGTCAGATGGCACAGACAGGACCTTCAGCCTCAGCAAAAGAAGCGTCTGTAAGACTAGCCTTGGGCCTCGGGCTGCTTTCGTTAAATACTGCTCTTGCTGTGCTTTCTTGGGTAAGTAGTCAGCCCTTGCTTTACACCTTAGATACATCCTATGATGTTTTGCAGTACTAGGACTCTGCCTAATTAAATAAACAGTGAATAACTTAGCATAGCACAACTCAAATATGGCATCTTATTTCATCTAGTTGAGCATTTGATCAGGGTAGCTGGCTTTTCAATGTATTGGGGAGGTACGTGCTCTGTTCAGTGGCCACTGGCATTAACCTAGCAATTAAGAGTAGTATTTAGAGTAGTTAAGTACCAGGAAGGGAGAGTTGGTAATTATAAAACAGAAGAGCTAAGTACCACAGTGTTCTGTGCTCTGTTTCATGTAGGAGAGAGAACTGTACACTCTGTCCATTCCAGATATAAAGTACCTGTGTAAATTTGAGCACTGTTTTTTTATTAGTTTCCCATGTATATAATTGGCACTCTGTAATTAGTATTTCATTAAATGAATATATTCTATTTTTTCAGAAAATGTATTAATTCAGATTTCTAGGTGTCAAATGTGGGATTTACATTGGATACTGATACACCTAGAATAAACTTAAAAAGTCAGAGTAGGTATGTTACATTAATTTTTTATATACTTACACTACTACAGATGCATCTTGGCTACAGCAAAGATAGGGTTGTGTTAAAAAAACCAGCTTAAAAACATGTTTGGGATTTTCTCTGAAGTTAGTGGGCTTTTGATATAAGCGTTCACAATTTAGTTTTTAGGCACTTTGAATTTTCTATATGCTTTTCATTTAGCTTTGTTATAATTTTTAACTGGAAGTCTTCAAAATTATGTTCTGCCTGAAATTTGGCTACAATAGTCAAATTTCACATACCTGAGGTAATATCTTTAAAGAACTCCTCTGTCAATACATACAAAATTCAGTTGAGTCTTATTGTGAAAAGACCTGCTGTGACATACAGGTTGGAAGGGTGAAAAAAATGGGTTTGAAGTAATTTTTCAGCTTTGTTTTTCATAACTGAGTTTTATATACCAAGAGATAAACTTTATGTGCTATGAGCATAACTGTTATGTGCTCTGCTTATAAACTCGATGATGTGTGCACTCATAAGCATGATAGTCTGTGCATTCATAAACTTGATGGGCCCTACACATAAAAATATTAGCTATATCTGGAGTTATGTTAATTTTATTCTCCAGAAGGGAAAGAATTTATGGGCAATGCACTTAACAGAGAACAGAGAAGTGGTTTTGTGCAACCACTGGCATAGTGAGTTTCATGCGCAGCTGCAGCTGAATGAAATTTTTCACATCTCTACAGACTCACCACCTTTACCCAGTCCATTCTACAATTTAAAAAAAGACAGATTTCTTGTGAATGACAGATTTCTTGTGAAACAGTTTAAAATACTATTTATGAAATACCACCAATGCAAATGTACAAACGCCAGCAACAAATGGAACAGCAGCAGAAGTCCTTTTTCTCCTCCACTCACAATCAGGTTTCACAGCACTTACGTGAACAACACACCTCATCTTCAATCATGCTACCAATGCTTGCCAGTATTCTGTCATCCCCAGTATAAAACATTTTTTTCCATACATCATATAACAGTATCCACCTTCCACAATTAGTACTAGTGCAGATAAAGGTGAGCTGAAGGAGGTCTATACTATTTATGTACATGTAACAGAAGTAATGTGATTGCCAGTGGTGATGGATGAAGTCAAACATAGTCCAAAACGCTTGGCTTCTTGAAGCCAAAGCACCACCGTTTAAGAGCCAAAATGCAGTTTTAGTCATTTACATTTAAACTAGATCTAAGAAATGCACTCAAACATATTGACACTGAAAACACTTGACCACAAGTTTAGGCAATCTGTAGTTACGACTTTGTCGCTGTGTAAACATATCCTGCACAAATCAGTGTGACTGCAGGAGTTTCAGACAGCTGTAGCACGCCAGTGTACTAGCTGTGTGCCTTGTGTTGCCGTAGACTTGCTCAATGTACAAAGCCTGGAACTGACCTTAATAAAACAACACGTGACAATACACACTCCTGCAGAGGGAAAACCGCTAATAAAGAACAGTCCGACTATCCATTCTGTAATGCTTATAGGCCAGTTCTTGCCCAGCAAGTGTTGCCAAAATGCAAGCATGTGGCCCAGTTCAGGATTTCCTGAACTGATGTGGAGATGGGTCAAGCCGTTTTTTGCTAAGGTCTTTTCACAAATGTATCTGTGCTGAATAAATGAACAATCAGATCTCCTGACTGCAGCTGAGGAAGAAGAAGGATGCATTACCCCACATTCTTTTTGGGGGGCTGGAACCCTTGCAAACTTGGGTCATTTCCTGAGACCTGAAAGCTATCTTTTCTCCAACCTTACTTTTTTCCTCATCCTGGCAGTTCAGCTGGCAGTTAGTTTAATATTAGAGTCCCAGCACAGGGGAATTTGGGGTGGCAGTCACTAACACTGACACTAGGAGACAGAGTGCCCTGTAGCCTCTTTAAAAAGAATGGGGATGGAGAACTGTAAGGTCCAAAACAGAGTCAAGCCAGCCTCTCTCATTGCAAACCATCTGGTGACCTTGTGGATTCATCCCCCCTATTGTACCTCTAAAGGGAACTGGGACCTCACTTAACCGCAGGAAGAGCAGGGCTGGCTGACATGCTAGCACCAAATTGTATGACGTTATTATTCTCACGCTGCTTTCAGGTTTGTGTTCACACGCGTGCTTTCCCCACAGGTGCTTGTGGCATTCTGCCCTCCCCGGACTATTACAGGGAACCTGGGGAACCTATAGCGGGAATACTTAAGGGATATCCTCGCAACAGCAGAAGAACCCTGCCCAGCAGCTGACGAGCTATTTTAGTAGCTCCGTTCTGGCAGGACTACCCCTCTGGGACCTGACACCACAGGCCTGGTTGGCCGTGCCGCTGGCATGCAGTACTGATCCTGACGAGGTGGGCAGGGGCATTCTGAGCATAAGGTCAGCACCAACCTTGCCTTCCTTGCCAGTTCCCTGGAATAGCTCGCGAAGGTGAAACTGCAGGCCCCTAAAAAGCGTGCCCTACAAAAAAGGAGTGCTGGCCCACATAGCAATTAGCCTACATTAGTGATGCCACAAAGTATGCTCAAGGGCCACAGGGGTGTGGATGACCATGGCACTGAGTCTGAAATATACATTACAGGAAGGTAATGTACACACAGCTGATTTGTTTTACATGCATATTGGAAAGAAACAAAGTCTTTTTATTCTGGTTTCATAAGGCTGAGTGGACTGCCTCTTGATTAGACCCTCAGTCCATCTCTCGTAACAGTTTTTTAACTCCTAGTAACGATCGGCCACCTCACGATTCGACAGACCTGTCTTGGGCAGAGATCTTGAATAAAAGAGGCTGAGAGAAATTTTGAGGAAGTTGGTGGCTGGGTTGAGGATTGGTCCTGGTTAATTAGTTAACCATTTCTCACTTTGTGAAAAGCTGAACTGTAAGCTGAACTGTTAATGCTTCTGTTTGGTTGGCTATCTGGCCAAGCTGCACACGTGTAACCCCAAATAAAGTCACAGTTCACAGTCCCCTTTGCTCAGCAGGTAGTGCAGGGTCACGTGCTGGAGCTTTGGGGTAGTTCAGTGTCTGAGGTACAAACGTAATCTGAAAACCTGAAATAATATATTAGACTGGGAGGACATAGAGGATCTGGGACGAAAAAGGGAGAGACAACCAAGCATTCTTGCTTCTACTGCTCGAAGAATGATTTCTTAGTATAGTGAAATGCCATAAGTGGCAAGTTTAGAGAAATGTAATTTAAAACTCGTCACAATTTCTTTTTCTTAGCTAGCAGGAGGTTTTATGGTCATGTAGGCACCTAGCAGAACATAATTCTAAGAACTTTCTTGAACAGGCTTGTGAGGTCAGAATACTGCAAATATCATGTGTTGGAACTTCATAGACAATATCCCTCCAGAGGGAGCACAAGAAGCTTTCTCCTGACAAGAAGAACAAAGTTTTCATTTTAGCTAGCAAAGACATACATTCTGCAGTGCAACTACAGAGTAAGGAAATTGTATTTTGTGTCACTGGATAAGCTTCAAAAGAAGCTGCCAATGAAGGATGTAATTTTAACAGGACTGAGGACAGTTTTTGACTTTTCCAGGAATTCCTACAGAGAAGCAGAAGCCTTATATTGAACAGGTATAGGTAGATTCAACTTAGCTATGTTTCAATCAGCGGAACAGAATACAAATTTTTAAAGACACATAAGTTGTGTTGTACTAGTCCTTTTGGATGTGAGCAAAACTTTTTGATTAAATTAACATAATGTCTTTTTCGTCTTTCCAAACACAGGGAAACCAGATCCTTCTAGAAGTTGGAAACTGAGGATGTAGAGGAGTACCCAGAGGAGAAATGCTTGACATTGTAGCACTTGATTTGCAAAATTTTTAAAGAATCATAATTCTTCAGGATGCCTGATTTTAACAGAAAACTGTTCTGCACTCCTACAAATGTATTTATCATGGAAAGTGATTTCAGGAGAACTTCTGTGATACAACTGTGAAGTACACGTTTCCCCTAAAATAAGTAACACAGCCTCTTTCCCAGAGGCTTCTTCCCAAAAAAACTCCAGTGTTTTGGGGAAGGACTTTGAAATTGCAGTGAGGAACTTGTCACACTTAGGAGTGTGATCTTCAACCTGCCTCTTTATAGAGTGAGAACACCAAGGACTACCTGACTGCCATTCAAGAGAGTATCAGTGAAAACTCGGGGAGTCGCAACATTTTTTTCGTAGCAAGCCTCATCCGGCAGCAACAGCAGCAATTCCAGGACCTTCTGGTCCAGAGGCGTGCCAACCTACACAATATGCAGTACTGGCTGTCAATCCAAACCCTGTACTATCAAAGCCGGGCTCTGATGATGACTCAAAAGCATATCTATCTACATGCGAATAGGTTACCATGGCAACCTCTCTGGCCTAAAAAGAGATGGACCACATTAGTTACTTAGCAGCACCTTTTTGACAGGCGAAACACAAGCTGCTCACTCCAGATGATGGTTTGATTTAGAATTAAGTCTGTCTGAGAGCTGCCATGGCGTTCTCTGAAGTGTTAATGATGTAACCCAGAGAGAAGAACTTCTTTTGGGACTTAACTTCAGATCGTGGCCTAGCACCAAAGGGATTGAGCTGTATGGTGTCTTTGCCTGAGAAACACAAGTTAAAAGAACAGTTGACATCATAATCTTTTTTCTATGTTATGAAGAAATCCTTTCTGAAGATCTTCTAAGATGGGTCTGCTGGCTTAAGAAGACCACTCTTGCAAAGGATGTGCAGCATACTAAGGATTATTTGAATTGCTACTGGCACAACAAATTTTCTAGATTGAAACATCTATTCAAAGTACAAACATTAAGCCCTGGAAAGGTCAGAGTGCCCATGACTGGTGGGAAAGAGGTCTGGAGTTCAGACAGAAATGCACACACTCCAAAGGAAAAACTGCTTTTTAGGGTTTGGATCACAGAATGAAGACTTCCAGAACATATGGACCCCTCTACTCAATGTAGCAAGGTTGAAAAGGGAAAAACTGGGACGTATTACTCCACTATCAGGCAACGGTGTGGCTGAAACAACAAAATGAATATCTGTAGTTTGAAGCAGGAGGAGATGGAACTAAACTGATAAGATACTGAACAGCTTCCATAGACTTGGGAAGTACTTAGCTCCTTAATTAGGGAAACATCTTCATCCCCAGAATGGTAGAGATAGTGTTACTGATACAGTGAGTGCTCAAAATGTGGTCACAAAAATGTCTATCGACACAACTGTACTGCTTTAAGTCTATGACTGGCAGAACACTGGGTTGAATAACTAAAAAGCTATTTGAAAAGACTAGTTATGTGAGTAGACATTCCTAACTCAAGAGTTATGGAGTCCTGGTAATCTTTGGCAGGAAGTGAGGAAGGTTCTGAAATTACCTCTTGCTTCCAACATCTGGGAACCCAGGTAAGTAAATCTGGTATCATATGCGGACTTGTAGACTATGCCCATAATCAGAGGCAAACAAATGAACCAACAAATAAATGAGCAAAACTGGCCACTGTGGATGTAAAAGTGCCACGTTTAGCACACCAATAGTCCATCCACTTCAGTGCCGTCTCTTGCATAGTAGCGTTCACTACCAGAAATTTTAAAGAAAATAATTACAAACCGAGCAGGCCTAAATTAAAATTCCTTTTTAATCTTTACTGGGTAGAAGACTCAAAGGGTGAAAGTAATGTTATGTAATTTTCAGCTTTTCCCTCTCATTTATTGATCCCTTTAATCTATTTCTTTGGTAAAACAGAAAGTAAATAGGAACACACAAATACTTATTTATTACTTTATATTCATCTGCCATGCAATATTCTATTGTTCTTCACTTACATGACAAAGTCTGTGTTTTTTCTCCCAAATACCAATAATAATAATAGCCATCAGTCTGGGAAACCCTTTGTTTCTATAGCATACTTTCTGTGGTAGTCCTGCACCTTTGGGAACTCTTGGATTCTTTAAGTTCCAATTACAACTATTTCTGCACTGACAGCATAAATGCAAATGCACACCAAGAAGTAGAGGAAAACAGGAAGGATTATATTACTCAGCATAATCATACTGAAAGACAGGAGAGAGAGTATAGTCAACCAAGGTTGACTGTAAGGTAAATTTCTGTCCCATTAAGATACTGTAGTTTAATGTTTTGAATGTTGTGTATCACATCACCTTGTACCTACTGAACTAAGAAAACTTTTATACTGTTTTGTTGTTTCTTTTACATCTTTTCTATTTCTCTAGTATTGTATATTATTTTCTCCCTTAGATCTTATTTCTCCATACTGTATTCTTTCCTCCTCATTTTTATGTACTTTTTTTTCCTTACCTTTTCTTAAGTTTTCTGCTTATTGTTGTTCTTTTTGGCCCAAAATATTCAGCTTTCTGAGGGGTTAGTCTCTTAGGAAGAGAACACCAAGCATTTCTTAGGAGCCTGTCTACTAATTCATAAAGAACGTATGCAAACTCCTATTTTCAAGTGTCATACTGAAATACTGTCAACCTACTCTAGGTGGTTTTTGATGAAGAGTTAAAAAAAAAAAGGACTCCCAGTCTTTCCTGTCTTGACAGTCCCTTCCTTCCTGAAGAAAAAAAAAAAGTAAGATGTGATAACTCATTATTGTGTTGAACAAAGCAGAAGAAATTGGCAAGATATTTGGATCCCCTTCTTCCAGATCACAAACTATTTCTCATTGCTCCTTCTTCAGTCTCTATTGCTGACCTCTTAGAAGGTAATGTCTCTTGCTGTCATATTTGGTTTTGGCCTGTTGTATAGAGTTCACTAGCAAAATCAGTTAAAGAGTACCTTCATCTTCTGCCCCTTACTCCCACCCCACATCTATGCAATTCTGACTTCTTGGTCACTCCAGTACAACCATTTATGGGATGCGTTATACAAGAGATCAGGAAGCTGACCTGGTTTTGCAATCAACCCCAAATGTCTCTGGATGGAGCAAGATTCTGGCTGAGTCCCAGATTGGAAGACCCTCCATTGCCAAACGCTAAACCCAACCTTTACCGTACCTGTATCTGCAGCACAGGACTTCTAGCTCCCGGTGTTAAGAGAAAGCTCTGTCCTGCTTCCACACTGTGTGCTAGGTTTCCAGATGAGGCAGGATTCTGGTAGAGTCCCAGCCTGGAAGACGCTCAGATCCCTAAACCTAGCTCTAAACCTACTGGCAGCAGAGGACACAAGTCCTTCTCCCAGTGCATACAGACAAGAAAGTCCATCCTGACACCAGATTCTGTGGCTGGAGCAGGATTCTGGTAGAACTGCAGTTCGCAATGGCCTTGTTCCTTAATTTTAATGATTACCAGCTTCAACGCTTTAGCGTTAGGTCCTCAGAGGACCTAAACAGAACATGTTGTAGACCATCTGTAGTGTGTATACAAGTTTTTAATGAAACAGACATTTAAGAGAGTACTGTTGTACAAGAGAAGAACTACACAGGTTTTTCATTATCAAGCTAATGGTAACAAGACAAAAATATTTAGTTGTTTGTGCTAGAAAATAAAACTTAAAAGAAGGCCATCACCTTTTGAAGGACATTTTATCTCAGCCCAAGTTGCCACATACCATAAACTCAGGTATAGCCAGCAAAATAAAAGTACAGGACTTTTGAGCAAGTGCCCAAACTCATGAAAACTCTGTAATATTTTTAAGTGTTAGTGAAAAAAAAAACACCCTCAAAAAACCCCCAAACCCCAACAAGTTACATGCTGGAACATACTCTAATGCGGTAAACAGTGTGACAAATTTCTATGAGCTTTGTAGTTACCTACATTGAACAACAGAGAAGTTATTCTGCCACTGCAAGTCACCATTCACACAGAATGGCAAAGAGATTTCAGCAAGGTTTACGAAATCCTCATGGGGATGGACCCCACTGTCCCCAAGAGAAGAGCTGCCCGTCCTTACTGATGAATTGGGCAGAGCATATGCAAGACAGCCAATGCTTTTCTGTATGTTTTGGATTTCCTGTACAATACACCGTGCATGCAGGTACCCTAGGCCAAAATACGATACTAACTTGGGAGTCCTTGGCCAGAAGCAGGCGGTCCGGCGTGCCTTTGTTACACTGCAGGACACGCGTGTTGGCTTTCCTCGCCCTGGGCTAAGAGCTGCATTCTGGTCGCACTCACAAGGTGAAGAGAGACATGTCAAAACCAGCTCAAAGGGACCTCTCAGTCTTGCTGGGGCTGAGGGGGATGAGAAATCAGTGCTTAAATCGTGGTGCTCCCAGACACCTACCCACGGCCTTAAGGTGCAAGTTCACGCGTGATTTAATCTAACCTAATGCCATGCTGTTTCTCAGTGGGGTGACCCCCAATTCCCCTGCCACGTGTTCCTGCTGCCTCAAGTGCATCAGTGTTTCCCCTAGCCATGAAGAGAACTTTTTATTTCGGATGGGTGTTTCGCTTAGTTTGATTGTGTTAGCATTCCTGCTGATGTAGAAAAAAGAGGCAGAGGGACTGCGTGGCTGAAGGTGGAGAGGCTCCGGACTGCTATTTTCGGCTGAAACAAAATTTTAGCTTGGTTGAACTGCGTGTGATACTGCATCGGTAAAGCAACGCTTAGGTTATTTGGGGGACTTCGGCTGTTGCTGCACCTGTCTCCCTCTCCTTGGCTGCTTATTGCCACCTTTTAAGCCGAGATAAAAAATATTAAAATAGAAGGAAAGCAAATGGAACAAGTGTTAGTAATATGGCCTAATTTCTTCAAGGAGGCCGGCTGTGAACTAAAATGACTAGATTAAAGTATCACATGTTAGAATTAAACTGTTAGATAAAGGCCATACTCTACTTTTTGATCTTTGTGGGCATTCCAGGGGAAAAAAAAAAAAAAAAAAAAAAAAAGATCCCTGCCACAGATTTAGGCTGGCTGCACCGACGCCACCACGGCGCTCCGCAATCGCGAGTGGAGAGGAGCCCTCCCTCAGCAGCCCGAGGCCCCCTTCACGGAGCCACACCGCGCCTGCCAGGCGAGGCAACTTCCTAGCGGAATTTTTTCCCTCTTTTTAGGGGAATGTTTATTTTTTCCAGGGGCGGGGGGGGGATGTGGAGGACCCCTACCCGCCCGACCCCCCCGGACACGCCGCCGCCGCTCCTCCCGCGCAGAGGGGCGGCCTTGCTGCCCCCCCCCCCTCCCCCCCCCGCCGCGGGCGGCCCGGCCTCGCTGGGCCCCGCTCCCCCCGCCCGCCGCCAGCGCCGCCCGGCCCCGCCGCCGCGCTGCCGGCGCCCCCTGCAGGCCGGGGAAGGCCCCCGCGCCCCCCCCCCCCCCCCCACCGGGGTGCCCCGCGCGCGGCGGGGGCAAGAGCAGCCGCTCCCCTCCCCCCACAGCGCCGTTACCGGCCTCGCGCCCCGCCCCGGCGCCTCCCCCCTCCCCCAGGCCCCGGCGCGCGGGGCCATCCCGGCCCGCGGCCGCGCGGCTGTCGTCACACGCCGGAGAACGGAGGGGGCGGGGGGGTGGGGGGCAGCGGTTGCCCAGGCGACCAGGGCCCGCTCTCCCCCGCCCTCCCCACGTCAGCGCCGTCTCCCGCCCGGCTGGGGTGGGGCAGCCGGGCCGCCTGATTGACAGTTGCCATAGAAATGGCTCGCCCCGTCGCCATTTTGTCAGTTGGCTTTTTTTTTTTTTTAAAAAAAACCTCTTCCCGCCTGAATCGTGGGTTTTATTTTTTTTCGTCCCCCTCCTCCTCCTTCCCACCTCCACTCCGAAAGAGGTTATCGCACAAGAAAACCCTCAAAAAAAAAAAAAAAAAAAACAAACCCAAAACCACCAAAAAACCCAAACTGTCCCCCGAGGGTCCGGCGGGGACACGCGAGAAGCTCGTCCCGCGCGGGCGGGCGCGGACGAGGACAGGCTCGAGGCGGCGGCGGCAGCAGCGGTGCGGTGCGGCGCGGGAGGGGCGCGGGGCGGCGCGGCGGCCCGGCGAAGCCGGTTGGCGAGGGAGGAGCGGGCGGGGAGGGAGCGAGGGGGAGGAGGTAGAGGCTGGCAGGCGGGGGAGGGAAGGGGGGAGGGAGGGAGCGAGGAGTTCCCGGGGGCTCGGTACGGCGCTGCGCTTCCCCCCCCATCCCCTCCTCCTCCTCCTCCTCCTCCTCCCCCCGCCCGCTCGCGCCCGCCCGCCCGCCGCTGTCCCCGCGCTGCCTGGCCGGGGCTCAGGCCGCCGCCGCCGCGCCGAGGTGAGGCCGGGCCCTGCCGTTGCCGCCGCCGGGCGCTGCGCAGGTTTGGAACGCGCGCCATTTTGTGAGCGATAGAAAATCCAGCCCGGCCAGGAAGCGCTGCGGATCCGCCCGCCGGGCCGGGCCGGGCCCCCCCCCCTTCGCCGCCCAGAGAGGAAGGCGCGCAGCGGACAGACCCCGCGGCCGGTGCCCCCCGCGCCCCGAGCGGCCCCGGCACCGCCGCCAGCCGTGCGGGCCCGAGCGCGGCGGGGCGGCCGGACTGCGGAGCGCACAAGAGGGAGGCGCTGCCGCGCCGGGGCCCCTGGCCGAGGCCGGGGGAAGCGCTCGCTCCTCGCCCTGCCTGCGCTCGCCGCCCGAGGGGAGAGGCCTCGACCGGGAGAAGCCGGGCCGGAGCGCAGGGCCCGCCGCCCCCAGCACGGGTAAGTGAGACGCCTCAGCCGGTGGCGGGGAGCTGCGCAGCGGGACGAGCTGGTGCCGCCTCCCGGCCCGGCGCGGTCGAGGGGGGCGCAGCGCAGGGGGCAGCTCCGCTGCCATCTTAGAGAGAGGAGGTGGGGAGAGCGCGGGGGCCCGCCGAGCCTCGGGCCGGAGCCGGCGGGGCCGGGACCCGTACCGGGCTTTGGACCTGGCCTCCTTCCCCGCCCTCGCTCCCGCCGCCCCCTTCTGGGGCAGGCCGGGCATGGCCGGGGGGCAGCGGCGGCGGCGGCCGCGGCCTCTGCGGCCCTTCTCCCCTCGGCGTCCGGGAGAGGCTGTCGCTGCCGGGCTGGGAGGCAGAGCGGCGAGAAGGGCCGCGGGACCGGCAATGGAGGACGGGAGCCCGGCCGGGTCCTCTGGCTCTTATGCGCAACGCCCTGCGGGTGGGCGGGTGCGAGGTCTCGCCCCGGCCTGGGAGCGGGGAGAGGGAGGCGAGGAGGGCGTCAGGAGTTGAACCATCAGCTGAGCAGGCACCTGTTGTGGCGGAGGCTTTAGGTGCCCCTGCCTGCACCCGTGTGGGGGACCCCGGTGGTAGGTGGGGAAGTTGGAGGCCGATGTAGAAGGAGTACCTGTGCGAGATGACTGTCATCTGGGCGGGGGGTGGGGTGGGGAAGAGGAGGGAGAAGCGGTTGGGCATATAGGCACAGGGACACACGGGCGCTTTTATATTTTAATAGCTGGCAGCCGTCTTTTAGGAATTTAGCTTTGTGTTGCTGAAGAAATTGGAGACCTCATCTGATACACAGGGTGCTCCTTCTCTGGAGTGGCATTCCCTCCCGCCGCCACAAAATCGGAAAACGCAATTAAAAGCGCTGTAATTTGAAATTTCGAAATCGGAGCATTTTTGAATCTCAGTTAGCTTTGAAGTTTTCAGTTTAGTCTGTCCAAAGACTATGTAGGGGTTCTTTGATCATGTGTCTAGATTGCTGCTGTTACTTAGTTCTCCTATTACTCCACAGTCATTGGGGGAAATAAACATTCATTGTTCTTTAATATTAACAAGGACAGAATATCTGACTACAAAATAAATCAACAAGCGTGTTTTTGACAAACTACTGTTTTAATCCGAATGAGTGTGCACTGTTAACTTTTGCCAGTAGGTATATATAGTCACACTTACGTAGAAATAGTATTGGGGGGGGGTCTAGAGAAGTAGAAGTTAACAACTTGTTTTATTATCGTGTCGGTATTTCATTCTCCTTCTCTTAAGAAAAGGAGTGTAAAGCTGAAGGATACGTCGATGATGACTGGTGATAAATAAGCAAATGTTTTGGTTTTAGTAGTATTTATTTATCTGCCTGTAACCAAGCAGAGTTTAACTTATCTCGCTGGAATAGTCTGTAGCCCTAAGAAGTTTTGGTAAACTTGTTTTTCTTTTTCTCCACACCCGCCTCCCCCCAGGCTCTGTAGATTGGATATTTTTGGAAAATTAATTATACTTTATAGAATTAGAATAATAACACTGAAAATAACTCTGAGTATAAGCTAGTATTTGTTAACTGTTATCTATATACATTTGGTGAACTTGGTGTGCGTGAATAAATATAGACTACTTTTGTAGGCTACGCTTCGGTTTTTTTGGCTTACATGAATTATTTAGAACTAGAGTTTTTATTTGCAGTCTGAAATAGAATACATGTGTGATGTGTTAAATTTACATTTTCTGCTGTGAATTAAAAGTTCTGACAAAGTTTGTGAAGCTTATCGAGTTTAATTCATGTTTTTTGAATATTCTTTGAGTAAAGCAAGTGTATCTTGTTCAAAACTGAATAAAGAGCACGGTCTTCTTAAATCAGGAAGAAAGGGCAATTCCTTCTGTTAAATTATTGTGTGTGCATTTACATATGACAATAGTTTAATATTGTTTCCAGCAAAATAGGTAAGAAAGACAGTTTGTTACATGAGCAGCAATGTTACAATTCGTGAATCAATACTTGGGGTGGATTTAGTTAGAACTTGTCATTGGAATACCCTCCCCCACGATGGACAGTGACAGAGAAGGCACAACAAGGATAATTTTAGCTAATAGCAGTCAAGAGTTCTCTATTTCAGTGTCAATTTATGGGTAGTATTCTCTTCTGTAAAATAATGAGGTAGTCATCAGGGATTTATCAGTTTTTAAAGTATGTGGGTTTTGTGTGGACTGGGAATTAACATGTGATGACCATAAATTACTTTTAACAAACTGGTTGGTAGTTTACACAGAGTAGAAAAACTTGACTGGTATCTAGTAAAAACTGTGTGCCTCGACTAAGCTTTTATAGTTACATTTAATTAGGACGTACTTGCTAACATGTATACCGCATTTTAAAATCTTAATTCTGATAGGGCCTTGCACAGAAACATCTGTCTGGGTTAAGTGTGGCTTTGCCTTAATGGACTTACTGTGCGATTTTTGTCATTTTAGTTCAACGCAGTTAGTCAACACCTTAACTTAAAGGGAAAAAAAGTCCCTTTTAGGTTATGCTAACATGTTTGAAACTGTACCACCTGGTCATATGGTAGTATGCGAAAAGACTACTTAGTAAAAGGCATGAAAAACTATACCTTTATTTGCTATGATACCATTTTACAGTTTCATCTGAACTGAAATGGGTGGTGATTTGAAGACTAAAATGTCCTCTTACCAAAGAAGCAATTTTGTTGCTATAATTAGATTATCTTTTCAACATTCCTCTTAAAACCTCTTTATTTCAGGTGTTTTTAACCCTGGCTACGGGACTGTAGGTTGAAAGTTGTTGTTACAACTTAGGTTTTGAGCGAGAATTGAAGACTGGTGTATGTTTAGTCTTTCTATGGTAAGTTTTAATGCCATTTGGAGAACTATTCTCCAAAGTCAAGTCAAAAACTTTCTGATATCTCTGTTTTATGGGAGCCCAGGAGACTTGTATAACGTCTGAAATCCTTTTGTAAACAGATCTGTTGTTGTAGAATAGGGTTATTTACAGAGAACTGCTGCTTTTGTCTTTATGACTGAGTACAATAGATTATTTAAGTTTACAGTTTCATCTCTTTTTTTCAGTAAGAGTTTGGTAAGAAACATTTTTTTTAAACTTATGTAATAACTTTTTTGCTGATCAGACTTCAAGAAGTCTAAAAGGCTTGATATGTTTATATAATGAGACTTCTTTTTTGCTCTAAGACTATTTGAAATAGTACAAAAAACCTTTCTGAGCAAACATGCCTTGTAAACTTATGAGTAGGGAAAAAAGTAAACGACATTCTGACAAGGGGAATACTCTCCTTTTCCTTCCTCACCTCCATGGGTCCTTCAAGAGGAGGATTATGGGAACTGTAGTCTATTGATGGTTTAAACACACTGGAGAAACTTTTGATAATTACAAACAATTGTTACTCCCAGAAAGACATATTCTATATGTACAGTTATCTAGTACTGTCTCTTTGAGGTGACACAATATACCAATTGAATTGCAGTGACCTAATCATTAGTTGCGTGTAACAATTAATGTAACAGTTTGTAATTGATATCCATTGGTTATCTTTTTCCTTATGTGGAAGAAAGGTAAAATTTAGGTTTGATTCTGTTTTATCTGAGCATGACTGAAAAAATAACTGCTTTTGCTAGTACAAATGTATTTCATTACTTTAGAATAGATTTCTAGTTCATACTTACCCCAGCTGTATTTGGAGTTTAGCTCCATTTCCCATAATACTCATATATATGAGTCTTGTTCAGTATCTGTGGGTGCTTAATTATGACTTGCTTATGGCACAGATCAAAAAAGGCGTTCCTCTTTGACTGGAAAACATAGGGTGATGAGACAGACTAAGTCCCATTGTCTCCATAAGGTTTCCTTTCCCCTCTTTTGCTTTCCCCCCTCCCCTTTTTTTCTTTCCCCTCCCCAGTCTCTGAAGGATAGGCAAGTTTTTCCACAGTTGAAAAGGACAGAGATGGGGTGGCTCAATATGAAAGGCACTGACGTTATCATATCCTCATTCATTCCAAAATGTCCTGTCCATACGATTTACAGGGAGAATACCAACTGAAGGGCTAGGGAAGTGTGGAAGATATTCCCAGTCAGCTCTGCGTACGTCCATACAGTGTGAATACTCTGGAACCTCTGAAGTCTAGATAGTAGCTATTTTAGTTACCTTCTGTGAAGACATAATCAGTTGAATTTCAGTTCTGAATCTGTCGTTTCTGAAAAGCAGTGAAAAAGTTTCTGTAATCAATATAACGTATGCTAGCGCTTATTTGTAAACATACTTGCAAGGTTTCCAGGGTCTTAGTAGCACTAAATACCTGAAAGTGAAACTGAGTAAATGAAAGTGAAATTAACTCCATTAAGTGTCAGTTTTGTTCCAGCTGTGAGAAACCAAGCTTTCAATTCATGTGTTACATAAAGTTCCAAACCCTTCTATTTTTTCCCCCACTTTTTCTTTTCCACCAGAGGCAAATAAAAATAGACTGTGTTTTAAGTCAGTTAAAGGAATAGTTAATAATATATTAATACATCTATCTGTTGAAAAGTTTCCTCTTTCTTTTCAATAACTGTTTGGATGGCGAAATAAGAGAGAAATGGAAATGTACAAATTGATTTCTGATGGCAGAGTTATTCTTTCAAAGTACAATTGAAATAATTTGGAGTGAATTTTGATGAGTTACTGAAAAAAAATCAAACTAGTAGAATGACTAGTTGGCACAATCATAGTTAAATACATTTTAGTGATTAAATCGAACTTGCCAGTGGAACTTTTAAATCCTAGTGACCCAAAAAACTATTGTTCATTGGTTTTTGGCTTCCAGGCTTCAAAGGCAGGTAGATACTGTTTTTGTTCATTCAAAATCCTATTTACCTTTATGTGTTCAAATCTTAATTTGTGTTCCTGTGAACTATGTAAATTGCTAATAACTTCTCATTTAGTTTGCCAGTGGACCTGTTGCTGAGGAGCCAAACAGAGCATAGCACATCCACTTCCTTTTTAGAGGAAATAGTTTTGTGTCCATGCTGTCAGTTTACTGTTTAACTGAAGGAAGGGGTAAAAAGAGGAAAAAATATTGTCAGGTAGGCAAGTTGATTTATTAGTACTTACTCAGTTCTGTATTTTCCTGAACACTATGGATTTCCTTACCCGGATCTCTGTTTGGTCTGTCCAGTTCTAAGTGTAGCTTTTTTCCTACTTATATACCCATATATATTCTTGGTTTTTAAATACAGTTTTAACAGGACTTATAAATGAAATACATATAGGGTATGTGTTTGATTACAGACAAATCAGTTTCTAATACACTCTTTCAAAATCTGATTGATAATGGAAGCTCAGTAACTTTCCTGGATCATGTCTGATTCTGGCTTCTTTGTTGTTGTTCTTTCTAACTTGTGGATAAGTAGGCATTAATTTAATGGTATGCCAAAAAATTGCAAGTTAGTGTTTGAAATATATTGATATCTTTGTCAGTGTTACAAGAAGTGATTATTGCATGAAGATTGTGGCAGTTTCCCTTTCTGTAGAAGTTACTCATAAATACTACAAACACTGGGTCACAGTTGTGGAATAACACAGCTGAATGTACATTTTTCACCACGATCAGATGTTCACAAGCTTAGAATTCTGTGTTTTGGTATTTAGGGTGACTTCCCTGTGAATGTCATAGTGTGCCTTCAGAAGCTGAGATTTTTATGGCAGGCCTTATGCAGGAAAATGAGCATTACTGCAAATGCCAGATGTGTACATGACTGCATGTATCTGTCTTCCCACTGAAATCAGGTTTTTGCTGAAGTAAAGTTGTATATATGCTAAGGCTACAAACTTATGTTAGAGTTTCCCCCAAAATCAGAAGCGCTAGTAGGTGCAGTTCTGGGGAGAGGTCAGTTAACTATGCAGTTACTACAGCTTCATTTTGAATGACCCTTATCTCTCCTCAAACTTTTCCTGGTGGTTTATTATTTTTAATACAAGCTGCATTTTACAAGCTTAGTTTCTAAGTGAATTAATGTCTTCTGGAAACTAAGTCTACTAGAGACAGCATCATAAATGATGCATTTATGTTGAAGGCTGAGTGGAAAGAGTATATATGATAGTGTTATAAACTGTAGTTGAAGGTTCTATGATAACGGCATAGTTAAAAATTGTTTAGTTTTGCATTGTTGTACTACTTAGAGACCTTAGCTGGGATCTGATTTCCGTTTTGTACTGTACAACAGGAAGTAAATATTGTTTCTTTCTCCATTTAATCAGAATTTCATGACTTTGAGATGCATACCCATTCATTCCTAATGTTCTCTTACGTAGCATTTTTCTTACAGCATTGTGTAGATGCATACGTGCTTGTGGTTTGTTTTTTCTTCTGGTAAATAAAAAGAGTTGTGGGTTATAGTAATTTGATGGCCTGTTGTATAAAAGCTTAATGATAGAAGGTCTAAAAACTAATAATCTGGAGTTGTGAAAGGAAATCATTAATGATACCTGATGTAGTCCTTACAAGAAGGTTTATCTCCTGTCTTTGTAGGATTTGTTTGGGGGTATTTTCACCTGTGTATTTTACACAGTGTGTATTTATTTGCTTTCTCTGGACTACTGCTACTTAAAAAATCTTAATTTTAATCATTGTATGTTAAAGCAAAGTTTTGTTTGCATAAGACAAAACAATCCAAGATCTACCGTTTGAGGTGAGGCAGGAGCTCAGGATTCATTTTTGGCAAGCATACGGTGGCCCAGGAGCTCAAGATTCAATTTTGGCAAGCATACAGTGGCCAAGAATACAATTTTGAAGTTATGTGTTAGTCATTATGTATATTCTGCAACCTGTGAGCTCCCAAATTGACAGTGCCAGTTTATTTATGTATTTGAGGAAACAGGTATGCATTATATTCCATATGTTGTAAGTATGATCTTTCTCCTTATATTTGATTCTTCAGTACCTCTGTAGAGTTGCATTTGACTTTGTAATTTTTTTCCATAGAAATTCCCAAACTAAGTCAAGCACTCAGACACTGACAAAAATGGGAAAATTATTTCTTGCTTTTGGCGGTCTGAACTATCTTTCATCATGCAGTAAATATATATATACACACACACACACATATTTTGGGTTGGTTTTTTAGGTACAAGTTGTTAATAATTGTGCTGTCCAGACCTTGCACTTAGTCTCAAGTTTGTGACTTTCTGATAAGCTTGTGCACAGATGTAATATTTCAGTATCTGAATCTAGCAAATGCTAACAGATTCTTTTAGCATCTTGTGGAAGAGAAATGTTTTTCATTGATTAGGATCTAATGTACAGAAAAAAACCCCACCGAACCTGGAAATGTTTATGTATCTTGCTTATTGGTGGCCCAACATAAGGCACTGAGTTCCTGTGTTTTTTGGGGTGGGGAGAGGGGTTTCAGAGATCTAGGGCATTCTGTATAGCACTTAACTTAATGTTGCTTTCCACGCACAAAGCAGTTTTTGCCTTGCTAACAGGAGATATGTACATGTTACTAAGCAGCTTTTTAGCAGGGGGAATGAATGCAAAAAAGGTAAAGTGACTTGCCCAAAGTTACACAGTGACGCAATGGGTGGAGCTGAGGTTAAGGGTTTAGGCGTCTTATGTCTTAATAGCAGGATGCTATGTATTTGCAGTTGCATTTCACTTGCGTTTATATTCTGACTGCTTTGTAACTCAGAGAAGCAGTCTCTTAATGTTGGAGAGTGACTCAGCATATCCAGATAGAGGTCTGCTCAAGGAACTTAGGATTTGTTTGGAAATCTGGGGGAATTAAAGTTCGAACTCATTTTTCCCAAAGGTAGGGTTTGCTTGTCTTTAAAAAAAAAAAAATATCATGTTTTACTTGCAATCTCTTGCCCCATTTGATACGCGTACCTCAATTTTGGAAAGAACTGATGGAGTATTTAAGTAAATAGTATCATTTATGGTATAGCTGGCGTTTACTGTATAGCTGTGTTTTCTGTGTGCTGTTCTTCTGATGTACATGATAAGCATCTGTTCAATGAATAAAATCGCATTTGACTGTATGAGTAAAGATTGTGTTGCAAAATATGTAAAAGAGACAGAATCGTGTATCAGGCCTGCCTTAAATATTTTTTAACTTGGTCTGTGATTTTGACATTTATAAAACTTTTTTTTCACGTGGAAGGAGAAAGAGGCATATATGGTATTTGCCTAGTTTGTATGACTGAAATACCTCCATCTTATTAGTACAGAAGCTCCCGCCTCTCCTACCTGATCTGGCAGGGCTGAGTTCTCGATCTTACGGGTCAACCACTTGAGATTGAACAGTTCAGGGAACAATGACTTACCTGTGCAAGTGTGTACTGGCTGTGTAAACCACACTTTTGTATGCTTGGGTTCGGTTGGCTTTCATGAAGGAAGATTGGCTGAATGTCTTAAATATGACTCTTCTGCAGTAATAATCTGTGTTCTAGTTTCGGCTGATCAGACTTGTCATGGAGTCTTGAGAAATTGCTTGGTAGTAGTGGCAGTAAAGGGAAGCAAACTGACAGAAGCTGATGAGTAAAGATTGTAACTATTTGTCTTCTGCTACTATACCTTCTTAAATTTGGGGGAAATTTGAGAAGACTTCATTACCTCTTTTTTGTCCGGATCAATTCCATCTTCTAGCATAAGACAAGACCATAGGCTGGTACATAATTTCAGTGCTGAGAGAATGCTGAAGGGCAGCACAGCAAAGAACAGTATATTTGGAGAAAAACACAAGCAACATTGATTTTTCTCACCCCTTCCACCCTAAACCATTTTCTCCTTCCACCTGCCCAAATCTGTGTATGTTTTCCTGGGGCTAGTGAAAATTGCCTTGCTCTTCTTCCCAAAACTGTACCTGTGCCAAATTTGAAATAATTGTTAAAAAAGAAGCAAAAAGATGAAAAGCAACAACTCTTTGTTTTCATATCGCATCTGTGAGAGGTGTGGGACATGCGCAGTATTTAATCTGATGATGTTATATGCATTTGTTTTACAGCGTAAGTATTAGCAAACTGATGTGAAGTTCATGCTGCAAGATGTAGAGCCACTGAAGTGCTTTGAGGGAAATTGTTGAAAGAGTCGTTCTAAGGCAAAGCATGCAACAAGGAGTTCTTTGAAGGCAGTTACAGCTTAGGCAGCTCCCCTTCTCTCCAGATTCTGGCTGCTTGTTCCCACCTGCTTTGTGTTGGCACAGCTGTTTGTAAGACCAACCAGTGAATCAGACTTGGAAACTGAGTTGGCTGAAATATATAATTTTATATATATAACATTTGGGTGTGTGGGGGGGGGTGGAGAATCAGGTTACTTTTCAGTCAGATCGGTTCCCAGACCTGGTACACTGTGCTGCTGCTCAGACATTTGACAAGATAATGGAATGGGTTGTGTGGGTGCGCAGGAACAGGGTGCCTAGAAGAGGCAGGGGTTGGTTAACTGGCTCTGATAGCACTGTTACTTAATGGAGAACATAATTCTGAGGAATTTTTGCCACCCCTCCTGTAGTAAATCACTCCCCTGTCAGTCTCTCTCTCTCTGCCCCCCCCCCCCCCCCCCCCCCCCCGCCTTAGCTCTGCCTTTCTCAGGCTTCTGCTTGCTATCTCAAACTTCCATGCTTATTCCCTCTCTAATGTTCCTACTCTGATGCTGTCCTGCTTGTGTGCACTTTTAACATATGCTACCAATTTTACTTGGTAAGTTCTCTCTCCAACTCTCCTGCTTGCTTTCTAACTCTCCTGCTTGCTCCTGATGCATCTGTTTTCTTGCACTCTTTCCACTTGTGCTCTTCCACTAGTTCTTCCTTGCTCTCACTTGCTCTCTTTTACAATTTTCTAACTTCTGCTCATCCCCTTTTTCTCCCATGTCCTTTCCAGTGTTCAGTCTCTCAAGTGGCTTTTTTTGGTCACTTGCTCAGTCTCTTGCTTGCTCAGCTTAATCTCCTGCATGTTCTTTCTCGCTTGTTCTTTCTCACTTGTTCTTACTTTCTCTTCCCCCATGTAAGAACAATGCTTTTTTGGGGAAAAAATACCCACGTTTTAAAGACTAAAAGACTCTTAAGAAACCCAGAGGTTTTAATTTGCTGTGGTTCCCCCCCCCCCCGCCCAAACATTACCGCAAAACAATAGAATATACAGATTTCTTCTCAATCTCATGCACTTCTGAAACTTTTACTTGAGTTCTATATTGCCTTAAGATAGGTATGCACTCACAAAATATGTAATGTTCCTGTTTGAACAATCTGAAAGATGAAGTTTCTGAAGTTAATGATGTAATAAAAGGTATTTTTCAGCTGTCTTTATAAGTTGTGTGAGCATAGCTTATTGATACCAGAAGCTAAATTGCAGAGAGATGCTTATTTTTCTTGTTCCTGCTATACAAAGGAGACATGAAAAAATGTTTCTCTTGATAGCCTGGTTTTAACATAACCACCAGCTGGACCAGTTATGTTAAAAAACAAATAAGCAAACAACTCTCTTGGAAGTTCCATGCTTGCTTGTCCTCTTAAATAAGTGACCAGAGCTGCTGGGATTATGCTGTTGTTTCAGTTCCATGTATTCAGATACCTAATATTTTTGTTCAAATTACTTAAATTTTGTTGATAACTGTTTACCTGTTAGTTGGGAAAGTAGACAGGAGTGCTGGTTCCTTAATATCTGAATCCACCCATATTTTAATAATCCAAAGTGACTTCAAATAAAAACGTGGAAGATTGGTCAATACACTTGCTCTTTGTAGCAGGAAAAAAGCAACGGAATTTTTCTGTCCATCTCTTTTGCTTCTCTTAAGCCTTTGGGTAGACTGAGGGCAGGAGCACCTTAAATACCTTTTCAAGGCATGCTTTCTCCATGCAAAATGTGATGGAGAACGTCTTACTTTTGCATTCTTATATGACAGCGCACTGAAACATATCAATCTCTGAGCTTGCAGATTTTTGTTTTGTTAGGCCAGCTGCTCTAGGTCAGGTTATCAAGCAGCCTGCTATCAGGATGTACATGCTAATAGGGCAAACACTATTCTGAATTGCAATAGTTGTCTTTGGAAATGTTCAGTTGGTTCCTTCTTGGTTACTAAATAAAAGTATTACTCATAAATGCTGTTATCTCTTTAGGTACTTGTGGCTTGTCTGATCTTTCTTTAATCCCATCCATCTTCTGCTTTGAGTCTTGTTCAGTCTATTCTTCAGTAAACTTTGTTCATTGTGCTTGTTTTATGCATGCTTTTTTTCCTGGCTGAAGACTTTTGGCTTGTGATAAACAACATGTCATTGCTGAGTTTCTAGGAGTAGTTGAGGTTCCTTAGTCAAATAATGGTTTAGCTACTTTGATGTTTAGTGCCTGTCTTCCCCCCCCCCATCCCCTTCTTCATCAATCTGTTGCACTTTTCATAATGCCTTGTATCACTTTTTCCCTAACTTGTTTTGGGTTGACAGTTCCGCATTTCAGAACTTCCCACTTTGGCTGTCATTGTTGCCCTTCAGGATCTCATCCATCTCCCTGACCCCTTCAGGAAAGGGAGGAACACTGCTCAGTGTTTTGAGGCAGTGTCTGTGGCAGACATGATCTGTACAGGCTAGCATGTCTCTTGCTCTTTCCTAAACTCAGAAGCACCGTGAAGAACATCTCCATGCTTTTTAGTAATTCCTGTAAATCCAGTATGAAGCTAACTTGAAATATTTTGAATAAAAATCTCTCTGAGCAAAAAAGGGAGAGTAGACCTTGGCTGCTAAGATCCATGTGGGGATCCGTCTTTCCTCAGATGGATTCTGTGTAGCACCACTGAACTCCATAGAGATCTCTTTCTCTTAAGCTCTGAAGCTATTAAGTCTCCTTCATGTTCAGTTCAAGTGAAGTCTCAAATTAGCACTGTGGAGTTCTGGTTTATTTCCAAAGGTGATGCTTTCTTGGTTTGTTTTTTTTTTTTTTAAAAAACAGTCTTGGGAAGGAGGGAAGTTCCAGTTTTGAAGCCGTTAAGTGTGGCTTTGCCTCTAACTTACATTGGAAAGGAAGATGTCAGTGTAGTATACGGTGTTATGAATTGGGACAGAGTTCTCTGTTGTGACTGCCTCAATGACTACATTGTCAAGTTCAGTGTTTCCTTTTCCCCTTGTGCTAGAAACTAGTCATATGAAGGGCTATAGAGATGAGTCTATTAGACTGCAATTGGTCCATTTGGTGCATGTGGTGTGAGCTCTGAATCTTGCTTTTCTTATCCCTTTTGCTATGCCCCTGTGATTTCAATGTTGCTCTGCTGTTTCAGATGTGTCTAGAAAAACTGTATTCTTCCTAAGGATGCCTCTGCTGGCATCATCCATGGAGTGTCAGATCACACTCGTGACCTTCTTGTGGAGCTCTTTCACAAAATGGGAAAAAGAGCAGGTCTATATCAAAAACTACCTTTTTACAGCAGTCTTTCTTAAAAAGCACAGCACATCATTACATGAAATACACTAGTTCAGTAACATTAGTAGAAAATTAAAAAATCTGCTGGAAAAATGGCTTTGTTTTGGAATCTTTCCATCTAGTGAGCTATTCTTGGTAGTCTGCAAGGACTTCAGTGGGACACTAAAGATTTTCTTGCCTTTTTGCTTCCTGGATACCTCAGACATGGTGGTCTTGAGTACTGTTTGGAGGTCTGTAAGGTCAGAACTGAAAAGCCTTTTTTTTTAAAAAAAAAAAAAATTGAACTCATTTCCTTCCTGCAAACTGCCTTATTAAAATAATTTTAGGAATTTTTATCAGAAAAAAAAAAAAGCTACAGGAAACCGAACTTCTCTGGTCAGAACCCTAGCAGCTCCTGATGCTGGCAGAGATACTATTAAATAATCAGAAAGTTGTATAATCTTAGCATGTCCTGGAATTACTTCAATGGATAATTTTGTCAAAGTTTTCGTGCAATGTCTGCTTCTTGAACAAATGACAAATATCTTGGAGAGCATTAGATGGATCAATTTATACCCAGTATTCAGATGCTGGAGTTGGTGAGGTTCATGTAAAAGGTCCCAAAGGTTCAACTTTTTCTATTTGGCCTCGTATAAGTCTAGACATAATTAATCTGAAAGGCCTCTGTTAGAATTTTCCTGGGCTTTTATCTCAATGAGAGATGTCTTTTAGACTTTTGTCTTATGACTGTTATCAGAGAATATTTTGAAAAAATGAATTCCATACATCTCCATAGTGACTGTACTCAAAAAGGCATTCAAAACAACATTATCCCAGGTTCACAGACTAAGCTTGAACTGCATGTTCAGGACCATAATATAACACAGTTATTTAAAAAAAAATTGTTCTGAGTTCTTTAAAACCTTTAGTACATAAAAAAAAAAAGACGACATATTTATACAAATAATTTGGCATTGTCTGTGTGTGAGGAAGCCAGTAAGGAAACACAAAAAAAGTTGGTTTTCTTTTGGGTCAATTAGTGCTAGAGCAGTAGAGCAGTGAGGATTGGGAAAGGGAGGAATGTGGGCAGAACAGACCCCCCCCACCCCCCCCTTCTTTTTTGTTTTGTTTTTTGTAGCAGCAAATGATTAGATTGGCTTAGCAATCATGTGCTACTTCATTCTTAGCCTTAACCTTCTTTTTCTGTTGTGAGACACTGCTTTCACTCAGGCATTTGTTGTGGGCTAAAGGTGTGTGTGTAGGTAGGTAGGTATGTGGTCAGTTACTGAGGATAAGCTGACAAAAGGTAACTTGTAAACATGATTGTGAATTTGAACTCCTAGCTGTCAAATTTGGATTGAGTTACCTTATGGCAGGGTATCTGCAACCTCTTGTGAGATTCATAACACCTTTTCCACACCAGAAAGCTCTTGTCTTCTATATTGATAAGCAGGAAATTATACAGTTTTAATGGTGTTTGGCAATCCATTCCACTTGATGAAAGACTGTCATGGTTTATTGGTCTCCGAAGGCTTTTAAATGATTAGATCTTTTTGTGCGGTATTCCATACATTGATGAAGGCTTGATGAGGAATTACTGGATGAAATACTAAAAAAGTTGTGTAGAAGGTCATATTAGATTATGATGAGTACATTCTGGGCTTAATGGTGTGGGGTTTTGTCAATTTTTTTTTTTAACTTATAGCAGAAAAGGCAATGATTTTTATCTGCCAGAACTAGTGTTCCAGAGTCTCCAACGAGCTACCTGTAACCATATTTTGTAGAGGTACAGAGCTGCCATGAATGTTTGATGAAATTTCTATTCAATGTGATAATAAATGTACCCCAGTAAAGCTTTTGTTGGTTGATGTGTACCCACTGTCTGTAGTGGCTCTTCTCCCTGTGTGTGCTTGCATCCACATGCATATATGACCTGAATAGGGTGTTTGAACTCTTCTTAATGCATTATAATACCATTTAAAATTCAACAAAACTTTGCAGCCTGCTGCCCCTGCAGTAGTACCTTGGTATATCTTGGGATATACCAAGATCTGCTTTAACATTATGCTTAACGGCAGGGATGGAGGCTAACAAGACAATAAAACAAGACCTCAGAGTTTCAAATCTGAAAAAGAAGGTATTTTGACTTCACCAGATTCTATGAAAATTTACTGAAGTTCATTAATTTATCTCCTCCTTCAATGAGAGTTTTCTAGGTCAGTGGTTCATTAACCAGGGAATAAGGCCATGGTAAATGAACTACAGATGGAACTTTTAAAACCATGTTGAATTATGTTTAGTTAAAAAATGCTACGTTAGGATGATTCATATTTTGTTAAGTTTTGGAGTTAATTCTGAGAAATGTTAGGGCTGGAGCGAATGATGTGAGGAAAATGTGGAATCTTTATTTATTCATGTATTTATTTACTACATTGAAGGAACGAAGAAGGGGAAAACTCATTTGTGCATTTTTTGTTAATCTACTTGGGAGACTTTTTTTTACCATAGTTTTGGAGCGCCTTATGATGTTATATGCATTGGAGATTACCTCATGAGCATGATACAAGAGTTACAGTAGTTTCCTCCTCCAAAGATGGTTTACGAGACAGAGAGGAATTAAGCTAGGGCTGCGGATGGACTTGTAGCTCTCATCATTGCAACCCCTACCTCTTTGGAGCCTGGATGTTGGAGCGGAATATGACGTGGCTGTTTGACAGCAGCCTAAATTGGATCACAAGAGACTGTTTCTGTCCACTTTCTCTCTTGGTTAAGCATACTTGCAAGTTCTCTTCATTGGCATTTTTACTTTACTTTTCCATGTTGGGCCAGTTTAAGAAGCTAAGGTTAATGATGTAAGTAAAGGTAAAAACTTCACTGCCAATTTAGCTACCTAAACTGTTTCATCATGAGGTGGAAGAGTGCCAGGAAGATGAGCCTCATCTGTGACTTGCTCTTTTCTTATAAGTAGTAACCCTGAGTTTGGTCAGCTTGTGAAGGCATATGCTTGGTGGGAAGTTAGGTTACGTGGCATAAACGGAGCTAGCATCTTTTTTGACACAAAAAGGCCTGTTAGCCTTTTTGTTCTAGCTTTAAGTTTTTCTTACCGTTTGTTAAGCCAGTTCAGTTTATTAAACCGGCAGGAAATTAACCTGCCAAAGATGTGAACAGTTTTTAATTGTGTTGTTTTGTTGATTTGTTTTACCATATATTCAGTGTGAATGCTGAAGCTTTCCAAGAAAGGGGGCACAACTGTGCACCTGAGAGTTGGGAAAGACAGAGGGAGAGTGCTGCCCTTTCTGGCAGTTTACTGTGTTCCTCAGATGGAGAGAATCCAAACTCATGTTGTTCAATTCCAGTGAGAATACCTAGATCACCTCACTTTTCAGATGTTCTTGGCAACTGTTCTTGAGTCCCATGTAATCTGTACTATTGCACCAAAAAGAACCAAAGAATCATGGGACAGAGGGAGAGAAAAGGAAATGTGACTCTCCAATCCAGTGAGTAATGTGCTTACCCTTAAGGGAAGAGGAAAAAGAACCTTTCTGGGATTTAATCAGTGCTTACACAGGAAATGTCTCCTGGATAATGTTTTATTTTCTCAGTGGAAAGATGTTATGTGAATTATGGAAATGTAGCACAACCAACAAGTCAGGAATGATATGCAAATAAAGTGGAGAGAGTGTGGGAGAGTATAGATGGAACATAGAATACTCTGTATCAGTGGGATTATATTCTACTCGCTATTCAGTTATTTGCTAAGGGGCTTTAACACTGATTTTTTTTTTTTATAGTGAAATTAAGTTAATTTTCTGAAGGACTTAATCTGATAAATTGTGTGCCTTTGCATTTGTTGAAATACAAAAACTCCATGATATTTTTTTAAATGTATTTGAATGTATGTAAAATGCAGTTCACAAGAAACAGGTGGTGGTGTGCTTATGCTAGAGGGGTCTTGAATTTTGAAAAAAGTGTGTTTCCTTAGCTCCTCTAAATTGGGATCTCCTAAGGTAATAGAAATAATGTTCCCTATATGATTGCTGCAGTAATCCGAAATATAATTATTTTTGCTTTAGAATTCAGATTTCTCTCCTACTGTTACAGTGGTCAACCTGAGCCTGAATTAGAACTTAAAAGCATATCGTGGAAGTCTCTATATGTACTTAGGCTGGGACATTGAGAGCTGAATGGTAAGAATGCTGGATTTTACTGTGGTAAAAAGTCTTTTTTTGTTCATTTTGCTTTCCAACATCAGAGAAGTTTGTAGCTGGCATGCCTGATTAAATTTATTTCTTCAAATTTATTTATGTAGACTACTATGACAGACACAAACTATATATAGAAAAGCCTGTAAACATTTCATTTGTGTTCTTGAAGTAGAGGTGGGGTCTATTACTATCGATATCAAACCAGATGTTGCTGTGGTCTGGAAGGTGGCAAGAAATACTGGAAAAACTTTAGCTAGGTTGCTCTTTACTTCTCTGGTACTATATTCTTAGCATATACAGCAAAGCTTGTTATAGATAGCTAAAGTTTGTGAGCTCTCTACTTTTTCTTTCTGTGGACAACGTGGTCTGTTTAGATAATGACCTTTTTAGGTGAGGTTCACCATTTTCTTGTGCCACATGATGCCTAAAGCACTAAGGTTCTCCCTCCATGAGCAGAATTCCCTGTTTATTACCCCAGGACAGTCCTAGAGCATGGCTGCCTCACTTCCAGTATCAGTAAGTATTTGGACTCCTGGCCCTGACCTAGGAACTGTCAGTTTCAAAGGTCCAGAACATCAAAGACTGCACAAAAATGCAAATAAAGTTCCCTGTGATGGAGTAGTATTATGCAGAATATAAATGTGTTAGCTGTATGTACATGCTAAAAAGAACAATTGGGTTCTTATTTACTGTGTATATTCTTAAGCTGAAAGTCAGACTGGGGCTCTGGAGCTGTGCAGAGTCAGCAGAATACTGATCAAAAAAGGTGAATATTTTACATCATGCTAAATTGCAGAACTGACTCAGCGAGACTGAGGCAGGTGCCAGACATGGTGCAAGAGATGGGCCTGCACTGAATGATTAAGGGCAAGAAGGGGTGTGGGTGGGAACACAGCAACCAAATCTAAATCAGCTTTGGTTTTTGGGGAACTGCAGCCTGAGAATTCTTACTTTAATGAAGTAATTCAGTTTATTCACCATCAGTTTTGAATGCATCTGGTTGTCATGGAGCCTGAACTTGGCCACTGTCAATTTTCAAAGCTATTGAACTTCATATGAACTGCTATTTGAAAGCATGTTGAACAAGATTTTTAAACATTGTGTTTCTGTACTGACATGTCTGGTGAAACCTGGAGCTTGGTTTTCGGTTTCCAAGTTAAAAAGAGCTGGAAGAGCAATTGTGGTATATGTAGTTTTGGAAATAAGGGGTTCCTCCTCTTTTTCTTTAAACAACTTTTAACTTCTCCTTCCCATCTGTGAGCTTAGGGTCCCAGTTACTTTGTCGGTATCCTAAAATCCTAGAAGTAATCCTAAAATTCCCATCAAGTGCCTTTTAACATGCATAGATCTAATTAAAAGGCAAATCTGAGTTTTGTAAGCAAACTTAAGTTGTGGTTATGTCCCCATTTACTACACTTGCATGGCTATTCCTTATTACATTTTAGTATTATGCTTGGGTTATGTAGAAAAAGAGAAATAACGTGCTGGGGCTTTGAGTTGTGCAAAGAGAGAAAAAGGATATCCTTCCACTCTGAAGAGTGTGTTTAGAGTTACTTTTAGGAATAGCCATTTGTGAGCCAAAACTGTTATGGTTGCTGCTGTCAACCTGGTAAATCAGTCTCTTCCCCTTGCCTTTCTGGAGAGGCAGTGTGTACCCTATTTCTGAAGTACTGAATTTGACTATTTTAATATAAATGTGAAGCCTGTGAACTTGTCCTGCATAAAAATCATCACCTGGTGATAAGATAGACTGTATCTTGTCTGTTTCCCTGAAAGAAGAAAAAAAGGAGAAAGCCTAGAGCCATCCTCCATGGTAGGCTTCTTAAATGATTGTGCTCTGGAGATAGTAATTTTAATATTTTTTCCTAGTGAGTAGTGAGTTTTTACCATCAGAATGATGTTGTGGCTGAAGTCTTGTTGGAAAGACTTATGATTTGGCTAGCTCGTTGATTGATTTTTAAGCGCTGGAGATTTTTTTTTTTTTTTAAAGAAGGTTTACGTTGAGTTCTGCAGGACTTCTAGGATGATAAAAATATGTATTTGTAACTGAAGAAATTTATTCCTTTTTCCACTCCTTTTAGATGCAGTTGCTCAGAAACATCTCTGAACAAGTGTCCCCAGAAAAACCCATCTAAGTGGGTGAAGACTGATAGATGCATTAAGGAAAATTCTGATGTTTGAGAACTAAATACTTTCATTTAGTTTCTTTGGATACAAGGTGGAAGTAGACAAGCTTCAGTTTTTCAACCTAAACTGAAGCTTGGGTAGTTAAATCTGATTTATCATGTTAAAATGGTTAAAAGGATATCAGCAGTGCTTCTCCATTATCACTTTTCATATCAGAAGTATAGCTGCTTTGGCAGAAGGTATGGGGATTTATGGGGTGAAGTCTGGTTTAAGACCCAGGCATATGGTTAACATATGACCAGAGAGTACCCAGTTATGTCTACTCCAGTCCAGTCTAAATCTCCTGAATAATGAAAGGCAAAGGTAGGTTATGGCATTGCAGTTGTCACTGGGAGTTGTCATATGGGAATCAATTAAACAGCAGTTAGTCCATGGTCTGTTTGAAAAGGTTAAAAAGTGTTTTAAAAGGCACAGAAACCAGTGTATGGCTGAAAGAAGCCGCTTACCCAAAGTCTTACAAATAAGCACCATCTATTTACAGAGCTAGCCAGCAGTTTACAGTTGTGTGTGGTTGGTTGTTTTGTTTTGTTTTTTAATTTGGAAGACTATAGGTGTGCATATCTCCATGTATTAAAATATTTTGGAAGCCTTCAAGATTAAAGGTACTACTGTATCAGGGCAAGAAACATGTAGGTTGTTATAAATGTGCTTGAAATATGTAACTTTAGATCATCTTTGAAAGTAACGTCAAAACTATCTGCTTCCAAAGTTGAAATGGAGAAGTAGCCTTATTTCATTTAGACATACGATAGAAGCTCTACAGATCATTTCCCAGGAATCTGTGTAAGTATATAAAGTATTTTCGTAATGGAGTTTGTTGTGGTCTGAGTAAGATTTTACATTCTCTCTGGTTCTCATAAATTCTGTTACAGTAGTGTTTACTGAAACATGATGATAACCTATGAGTTTATTGATTTCTGATTCCTGTTACATGTACATTGCAGCATGATATGGAATTTGTCATGCTTCAGGGTAGAATTAAAAGGGGAGAAGAAAAAGCAAACAGTTAAAACAAGGAAACAATAATGATGTCAAAACTCAGTAACATCTGAATTTGGTAAGGATGGGTCGCTTAGAAAGCTGAAGTCTCTTGAATGTGTCATAATATTTTGTTTAAAATGCTGGTAGCTGTGAAAATATGATACCATTCAGATGCCTATTTTATTTTCTTCCATGTCTTGGAATTTCTCTTTTTTCTTTTTAATAGCTGTTTTAGCAAACTTCTGGACAGAAAATGTTGTCTTTGCCTGTTGAAAAATAAGATTTCAAGTTTTCATCAGTATAAAGGCATTGCAGTTAAAATAGTCTGTATTTGCAGGGAAGAACAACTGCCCTTACCTCCCAAATATATGTAGCGTGTGTGTGTATCTGTACGTATGTATAATGTGGGTCTGAGCTCTTGCCGTTTTTGAGAGGTAGAAGCATTTCAGTACACACTGCTTGTCTGGAGAGCACTACAAGTGCTGCCCCAACTCTGGGGTTAAAAAGTTGAAGTAGCTGCATCAGAGTACCCTCTCTTGCCAGGTCTCTGAGAAGTAGAGAGCCTGTTTTTTAAATAAAGGGCACAACAAAGAATGGAAGTAATAGTTAGTGACCACTAAACTGGAAGAATAGTAAGTGTAGTAATATCAAGATTGTAGTAAAGACCTGTAAACTGAGTGATGTTTGGCCACTTTCTGTGGAAATTTTAGGCATTCCTTTAATTCTTTGTTTGCTTGCTTGCTTTATGGCTGAAAAAAAATGAGGGAGAAGTAGGAAGGTTATACTCTCTTGAGACTTTTTAGGTCTAAAGTTCTAAACTGATGAATGCAAATATATAGTGGCATATGTTTTGCTTTGCATTTTTAAAGTTCTTTTCCCAACCACAAGGAACAGAAACAGTTTCTGTAAATGAAATGATCAATCTTTTTGAGGACACCTATAGAAAAATCTCAGCTCTGAAAAGCATTTCACAACTGTGAGAGCAAATTACTCTGGATAAACTAGTTTACAGCCCTCATGGATATTCTGCTTTGAAATATGACTTTATTTGTGTGCTACTGTTTACTTCATGTTTAACATATTAACTAAAATGGCTCTGTTTCTTAAAAAAAATTAAATAGTTGCTTATTAGATGTCACCTTTTAAGAAAGTTATAGGTAGGGTGCATGTGTTGACATGAAAAAGAGTTGGATTGTTACATACATCTGTTGTTGTAAGATGACATAGAAATAATTCAGGAATATCTGGGTTTCATAAATATCCTTCCCTTTCCTGGAATTCCATTGTCTTCATGCTTATGTGAATTTGAAATGGAATTGTTTTCAAGGATCATGTAAATGGGACCCCTTAGTAATTGCATTTATCCTCAGTGAGGCCATTAAACAGTGCAGAAGGAAGTGCTGGTTATAAGAGTTCAGTGCCATCCAGCAGTTGTGAATGTTTTAGCTGATACTGCACGAGATGGGCAACTCCTGCTGTAGCACCTCTTTGCTTCTTTTGGATGAGGGAGGGGAATGTAAATACGGTGGTGTGGCTTTGCTCTTCCAAAACAGTTAAAACGTAACCATGTCTGTTTTGCTTGACACTATTAAGTGGGTGGAAAAAATAACCACTCCCTCCTCTAATTCATTGTTCCTTATATGGTCAGTATACTGAAAAATATTCTAAGTTTATGCTTCTAAAATTAGTATTTTTAGTCAACGAGTAAGAAAAGAAGCATATGCAAATTATCTAAAAAATCTGAAGTATTTGAACTTTTATATTAGCATAAGTGGGTTTGGGTTTTTTTTTTCACACCACCACCACTCCCCCCCCTCCCCCACCCCACCCCACCCCTCGCCTTGTGTCAGTTTAATTCTTCCTAAAACCATAGTCTTTATTCTGGGGTTCACATGAACAAATAAATATTTAAAAAACAAATCCCGAGTTGTGTGGCTGTATGGGTCAAGTATAAATTTTACATTGTTAGTTCCTTCACATACAAGTAAAACAGTACAGTTTTTAGAAGTTATGCATTTCTTTTCATAAAATGGATAGGTTTAAAAAATCGTATATTACAAATCAGGTGTTTTAGAGATTCAGATTGCACTCTGAAGTCTTACTGAATTAATACTGGTGTGACACCTTTGTAGGTCCTTCTATGATAAAATCAGGTGTACTTCAGTGTTTAGTGTTTTGGTACCAATACTGGCCTAAGAAGCCTCTTTGTGTCACAGCTGTTTGTTCCTGCTGCCAGGCTGCTGTGCATCTGTAATGGACCAGATTAGAGAACTGATACGGGATAAAAAATAGCAGTCTTTTTGTTTTTTTTCTTCTGCTCCCCATTTTTCCACCTGGGTCAGTCTCCAATGCAGTTTGCTGAGTGACCCTGTAATAGCAGCACTGTCTTAGCCAAGCAGGTAGTGGTGGAAGGGATACAGGCTGCTTAAGCGCCACTGCTGCTGAAAAGAAATTCTTGCTCAACTGCAACGGTAGTTCTGCCTTTGCCAGGTTTGAATTTGGGTGAGAAACTTTGTGATTTCGGTAAAGGTGCTTGTACATGCTTTCACACTTAAAGGATGGGTTCTTGCATTGCCTGTTGTAAATTTAGTGTAAGAGTGAAAATAGTCATTCTCAGTATATTCTTTTTAGAGGAACTAGTGCTTTTTGGAACACTAAAAATAATTTTACAGTATACAAGAGAAATGATGATGGAGTGTGTTTTGTTTTAGATGCATTTGTTCCATAAACGTCTCGCAAATATTGATCTAGAAACTAGTGTAGTCTTCTAGTTTAGCAGTGTGTATTTAAACTCATTGGGAGTACAAAGTATGATACAAGCTGTTAGGATGAATGGTGTATTGGTGAAGTCTAGTATAAACTCAGTTTTGATAGCTGTTGTCTTTTCACCCTAACTTGAAAACCAGTCTTGTACAAAAATGCCCTCTTCCCAAAATTTTAACATTCCCCTTCTTAAACATGGGGTAAACTGACATATGAAGGTGACTGTGCTCATAGTTTTGTTGAATATGCAAACTGAACTGAAGAGAGGTATATTATTTTTTCTTACTGAATTACGAATTTTAAAACCTCAAGATAGTCTTAATGTAGCTGCTGACTATTTCAGTGATATTCAGCTAATAGGTTTTCCATAATACCAAAGCACTTAAACTTGGAGACAGGGATCTGAGACTTCTTTGGGAACATGCTAAATGTTATGCTAATCATGAATTACTCATATTTTGCTTAGTACTCAGTATGTTGGCTATCAGGTATAGAAACATGCAGGTGTCCATAAAAGTGGAGGGATGTATTGGGTTTTCATGCTGAATCTGTATCTACTTTTAATTTTATGTATGTGATTTTATGGGTGAACCTGAGACATTGTACTGAGTTCTGCTTTGTACATTGGATATACAAAGTAGCCTGACTTTTTTTTTTTCTCCCCTCTCCTTTCATTCTCTTGAATTATTTCTTATATGTAACGTCAGATCTGTTAGTCCTAAGTAGAACAGAAGCAGTAAATACGTGTGTGTGTGTTTGGTTTTCAGATGTATGTTAATTTCTACATCTAGACACAGAGGATTTTTCCTAGTAACAAAAGACACTGTATGTGCTAGGTGCTGTAAGAACACTGATTTTGGAATTCCTCAGTTGTGTGTCTATGGGAACTAGTCCTGGAAGTTGACAATCACCAGCACCCTATGAGATGTATTTATTTATTTATTTTGAATTCTAGTAGTATTGATTGTACTTCACATTTTATTATGCAGTATTCTAAATAATACACCATATCTGGTGTATTTGGTGAATCTTTTGCCCTGTATGTCTTCTGTCAAGAAACATCACTGGTTGTCCATGCAGAGTTTCAAGAGTAGGCTGTTGAGATGCAGAGTAACAACAGCTTAAGAAATAGCTATTGTGTAGATTTATATATGTCTAGATCCATTATATTCCAGTATGTTAATAATCTAAATTTAATGGTGTATACTTCAGGATAATTTTCCTAGGAAAGACATAAATATTTTTGCTTCTAAGTATTTATATTTTATGTTGCTAGCAACAGGCCTGCCTGCATTTACTGAAGGTCAGTGACCTGAATTATGTTCATCTATGACAACAGTGTGTGTAGTCATGAGATATGCAGAGATTTCTCTGGTACTTCATGAGCATGACTTTAGAAATTACAAAATAACCTTTTCACAGAGGAATCCAGACCTTTGTTGTGATTAGTTTGCAAAATCTTTCAATTTTTTACTGAAGGTGCCATATTGAATCTTATAATACAGTGATACTGAATAAGGAAAATAACTCTATATACAAAGTGTTTTATTTAGTAAAATGTAAAAAGTAAAACACTCCCCAGCAGACTTTTCTTTTAATTCAAGATCTTGGGTGTGCTATTGTTGATATTCGAAAAACTCTCATGGAAAGAATTCTTCCTATATGCTTAAAATTACAGCAAAATCGTAGTGAAAATATGGTCTTTCTTTAAAGGTGTTTATGGTAGTTGCCTTTAACACTTCACAAATTTGCATTGGGTAGAATTGGATAGAATCTTTTAACTCCAGATGCTTTAAATTAATACCTATTACATAAACTAAATATGCAGCATATTATGTGACTCACATACATTCTTAAGTTTATGAAATAATAGATTTTAAAAAAATTAGTCTTCCTGCTCTGCTGCATCTAGATTCAGCTGAACTGGCTTCCTACTGTACTCATATGGAATAGAACTGTCCCCATTTTCAAAAACTCACTGATTAGTATCTGATTGATATCCAGGCAAACGCCGAAAGGAGAAATGGGGGAGGATGATGAAACTTCTTCAGGGAATTGTTAGTAATGTTTTTTGCACTTTAACTTTTAGGTTTTTAGAAGTATGATTGCTCTGAAACCAACTTTGATTTACAGTGAACCTATTGACAGAAGTTGAGTATTGAGCGTTTTGAAGGAAGGAGTGGATGCTCTTTAATACAGTGGAATAAAACATTAGTCCTCAAAGAGGCTAACAGGCAAACTAGGCTTATGGTGTAAGGAAAAGTCACAGACATGTGAAAGCTTTATGTTTTTCACAGTCACCATCTTTATAATATGTTAGAGTATAACCTGGGATAAATTGGCTTATTTAACTAAAAATTTTGTAGTAAAGCTGAACTCTAGACTTGAAATTATTCATGAATGCGGAGTGGCTTTGGATAAGTAATCCCATTATCTGTATTTTGAGGAGATCAGAGGAGCATTGTGTGGGCAGGAAATATGAAGAGCAGAATACAACAGTAATTAAAATAGGAAATAAAAGCATGAAGTAAAGTTTTAGCATGGTAGCTTCATACACAGTTGATTTCTAAGAACTGCTCTCTTCATTTAAATGAAAGACCAGCTTTTATTCTTTTGTTTGCTATACCACTTTCAATAATTTGCTTTTCCACACCTTTGTTGTTGTCTCTTCCTCCATCTACTCCTTTATTTCCAATTCACTTCTGTTCTATACCAGTAAGTAGATCAAACTGGGTACTTGAAGCCCAAGAAATGTTATTACTAGGGGGATTCTTCTAGTAAAGATCTTGCAGACTGTGTGATGAATGGGATTTGTTCTTGCCTCCTCTTATCATCAATTCATTATCTAAACCAGGAAGCGCTTGTACAGGCTGTGTAAAAGGTCTTTTGGTTTTAAGAACTTGGCAATGCAGAGGCACAACAGAAGACACTCAGTTACTGAGTTTAATGTGTTGCCCCTGCAGCTATTATATGCTATTTGGTTGTATCTATTTAAAAAAAAAAAAAAAAAAAGTTTAAAATGTTACCCTTTTATGTTGCATGTCTGTGATACTGTTACCATCACAGTAACTCATTGTCTTTGTTCTCTGCTAATGTTTTAAAATTACTTTCTATGTTGTGGATCCCTTCTTAGAGTACAGTGCTACAGCAGACACCTGCCTTTCTACTCTGGGTCTTAATTCCACGCTAGTTGTCCAGTTGTGGTGATTGTTGGAGACTTGTAAGGAGACTGAAGAAATGCATTGGTTTGTGACAGATACGTTTTGCTGGTTAGCTATGAAGTGGGTGGATGTGTTGATTCCCTGTTAATAAACTCTTAATAACTTTATAGTTACATCAGCAACTCTTCCTTATTGCCAGTAGCTCTAGCATCATCTTCTAAATAACATAATTCAGGTCTCTGTGTGTTACCTTTCTGGTTTGGTTTCTCCTTTCTTATACCTTTGTGAATTCTTTGCAAGATAAATACTTTTTCAGAGTTAGTGTTATAAGTGATCTTAAAATGCTCTAGATTAATTTCCAATCAGCAAAAAGCATAGCTTCCCATATGTATGAAGTTGCTTTACTGCTTTTACAAAATCAGCTGTGTGATTTCCAGTTCTGTAGCTGTAACTCAGTAGTCTCTGTGTTTATTGGATAGTACATTCTTATCAACTGATTTCCTCTTCTTATGGTTTGGAATAGAGTTGGCAGTCTGTTGCCCACGACAGTGCTGTATGTTGCTAGCATTGCAGTCAGTTTGATACAACATTAGGCGGTTGTAAAGCGCCGGAGATGTGCTAATGTGCTGCTTTTGGAGCTTACCATTCCCATTGTGGAACTGGCAGAAGACAATGTATGAACACTCGACAATCTATTTTGGCTGAAAATCAGCTAGCTTTGCTCAAACTATGCTTGTTGATAGTTTGAACTAAGCTGGCTTAGTATTGAAACTGGCCTTGAACTGGTGCAAATGAGAGGTGATCCTTGCTGTATTTGAGCTACAGGATGGTAAAGACAAAAGAGTAATGCCTTCAGTCCTTGCAGCTACGACTGGAAAAGGCTTTCTATAATCTTAGTGTCCATAGATACTGCAATTAAAAAAGTGTCTTGGCCAGAGAGAGCTTTCAAAAATGAGACTCTAGCTCTGTAACCTTAAGATACCCATGTAGGCTGGACATATCTGGTGCTCCAAGATTTGTTGTTTGTTTAAATCCAGGGACTATTTAGTGTAAAGAAGAGTTGAGTTTGCTCTTCCTTCCTTTTTGCTTGAACACAAGTGACTGCCTCTGCTGAGTTTAGTGGGACTAAGCTCAGTGCAAGACAGTGTCTCTGTCTGTGCAATGTATAGACCTAGAATACATACTGGACTGAATCTTTTATCCAAATTGAAGTGATTTAGGTATGAAAGCACCTAGTTTGTAGGATCTTGTGTAGCCTTAGGTAGTGCTCATCAGCCTTGCCAAGTTCATGGCTACTGTGGATGTGGCAGTGACGTTCTAGGTCTCTGAGGAACTTCAGTAGTGAAAAACTAAGGCTGTTGATTCATGATGTGGGATGGCCAGTTTTTGTTTGCTCCCTCCATCTTTTTGAGGCATGACAGCACGAATTTACCTGCTTGTAAAATAACAAGAGAACTGTTGCAAGATATACTCCTACATATAGCACATAAGTAATTCTTCCTTGTCTTCCCATCACCCCATTTTGTGTGTCTGTGTGTGTGTGTGTGTCACATTTCCATGGCACAAGGAAGAAGCCAGTGTGGTGGCAGAAAAGCTAGCTGGGCGTAGGGTATATGCAGTGCTTAAACAGTCATTGTTGATGGAGTGAGCTGAAACATTTTCTGCTCAAATTGCAGTATCTAAGTGCATTTTAGGCTGGGCACACTTTCTTGGAGTTACATATTAGGAGGTGCTTAAATAGTAATAATCTAGACTCTACAATTTGAGCTGTTAGGTAATTTGCAGAGGTTTTCTAAAATTCTCAGTAATTTTTAAGTGGTTTTGATATTTTCAGGGGTTGTAGAGTACCAATGATATTTTGTTGGTGAACAAGTGAAAAGCAAATACTTGAAAAATACTTTGACCAGGTTGGTTAGTTGTTGGGTGTTGTGTTTTGGGCGTGGGGTTTTTTTTGGCATAATCCCACCGTTCTTTTTAACTTTTGTTAGAAATTTCGTCCTAGAAATTCATGTCTTTATATCTCTTTGTCTTGTAGAAAGTTGTAATTTTATTTTTCTAAGCATATTTTAATTTGGTGTAAGGCCAACCTAATTCAATTTCATGTGAGATATGAGGAAAAAATGGACTTGTACATTTATGGATTTATGTACACTTATGGTTCTATAGTTTGTTGATTTGGTAAAATCCCACAGAAGTTCAGTCATGTTTTATAAATATTGTCCTGAGTTTCTGTAAAAGTCCACATATCTAAGGGCTTTGCAAAGATGGGTAGCTATCAATAATTTCACTTTTGCAGGTTTGAGAAGAGGTTTTTTTGGATGACCTTAATTTTCTGAACTGTTGAATGACCAGTTGAAATTTAAGTTAATCCCTGAAATTTCAACACTTAGATAATTTTTTTTCTAACAATAGATGTCAGTGGAAGATAGTCTTTGTAATGTCTGTCTCTACTTTTACTGTTGGGACCCTTCATTTGCTGTTGGAACTTTCCTGGTTTAGTTCTGTGATTGTACCTGAGACGTAGGGTTGAACTAAGCACTATGTTGATCTAGTAGAATGGAGGTTTACTTTCTTTTAGTTATCTTACTAGTTTATATTTACATTTATTTCTTTTTTTTCTTCATTTTGCAGTGCTGTTTGCTGCTGGACTCCCCCCGTCCCCCACACCCCCGCAGGATGATATGAGACTTGAAAGAAGACGATGCATACAGGTGATCTTATTTTCCAGGGCTTTTAGAAGGGAAAATCTTTGTTCTTGATCTACATCTTGTTTCTATTCCATTCTCTGTAGCCCCAAAATTTTGTCATTCCAACCTTAGTAGAATATTTAAGAACCTGTGGAATTTTGAAGTCTTTCTTTGCCCTTTGAAACTCTTTTGCAACTGTCCAGGCAGAAGATGGTTTCCCTGAATGGAAATACTGTTTCCAAAGTTTTATGCAAAAGAAGGTTTTGCTTTTAAAGATGCTAACTAAATGTACTGCTTTTAGTCTTGTCTTGCTTGTTATTACCCCCTTTTGATGCCCCCCGCTTGCCAACAGATGTATGTCACCTGTTTAGTGACACAGTATTTCAATCATTCATTAACTTTCTTTTAAAGAAGTGCTACGGATCCATCTGAAAAAGAGCATAACAAATGAATAGCTAAGAGTTCATTACGCCTTATCATATGCTTATGTCCAGTTACTGTAAGATTTCTCAAGAACTGAGGATAGGATCTTTGAACACCTTTGAAAGTCACTAGCCATTCTTAAAGTTGATGTTTTAGGAAGTTCTTCCATTTATTGCTAATCAAAATACTCTAAGTGCCACATGTATTTGCAGATTAAATAGCTTATGGAAATATGGTTAATATTTTGACATGAAAAATCGTGATCAGCAGAAGCAGAATAAAATTTAGGTTGTACAGGAGGATTGGTGTAGTTCTTTATACACAAATGCCCTTATTTATGGGCAGTGAACAGTTCTGTGACTTAACGTTTTGAGGCCTGTAACAGTGAAGTACACATAAGATAGATCTTTCGTTTGCTTGTTCAGCTTTAAAACCCATGAATCCTTGGGGCTTGAAAAAAAGCTAGATAGATTTACAAATGCATGCAGATCATCTCCTGATTGACAGTTTTCAGTTGCATCAGCTGTTCATGCATAAACAGCTTTAGAGGGTATATTTACATGGAGTATGTTGGATTAAGGCCAAGATGCTCTAAGTGGGTATTTCATTCTGTGAAAACTAAACATTCGTTCATTTCAGTTGAATGTTTGTAAGTTGTATGTTGATAGTTCAAGTAAAACTGTGTCTAAAGAATACTAAAATTGTGGGGCAAAGAAGAGGAGAAAGAAAAAATATTCCAAAGGTATATTTCATTTGTTTTAAATATATACATCTAGACGAATAGCATTTAAAGTCTCAAAACTTGAGTCTTTCGCTGTTCCATCAAATTTGTGGAGCTCTGTCTAGGAGGCAGTCATTGTAATTGATAACATTGTAGGTCATTTGCTTGTTGCGGTGTAGGTTAAAATATAGCCTAACTTAAATACTCAGAAAATGGTTTGAAAGCTTTAAAAGTATTCATCCCACAACTGAAAGGAGAAATAATATTATGAAATAGTACTTCAGGTATCTTACACTGTTTAAGAGAATTAAGTTTCATATTGTAATGCATTAATCTGATTTAAAACTTAAGCACTTTCAGTTTTGGTCAGGTTTTCTGATGATGGTGAGCTTGTAGAATTACGAGCTTAAAGAATAGAAATGTATACAAGATTTTGAATTCTAAGTAGTAATTCTATCTTCTAAAGCCCAAATTCTTTATTTAGAAGTCCCATGGTAAATACAGACTGAAAAACAGTGGTACCTTGACAAAGACTTTCAGGCTTCTGACGTGTGATACAAGTTGGAAGTTAGACAAGTAAGATTTATTTGAGGTTTTCTGTTTATTAGAAGAGCCAATATTAGTATGCTGAGGTTCTGAGAATAAACACGATTTGCATGCCTTAAAATGAAAAATGTACTGTAATTATTTTGTAATGCAGTAACAGCAAGAGTCATATGATGACTCTGCTGATACCTTTCTCAAGTTCAAAGTAGCTGGTGAGAGCTCAGGCCAGATCTTGCAAGGTTTTGTGGTTATTGAGGATGGTTCTTTTGCATTTTCAACACAGCTTCTTGGCTTCTGAGGGTGACTGATGTGGATGACTGATCAGAGATGCCTGGTAATGTCTAAGCTACCTTTGGCTAAAGGATGAAAGCTTCTACAGAGTAAATAAATTCTTTGTTACAGTGGACGTCACTTCATTTCACTGGAAACTGACCTATTCCAAAACCCTAAAATTATCCACAGCATAACTGGGGGAAACAGTCTTCTCGAGGAAGAGGATTTTTTCACTTTTTCTATCTTGGAATACTTGAATTTTAGATCACCGCTTAAGCTGAAAGCACTGAAATGGATTAAGGTCCACTGCTTTAAAAGAAGCGAAAATATGAAGAAATGGTGATATTGAATCTTATTTTCCAATTTGACTAACCAGGAAAACAAATTTGCAGCATGTCTGACTACTTCTTTTTGCCCTGTTCTTAGCACCTATGATGTGTAGGACACATATAGAGAAGGGCACTTTAAGATACTGTTTGGAGGACTGAAAGATTTTCAATAATTGCTTTTTGTCAGTCTTGTTACCTTGTAGATTTTATACTCTGCAAAAAGCAAAGCTGGAGGTTCAGCTTATTAAAGGAAAAGCTGCATTTGTATTTCAGACATGGTTGTGCATTACAAATGCATGTTGTAATAACAAAGTTAATGTCTTAGAATGTGGTCTGTGATAAAAAAGTATTTTCAGAATGTGAATTTTTCTGCTTTACTTCTTTGTACTTTGAAAGTCAGTCTCTCCAGGATGTTTTGTGAAAGGAAGGAATCATAAGTGCCAATGCTATTACCATCATTATGGTTGTAGTTATTATGCTGATAATCATACTAGCAAGTGTTTACTTTTTATGGTGTAGTAGCATCAAATTTGGGATTGTACTGTGTACTTACCAGCAAGGATTCATCTTGTGTTTAAAAGTTCATGGTTTCAAAGTGATTGCTATATCTTGTCCTGCACCTGTTACGCAGAGTATAACTGTGTGGTTGGTTGTTACTTTTTTCCCTCCTGTGGAGGCTGCCTTATAAAAATGGATTGATTTTTATAACGAAGAACTTTCTGATTTTGGCTTTGATTTTTCTAGTTAGCTGCAGCCTAGGAATGTGTAACTAAAAATAATTAGTTGTCTGATCTTTCAGGTTTTGAAGAACTTAAAGCTTCTTGTCTTTTCTTAACCTTTGTAAGAAGAGGACTCATATCTCAGTTGAGAGTATAAGGGACCAGTATAGATCCACTAAACCAAAAGTACAAGTTCCAGAAGGATCCGTTCCTTAACACCACATGCTGATCCTCTCAGAGGAGATTAACTGGTAACAGTTATTGTTGAAGTATTGTTCTTGAAAGCAGAAGGGAAGAAAAAAGAGTCTGCATGTTTTGAACTGTTTTTTGGTAATAATGCACTTTATATTAAAACACAACAGATATCTCTTTCTGATTTAGATCTCCCACAAGACCATTGAACAACATTGTTTGGGACATTTCTGCGTACTAAGGGCAGCATGGAAACAGGGGAACTGTTATCAGTTATGTCTTAAATATATGTAGCATGTAAACATTACAGTATTTTTGTCCAATTCTTATGCCTGTACAAACTGCTCCAGAGGTTTGATCATGTAAAATCATTGAAAAGAAGTGTAGGCTGGTTATTTTATCTTTAATTCTGTGGTAGAATTTATCATGTATTAACTTCATTTTTTAACACATTCACATTTTCATGGGTAGATTCGAATGTAGAAAACAGATCAAAATAATAGTTACATCAAATTCTTCTCTTCATCATGAAAAACATTGAATGCACCAGAGATGTTGAGAACCAAGCAAGTGATGTAAAATGTGAAAATGATATATTCAAGTTTGATAAAACATTGGAAGTGATCATATTGCTCTTAACTTTAAAAAAATATTGTTCATGTTTGGAAAAGAAAAAAAAAAAAGCCATTCCAATACTACTCAAAAAGAATAGTGCAAGAAAAATGAAATAGTAAATACTTGCATAGATCATAGAATCATAGAATCGTTTAGGTTGGAAAAGACCTTTAAGATCATCCAGTCCAACCATTAACCTACACTACCAAGTCCACACTAAACCAGTCAAGGGTAGACTAGACTAAACCATGTCCCGAAGTGTCACATCTACCCGTTTTTTTAACACTTCCAGGGATGGTGACTCCACCACTTCCCTGGGCAGGGCCACTGTTCTGGCCCTTCTTGTAGATAGGCGTCACACTGGCAAGCCTCCAGTCATCAGGGCCCTCCCCTGTTAACCAGGACTGCTGATAGATGATGGAAAGTGGCTTGGCAAGCTCCTCTGTCAGCTCCCTCAGTACTCTCGGGTGGATCCCATCTGGCCCCATAGACTTGTGAGCGTCCAGGTGGCATAGCAGGTCATTAACTGCTTCCTCCTGGATTATGGGGGCTCCATTCTGGTCCCCATCCCTATCCTTTAGCTCAGATACCCTCAGCCTGAGTACCCTGGGGATGACTGGTCTGGCTGTTAAACACAGAGGCAAAGAAGGCATTAAGTACCTCAGCCTTTTCCTTGTCCTCGGTGACAATGTTCCCCCCCACATCCAGCAAGGGATGGAGATCCTCCTTGGCTCTCCTTTTATTGCTGATGTACTTATAAAAGCATTTTTTATTATCCTTTACAGCATTGGCCAGATTAACTTCTTGCTGGGCTTTTGCTTTTCTGATTTCCTCCCTGCGTGACCTAACAAGATCCCTGTACTCCTCCCGAGTTGCCTACCCCTTCTTCAAAAGGTGGTAGGCTCTCCTTTTTTCCCCTGAGTCCCCCCCGGCAAAAGCTCCCTATTCAGCCAGGCCGTTTTCCCCGCCAGTTGGTCTTACGGCACACGGAGACAGCCTGTGATACTTGCCTTCCCTCCCCGCCGCCCCCCCCCCCCCCCCCCCCCCCCCCCCCCCGCATTGCTTATTAAAATATAACAAATGCAGAGTAAAGACTTCTGGGAATTTCTTGGATTGGGTTGAGTTTATAGTTTTGCAAGTGTTCAGGTGTTAGTTTTATGTAAGAGTAGAATGAAAACTTAGAATTGGGCCATGTCTCTCACGTCTCATTGCTACTATTTTAGCTACTGATTTCATTGAGCCTGTAGCTATTTTGAAGAATGTTTTTATATGTCAGTAGTAAAAAAACAAACCAAAGCAAAAAAAAAAACACCACTGTTATTCTGTAGTCTGAAAAAAACCTGTGTCCAATATTGTGCTTTGTATTTTGAAGTTTATCTGTATTACGTTATACCAGATCTGCTGATATGCCTTTGAACTAGTTTGTTGAGAGCTGCTTTAAATTTTACCAGGGAATTCCAGAAACTTACTGGGGCATCACCTTTTTATCACTTACCTGTATCGTCTTGTGGAAGTGATGACTGCACTATCTATGGTTCCACTTAAGTAATTGCATGCCTGGAGTGTCTTTTGTGAGATGTATGTTGTTGGCATAAAACCAGAACTGCATTGTAAAGGAGCAAACATTTGGCCCATGGGCTTATTCCATGCTGAAGCACAGTATGGGCTGGTTCTGGTTTGTTTCTGGTTGGTGACTTTCATTCCAATTAGACTGATTCTGTCTGTCAGTAACTTGTTCACATATTTGACTGTATCGTTACAGGCAGTTTTTGTTGGATATTCAGGTCTTGGCTGGGCAGATAAACAGAAGTTTAACATAAGCAGAAGATACAAGAAAATAACCTAAGAGACAGGGTTGCTCACTAGTAGTGGAAGTGTTAAATATAGATAGCTTATGAGCACTTCACATGAATAAGAATGCTTTTAGGGTTAACCACTGTTTTTACATAGATAACTACCTTTGCAGGAGCTGTTCGTGCTGTCTTTCTGGCTGTTAGTTTTTTGTCAGCAGTTGTGAGAAAGCAGTCGGGAATGAGTTGAACACAGTTGCTTACTGAAGGGCAACAGTTATCATATTGAAAGTGGAAGTTCTGCTTTTCAGAGATGGAGTCATTGACCTCAATGAATGATAACCTTGAAGTCAAGAGACTAGATTAATGCTCTACTTTCTGTATTTGAGATCAGAAATGTGAAAACCTGGACAGCTAAAGTTAGATTAATGCATCCATATTTAAAAAGAAGTTGCCTATTTAAAAGAAAAGGGATTTTTTTTTTTTTTTTCCCTCCTCCTCCAAAATTGCTTGGTACCCGTGATTTTGAAGATTTTTCAGCCTCAATCCTCATCTAAGAGGAAACAAATGACAAAAATCCTGTTCCAGGGTTTTGGCATGGAAGTGTAGCCTGGTGGAGAATGCTACTTTTCTTATTCAGGAACAGCCTGAAGCATCTAAACCAGAAAATCTTTAGAGGCCTCTGTTTTTATTTAATTTGCTTCCTCTTAAGAGAGAGCAACTCTCTTCCTCTTAAGAGAGATAGGTGTGAATTCCTCTAGAAAGCCCTGTTAGTAGTTGTCTAGGTTTTTTTTCATGCCTGGAAGTTTCATTTGTGTTTTGCAGCAAAAGTAATTGAAATATTCTTTCTTAGCCTGTTCATAAGTGTGCTCAGTGGGGCTCACAGGGGCATTGGGTGACAGTAGTCAACAGCAGCTTGTTTCTTCAGGAGGGCAGGGAGAGGGGGGGACACAGAGCTCCAGCCACTGCAGCCAAGTCTCCCTCTCCTGTGTTGGCAGAGTTGAGACGTTGTCAGCTCAGGGGACCATCAAGATAGGAGATTCAGAGGAGCTTTGCACTTTCAAAAGTGTTACGTTGCTGCATAATGCTTGAAGTAAAAGTACCTTAAAGATACATATCTATAGTTTTAATATTTTGGAAAAGTAATTTCTGTTCATTTTGTATACTCATTTATGTAGTCCTCTTTTAAAAACTTCTTTTTTTTGAGGTAACTTTCAACAAAGTATTAAGTGATGAAGACACTTCTTTTTAATGAACAGTAGAGCTCCAGCAGTTATATTGCGAGGCTGAAATTTATTTCTGTTACCTGTTTCTAAGAGCAGAGACTCAGACTTGAGAAAAATTTGATTTTGAACAAAAACCACAAACAGTTAAGATTGTAATTCTTAATCTGAATTACAAAAAATATTATACATTTCCAGAACTATTGGTCAGTCCATTGAGAATGCCCAAGGTCTACAATGAACATAACACTACAAATATAGAGTCTTTCTTATAGCCCTTAAAGTCATCAAATGAGCAGCTGTAATGAAAAAGCCCCTGTGGTGTCAGTGTTCAGTCTGTGAACGAAAAGTAAAGGCTCTCTTGGGTAACGCAGTAATAGGATGGCTAGACTGCATTTAGAGCTGCTAATACAGTCTCAGCATTGTGCTATATCATGTTGACTTACTGGCTCAGGTGTTTGCTAGTGTGAGCGTTCCTGTCTTATGCATCATATGGTGTAGCAGACAGCTTTTTTTTATCCTGTTTTGTGCGCTTTTAGTAGCAAACTGCATTCACAGAATGATGCTGTTTGTCTGGGTTGGGAGGTTTTTGAGTGAAGTTAGGAGTGGGAATGGGCTTTGAAGTGAATTTTAGCCCTGTGCTTCTTGGGGGAAGGCCATTGGTTTATGTCTAGAGGAAGCTTCTTCCCTTGAACTCAGCAATGGGCAACACTAGTTCAGGAGCTTGCCCTTTACAGCTTTCTGAGAATCACATCTGAAGTCTTGCATTCCTAAAGTACATCCTAGGGTGCAAATCTTTCATTGCACACAGCAATAGCTTTATTTGGATTTGCTATCTGTGGAGACAGAGTACCCTAAATACATCAGTTTTGACCAGCCCTAGCACTAAACAAGCTTAATAGTGGCTTAATGGTTTAACTTAAACATGCACCACTTTAGTTCCTTAGCATATCCTATGTAGAATCCATAAGCAGGGAAATAAATTTTTGTAGGAGGCATCCTATTTTATCAATCACGCAGTCAGATGTGAATGACCTCTCCCTCCACCCCTGAACAGTTATATGCTTTTGGGGTTAGGTTTTAAGATACAGAGAGAGAGGCCACAGGATGGCTCTCTTAACAGGCAGTCTCGAGTACTTGATAGTTCTTGGTAGGAATCCTGTTGATAATACTTCATCAGGTAGGTGGGGTGCAAGAACTGTGCAAATATTGATCATAAATCTTGCTGAAATTGGACATTATGACTTCTTAAAAACTTTTATTTCTCTGTTTCTAATCAGCCTGCTATTTCTTACTCAGTTCAATTCATCCCTTGATAAATGGTTTTTAATATGTTTCTATTAAATGTTATTCCAGACAGTGGTGACCACACGTTCTGTTAGCTTGATGCCTAACTGGTATGCCAGGCTGGTATATTACCAGCTTGTCAAAGCAACATACGATACGCTAAGACTTGATGATGGAATTTTTTGCCTAGTTACATGTAGGGGAGTAAGTGTTCCTCTCACCAGGTTTTACAATAGTTTCCATGTCTTAATAAGCATGGATAGTTGCTTGCATATTAACGTGCATATTTCCGTAAGACAACTTAAGGACATACTTGTCAGCCGTTTTATGTCACTAGATGCAGTTCAGACATAATCTAAGTGGGTCTAGTTAAAACCTTCCGTACTAGGGAACATAATTAAGGTTGGAAAATGTCGTAAAACTGAGAATGTTTCAGTTCTCAGATTTTCATCTTGACACACTATTTTCAAAAATACGTATTTGCTGATAAGCTGTTACGGACAATGATTAGATTAGAGACCAAGAAACAATAATTTGTGTTTATGAGTGGTGGTGAGAGATCAAATTTGCAGTTTTGTCCTTTCAGTTATCCTGGCAACAGTGGGTAATATGCAGCACAACATAGGTTGATCAACCAAAGTGATATTCTGAAGCCTTGCTTCTGAGGCCCAGCACTTCATTGATGCTTACATCTAACTCCTGTTGACATTTTGCTGAATTAAGTACCTAAATATCTTTGAAGGTCTGGATTTTAGTATATTGCAGATAGAGGCAGCTGTCAAACATATTTGCTATAAAGGTGGAACAGGTGGCAGTGGTTTTGTTCCAGACGTAGAAGAGAGCTTTGTTCTTCATTTCCTGCTCCTCCATGGAAATCTATTGGTGCCTGCATTTTTCTAACAAATTGGTTATTAACGGTCCCTTAAAAAACTGAGGATACAAGCATAGTATTAAGTTCTACTTGTACTGGTTAGTTCTGGTTCTTCTTTTTTGCACATTCCTGACTTCTATTTCGTTGTCTTACTGAATCCACTTTATGTGTGAACAGAGAATCCAACCTAAAGTTTGGTACACCACCCAACACCGTTACCTTGTCTCACAGCGTCTTTGTTAACATCACAGAATTTTTATATTCGTGCATCTTGCCTATCTGAGGCCAATATCTTGGAGTGAACTTGGCACTTGTCTGCAGTACCTCTGCAATGTAATGTAGAAGGATCAATAGATGTGCTCTGCCAGGAAACAAAGTAGGAGGTCTGTGTTTACAAACGTGGGTGAAGTTGATTTCATTCTTACCTGGTTTGTGGACACAAGCGATGTTTTACCTGGTTACGTAGGCAGTAAGGCATTTGAATGGAGAAGCAGCATTGTAATACTGTGATTATAGCTCATGGTTCCTCAGGGCTGTCTTACCATTCCAGAAGAATAAATAACTGTTTCTGGCAATACATGAAGATCCCTGTACGGACAGCAGTGATTATAGAAGCCCAAGAAGATGGTTTCTTTTTTAAATGCTAGCTTATCTTAGGAGGACTTTCATCCATCTTCATGCTCCTCCAAGGTTACTGAATGTGCCTAGATGGCTTGAACTGAGACTGCAAGTTTTTATATATTAATAAAAGTATATATGATTTCACCTGTCATTCATATGAGTTCTGACTTGCTAGTAATGTCTCTCAGAAGTAGATCAGATCCTTCTCTGTGAGTTGGATTGAATATAAAACTGGCAAGTGGTATCTTCATGTAGGTATGGAATATTGGCTTACATGTATTAGGTCAGCTTATTAAAAAATATATTTAAAAAAAAAAAGAAACAAAAATGTTTGCCATGTTTTGTACCTTCCAGTAATATGGAGGCTTTGTGTTAGCTTGGAATGAAAGGGTGAGCTTGCCCTTTGGAGTATTTCACTTACTAAAGTTTATCAAAGTATCTGTGAAAAGCAACACATGTCCATCATACTTCGATTTACAACTTTGTTTTGGGTAGTGTTCCATATTTTTATGTTAAGATGGTGCTTTAAGTGGGCTGTGTGTTAACTCCTTAAAGACTGTAAAAAAAAGCAGTAATCTATTAATTGATTTACTCTTGCTTCTTAATATTAAGTTATATGTTTCTAAAACTTTCTGCTGTAAAATTAAGTAATCATTTTACAGTGCTGAGTAATTCTTGGAGGCTTAGCTGAGTAAAATGATGTATCCATAGCATATAGTTTTAAATGTATTTCTGGTGCTTAGTGTCAGAAGGTGGTGTCAAAAAGCTAGTGTTTCTTTTAAGCTACATGTTCACATCTCTGGAGTTTTCTCCAAAATTCAGTTTTTCAAAATTGGCATGTTGAGATGTTGAAGGAAAACTTTGATTCTAGCATTAAGATGATTCTGATAAATAAATAACTGAAAAAATATAAGGTAGTCTGGTGTACTTCAATTTAGACTAGTTTGTGAAGATCTTTGCGTGTATATGTTTTGTACTTGGTGATCCTCAATATCAACTAATTGTTCCTGTCCTTTGATCTTGCTGTGCAGTTGTCTGATTAGAGCACTAGCTTCCTTTAAACCAAGCACCTTGCAAAGAAACAGATTCACCAGGCCAAAATCTTCAAGGAAGCAGTGCTGTTTTTAGACGATAGCTTTTGACATGTCTTCCTTCCTTTTTCTTTGCACCCCAGTATTTTACAAAAAATGCATTCACAACTGAACCTTTTCTGTTTTGCAATTTTCACTATTTGGAAGGAGATTATCTCAAGATAGATAGAAGACACCATTTGTAAAGTATGCCAAAAGAGAGCTGCAAGAGCAGATGTAGTCAGAAGAGGTTTTAGAATAAAATTTCACAGACAAAAAGGCCCACTTCTCTGTTAGTAAATTGAATGTTCCCAGCCACTGAAGCTGATCACATGGAACAGCACACATCTGTGCTAGTTAACTGTCCTAGCCCGTAAAACTGGGTGGCTGCCTGAAAGCTGCCTATTGGGAAGGATTCCTGGAACATGCTGACTGCCACACATTCCCAGGAGTGACTGGGGAAGAGTGCTAGTTGGAACGGATGCTATGAATGCTCTAACATTTTACGAACACAGTGGATCACAATTCTGTGTTTAAGAACCTTCCTCGGCCCAGCTGAATCTGTTAGTATAGATGTACACAGCTGCTTGTTCCGTGTTTACTGAACTATTAAGTCCGCTGTTGTCTACTAGTCCTTAAAGGAGGGCTGGTAGAATCCTTTTTTCCTTTCGCTTTGGACTTACTGTTATCTCGGAAGAAGATTGCGTTTTATCTTCCTGGTCAAAACAAAGAAAAAATTATTGTTTCACCTTTTGTTATGTATATATAATATATATATATAAATATATATATATGTATATCACTTTTTCCCCTGACCTGGAGCTGCAGGAATATTGCTTTGCTTCCTTCTCACTTACATAGCCTGAGAGAATTTTGTGTTGCTTTCCTGTAGGATTTCTTCAAAAGTTCTCTTTTCTTCCATCTTCTGACAAATTCTATTTGTAAAGTTGTTCTTGTCCTCTGGTTTAGGCTGAGTTTATGGACTGTATGGGTCGTCATGACTTCTTTTCTGAAGAAAAGATACTTTCATCAGAAAAAGAGGCTGTTTCACACCCAAATCAATTGGTCAATTTTCAAGTGAGGATTCTGCAACTTCATTTAGAATGCTGTGTTCAGCTTTGTATTCCTACAAAATACTGGTAGCAAAAGGCCCCAGGCAACAACTGTTTGAGTCTTGAGAAAGGCAAAAAGTAGTTGTTGTGTTTTTTGTTTGTTTGGTGTTTTCTTCTATGTCTGGAGGCATGTGGAGCTCCAGGGGAAGGCAAGAAGCAAAACTTCATTTTTTCTTGGGAGAAATCCAGACTCTATAGGCTGCCATCCAAATGCAAAAATTCTGACACTCTCTGTTCAGAAAAAGTGCCACCAAAACGTAGCTAGCTGAATACTCCACTTTTTCAATAGAAGGCAGTTTCCTTAAATAGAATTTGGGAGTTAACTTCGTCTAGAGCAATGATTTGGGTTAAAACACTGCCAGATCTATAGTGACATCTTTTTACTTGAAGTCTTTCATTCTGGGTGCAAGTATTGAACTCAGATGCACGTAAATACTCAATGTGTATTAAGACAGCTCAGGAATAATTTGTCCCCTGTAACTCTGTGATCTATAGCCTATATGATATGAATGAAAACTCTACCATTTTTTCAGGGAAGGAGGGGAAAGGGTTGGTAGAGAAGAAAATGGAATTCTTGCTTTGCACAAAAACACTTGCTCATGATTTACAGCTTGGTTATAGTTTAAGAATATTTTTAAACAGTATTTTATTGGTTTACTTGATATCACACTTTTTTCCCAAAGATCTGAGTTTATTAGCAGTATCTTTCTGCCATCAAAAATCCACATTATCCTTGATAACAGATTAGCAGTAGCTTCGTCTTTCCGAGAAGCTGCACTAAACCATTAGGAAGATGGTTAATCTCCCTCTTATCTAAGCCTTTTGATCAATTTAGAGAAAAGTGAATTGGTGTCTTACGAGCAAGTCTTATGTAGCAGGCTACTTAAAGTGATTTGGTCTCCTTTCAAGATTAGCTTCATGGTTATTCATCTAATGAATCAGCTGAATTTCATCAAAGACCAGGTAATTAGACAGGAGTTGCACCTTTTGGATTAATGGGACCTCTGTCAGAGGTCTGTCTTTCTTTTCTGTCTTTCCTTATTCAAAGATATGAACTATCTGCAAGAGTTGATCAGTTTTTGAAAATAAGAAATGCCTTAGAAAGTTATTAGAAGTGTCTGTATAAGATACTTCATGGAGAAGCATCAATATGCTAATTTTTGAAGAGTCAGGGGAGTCTCTTTTCTCCAGCTCATTCTGGGGTCCTCAATACAGTTACAGGGGAAAGGACAAGCATGTTAACTTCTAAGTATGAATCTGTGCGCCTAATGTGCTTCTGGCCTTCAGTGATTAAATCCTGTCTGTCTAGTTCCTCATCTGAGTGGACGGAATGACCGTAGTATCTAATCTACTTGATTACAGAAGGGGGTTGTATGCTTGGGTCCACTGACTGTTGATCTTTCTTCAAGTTGAATTCCTTGATTCTCAAGCTTATTCTTTGAAACTCTGTGATCATTCCTTCAGAATTCAGAAATATAGTAGGTACACACACATACACGTTTCTTCCAGGCAAATTGCCCCTTCTGCTGATGAACATAGAGAAGATAGTTTGGATGAATTGTTCCCAATGGATGAGCTGAACTCGGATGTCCACCATTTTGGATACACATAAACTTCTCCACTGAAGAAGGATGGCAAGTCTTCCAGTTGTCAAAAACTAGCTGAATTTTGCTGGGGAAACTCAAGCTAACATGTAAAATGAGAGAAGGTGGGAAGACGTCTGTCCTTCCCCGGTTTTGGAATTGAGTCTAGTTTTTAGAGTAGCTCTGCAGACTTTATAGATTATATACATAGATGATTATTAAAAATATTTGGTAGTAGTAAATAGATTAACTCTTGGCACCAGATTCAGTTACACCAAAGGCAAGTAGAAACAGATTGAGACATATATGCATAAATTTGTATTCTTATTTAAGAGCTTTTCAAAAGCTTTGTTTGCACAGCTATGCATCTGTGATAACCAAGTGATAAAGCTCCACGTTATTTCAGTAGGAATTTTGGTCAGTGTTGAAAACTTCTAAAAATTCTGTTCCATGTGCAGAAATATGTTTGCAAGGTTTCTTTTAAAATGATGATAGCTGTATTGTCCTTGATAAAGAAAGACAGGAGAGTGCCCAGTGACAGATAGAAGTGCAAAGGGAAAAGTGGAAGTGTAACCATTTCTTTTCATCTGGGGGACTTTAGTTGGTCTATGATTTTTTGGGGTTTGGGTGGTTTTGGTTTTGTTTGGGTTTTTTTTTCTTTTTTTTTTTCTATTTCCTCATAATAGTTTTTAATACAAAGTATACATTCTTACTTGGCACACATTAGCCTAGACATACACACTCACTTTGTTTTTTCTTTAATATGTCAAGGTTAGATAGTTGAGCATTTTTCCTTTGTCGTCACTAAGCCAGTATAGTGAAATTTTTTGATCCTGCATTTCTGTAAATAAAAGAATTGTAGCTTCCCACAGCAGAGTTCTTTCCTATTCCCTCTTCAAATAGGATATTGGAAACTTAAAAGAGAAAATGTGAAGAAAAATGCTTCAACATAGACTAACCAAGGCTGTAGGAAGCTTTCAGGTAACATTCTTGTGTGGAAGGGTTCTCACCATGACAGGAAGATGCACTGCCTCTTTTTGGATGATGAGCACAATCTAGCTCAGTCTTCTGTTATTGGAGCTTTAAACCCTAGGCAAGACAGGAGCGCCAGCAAGTTTCAAGATTCTCTCCACATATAACTTTTTTTCAGCCTTCGAATCAAGCAGACATTAAGTGTCTTGAATCCTGTGCCTTTTGAGAAGGGGTAGTTGGCTCCTGATCATCAGTCTGCAGTGTGCCCAGGTGCAGACCTCTGATTTGCTTTGTGGTCAGAAGACTTTCTCCTGTGAGGTGTCTCCCAAGTTTTTCAGGCCTACTGAGAATTCAAGAGATGTTCACCATCATGTCACACCCATGAGTATGGTAGAGACAGACCATTTACAAAAGTTGTAAGAAAAACGGAGCATATGCAACCAAAGCTGCTGTCTATGCAGTTAAACTGGGCCAATCTTGTGACAGTTTCTGTATCTATAGAAAAAACAGTACTATGGCCAAATATGAACGTGCTTAGTGGTTCACTACTGAAGACTTCACTTCCCTTGAAAATCTATGGAGGTTGAAGAGGAGCTGGTTGAGGACTTCACTGCTACTACAAACTTGTTTCTCATGCCCAAGAAGATGGTTTATCTTGCTTTCTGTATGTGGCATCAAGCATTTCTGTATTTTGGTACCATGAGAATTTCAGAGAAATGCCTCCATGGCCTTTGGGATGTGCTTATGTAGGAAGACAGATCAGGTTACATTATTCTCCATCTTCTCTACAGTTGTGGAACCCACAATGAAATAATTTTCAGTGAGTGAAGAAGTTTATCTCTGACTTGAGTCCCTTTAATACTGTTTGTTCATCATTAGTCTCTATGCAGCTCTACCTTTCCATATGATGCCATTTTTTAGCATAAAGTTTAATCGTTGCTGACATTTTGAAACATTGGATTATTGGCTAGAGGTGGCCAGTACCATGGTGCTCTCAAGAGTCTACCATGTTTCCTTCTCGCAGATAATGGCAAAGGCAATTTTTCCATTTCCATCCGCTCCCTTTTGTTTCTAGAGATGTTAGGAAGTCTCCTCTTACCCTTTTGTGGGGCAGAGGAAGAAAAAAAGAAAGTCCTCTGTGGCGCTTTCTGTTTGTACGTGATAGAGCTCCCTGAAGTTGCGAAGGATTGTAGCATTTCTGCAAATTCATATAGAAGTCTCGAAGAGCCTGTCTGAGATTGACTGACATTTTGAAACAGTTTTGTGATAGCTTGTACAGCAATGCCAGTGAACAACACCGTATTGCTTTCAATCCAGATGCTTTGGCAAATAGCAGCTTCATGTGTTGCCATTGCTTGGCATAATGACTGATGCTACAAAGCACTAGCAGGTGGTTTGGATTTTTTCTGTTCATTCTGCACCAAGTCCCTCTTTTTTGCAGTGGCTTTGGAGCATGATAAACAACATTGCTCTTTTTTCTGGTAAGGTTTTTAAACTCTTAGATGCACTTGGTAAGAAGTTGGGCTCAATGGCAGTCTACTGGATGAGGATACTCAATTACCCAGCTCTCGTTTTCTTCTACAGACATTTTATAGGTGACAGATACTACGCTTGTTCTATACTTTCCCCTCAAAATTCATCACTGTAGTAACAGAAAGTCCTATTACTTTGAAGATTGTTTTATAACCGCTCTAGTTTATGCTCTGCTGTTGGTAACATCCCCTTTTCAAGGATCTTTTCCCATAAGAGCTTAACATAGCCCTCAATCTAATACGTCTGCTTTTTCAGTCATGGGGAGCAGGGCACCTCAAGCTTCTTCCCTCTTACCTTAGCATCTACTTGCTAGAGAAGAGTCATGCTGTTAAAATGCGCATCTTCAAGTGTATGTTTGCCAGAGTCTTCACTGTGGTAGCTGCCTGCCATACATGAAGCAGGGTGTTTCATAAGCGTTGGCTGTATATGCCCATTCATTCCGTAGAGCTGAAGAGATAACGTGCCTTATTACAATAATGCTTGGATTAGAAAGTTTCCTGTTCTGTATATTGGGTTTTTTTCCTTAAAAAAAAAAGGGGGGGGGGGTGTAATAGATTTTGTTGTTTCTAAATCACGTAAAATTTTTATTCTCTTACTTCACTGAGAACGCACTTCTAAAATTTACCATAATGCTGAAGCTTTGAAATGCATTGGTACTGAACCTTTTAAGATAAAGAGATCATGTATTAATTGTTTCACTTTTCTTGACTTGCAATGCCTAGACCCTTGGTAACATGACATGTTAGGAGATTGAGGTTATTTTGCATTACAGTACAGTCGTGTCTGGTGCCTGTAAATGTAATGTTCAGTATGTGCTTATGAACTGGAAGTATACTCTGACCAGACCACTGGCACAGTTGTGTTTGAAACGCCGTAAGAATTAAAAGCCTGCAGGGGTTAGAACTTCGTTAGCATTTATGCTATGAACTGAACTTGTGATGATCTTTTCACAGAACACAGTTGTTAGCTGAACCTTGAAGAATTGCTTGTCTGTTTAGTGTTTGGATCCCATTAATATTTTTACATAATCCCCTTTCTTAAAAACATTGAAGTCTCTTTCCTTAGGTGGAATTTTCTTCTCCCTCTGCACCTCTGTGGAGGCAAGAAAATCCAAACCAAACCCAAAACCATGTCTAATCATCTGGTCAGATTTTCCTTGGCGTAGTTTATGGTGGAATGGTTTCTTCCCTCCCCGCCCCATTTCTGCACCCCCTTTGAAGTAACCTGTCTTTCTGGTGGCCAGAGTGTACCTTGCTATCTCTGCATTGCTCCCCATATTGGTGCTGCAAATGCATGTGACAGGCAGCTCTCCCAGTAGCTTGCTCTGAGAATTGGCATGTAAAACCAGAGACTGATGGAGAGAGGGGCTGAAATGTTCCAGTTTAAGCATGGCAATTGGAACGTGTAGTCTTTGGTTTATAGCATCTTCCATAAGGTCCCTAGAAGAAAGAGGTGGCACTTTTTGGAAAGGAGGAGCCCTGTCACAGCAAACATGAACTCCAGTCTCTGCCTACAGAGTTTTTGTAACCTGGGAATAAGATTTATAGATGTTTGTAGCTGAAGATGTAGACAAAACTTAAAGGTTTTAAAATTGCACAGCTCTGGTACTTGAATGGTGTTGTGCTCATCATTATTATTGGTGTGAAAAACCCACAATTGTAATAGCTGTAATTTTTTAATAAATACTGCTTAGTTTATACTAGAAATAGTAAAGCCTTTGAAGGAGATGTATGAGTTACACTTCAAAAATAATTTTCTTAGATCATAGTATTATCCTAAAGGAATAGTGATACAGTTTGTTTGTTTTGTTTTGTGGATGTTTGTTGTTTGTTTTGTTTTAGGTTTTGCTTTTAAATTTGTGCTACTTGAGAGAAGTTAATACAATTTACAGTGAGCCCTGCTTTGGGGTCGTATTGTTGTTTGGATTAATGAAACCTGGCATCACTGTCTTTTGGTGGTTGCTAGCTGCAAGTAGGTATTCAACCATACTTAAGTTTTTTGTCATTGAAAGCTACTACTTCGAAACGAGGCAGGTCAAAAGAAGTAATTACTTAAACTTACAAGTCTGTATACTAAATACAGACATTATTACAAAGGCAGGAAATTGGTCTTTCAAATAAGTGCTTTGGAATAGTGAGGCTTGGTTTTATTTCTGATTTTAGTTGGAGTTCTCTGATTAGCAGTAGCTAGATATGGAAATGTTACAACTTTTTACTGGGGAATGATTTGGTTTTTAATGACTTAAGTCTGAATGCAGTTTGTCAGGAAGTAGGGACTGGCTTGAGATGGCTATTGTAAAATCCTGGTGTCAGAATATCAGTTATGAAATCGTTGAGAACACAGCAGAAAAATGATTTAGTTACAATTTACAGCTTGTGAATATTTTATAGAAGAAAATGGTCCTGGTGCTTCCAGTCTACTTTGGAGTTAGGAAAAAAACATTTTTGAATGTTACTATTTTTATGAACTACAATATGGCTTAATATGGACAGTGTGCCTAGGAGTTTCTAAGTGTTCTGTGTTTTAGAAACTGTATCAGAATCTCTGTTTTTAATGCAGAGTACAAAAACAGTGTACTGTCTCCAAATGCAACATAACTACTCTGTTAGCTGCCAAAACTGAGTATGTACTATGAAGTTCTGTTTGAGTGAAATTACCTATTTTAAGATTATATATGAAATCAGCCATTGAAGGCATTCCTTGGAATCATTACACCAGCAGATTCCCCATAATCGAGGTGTAATTTATTATGGTAGATATTTTTTTGTTTTTCAATTTATCACTTAAAAAGCTTTCTATCTGTATCTTGAGTCTAGAAAAGGCTTCTGTTTCACATGAATTAAGTGTATGATACATTCATTTTTTGCCAGCATAGCAATCCCAAATAGAGTGTTGTATAGCCAGTTTGAAATTAGTAAAGCAAAAAGACTTGCAGTATCAATAGGGTTACGCATTATCCAAATCGTGCAAGTGGAAGGAGGGGACGGAGCACAAATCCTGAAAATACATGCTTGCCTGTGTACCAAGTAATTTCATTTTTACAGTTGGTTTTATTTTCAAATTTTCAGCACTGTATCATATGAAATCTACCTTTATGGTAAACATCAGAATACAAGTTGGATTGACATAACATAGTGAAATAGTTTGAAAATACATGTGATTTTTTAACTGTGGTGCAGAGTTAGAAAGATTTTGCATCAATTCATAATACTGTATTTATTCAAACTATGAAAGTACTTTCAGATCCTCCCCCTCTCTCCTGAAAGCTGTTTTCTTTGGTCAGGTATTGAATAATTTATATCATGTGAGACTATTGCACATGATGTATTCATCCCTTGTTTAGCTCTTACATTAATGGTTTGGCATGCTAGCTGTACATTGATATGGTAGATGCTTTCCATTTTTTCTGTACCAACTGTTTAAATATATCTTGTGCCTCAGTAACTACAAATGGGAAATGACTTGAATTATTCTATTTCCCTTGGTGGTTTTTATGCATAGGAAAAGATTCCTTTTTTAATATATATGTATTTGTACAATAGATTAAAGGGGAGTTTTAAAAATTATTCAGATATTTATGCTAACCTTATATTATGTTCAGCTGGGAATGCATGCGGAATCTGAAAAGTGAAGTTTAGACATTAGACTAGCTGTTAGCCACAGGTATTGATTAGGTGCAAAATATTTGGTGTTGCTCACCTCTTGTATGCGTCATATGGTTTGATGTGTTGCCATGTAGCAGGTATTTTGTATTCAGTCTTTAATTATTACTGCACTCTAAACTGAAAATTGTAAGTAATGTTACTTATATTCTCTTCAGAGGTGGGGAAAACACTGCACAACACAAGAAACTCTTACTTAACTGCTGATAAAAGTATTACTTTGAGAGGACAGTTGAGCAGACTAGGAGAAGGATTAGTGCTGCAAAGTACTGGCCCAGGCCGGATTGCTTGGAAAATCTTGTAAGCCTATGGTCAGATAACATTCTGCTGCTGCTTACTGCTGTTGCTGCTGCGCTCTTACAGGGTTTGCTAGATGAGCATATATCAAAAAGCAGTAATTTAGTTTAAAAAGCTAATATGAGACGGGGAATAGATGGAATTGTTTTGTGTCAGAGGGGTTGGTGCACATACTAAGATAGCGGTATGTATTTCAGGACATATACTATAGTATATATATAGGAGTATTACTATTGATAAAATTTCCAAGATGAAGTTGTTGAATTTTCTAAGTGAGGGAGCAAGTAAACCTTTAATTTCTGTTAGCGTCAGGGTGTGGAACTGATATTTTGGGCACTTTCAAGAAGGAGATTCTGTGATTCACATCTGAAAAGTTTTGAGTGTTATAGAGATTGATAAAGAAATAGCGAGCCTCTCTCCTCTTTAGCAATGACCCAGGTTAGTGGCTGACAGAAAGTCGTAGCCCTCCTTCAGCTGATCGGCGGCGGGCAGAATAGTGTCACGGTCCTTTGAGGGTTTGAGACACAGAGGCTGCTGCCGCCGTTGCTTTATATCCTGTACCTGGTGTGCACCTGGACGGGAGATGTCGGTTGCCGGTGTCGGGCACCTTCCACCGGCACTCAAGAATGAGAAACACGCGAACACCGATCTCCCAGGCGAGTGAATTGCAGTAGCACTTTCACATCACTGTCGGGCTGTGGAAAGTGAAGTAAAACACGCACAGGATCACTTGCGTCCGCCGCGGCGTAGAGGGAAGCTGGGCAGCTGCGTTCCTTTAGAAGAGAGAGGCAGTTGCTTCCAGAGTAACTCTGTCAGCCTTTGCGTTTAGAGACTTCAGTTGAAGGGGGCTGAGCGATGCCGGTTTTCGAAACACGCATCCGTGTGTGTGGGAAGGGAACCTCCTGAGGAGTGTTGGAAGTGGTGATGGTCAGTAGCTGCTGTACTCCCTATGTATTCACACCGTCACAGGCAGAGACACTTAATGGCAAATACTCTTTCAGATAAGCTTAATTTTTGAAATTGGTGGAAAAAAATGGCTTCTTTCTTGTAGGATACCTTGTTTTTTTACATTCAGTCTTTATTGGTGGTTCAGTTTGGTCAAATGAACCGACTCATTTACTTAAAATCTGTCAGTGGGGTGAATAATGAAGGAGGTTCTTTCTTTAGTCTTTTCCCTCTCCCTTACAACCAACCAAACAGAAATGTAGCACCTGTGAAAAAGGGGAGGATGTAAGTAGCACGTAGTGTCTGATACAGTATGGCAGCCCATATAAATTTATAAGGGGATCTAACTAAGCCAGGGGAAGGGAACTTCCCTGCTCTCAACTGTTGTGTAAAACCCTCTGAAGCATTTCAGCAGGGAGCGATCAGACTTGAGGGTGTTTGAGTACGATCTTCTTGGGCTGCCTTCGCATCTCGGCCCTTCAGAACGCGTTGTTCAGGCCGTCCCGGAGCAGAGCTGTTTTGCGGGAAGGGAAGTTTAAATCCTCCTGCAGCGCTGAGCTGTAATCCCCGTGTCTCATTACTGCATTGCCCTGCCCTTGCTGTGGGGGTGAAATGTAGAACATGAGTCTAATCCTCGGTAGACGGAGCTAATTTTGCTTTAAACTTGAAAGTGTTAACAACAACTTGAAAATGTGACAAAGCTCAATTGCATTTCTTGTTTATTGCTTGTTTTCCGATTGGACAATAGGCAGCAGCTCTACCCTGGCAACTGAGGGCTGCGATTTGCATAGCCCCCTTTGATTGGCCACTTGGCTGACGAGCTCGCCCAATCAGGCGGCGGGGTTTTAGTGGTAGGCTATGCTAATTACCCGCTGTTGCTGGGGTTCGGGGTGGTTTCCGCGCGCCGTTCTGCTGCATTGTGTTGCCTGGTGAGCGGCGTTGATAAATGAGCAGTTAATGATCTGCAGCAGCGCCCGCGTACTGCGGGCAGGCACGGCTTTTAGAACAGAAGCGAAAGGAGGATTTAATTGCTGTTCAGTCTCGCCCTCTCCCTGGGTTGGCCGTGTGAATAGATGTGTGTGTGTGTGTGCGTGCGGGTACCTATGTATCCTAAAAAACGTGTGTCTCTATATACGCCACGTTAATTAAAAAAAAAAATAATTGAATAGCTTGAAACCAGGGAAGAGTGCTGTGTAGATGGAACAGCGCGGTTCTCGCCCTTTCCCCGCTTAATTTGTCTATTTTCTTTTTTTAATTTAAGTACCTTGTATTGAAGTAACCAGCTTTATGCAGAAAGCATGGCTGTGGAACGTTAATAAAGTCAGCTTTAATATCGGTACTTCCTAAAATGCAATAACCTCTGTATCTGAGATAAGTATCTGTAGCTGGTGAGAATATAGAATAATCTATTTCTAGAACACACACTTGCCTTTTAAAAACGGTGTATTCACATGTCTCCGTCCCCCGTTCCCCCACCCCCCGGAAAAAAAAACCAACCCCATGCACCAAAAACCAAACCCCACCTCAGCTGTAACAGTTGGGGCCGGGTTTTTTTTTTCTGTCCTATATATCATCCCTGCCTAAGCATATTGGGAAATCTGATCTTAAAATATTTTTGTTGCTTAAATCTGCATCTGTTTCTTTTTTTGCTGCTTTCCAAACCTGCTTTTTCTCCTGTTCACTCATGGATTAGTTTACCTTCTTCAGTCCTCTTTCCAGTCCCTCCCTCTGCCTTCCTTAGCTGTCCAAATTGTGGGCTTTCTTTGCATAACTACTCGCATTCTTTCTGGCCAGCTCAGTAAAACTGACTGTAACATTAATGAATTATTTAACTGTGTAAATCCATCTACATAGGTTCTGTGTTCTTTTTTTTTTTTTTTTCCTTCCCCCCCCCCCCACCCCCCCCACCCTTCCCCTTAGCACAGGTATCAATATATGTCTGAGGTTTGGATACCACCTAGCATTTACTAGTAATGGCAGAAATTACTTTCACTGGCATGTTTTTAACCAGGTGTAATCCTGGTTGTCCGCAGATTTGGAATTCTTGGAGTTTAGTTGGGATTGGAATTTTGGTAAAAGTGGTTCCATTTGACAACTGTTTTTGGTGAAATATTTTTTGAAAAACATCTGTGCACAAAATATTTTTTAATTTTTACAAATTTCATTTAATTGGTACTTTAATATCAAGAGAATAGGCAGCATTTTTATGATTTATTGCTTATACTTAGGACTAAACAAGTTGTTGGTTTGTTTGTTTTTTTAAACTAAACATTGGAGCGCATTAGTTCAGATGAGCGATAGTCTGCAGCCATTTACAAGTTGTGCTCACCATGAAGACCAAAGCTTACTGTTAAAATGCAGCCAATGATTAAATCTGATTTTTACTTTGATGGAATTTTGGGTTTTTGACTGTTTTGTAAACTCTCCAGAAAACTGACAGCAGAGGTAAATCTAATTGCTCTTGAATAAAGCAAATGTTGCCTTTTAATATGGAAACTTGGTGATTCCTAGTGCGTTTTAGAAGCTAAAAACTAAGATAAAATACAATTTGTGTGTGCTTGAAGTGGAGTTTGCTTGAAGCCTTCTGAAATGTGAGTGCAGAGATTCTTTTATACCGTGTTTAATGGAACGACTTTCATAAAATCATGGCAGTTTAAACTTTATGTCACTAAATTTCTGTTGTCTGTATTATAAGATTACCGTGACTTACAAATTATTTTTCTCCTTTATGCTCTTTTACTTACTGAATTTGACAGAACTTTCTGTATAAACAGTGTTTTCTATTTGTATTTGTGTTTTTCACAGATTGCAGTGGGAACTGAAGGACAGGTGTGGGCCTTTCACCTAGATTAAATATGCTCACATAGTTGGAATTATGTAGTTGTTGGAATAATACTCACACTTCATTCTCTGTTTCTATTTTAAGACCTGTTGTGAACTTTCACCGTGATCATAAAAAAGTAGATCTACATTTTCCTCTGTCTTTATATTCCCTCTTTTTAAATGGCAGGCTTTTCATTAAAGTAGAAAACTTATAAACCACCTAACCTTAGAATAATTGCGTAAAATCATAAACGTAAATTTGTAGGGGGAGAGAAAAAAGAAGTATCAGAACCCTAGCCTTGGCATGTTTTCACCGGCATTGGTGTCCTATGAAAAATGAGTGGTTTATTCTTTCGAATATTTTAATAATTTTTTTTTTTCAGTTTTAAAGCAAATGTTAGTCCTCTTCTTTAAATATGGTTTATTAATTCAATAATGAAGTATTGATTGCTCAGCTAGTCAGCTTCACTTATTCATTTGGCATAATAGAAATACCATGTTGGGATGAATCATCAGCCAAACTACGTGAATTTGGCCAGTGTTTCTCAAGTAACACGTTTACGATGAAGGACAGAGTTACAATGTGGTAGGAAAACTTCTGAAGAATATTAAATGCATTAGAAAAAGATAAAACCTTCAATAATAAATACGTTGGTGTGTATACAGTTGCACAGTTGAGAATGTTTCTTCTCTAAATACTAGAATATCCTCTCTTGGAGGATCACATGAAGGTAGTGTGTCAAAAGGGAGCTTAAAAAAAATAAACCCATCACCCCTCGGTAGAATAAACAAAGTTGCTGATGTGAAGCCTCTCATTCATTTCTTCATGTCAGTATCATTGCCTCTTTGCAGGAGGGCAGCCTTAATTTTTGTTACTATTCAGCAGAGGCCATCAGATAAAAAAGGCAAGTTCACAACAAACAAAAGGAGGTGGTGCTTAATGCCGCCTGTGAGTAAGCTGTGGAGTCTTTTGCCATGTGATCTTCTGGATGCTAAAAGCTGAAATGCAAAAAGTGGTTCAGAAAGTCCATGGAAGAAAAGGATGAATGATATACATGTATATATACATGTTAATCACAAAGACTCTGCTTCATGTAATTCCTGGCCTGGAGACTAGATGAATATGCCAGGCACCTAGTACTGTATGCTTGTCCTGTTCTCTTCCAAGATGACTGCTGTTGGCCACTTTGAGAGACAGGACACTGATTTGAATGGATCTTTGGTTCGATACATGAGTAATTCCTATGTTAGTGCCCCGTTGCTTGAAAGAACTGTGTTATTTTTCAGTCCTTAGTCCAACATGAATCAAGTACCCCTTCTTGTTTGGTTTTGTTTGCAAGCAGAAATGAAACATCCATTTCAGACCTCTCTCATTTGGTTTACTTTTCCCAAATTCTTGAAACCTAACCTGTAAAGCTGCTCCTCTGCGGAGCTTCATAAAACAGAGATTTACCTACTAGTATGTGTTCCTTGTCTTTGAAAAGTCTTTCAAATTCTGTCTATAGAAAATTAGAAATTTCAAATCATGGAACCCTTTTGTGTTTAACCTGTGTCTCCCTGTTTTTCTGCAGAACAGGATGAAATCCAGTCTTGTAAGAATATTGCAGAAGGAAATTGTTGTTTGTGAATTACATGGATACAAAAACAATGACTACTCTATAGAATATATATGCACACAGTAATAATTTTATGTGGAGCACAGTCTGAGGAGTGTCAAGGGATATTATGTTAAATACAATGAAAATAAAAAGATCCATTGTATGGCAACCTATTCAGTGAGTGCTACTTCCATTCTGTCCCTTAAAATAAATAGGGTATTCATGCAACTAAATAGTATCATAACTTATTTACATAGAGCCACTGAATGAAAACTGTGGAAGTATTCTGGTGTTTCCTAACTTCTGTGCACAGTACTCTTCAATTTCACTGTTCTTTCAGTCCAGTACACGTAGCTGGAGCCTTCTGGTCTATGTGAAGGCCTGCACACAGGTTCAGTTCTCACTGTTTACTTGTGGGGTTGTAGTGTTTTTTTCCCCAGGTATGCTCTTAGGCAGCCTGCTTCTCAAGAATAGAAATGCGAAAGCAGAGTTCTCATAGAGTTTAAGATTTTGACTTTGAAAGTTAGAGTACTTGTGTTTCTTGTAGGTTTTAGCTGACAATTTTGGCAATCTTGGGCTTCATTTATTAAAAAAAAAAAAGTAGTTTCACTTCCACAAATTTTTCTTAGTTCTAAGATTCTCCAGAGTATACTCAAAGTAATATTTATATGTTAATGAAATACAGATTTATATAGTATTGCCAGTGGATTAAATCGTAAGTTGCTCATGAGTTTTAGAGATTTCCTTCTCTTGTTGTGGGAAGATTATATTGAGCAGTGGCATTTAGTCTTTCTGGTACCGGATTTTTGAAGTGGCTTGGGAGAGTTATGTACTACAATCCCTCCCTGTCACAGGTCTTAGCCACCATATTTCTACAGAAGAGGGAACTAGTGTCCCCTGAATACAGGCCTTAGTGCACAAAAGCAACGAAGCACACGCATCCAAGTCCTGTCCAAAGCCTGCCTCCTGCTGCAGCTCATCCAGGGAAGAGGATAGCCAAGACAGGCACAACAGTGTCCGAATGGTTAATGAAGCCTACTCTTGGCCTGTCTGTTCTCCAGGTTTCTTGCGCTGTCTCTGCCGTATGATCAGACATGTGACAGGCAAGTCATGTCAAAGGTCTGCAAGCTGTTGGGAAAGATGGCACCCAGAAGTAATTTTATGTCACCTCCTAAGCACTTTGTCTTCTCTGCAGCTCTGTGCATTAGGAAGGAGCACAAGCAGGAGGATTCTGTGGGCTGGGTATATTGGCCTAATGAATGGGACTTGAGAGGGTGGGTTTTTCTAAGTTCAGGGCTTAATTTTGCTTTGAGAGAAAGTAGCGTTTAGCATTTCTGTACAGGGAAGTTGTCTGAATAGTTATTGTAGAGTAGCTTCTGAAGTAGCTATTCTTAATAATAGAATTCCTCCACAGTAATATAGTTCCTCCAGAGGAGGAACTAGTGTGGGATATTTATAACAAAGTTGTTTGTTCTACAGTAGCTACTGCAGGTAATTTCCCTTTGTTCCCTGGCTTCTCTCAGCTTTCCTCATTCCAGAGCAAGCTGAGTGAAGTCCATGTACCTTCACATTCTCATGCAGTCATTTTAAATACAGTGCATGAGGACAATAGGCAAAGCAATGTTTCAGTAGAGCAGTAGTTCGCTTAGAGTTCAGGTTGGCATTTGCTTATTGCTTAAAAGCTGATTGTTCTGAACTCTCAAATCCCAAGTGCTTGACATTTATTATGCTTAGGCAGAACTTTGGTAGGTCTAACTTGTCTTAAATGTAGGTTTATTTGAACAGAGAGTTCTCAAGATACAAGTGTTTCCCTCTATTGCTAATTGGTCACTGTCTGTTTTAGGATGTGCTAATACACTGCAGAGGTGGTTGGGTATTAAAGCAATGCAGAGATCAGTCTTACTTTTCCAGATTTGTTTCTTAGAGGTATGCTTAATGTAATAGCTGAGGTATCATAATGCTCATTGGTACTGAGAACTTTTCCAAGCATGGGTTTTGAAAAACAAGGTTGACCAGAACTGTGCAAAGCTATTAACTTTGCAAAAAAATGTGGATCTTGTTTGGAGGAAGAGGGCTGTACAGTTCCTCAACTAATAGAGGATTTTCTTTGAAGAGACTTTTGACTGTTTTCACATTCAGTAATTCGAATGCAGGAACAAAAAATTAATGAGAGGATGGATACCTTCAACTGTGGTGGCATAGCAGGGATTGGAAGTAAAAAGATTTGAAGTCTGAAGCAGCCATGTGCAGTACTAAGAACTACCATGTTTGGTCTGTGGTGTAGGCCCACAAACTCTTGAACTCCGAGTGTGGCAATGAGAATACCCGTTGTGGTGAATGATACAGTTCACACTTTTATTCTCTGGTTGTGTTTTCTGGCAGGGTCTCATTCAGCTGCAAACATATCACTGAGATGGATCACCTCTGTACATTGCTGAATGACCCAGATAGCAGAGATAGAATAGGGAAAGGGAGGATGAGGCAGGAGGGAGAGGAGGTGAAAGAAAGCTCAAAACGTTTAGGGTCAAAGCAATGATCTTTATAGGGAAAATGTTGAAGAACAGAAAGAAAAGTACAAGCAATGCCAAGAGAATGAAGGAAGGTGAGTTGTGCAGAGGAGAAAGTGTCATACTTCAAAAGAGATGACCCCACAGTCCAGGATAAACCCCCAAGGAATATTACCACTGATTCCAATCTAGTTTTGTGTTATTTCTGCCAGTTAAGTGCTATTGTGCCGTAATTTACTGGTCTTTAATTTATGGATCTGATAAGAAATTCTGCCTCTTCTTTGAGCTGAGTTGAACAAAGAGGTGGGAAAAATGGGGACAGTGACATTACCAGGAAACAGCCAAAGCATTCTGCGGAAGTAGAAATCACTGCCTCAAAGCCAGATGCAGAGGACTTGGGTACAGAAGGGGCTATGACGTTGTTATAATTTTAAAAGAAATCAGTTATCCAGATAGCATGTTAGTGGTAAGTTCTCAAACAGGGGGAATGGCTACATCTGAACTTCTAAAAGTATGAAATAGAATGCTGGTATGACTTTTTGCTGCTTTTTCCTGCTTCATCTTGCACAACGGTCAATAGTGAAGTATTTTTAAGGCTGTTGCAAAGGTTATATTATCAAGTAGGGAAGTCTCTATCTCCTGATGTCATGAAATCAAGATCCCGTGCTGCACTGGAAGATGCTTTTGGCAGTCTTGAAGGCAAGCTGGTGTACTGATAGTGTCAGAAGTGATACAATGGTCCTTTTTTGGTTTTAATTTTTAATTGTGAGGTAAGTAGGTATGAAGAAATACTAAGGAAATGTCACTTCCTGTAATGTTCTAATGATTTTAATGTCTGAGTTCATCTCCTATTTTTTATCCATCACTATGAGTATACCTAAATAGAATACTTTGGTAGAACTGTGACAGAGGGACAAAGAATCACGTACCTACATTAAGAAGCAGAGTATATTTAATGAGTTGGGTGACAGAAATGCAAAGAAACTATCTAACTGCTATAGGGGTTTTCAGATGCAGTCCCACATGACAGAGAAGCTGATCTAACAACTCTTTGATTCAGAGAGAGAAATCCTGTCATGTACTTCGTGCTGACATTTGTGGCACAGAATCACAGAACTGTTGAGGTTGGAAGTGACCTCTGGAGGTCACCTGGTCCAACCTCCCCCTGCTCAAGTAGGGCCACCTAGAGACAGTTGCCCAGGACTGCACCCAGGGTTTTGAGTATCTCCCAGGATGTGTTATCCACAGCTTCTCTGGGCAAGCCATGCCAGTGCTCAGTCAGTGACTGTGGGAAAGGCTGTAGCACGGCTTCCAATTTTATTAGACATCAGTCAGTCATGTCCAGAGAATAGACTTTACAATGGCCCAGCTGTAGGGAAAACTTCAGTTGAAATTTTCATGTTCTTAGATACCACATTTAAATGACCACAATACACAAATTTTTTCAGAAACGGTGATCCACTCTTGGGGTGACACACTGTCACCTGCAGCTCTTTACAGTCAATTGGTGAATATTTGTGTCTTGCTTTATGTTGAAAGGAGAAGGCCAGCAATGCATTGCACCACTTGGTCACCTTACGATATTTTTTGGGGGAGGATGTAATATTTAAATGAGTTATGTAGACTGATGTCAAAATGGGAATAACAGAATCTAAAATGGATGAGGTAGGAAAATGGATTTTGAAACTGCATTGAGTTTTTAAAAATCTATGCAAGATTTTAGCAAAAATTTTCCTATATTAAACCAACTATAGTTCTTTTATAGACTGTTCAATAACTACCCTCTCAAGCATTTTTCTACTTTGAATTACTGATTTGTTGATACTTGGAAAAGTCATTTAAAACAAACCTATTTTGAATGAGAGAAGTATTTCCCATCCTCACCAAATAAAGAAATATATTTTTGAACTTATGCTCTTCTACTGTGGTAAGATGGTGCTTTAAAGAAATAAACCCTACCTTCTTCCATACGATAGGGCAATCCATTTTTGCAGTACCTGTATTTTCAGATAGTTCTGAGTTATGAACCTCTTTTGAGGTTATAATTTCAGTTTTCTCTGTCATCACATTGATGCTGTCAGTCTACTTTTAAACATTTTCTTCTGGTTATAGTTTCAGTGGTTTGCTCGTACAATAGGGTAGCATTTTATTAGTGCTTACTTCTTCCTCGCTTTACTTTCCAGAGAAAGTAAACTTACAAAAGTCAAGAAGTTACTATTATCGTTTGTATTTTGCTTATATTGTGGTGTATGGAATGTCGCTAATGAAATACAGTGTTCTGAACAGCTTCGCTTCAAAAGACCTGTTACATTCATGACTGTAGGAGAAAAGGGACATCTGCTCTCAAGACTGAAATAAGGGATGCCTTCTGTAGCTGGACCTTCTTTATGACAAGTTCTGATTTAATCTCCTCACAGGCAAATAAATGTTTGCTGTAAACTGTAAAAATTTAAACTGTTAACATACAATAAAACTGTATGTTTTTATGCCGTTCCCTGAACTAACACATTAGGTAAGGCCCATTCGTAAGATAATTCTTCCCACTCCCAATCTGTAATCTCTTCCCTTAATGTACTTCATGCATAGAGATCTTGGCATACTTTTTGTTTGCTGTCACTTTGTTTCTTTCCCAAGGTGCTCCACACCAAACTGGGTGGGAGTGTTGATCTGCTCAAGGGTAGCATGGCCTTGCAGAGGGACCTGGACAGGCTGGATCGATGGGCCGAGGCCAACTCTATGAGGTTTAACAAGGCCAAGTGCCGGGTCCTGCACTTGGGTCACAACCACCCCATGCCACGCTACAGGCTTGGGGAAGAGTGGCTGGAAAGCTGCCTGGCCGAAAAGGACCTGGGGGTGTTGGTAGACAGACAGCTGAACATGAGCCCATGTGTGCCCAGGTGGCCAAGAAGGCCAACAGCATCCTGGCTTGTCTCGGGAATAGTGTGGCAGCAGGAGCAGGGAGGTGATTGTGCCCCTGTACTCGGCACTGGTGAGGCCGCACCTGGAATACTGTGTCCAGTTTTGGGCCCCTCACTACAAGAAAGACATTGAGTTGCTGGAGCTCATCCAGAGAAGGGCAGTGGAGCTGGTGAAGGGTCTGGAGCACAGGCCTTATGAGGAGCGGCTGAGGGAACTGGGGTTGTTTAGCCTGGAGAAGAGGAGGCTGAGGGGAGACCTTATTGCTCTCTACAACTACCTGAAAGGAGGTTGTAGTGAGGTGGGTGTTGGGCTCTTCTCCCAAGTAGTTAGCAATAGGACGAGAGGAAATGGGCTCAAGCTGCACCAGGGGAGGTTTAGATTGGATATTAGGGAAAATTTCTTTACGGAAAGGGTAGTCAAGCATTGGAACAGGCTGCCCAGAGAGGTGGTTGGAGTCACCATCCCTGGAGGTACTCAAAAAACAGATAGACATGGCACTTTGGGACATGGTTTAGTAGGCATGGTGGTGGTGGGTTGATGGTTGGACTGATGATCTTCGAGGTCCTTTCCAACCCTAATGATTCCTGGTTTTTACTTTCACTATAAATAATCCAGCCACCAAGCCAGGAAACATGAAATTGCTACTCTACCCTTAATTGGTTTAGTGGTGGACTTGGTAGTCTTAGGTTAATGGTTGAACTGAATGATCTTAAAGGTCTTTTCCAACCTAAATGATTCTATGATTCTATGTAATCATTTGAATTTACAGTGGTTAGAAAGGAAAATTGATGATTGATTAGACCTTGTTCCTTAGATATTTCTATCCTGCATAAGTTTATGGATGTGGCATGGTGACGAGCTCCTGTGGATTTTAGTACTCCCATGGTGGTCAGTAGATCACTTACTTTTTTGAATGTCTAGAGCTCTCCAAATGAACTTCAGCCACCAGGGGTTTTGTGAACTTCAATTAATGGACGTACACAAATGTTGCTATTTCTATAGCTGACTGACTCCTCGGCCTAAAACTAAAGGAGGTCAAGATTGCTATTCTAGCCAATTCTTCTTTCTCCCCTCATTTCTTCCTAACATGTCATTAGGAGTTTCTTGGCTCATAATAGTAAGTTATGAGTATCCTCTTGGGATTAGATGTACCAGGATAGGATTGGAGGTGTCATGGAAAAAGTCTGAAATGTGGCAAGGGCAGGTATTTCATCAGGGACCATATCCTGAACATTACTTGTTTTTGTTGATAGCTGAGACTGCTTTCAGCAAGAGAAGTCTGTGAACTCATGTGTCTCGTTTTCAGTGACAGTAAGAAATCGTAAAGATGAAAATTACTTGGCTACTGATCTTTTAGAGCTTGTAGTTACAGTTCTTAAACTTTTGACCCAGGCAGTTCTTTCTTATTGCTAACATGGTTTAGGGTTGATACCACCATCTTCACAGAAACTATTAAAATGCCTTTCTATTTGGTATAAGAATGTGCAGTGTGAGTTAGCCAATTTCCATCCGTCTACTTGTAACAGACTTCAGGTCATGAGACACTAGTCAGGCTCTTGTGTTTAATAGTGTCCCTTTTTCTGAGATTCAGTGCTGCTCTGTGAAATCAGTTTACATTTCTGCCAAAGAACAATGGTTTCTGAAAATGGTTTCCTGTTGGATACAATTTTTATTCATGTATGTTGACATAGTAGGTTGTGTATGACTTACCTCTGGGCAAATAGGTAAATGCTTGTTAATCACAAACATTGAATCTTCAAAAAAATTTTAAACTGAAGGAATAAAGTAAGTTACTTGTCAAGCTGTGGTTCTTAGAGAAACTTTTTTGTGATTCTGCAGTCCAGTCACCTTGTTACAAATTATGAAGCTCTCTTTTCTGGGGCGTTACTGTTGAATTAACTGAGTTGGTCCAGCTGACTATTGTCAGTTTGGAAGACCAGGAAGGCTACAGCCTTGTTGTCCTGCTAGTGGACTGAGGAGAGAAAGGGTGTGCAAGTGTCAAAAGTTGAAAGCTGAAGTGAAACATTAGTATTATGACTGTTCTTTTGTGGGATAATTATACTTCTAATCCTTTTCTACTTTTCTTTTTTTAAAAAAGTGTGTGTAGTGCATTATTCAGTTTATCCTCAGATTTGTTGTGATCTTTTGAGTGAGTGTCAGAAGATACTGTGAAGTCAAATTGTAAATGAGAACTCCATGCTAATAGGATTTTTTGTGTGTATATGTGTGAGATTGCTGCTCTTTTAGGGACACGTGCAAGTGCAGAATTTTTTCAAATCAAATTTGTTTTTATTAAGTTACCTAATTTGCTAGATATCTAGTATGCTATTGGGAAACTGTGGCCTGGGATAAAAAAATACAAGAAATAAAACTTTTAACGTAATTGGCTTTACAATTTAGAATTAATGGGGTTTTTTGACTATCTGATTTAAATGTTGTTTTGACTTTTAATTCAGTCACCATGATGTTGCTAAGAGAGATTTTTTTTTTCTTGAGGTTAAGCAGAAAATCAGCAGAAATTAAAAGAGCAGAAAGTAGACATACCAAATAATGTCTTACACGTGTTCACCCATTCTTACAGGAGCGTTCAGTGTATCTTGAAAAGTAAATGTACGCTGAATTTACCAAGTTGTGTAGATGGAATATTAACTCTGATTCTCTAGTAAAAATGGAGTTTAGATATTAAGAAAATACAGTAGTGAGGAAAAAAATATGTATATACAGTTTTTACATGACCTAAGTGACAGATGCATTTATACGAAGGAACCATGGTATCTTTGAGCGATCAGATGATGCATTACAGTCTTTGCACCTATTTTCCCCCTGTATTAAATGTGAACTTGTGAAGTTCATAATATGTAAGTTTAAATTCAAAAAAGAAGGTGACAATCTGTTGTCCAATTCTTAGGTGAACGTAAGATGTTACCTGGAATGAAAACAGAAGAAGATGCAAGTATTTTTAAAAGTTACGCTCGGGTATTTAACTAATGTTTTCACTGTATCTTTAAATGTTGGAGGACAGTTTCACTTTCAGAGCTTACTAGGATCTTTATTTGTGTTAAAAAAATCACAAAGCAGTCTTTAATGGATATTTTACAGAAGAGTTAAGAGTAATTTTCTGTGTGATGTTGACTTACCTTATAATGGTTTTAGGTCAGGAATTTCTTTATTTTATTTCCATTTGTAAGGTCATCTTGATACTTTATCATGTTACCAGAGGCACCATAATGCACACCAAAAAAGGAGTTTTCATATATCATAGTTATTTCATGAAAGTTTGGGTGGTTTAGTTTTTTGGTTTGTGGGTGTGGTTTTTGTGGAGTTTGGGGGTGTTGTTTTGTTTTGGTTTTTTTAGTAAAATATTTGAAGATTTAATGAAACACTGTAAAAATATGTGGGTGCTTGTGAGCAACCAGTTCATTTTCTGGAGCAGTTTGTTCTGTTAGTCTTCTAGTAGTACTGAATTGTAACACTGGAGAAAAGTACCAGTGATCTGTCAGTGGGTATTTCGCTGTACAATTTTACTTCACCCCTTTTAAAGTGATAGTGATTAGACTATATATAGGCTTTCTTATTTATAGCTGTTTGAATATTATTTTGACTTTTTAAATTGAATATTATTTTTTTCTAAAATGATCTTAACGTAAAATGGTGTTTGATTTCATCCCATGCCCTGGTAGGTGCTGAGTCAATGATACAGTATAATTTTCAATATTTTATTTTTTCTTAACTTAGAAGAGGTGGCAAATTGAGCAGTTAGTTATTTTTAAGAAGGTCAAATTGATGGGTAGTGTTCATCTACTGTTTTCTACTGATTATATTTTCTTGCAAGGTTTTGATTGTAAAGGAAATGGGGATTTCCGTTGCTGGTTAAGGTATTTGATTATTTCACGTCTTGCTTCTGAATTTAATCTTTACCAGTAATTGTGCTTCCAGATTTCAGCTTCTGATTCCACACATGTTCCTTCAGTGGCAGTGTTGGCTTCAGTGTGCCTGGCTGCGTGTCCCATCCTGCTCTGTCTCTTATGTTGTGCCAACATGGCATCCATTTAGAGAATTTCCCCTCTCTGGCATAGTCAGCAAAAAGCAAAAGGATGGATGTTAAATGTGGAACATGCTAAGCTTTCGTTAGCAAACAAAGAAAACCAAATTGTACTTTAATCCATCCTCCACTGTTAGAGGACAGTGAAGATACAAGTAGACTGAGCCAATTAAATACCATCTGATGGATGTCTGAAACAGGAGTTGAGAGGTGCGGGATCTGTCCTGGTTAGAGGCAGATTCTGTGCCTGTGGAATTTGGCATTTTTCAGGATGCTACAGAATCTAGTACTTTGGCCATATGGTTTGTCATTCTCCTGCAACTTGACACCAAGTGTTTTGTTTGCCTCTTGCTTTGCAGTTGCTTTGCAGTTGCTTCTTGCAGTCTGATTTCACCTTCCCACAGAGGAATTGATGAAAGTTACAGTGCTTGCTACCTATAGCTTGGTGAAACTCAGTTCTAAGAGTCAGGAAGAAGAGTTGAAGTACAGTGTGCACTGGAAGAAGCTTGGAAGTTAGAAGTGTAGGCTAGTGAGCTAAGCAGTTTGTAGGAGGGCATGAACATTGAGGCCAGGGAAGATGAGCTGCTGAGGTTGGGTCCTAGCTTTTCCTTCCTTTTGGTACAGTCAGTCCAGAAAGTTGCTGTGAGCAACCTTGAAAGGCAGAATTTGTCTGTTTTTCTGGCTTTCATGGAATCCATACACAAAATTCATATCTTTGAAAATAATGCCTGTCAAATTCTGATGGAGTTATGACACATAGGTGAAGATGTTAGAAAAGGGATGTTAAGGATAAACAGGAATAAACAACTGATGAATAATTTGTCACGATGAAATGGGAAGAAGCACTTTAGCTAGGTAATCTTTACGTGAGGAGGATTTCTGGGTTCATTGTGTATGAAAACTCTTGTTTATGTTAAAACGGTGAAACTATTTGTGTTTCTAAGCTCTGTAAGCTAGGAAACTGAGGTAAATATTTTCAAGCCATTAACTGCATTAAAAACTGGTATTGTCTTTGCAGGAGGAGAGACTTCAGCATGCAAACCTTCATCTGTTCGGCTTGCACCATCGTTTTCATTCCATGCTGCTGGCCTTCAGATGGCTGGACAGATGTCCCATTCGCATCAGCAGTACAGTGATCGTCGGCAGCAGAACATAAATGACCAACAGGTTTCTGCCTTATCATATGCTGACCAGATTCAGCAACCTGTAACATTAACAAACCAGGTAAGTGGTTTAACAAAAAAGTCATTTTAGATGTAATAAGTCTTTCTCTAAATATATTATATGCCCATAAGTTACAGGATCAGGGCATATGTTTTTGTGGTTGTTTGGTTTGTTTGTTTGGGGTTGGGGTTTGGGGGGGGGGGGGGTGTTTGGTTTTTTTGTGGGTTTTGGGGTTGTTTTTTTTTTTTAAACTAATTAACTCCTGACTCTTCAAGGATGGGTGGTTGAATAAGTTCCTGGAAGCTGTTTTTAACATCTGGCACATATTTATTGTGATTATTCTACTTCTAGCATTTTTTAGATGAGAGTGGAGAAAGATTGTCCAAGTAGAGAGTTGGAAAGAGACTTTAATAATACCTTTTTTTTTTTAGGGCTGTTTGATGTTAGAATGTGATTCCTTTATTACTTGTTCTAATGGATGGTGTTTTAATGCAGAGTCACTGGTTACTGTATTTGGAATAGAGAGGTTTGCACAAAAGACACATTTTCATTAAGGAAGATACACTTTTTTTTAAAAAAAGCAAAATCTAAAGCTATGCTATCATTAGGGTTTTACTACTGCTAATTTACTGCTTGTTATTGCAAGGAGGTAAAATGAACACAGGGATTATGATGATAATGGATGCTTTTGAGCTGTCAAGATGAGTGTTCCTTACCGCTTTTGAGTTGCTAGAACTGCTGAAGTAGCTTCCTAACTACTAGTGCTTGTTGCTAGCCACAAGAGCTAGTACTGCCGTGTGTAAGAGAGAATTCTGTTGCTTTCTTAAAAATGGCACAGGCCAGTTGTGGAGACATGAACGCAGATAGGTTTCAAAGCTTAAAATCCCGAAGTCTGTAAGTCAGAGCTGCAAAATTTGGTGCAGGCTGATGAGGCGTGTTCCGCTTAAAGAGGATCAAGAGTGAAGTTTTTGCTGCTACCAGATTCAGGTCTGTTCTTGGTGTTCAAGATGGCTTCGGTCAAAAAATCTACAGTACCATCAAGAGACGCTCTCTTGCTATTGCTCTGTAGGAAGGCACTTATGGAGAAAGAGGGAAGGATTAGAGAGGATGAGAAAGGTCAAACTAAGTGCCAGGATATTTGATACTAGGATTTGGAGATCTGTAATGACTAGGGCTCTGTGAAGAAAGGCAAAGTGAATGGAGCTGGTAAAGGATGTTTTTACTTTCATGAGAGCCGCTCCGTAGGAAGAATAAATCTGCTCATATATAATAGTATTTAGCTTGAGAAATCTACAAAGGTATTTTATGTGACTTTTTTTAGGTTAAAGGTCCCCCAAAACCTCCACAATGAGGTTAGTGAATCGGTCTGCCAATTAAGAAAAGTTGATGTGTTCCTTAAACCTTTCAAGGTATTTTCTAAGTGTTAAGATCTGGCATCACATTTGTGAGCTTTAGTGTATATTAGTGCTTAGTTGTTCATGTTTTCAAACCAAAAAGCAAGATCAAGTAACTTAAGGATGTATCACCATCTGTTGCTGTTTGTGGTCACAATGGCTTTGAAATGGTAGCTGACTAATAGAAAGCTGAAGAATAGTTTTTGGAGAATAGCCAAGAATTGTTGACCAAAGAATGCAGCTCACTGAGGTGAGCATGTAAATGTAGGGAAAAAGCTGTGGTTGGCTCCGGGAAGTTATCCATATGAAGAAACGATCAGCTGGCCACCTTGATAATGGCAATCAAGCTGTCTTTGCACCACTAACACTATTTCATAGAATCAATGTTTTTATTTTTCCAGTTCCATCTTGTTTTTTCTGTATTGTAGCTTCTGTCTTCCTATTTTACTGTAATTGCGTTGTTGAAGTCTTTATAGTCCTCTGCCTAAGCAGCTCAGAATTGTTACTCCTTTATCCTTTGTGAGCTGCTTTCAGCACCCTTGACTTTGATGGTAGGTCTTTTTTGAAGTCTCCTGACTACTTGCCTTTCATGACTCTTTCCTCCTTTGAGTTCTTGTGCTTCTCCCATCAACAAGTCCCATAAAGAGTTCGCCTCACCAGATTCCAGGTTGTTACGGAGGTTCTACCTGAGCCTCTGCTGGGGAGTCTCAATGGCTTTTTGCCTTTGCACTGCACTTCCGGTTAATCTTATCTACAAAACCAAATCCAGCTAACATCTTAATGCTAGTGAGTCAGATCATCTGCTCTAGACCTTGTCTCTGTGCAAAAAATTTTTCTTGTTCTTTCTCTTTCAATAGGCCTTTTGTCAGCTCCAGTTCATCGATTAAAACGTAACTCTTAATCTTTCTTCTTCTTATAAAAGCCATGACCCTCTATTGTTGAAGGCTTTGTGCTGTCTTACATTTCACCATTGCTGTGGACTACCATCTTGCCTTTCGCTCCAGATGTAATCTGCATGCCATCTAGGTTTTCATGTCTAAATGATACATACATCTTACAGATTTTTTCTGTATGACATTTCTATAGGAATCTTTTTTATTCAAGGTATTGCCTTGAATGTGCTGCAACTTGTTTCTCTCTGTCCTTGATAAAAGCAGTTCTGTCTTGTATATGTCAATTCTGAAAAACTCTTGCGGAGCTCATTTTCTGAACAGTCCTTGTGTGGTTGTTTCATTCCTCTGTTGGAGTCCCACCACTAGTTCTTTCTGTTGTTATGTGCTTGTCTGTTATTAAAGCTTGTAACACCAGACTAACCTTTTAGTAATGGCAAGCTCTCTTCAGTCACATAAGGCGACATACTTGTATGGCTTCGAGTACACATGGTTAAGAAGATCATGTTTTTAACTTGGGCAGCAAAAAGAATAGACTGAACGTCTGTTGTAGAAAGCTTGATAGATTGATCTAATAGCCATAAAAAATAGGAGGAAGAAAAAGGTGACTTTTGGCAGATACAGGAAGTGTAATTCATAAAGGTCGTAAAGGGTAGATCCTTTTAATGCAGCATCCAGTCAGATGAGAAGTTAGGACTCTGAGCTTCAGTTTCCCAGAATTCCGTAACGCAACAGTAGTCGTCAGCAGCCTAGACCATTGGGTCAGCTTTGGTGCTACTGGTTTCAGCAGCCTAAAAGTAGCCCATCTGGGTGCAAGCGTCCAACAGTTGATAAACAGCGAGCTGCCAGCGCCTTTGCTCCTGAGAGCGCTCCGTTACCTCGTCGGTTCAGTAGGGAGATGGGTCAACGAAGCAGGAATCTCCCAAGGTCGGCGGTGGTTGTGTCGGGAGGGCCGGGCAAAATTCTTTCCCGAGCTCCAGCCACCATCTGCTGGCCACAGTGCCGCACTGCATTGCCAGCCTTCCCGCACGGCAGCCCTTTGCCTAGGCGAATGGCTTGTTGCTGGGATCGCCTGCCCTCTCGAAATATTCCATTGTTTCAGTAAACTCGCTTCTGTTAAAGAATTTGTGGAGCAGCTTAGCATATCTTTGAGTGACTCTTTCGTCGGAGGAATCGAGAGTACAAAAGTTGCAAAGGTTACTTTCTTGATCGCTACATTTGCTGAACTTTGTAAACAGAGTATTTTGTCCAAATCCAGGCAAAATTGACTTGCTTGAAAATAAAACCCAGGATGAAGTCTCAGCTTTTGGGATGCTGAAGTTTTACAGAAATAATAGATAGCAAGTAGTTCCTCTCTGAAAGTATGTTTCTTCAGGCTGCAGCAAGATACATAAGGATACTGCTTGTCAGTTGCTAAGAGTAGCTGTTAAGTTTTAGCATGTAGAACAGCAGCATTTTCTGTAAACGATGTCCTTTTGGTAAAAAGCAAAGATGATCTGCCTTATTATGTCTTTTTCAGGTTATTTTTGTGTCTGTCTTTTTACTGAGGACTGACTCCTTTTTTGGAGGTGTATTGTCTTGTTCAAGTTCCCGTAATGATTTTCATTCATAACCAAATAATGGGGAAGCTAGGCCTTGAATGTTAATTTATTGTTTTTATTTCCGCTCTGTCCTGCTTGTTTTTTGATTTGTAAAGGCTTGCAGACCATATTCTGGTATTTGTTGAATCATTCGCAGTTGCAGATTAAAGGTTAGGAAACAGTAATGACAATTTATATTAAAGTTATATAAATTATGTGAGTTTGTATTATACATTACCCTTAAAATATTATTTACATAATCTTCTATTGCACCTATTGCTTTATGGCTATGGTGGCCAAAACTTACTCATCTCATCATTGGCAAGGAACAAATAACAGGAAGATACTTCAAAGCCAACCAGATTGCTTTGTTTTTCACTTATTTATGAGGTTTTAAATTACAGTTAAAAACTTCCGGCTCTGCCTTTTTAAAATATTTTTCTTCAGTAGTTAGGCTTAAGGCTTTTGTTTCCCGAAAACTGCTGGATTGTTAGGGTTTACTTTAAATCTGTGATTCACCAAGTGCCAGGCCTGCTGGCATGATGGGGTCCTGCTCTTGCTTGTGTGGTCTTATCTCTCTGACGAGTGCCAGAGCCAGATTCAGGAAAGCAGTAAGAGCATGTGGCCTAGAGTGAATAGAAAAGATGAGATCTGTGGGACCTTTCTCCTTTAGCAGTAACAAACAGTAATATTTCTTTGTCCAGTTTCAACTGGTTGCATCTTGAGAGTTCAACATAGCCTGATGTGAATGTAAGATAAGAGCTTAAAAGTTTTCACAACTTCAAACAAAGCATTTCTTTTGTGCTGTGCTAATGTTTATCTTCATCATGGATACTCAGATTGCCCGAAACTTGTTTCAGTTAAGTACAAAAGATCAGAAAATTGATTTACCTGATAAAGAAGTTGAGGTGAGACTCCTGGGCAGATTTTGGTAACAAATTCCAACAGTTTAGTTTTCACGAAGCACCTGGAATTCGAAGGTCAGACTGTCTGCTAAACATCTTTCCATCTATATGTATCTAAGATCACTTATCACCTGCAAAATTCTAGGTTTTACTGACCAGATGTTGGCCAGAGATTTTATTGATTGCAACTAGATCATTGCAAAGTTAATGTGTTCTAGCAGGCAGTAGCAAATCCTTAGTTCAGTTACTTCATCAACTTTATTATTAGTGATGGTCAGACTTCACCAGACTCTGTCACTAACGTGAGCATGCAGTTCACTTCAGTAAAAACACTTCTCTCGCTTTCTATGTGTTGCAGGTGTTTTTTAGAAAAATATGTTTATGCTCCAGCAACAAGAATTTCAGAGCGGGGTTTTTCATTCCCTTTCTCTTACTCCCCCTGCTCCCCACTGCTTTTTTAAAAAGTGGTTGTGCTGAATGAGGCAGGACAGAATTGTGGCAGATGGCCCCTCTTTCCTTCCTGGTTTTATTTATTTATTTAACTTTACACTTACCTGTTTCTTACTATTACTTTTATTCAACAACCTTACTTATTTGGGGAAGGAAGCCAGCATAGGAGGGAGATACTCACAAGTCAATGATTAAAGTAATTGGACTGAAATTCTGTCCCTACCTGTGTACAGTTCTGGCTCTGAGTACAATCAGGTTGAAGAATAGTCTTGGATTTCTCTTCTTTTGTTCTCTGGCACATACGCTTTTTTCTCTTTGGTCATTTTTCTAAAAATCTGAAGTTTGCTGTATATTATGGGGAAGCGTTACTGTGACTTGTGGTCATAGCAATTAAGTGTCAGTTTTGTTGACCCTCTGGAGACACCATCTATTATGTGGCTGCCCACCATGATATGGGATTAGTGTTGACTTCCTATCCTATATTATTGTGATGCAAGAAGGGTTTTGAACAGCAAGTGGTGTAGATGATGGGACTGGTCCATTCAGTTCTTTAATATGGGAGTCTATTAAGTAGGTCGTTACAATTGCAATTCTTGCTAAAAATTACCCTTATAAAATCTTCATTATTTATTCTGTTTGTAAAATGGAACACGTACTATACACAGGCAGACTTTCTCTTTTTTCTTTCTTTTTTTTTTTTTAAATGAATGTGGATGCTGATGGATCTTTCTTTTTTAAAAAATTCTGAATTAAAGCATTCCATTAACAGAATATATATAATCTGCTCAGAATTTCTCATAATCAAAATAAAATGCAATTAAAAAGGAACAGTGCCATCTGTTTTTTTGATAACAAAGCGTATGTCTGAAGTGAGAGAAATATGTTGTTTGTTCCTTCATTCATTAAACCTCAAAGACTATGCTAGCTAAAGTAACACACCTGAGTTAACTAAGTCATATTTTCCATAAAATATGGTTTGTTTCAAATGTGTTGAGTATACACGTAAGTGGGGCTCTTGGTTGCCTTTTTTTGTGTTTATTTGATTCTTCTTTGTTTAGACTAGTTGCTTCTCAGGTTGCTTTTCAGCACTGTCATGTGTGTTTGGTTAATAGGTAAGAAAATAAAATTTAAGTTTCTTAGTTGTAATTTTCATCATGGTACCATCATCCCAGGTAGTGGTACTGTTTCCATTGAGGCATAAGTGTGGACCAGTCAGAATGTGGTGGATGTTTACTGACATGTATAATTGTAATGAAAGTAGTTTCTGGTCTCTCAGTCTTGAAATACAAACATATCTTTTGATTTGTATTCCATCTTCAGGAAGATCTGAGGTTGCAGTGTTGCTGTCTGGCCACCAGATAGAGACTGAAGCTTGTGCAATAGGATTTTTCGTTTTCTTTCCTTTTTTTTTTTTTTTTTTCTTCTTTTCTTTCTTTTGTGGTTGAGCATTATTTGAAGCCAAGAGGGAAATCAGTATTACTCCAATGATAAAAAAAGTCTGAGAGTGTTACTGTATAAAATGGATAATGACCACTGTTCTGTAGTCTTCCATCATCAGTAATAAGGGAACAAGAGTCTCCAAAGGATCTTGGAAAAAGAAGAGAATGTCACAAAGTTTGCAATATAATAGGCGGAGGAACAAAAGGTCAATTCTTTCTCCTCTCCCCCCCCAAAACTTTATGAACCGAGGGCAGCAAAATAGCACCTGTTAAAAAGTTCATGCAGGTTAAAGTGTGTCCTCAGAAATGTGTGACTGTCTAAATGCACAATTAAAAGCACAATTTTCAAATAAGGTACTGGCTGCAAGCAATGTAGGGGTAGCCTGCAGAATTTTAATTATTTATAATCGGGGAACAGCAACAAATTAGATGATTCCCCCCACCCCCACCCCCCACCCCCGGCTGCTTATTTCAGAGTTGAAATTTGAGAATTTTTTTTTTTAAGTACACAGGCAAATTTGACTTACAAATTAAAAAATAAACATCAATACTTGTCCTACAGATTCCCTTTGTAAGTTAGAGCAACCTTATGTCTGAATAGTTATTCTGAACTATGGAGTTCTTCCACACTGAGACCATTTCCTCAAAACTCATAACCTGTGTAACAGAGACCCCGTGCTGGTCATGTCAGCCTAGGACAGAGACTGGTCCCCGCCACTATTCGTGCACCACAGTATGGTTTCTTTTACCAGCAAAATCTACCAGTGTTCCCATGTTCCAATAATCTCTTTAACGCGGATTAAGAAATCTAAAGGAAATACTTGCATTTGAAAAGCCTGTAACAGTGACAGTTGGGATTAGGACTAGATGCCATGTAGTTGTTTAATAGTGCCGTGGGAGAGAACCAAAAGAGATCATATTTAGGTGTGGTTTGTTTAACGGTTCACATTTGTTTTGACAGATGAAAGGAAGAAACAAAAAAGTTTTGTAAATGTCAAATAGTTTGTTTAGGAAACTTTAAAACAGGCTTTCCTGATGTTTACAAAATGGTCGTGCTTGTAATAAAAAAGAATTAAGGAATTAATTTGGTAAACCTGCTTAAAGGAAATTGATGGTAGTGGGCATATCCAAAAGTGAAGTGACTGGAACAAACACCTAGGGCATGACTTGGGTTAAAATTCCCTGACAGAAGTTTTAACTGTATCGCATCGCCTCTGAGAAACATTCCCTAATCAAAAAGACCACAAGTCAGCAGTCTTGCAGGGGTGTAAAAATGTTATGTGGGCGTATTTGGAGGGGTGTGCATCAAAGCTTTGAATTGCTGTTTTCGGGACCCTTCAACTCCACTGAGTTTTTGTACCTGTTGGGAGTGCCAGCCTCATGTGGATGCAGTAGGCCTTCTGGAAGCGCCTTGCCTTTCCCCACCTCTCCCTCGCTCGTTCCCGCTCTGTCTTGCGCTCTCACTCTTGCTCGTGCTCTCTTCCCCGCCCCCCCCATCCACCCTGCGCACCCACTGGAGGAGAGCACGAGCTTAGCTTTCTAGTCCGGTTGCCTGGGTACCTGAGTTCAGGTCCAATTTCAGAAGCACAAACTCTCTTTATCGCTTCTGTTTGTGAGAACTTTTTTTGGTCCCTTCAGCATGATTTTTTTTTTAATTTGGTCATTGAGCAGAAAAAAAAAAGAGCTATTTGCACAGCCACCATCATAAGTATTAAGTAATACCATAAAAGATAGAGGAGCAGTTACACTTTTCCAGTTCATTTATTAGTCCAGCAATACTGATATAGAAATCAGTTTTCATTATTTTTGTTGACGGCTTATGGTCTTTCCTCAGCTCTGCAGGAGGCTGCATATCAGTTTAACTGTAATAGGAGGCAGCAGATGAGATTAAGTACTTGGAAGTGAAGAGAGTTAGGAGTGTGAGTGTATTTGATGGCATGAGATGAGATAATGGGAGATGAGAGTTGGAAGGCTGAGCATGGTGGTGCTTGGTCACCTAACCCTCTTAATAATGAGTAAGGAAGTAGAAGAAGCTTTAACGTACATGAAACAAGCTTTCCTGCAATGGAATTGCTTAAATTTGCCCTGTGGTTTTCTGTCACTGGGAAGAGAGGGAACAGGGAGAGGCAGGCTAGGGGACCAGTCACGCTAACCTCACCACTCTCTCTCCTAGCTCCCCATCTGACACTCTTATTGGGTGAGACAGAGAAGTTGCCAGAGCTTGTCTGGTGGTACAGTTGTGCTATTAAGTAAGTGTCTGCTGAGCAGGTAGTCAGCTTTAGCCAAATGAAGTGGTTTGTGACTTAGTTTTTTGTGCCTTCTCTTTACTGGGGGTGCTACTCGCCTCTAGCTTGCCACTTGGAACTTTATCTTTTCAGGAACTTTATCTTCTCAGATTTCAAACTAATCTTAAGGAGGAATAGAAGTTGATTTGTTGATCCAGAATTTACATGGCATATGTGTGCAAAGAAAAAAAGAGGCACACAAATAATTTTATCACACGTAAGTCTTGTTTCTTCAGGAAACCAATAAAAAAAAAGGCCTGCTGTTGAAGATGGTTTTGTTCTAAATATAGTCAATTTTAGCAAACACAAGTGAGGAACATAACTACCTTTTCAGGGACATTGTTTTAAAACTTTGAAAGTAGGTATGGTGTTCGTGTACATGCTTTAGATTTCTTTAGATTTTCTTTACACTTTAGATTTAGGCCTGGATATTGCAAAGCATGGTAGACCTGAGGTTTTCTTATTTGGAATTTAATACAGTTTAAATGTGGCAAACTGCCACAGTTCTCCAGTAGTTGTTATTACTGTTGACTTCCATTTGTGGTTTTAATGCAGCTATACATTAAATACGGTTACAGTTCATGTATTGGTCATGAGGTAGAGGAGTAATGTCAGCAAGAATCTCTGTTGTCGAAGGAGCTATATTTTTAACTGAGGGAAAAGCTGTTTATTGGGATTAAGCCTGTTAGGCGCAATGGGAGGAGCGGTAGGAATCTTGGGATTTTTTTTTTTTTTTTTCTCATTTGTTAAATATATTAAAAAGTAACTTAACTAAACTGCTAATTTCTTTTGATTACTACATTTGTTTTTCTTTTTTTAATGTCAGCTTAAAGAAAAAATTGTTGCAATGAAATAACTAATTTCTGTGAGGAATATGACAATTTGGTGTAGTAATTATATCATTAAAGTCCTAGCTTTTTTTCCAAGTTATGATATGGTCATATTACAGAGGCGAATGCCCCAAACTTTCCGTGATCCAGCCACTGCTCCATTGAGGAAACTCTCCGTAGATTTGATCAAAACATACAAGCATATTAATGAGGTAATGTCTCCAGCTATCTTTGTAGTGTGTGTCAATGTGAAGTTTCTGTTTACAACACATTATTAAGTATATTTGCTGTGAATAATCTCGAGAAGAGGTAAGAAAAATCAAGCTTTCTCTCTGTTGTTCACATCTCATTTGAGATCACTGATGTCATGGTCCTGCTTTCTGTCCAGCACATAGGAAATTTTTTATCCTGGGATTTGTTTTCTGTTTTTTAAAAAAAAAAAGTTGAGCTTTTCTGTTGCATGATAAGGAAATATGAGTGGCACAAATGCTCTTTTAGCTCATGCTGTAAACCTTTATGAATGTGTCTGAGGACTTTTAAGGAAAATAGTAAAATGTTTTCCCTGAATTATTTAGTTAAATATTATTGGCAAATGTAAAATACAAAAATTATATGGTTGATACAGGAAAGCATCAATTAGTTTCTAACTCTTTGGCAATTGTAGAAAATGTGAAGGGATTTCTGCAGCAATTACTGACTTCCTTGGAATTCTTCTTTTCCAGTCTTGTAGAAAGAGCAACTGGTAACTCTTGCTTCCAGGCTACTTACCGTTTTTAATTTTGCTGTGTGAATAGTTTACTGCAATGCATCTTTTCTTTTTGCACCTATGAACTCTAGGGATCAGTGTTATTAGTACATTTGTTTAGATCTACTTTCTGAGTTTTTAAATTATTCATCAAGACTTTGCTTTGGTATAATGTCTTGACTTCAAATAGAGTGATAGCAGGAGAGGATTGTTTGTTTTTCCAGTAGTAGAAGTTGCATTTTAAAATGACAGGATTAGGTATGATTATTATAAAAGCTGATTCTATTCTTTATTGAACTGATATTCTAAAAAGTGCTCTTAAGCAATATACTTTTCATGTTTAGGTTTACTATGCAAAAAAAAAACGGCGGCATCAGCAGGGCCAAGGAGATGATTCCAGTCACAAAAAGGAGAGGAAGGTTTACAATGATGGCTATGATGATGACAACTATGACTATATTGTAAAAAATGGGGAGAAGTGGATGGATCGTTATGAAATTGACTCTTTAATAGGCAAAGGATCCTTTGGACAGGTAATGTGTATCAGCTGAGCAACCTAGAATTCATGTGAATCATAATACGCATTTCATTTGAAGTGGTATTCCTGTTTTATTCTGAAATTAAACTCTCTTTTTCTTAATCCTATTATACTGAGTGCCTGCTCAAGACACTCGTATTTTGCACTGTTTCTTGTTACTGCAGATAACACTGGAATATACTTCAGTACGTAGATCTGGTAAAGCATTTTGCAATGAGCAAATCCTCAGCCTTTTGCTGTCAGTTCACGATTTTAGCTGTTTGGCTTGGGTTTTTAAAGTAAAACAATAGTGTAGTGCTAGGGATTATCTGTTACAAATGTTACTTAGTAACATGTGTTTTGGCTGTTTGTAGCTGTAGCCAAGGCTTGAGAAAAAGGGTGGAAGAAGGATGGAGCTTTTCTTTTGTTGTTTTTGTTAGTTTTTCACAGATTTTGCCAGTTGTTTAACAGTATTGTTTTTGATGATTTGCTAATTGCATTTGGATATAATGCTTGCCTTAGTGAAGCCTCAGTTGGAGCCTCAGTTCTATTTTGTGACATCACTGCCATAAGTATAACATGATCAATTGTGGCTTTATTGTAGTATCATGTAAGAGAAAAAATTTGAGAAAAAGAATTTAACTGGAAAGAACAAAAGTTCTAAAAATGTTTTCTCCGAATTCAGAAAGTGAAGAAAGTTTAGAAAGTGAGTTTTGCGGTATTTTGAAAACTCAAGAGATTTTACTGATGTATTTGACTCTTCTCTTGCAGGTTGTAAAGGCTTATGATCGAGTGGAACAGGAGTGGGTGGCTATCAAAATAATAAAAAATAAGAAGGCTTTCTTAAACCAAGCCCAGATTGAAGTGCGACTGCTTGAGCTTATGAACAAACATGACACTGAGATGAAGTACTATATAGGTATTTAAGTAGTTATTCTTCATTTTTATTTAATCAAATTATGAATGTTTTAGATCTTGCTATGTAGTGTAGGATGCTTCTGGTGCTAAAGAAATGAAAAGAATAATGCAACTTTTAAAATTATTATTTAGTGCAAATTTTCCGGTTTGCTTTGCAACAGGACCAGATCCAGAAGAAGAATATATAAAATTATTTGAGATAACAGACTTGTTACTTTGTAGCATTGAGATCTTTTGTAGAATTTTCTTTTTCCAGTTAATGATATGGACACCTGAAAGAAATTGCCATGGACCAGCTTTTCCACAGAAGCTGTGATCTGTGGTAGTTTGCATCTCTTTCACTACTTTGAATGTATCTTAAATTGTCTCAGAACTGTCATGGATAAGAGTGTGCATATTTAATGTAAACCAGCATCATACAGTAGTTTTATGGCTAGCTTAATCATTAGTTTTTGATTTTGTGTGTTTAAAAAGCTCAAAATTTTGTATAACAAAACTAAGACTTCTGTAAATGTTAAGACTTGCCCATTTATAGCTCAGAAAATATTTTAAAGCTTATGGTTTTGACTGTTCCTGTAGGTTGAAATGCTGTTCCCTTGACTTATTATAATGCTACTTGAACTTTATAATAATGATGAAATTCAGTTAGCTCCTGTAAAAAATTTATTAAATCCCGTCTATCCTCTGGAGTGGAGAATTGGGAAGAAAAATAATGGAAGGAAAGCAACAGCATGTTGTAGAGAGAGATGGAGAAGTATGAAAAAGAGTGATTAAGGAAAATGAAACTGGTTTTAAGCATCCTTTAGTTTGTAGAAGCTGAAATACTGACAGCTATGCTTTTCTGATTTGAATGGATATATTGGATTACTAATTTTTCTTTCTGACATTTAGAAAGAAACCTTTGAAATAATGTTAATATACATTGATATCAAATTATCTGATGAGTATTCAGTTACATTTTAACTTGTTTTATAGAATATCTTTAGAATACATTTTACGTATTCAGTGTAAAAGTTTTTTAAGGTATTTTGAACTTAAATTTATTAATGACATATTTACATAAAACAAAACCTAAATTTGGCAGTATACTACATCAAAAAGATGTTTCAGGAACATTAAAGACATGGCCAGTTTCAGATTAATATGCAACAAATAAAGATACTATAGGCATCATCAAATAAGCTCTTCCAATTTTAAATTTTAGAGAGGCTGATTGTAACATCAGGTAAAATGAAATGGACCAAAACATCATATAATCTCCCTCTGTGAGCTAAGGCAGGATGGCTTTATATAGAGAGCAATGCTGAAACAAAAAAAGGAAAAAAATTTCTGATAATTTTGAACAGTGGAGAAATAATATATGCTATCTCTGCTTAGGCAGGTGATTTTAGGCTTGTTTCAATCTGATTTCTAAATCTGTTAGGGTATAGTTGAATAGTTCCCTTTTATTTAACACAGTATTTAATGAACATGACAGCATCAGTAAAGATCAAAAAACCCAAATAGTTAATGTTTTGAATGAATACCTTGTATTGCATGCTGTGCAAAAACTGACCATGGAAAACTGAGATCTCTAGGCACTTCACTGGAAAATACAAATATAGGAACACTTGCTTATGAACATACTTTTGCAACAAGACTTAACTGAAGCATATTAATGTAAAAAGTAAGTTGTCTGTAGAACATGTGGACAATTCACCCTCATGTAGACTTTCAGATACATGATGCTGAGAGTGGCGGAATAAGGCTGAAAGCGTTGCAAGTATTACAATATACTGTGTGATGTAAAATGTAGACTTCAAGGAGAACATGGTTAAATACACTGTAGCCTGATTTTTAAGGACATAAAGTTTAACAGCTTACGCTTCTGTCAGATCTCCTCTAGTACCTTCAAACCTTCTGACTGGTCTCCTTCAGATCTAACACAAGTGTAAGAATGCATTAAGATCTTCAAGTTCTGTGAAAATTGGTGGTAGAGTGGAGGAGAAATGTTCAAGTGTCACGTCTTCACTGAAGGAAAGATGCGGCAAGTTCAGCTCTTGCCCAAACTATTTGAGCTGTGTGGCGGTTGCAAGTGGTACTAGCAGTAGTAGTAGTAGTAGTAACAAATCAGTTGGACTAAGTGGTGTTTCTTGTCAAGGTGGCAGGTCCAGTAAGCTTAGGTGGTGTGGGGAGGAATTGGAATCTAGTGTAGGAAGACCACAAGGATGTGAAAAGGTGCTGGTGCTTTTGCGGTGGGAGGATAGTGGAAATATGGCGAAGATGAGAAAATACAAAAGGTCTAGACAATGATGTATTGTAAGAACTGGCGTCAGGGTGGAAGCAAATGGTATCGTTACAGGTAAATCGCAAGGGACACATGAAGAACTGGCTTATGATAATGGCAGAAAAAAAATCCGTAGGACACCAAGTAATGACCTGAACTGAAAATCTGAATTCTCATTGTGCTAATATTGGTTCAAGATTTTATTATGACAAAAAGAGGAGTGTGTTGATTTTTTATCTGAAGGCTGAAGTATTTTTCCTTTTTCAATTTTCTTTTACTTGTGGCAACCAGCCTGAATGATTGAGACACTTGTAAACCCTGCTTGCCTCTAAACAGATTAATGTAATGAATTTTTCACCTATTTAATGAAAAAAATTGATTGGATTTGGACTGGATTGGTTGCTTTCATAAATTGAGATTATTCCTGATTGAAATGAAAATAATGCCCTTGGGATATTGATCAGTTTTATTAATTGAAGTCATCAATTGAAGTCACAGCTTATAAATTGCAGTAATGTCTTAGTATATTTTAAATGAATCTAACAGTCAAATATTTTATCTGTAAATATAAGGGCAGTTCCTAATAAAGACTTCAGTCTAAAATGAGATATCTGCTTTACTGTTGAGAATGTCGCTGTATTTGTACTTCTGTCCAATCTGCTTGGTCTTGAGTACAATTTTAGCTTTAGAAGCGTGGAGAAATGAACTGTCCGCTGAAAAACATTAAAAGTGTTGTGACAAAGGTGGTGTGACACACAGTTGGCACTTCTTGTCTTTTTTGCTGATATTTTTATTTACCCAGAAATGTGTTTGCCTTTGCTAATAGGGGAGTGAGAGCTAATTTGGGGGGGGGGGAATCTCTTCTATCTGTTAAATCGGTTTTGGTTAATATAGCTTTACTGAGGTACACCTGAGGACATTTCAGATGTGTAAAATGTCCCCCTGTAACCTAGGCATGGCAGCAATATTCCGTAAATAACCATGGATCTAGAAAAAGAAAGTAATGCTGTATTATCTTACTCAGAGGTCAGCTTCCTACATACTGATTAAAATATTTAAGCATTGTGTTGTAATTAGTATTTAATACTTACCACACATGATATATGTTAATTATTTTCTTCCCCTTTTTAAAGTGCATTTGAAACGCCACTTCGTGTTCCGAAACCATCTCTGCTTAGTCTTTGAAATGCTGTCCTACAATCTGTATGATCTGTTGCGCAACACCAACTTCAGAGGTGTCTCATTGAACCTGACACGAAAATTTGCACAGCAAATGTGCACTGCATTACTTTTTCTGGCGACTCCTGAACTTAGTATCATTCACTGTGACCTAAAACCTGAGAATATCCTGCTCTGTAACCCCAAACGAAGTGCTATCAAGATTGTTGATTTTGGCAGTTCGTGTCAACTTGGACAGAGGGTGAGTATTAGTAAAAATTCTAGTTATGCTACTGTTGCATACATATGAAAAATTTTAATATTTTTAAGTCATAATACCTAGATAGCTAATTTAGTCTTTATTAATGATGACTTAAATGAAATATTAACTAATTTTTACATAGGGTGTTAAGAGATCAACAGTCCATAGGAGCTTTAAATATGAATTTTTAGTGCAAGAGCAGATAAACTTCCACCATAGTGATAAAATTCCCATCTTTCTTTTCTCCTTGGTTATGTTTTTATGCTATGTGAGTGCAGAATGCATCAGCACTTGATTGTAGAAGTCTGCAGTGCTATTAGATAAAATACTCTTTTATTATTTTCTTATTCCATATGTATTACTCCTTCCACTTTAGCATGTCCTCTATTTAGTGTGCTTTGGAGATAAGAAGATATTTGAGGGTCGAGACAGTGCAGTAGCTGGCTCTTAAATATACTGGTTATAACTAAGCCGTTTTTAGAAACACTTTAGCAAATGTGGAAAGACTGACTTGAGTTTAGTGGTGGTATTACTGAGTAAAGATGTATATGTGCAAAGCATTTCCAGGACGAAGGGCCAAATTGCTTTCTGTTGACAGTTCTTCAGATTCTTCAGACAACTATTAAATAGTTGTCCAAAAATTTGTAATTGTGTCCTGCTGTTCATGTACTTTGAAGATGAGTGCATTTTTTATTTGAGCTGTTAGAATCTGTTGAGCATGGTCTATTCAGCGTAGCCAATTAGCTCTATATTTGCTTTAAGAATTGTTAAAATATATACAGTAACTATTAATATATTAAGGTCATAAATAATTGTGCTTGGATGCCAAAGCCTGTTTTCTTTAGGAAGAGCTTTGAATCATATTCCTCAAGTGTTTCATTTGTACTGACAGTTTGCTCACTGAAAAGTTTATCAGGATGTACTATTCAGCTTGCACCTTATAGTCTAATACAAATAGACTCTTTCCTGGTTGAAAGAATTGTATTTGGCTGAGCAAGTAACCACTTCCATTCAGGGTACCTTTGCTTTAGTTGTTTGCACTGAAAAAAAAATGTTAGCTAGAGTGGTAAGGAAGACTTCTATAGATAGAAGTTAGACTTCAGTTTCTTTGAAAAAAGGATTTTGAGCCTTCCCAGGTCAGTTATGTACCTTTGGCAGTTTTATCTATAAATTTGTGAATTGTATCTTTTTGCTTTGAGGGTGTTAAAAAAACACCAAACCAACCAACCAAAAAAACCTCCGCAAAAAATGCAACATTTGCAAAAGAGATGAAGTTTCAGGAGTACGACTAGTAATACTGCAGATGGGATCATTATATGAGAAGAATTAAGAGACCTCATGGACTAACTTTAACAGAAGTCCCCCAATTCTCTTTTGAGGAGTTGGGGCTGGCCAGTAGCACCCTGTCGCTTTTTCACCATAATAAATTTGGGAAGAGCAGGTCAGAATATTGAATATTGTATTGAAAGCAGTGGTGAGACATACATTTAGATTAATAAGAGGACTTTCTGCTATAAATTAGAAACGTTTCAGCCCGGGGTGAAGGAAGACACCAGGAGGTGGAATGAAAGCTTGATTGTTTAGGTCAAAATAAGATAATTTTGAGATGTTAAGAAGCACAAATACAAACCCTAGTGTAATTCCTCATTAAAGTTAACTTCAGTAGCGGTAAGGAAATAACAGTACCTTTGCGGAAAGTGCTGGATAAAATTGCATGTTACTTAGAATATAAAGTACGGTTCTGTTTTGGATTTTTTTTTTTGTTTGGTTGGGGTTTTTTTGCTAAGGGTTTTGGAGGTTTCTTTTTGTTGTTGTTGTTAAGGTTTTTTGTTTGGTTGTTTTTTTTTTTTTTAATAATGCCTACAGTTGAGCCAGTCTCCAGGTTTAGAATCAAGATGGAATTACCTGTCTTGTGAAATGAGCAGGGTAGTTGGGGGTGGAAGGAGGTTGCTTTTTCCCATGTGTTGTTGTCTGGTTCCTGGAATGACCTGATAATTTAATCTCATTTCATCACATCATAATTGTGGCTTTTGATCTTTTACTGTAGATTTTGTCTGAAGTGTTATGTGATTCTGATGTGGCTTGTGGAATAGTTTTTCTTTGGGTGATAGCAGAATAAAATCTTGTTGTATGATTACCTGTAATTGCATGAGATTACAGTCATCAACCCTAAAGTGTAAAATACTGTCATCATGAGTGAATCTGCACTTTTTTTTTCTTTTTCTTTTTTTTTTGTGAGAGTGTGAATGATAGTATTTTCTTAAGAATTAACATTTACGTATTTTTATAAATGTAATGTATAGATACTGTTTAGTGTGACTGATACCTGGGCTTTCCCTACTCTAAAAATGTATTTTATGGTAGTTCTGTTTTGTACTACAGAATCAAAATAGCGCTCTTTAGATGCTGTGTATTACCTTTAGATGCTTTTTATTTCAGATATACCAATATATCCAGAGTCGTTTTTATCGATCACCAGAGGTGCTACTGGGAATGCCTTATGATCTTGCAATTGATATGTGGTCCCTTGGGTGTATTTTAGTTGAGATGCACACTGGAGAGCCGCTTTTTAGTGGGGCAAATGAGGTATGCAGCTATATTACAGTACAAATAACTTGATTATTTTTTTTTTTGGTTCACTCTCATCATGACTTTAATCTGTTTAATTTTAATGCATAAATTAGGGAAGACTAGTAATTCTAAAAGGCATAAATGTCAATGACAGCAATGTCTTTTGTCAGAACTCTAAATTGCCTGTTAATATTTTTCTGTTTCTGGATCCCCTCCTTACTCCTCATTCACTAATTTGTTTTGTACCTATGGGAGTTTGCTTAAACTCAGAACTAATTTAGAACTTGTCTGGGTAGTTAACATTTTCTTCCCATGTGACTGTAGAATATCACTCGCTCATACTTCTCAGCTGTCTGTCACATGTTTTTCACAAATATTCTTTGTTTGGAACAGGTGGATCAAATGAATAAAATAGTGGAAGTTTTGGGGATACCACCTGCCCACATCCTTGACCAAGCACCAAAAGCAAGGAAGTTCTTTGAGAAGCTTCCAGATGGCACTTGGAACTTGAAGAAGACCAAAGATGGAAAAAGGGTAGGTTACATAACTAGGATGAGAATATGGACTGTCTCTTTAAAAAATATGTATTAAAAAATGGTAAGATGTTACTTTGCTTTACATCCCACCTTACTGAAAATGTAACTTTAAGCTTTGTTGTTGTTTATTACTGTTCCATGTTGTAAGACAGGTTGATTAAATAACACTTTCTGTAGTGTTGAATAGTTTCTTTTATTTGACTGACTTCCTTTTATGGCATGTTTAAACTCTGCACATCCAAGGCTTACTATATCACTTGATTTCAAGCAATTTTTAACTTCCCAACAGGAATACAAACCACCCGGAACTCGTAAACTTCACAATATACTAGGAGTTGAAACAGGAGGACCAGGTGGACGTCGTGCTGGGGAATCGGGTCATACTGTAGCTGACTACTTGAAGTTCAAAGACCTCATCTTAAGGATGCTTGATTATGACCCTAAGACACGAATTCAACCTTATTATGCCCTACAGCATAGCTTCTTTAAGAAAACAGCAGACGAAGGTACAAACACAAGTAACAGTGTGTCTACGAGTCCTGCCATGGAGCAGTCGCAGTCTTCAGGAACCACCTCTAGTACATCTTCAAGCTCAGGTAAGTTTTTCTCATTAACTGATAACAAAATTGTATTTTCTAATCACATCAAAGGAATCTTTCCCAGATAAATGTAATCTCTTTTTTTGTTGTTGTTGTTAAAAAACAAGTATGTCAGTCATACTCATCAAAACAATTACTTTAATCAGCTGAAACAGGTAACTGCTCCAACAAAAAGTTAGAAGTAGATGAGCAAAAATGTGCGTGATTATCATAGGTCTTGTATTTCTACCTTGAAGCAGTTTAAATATCTTCATGCTGTCATTTTTTTACAGCTCACTGTAAATTTTGTCTCTTTAGTTATTGTGCATGTTATGATTTTATAGGTGGCTCTTCTGGAACAAGCAACAGTGGAAGGGCACGGTCAGACCCCACACACCAGCATCGACATAGTGGTGGACACTTCACTGCTGCTGTTCAAGCTATGGACTGTGAAACGCACAGCCCACAGGTATGCTTAAGTTGAGATTTAGTCTGTTTGATTTACACGAATTTTCTGAGAATGTTAAATCCCTAAAACTAACACTTTTATTTCAGGAGTGGTTTAGACGTAGAACTAGCCATCAGTTTTGTTTCATTTTTTACCCCCAGCTCTTGATTAGTCCTGTGTATGTTAGGTCAGTCACTTAAGGAAAAGTACTGCAGGTAGCTGTAAAAATTTCCATAGATTCTGCAGAGGTGAAGGTTTTGAATCAGTAGCAATAAGTCAGGTGGAGCTGTCAGTGCTTCATCTTTCACAGGGTGTAAGGGTACACAGAACTATGCATCTTCCAACCCAGTGAAGAACTAGCTTGTACTTCAGTGGACTCCTGCTGGAGCTCCTACTTCCATTTTATGGTGTTCAGATACTTCACCAAGATTATCATTGGCCGAATTAGTGTTTATTCAGTACTTCTTCTTGGAAAGAAGCAACAACTCATTTATTAACTACAAATAATTCAATAATACTTTTATTTTAGTACAGAACAGATGAAAATGTAAATTAGTGTATGTTAGCTTGTTTTATTTCTGGAAGAATAAAACTGAAATGTGATAGTGATTTATCATTTCTGTTCATCACTTTGACAGGTGTAGAATCACTTTTACAGGTGTAAAGCAATAGCCTCCAAGCATTATACTCTCAAGAAAAGAAGAGATTGTACATGCTTCTTTGCAGCTGACAGAAAACAAACTTTTTCTCCCAAGTAGATAATTTAGTTTATGCAACAAATCGGTGTTTAGCTAGATCTTGCTATTTGAATAATCTTTAATCAGCTGTGGTCTTCCAGAGGAGTGGGTAGTACTCCTCTAATGCTGTTGACACTGTTTAAGATATGTACTACAACATACTAATTTAGCTTAGTATGCTAATTGTATCCAGAGCCTCGAGTCAGAGATCAGGGCCTTATTGTTCTAGGTGTTGCACAAATATTATGTTGTTTATTACTACTCTTATGTAAAGCTGCTTCTATAATTTTGACAGTAAGGCCACATATTGGACTTACATAAACTCTTTGGAAAAAAGCATCCAGAATGTGAACTCATTTTTCTTAAGGTATATTTAGAGAAGTGCATTAGAAATGCTTCTTAACTACATGCTTACATTTCTAGAATAATTTTACAAATGCAAGGTTTGGTTAACTTTTTAAATAGTTAGCATAGACCTTAATAACTTAATCTCTCTCATATATTGCAAATGGACAGATTTGATTAAGCATTTTAATTTTTGTTTTGCTTATTAACATAGGTTCGACAACAGTTTCCTCCTCCAATTGGTTGGACAGCCACTGAAGCTCCTACACAGGTCACTGTTGAAAACCATCCAGTTGAAGAAACCACCTTCCATGTAACCCCTCAACAACAGAATGCATTACATCATCATCACGGAAATAGCTCTCACCACCACCACCATCACCACCACCACCACCATCATCATGGACAGCAAGCCTTGGGTAGCCGGACCAGGCCGAGGGTCTACAATTCTCCAACAAACAGCTCCTCCACCCAGGATTCTATGGAGGTGGGCCACAGTCACCACTCCATGACATCCCTGTCTTCCTCAACTACTTCTTCCTCTACATCTTCCTCCTCTACTGGTAACCAAGGCAATCAGGCCTATCAGAACCGCCCAGTGGCTGCTAACACCTTGGACTTTGGACAGAACGGAGCTATGGACATGAATTTAACAGTCTACTCTAATCCGTGCCAAGAAACTGGCATAGCTGGACATCCAACGTACCAGTTTTCTGCTAATACAGGTCCTGCTCATTACATGACTGAAGGACACCTTGCAATGAGGCAAGGGATTGATAGAGAAGAGTCTCCCATGACAGGAGTTTGTGTTCAGCAAAGTTCTGTGGCTAGCTTGTGACTAAACTGAAACTAAGTTTGTTTCTTGTGTGTTTTTATAGAAGTGGTGTTTTTCCAAAAACAAAGTGCAAAGCTGCTTGAATCAGAAGGAGATAAACTCACTGAACCGCTACAGGAGGGCAAAGCTGACTATTTTTTTAAACTTGAAAAGATTGCAAAGGGACAATGAAGTTTTTTTTGTTGGTTTTGGGGTTTGTTTTTTTTTTTGGTTGTTGGTTCTTTTTTTTTTTTTTTTTTTTTTTTTTTTTTTTTTTTTTTGGTTTGTTTTTTTTTTAAGAGCCATGTCCGGACCCACCTTAACGGATAGCCTAGTGGTGTTCACCTTTTGCTTCCCCCGTTTTAACTTGCCACAACCTAGTCATAGTTTGGTTTTTTGGGGGAGGGGTTTTTTTGGGTCTCATTCAACAGGGGTTATTGTTCAAATGTTAGTTGTAGTTGCAAACTAGTTTCTTTTTAAAGGCATTGCACATGATTTAGAAAAAGGCCCTTTGAAGTTTTTGGGTGGGAGGGGAGTGAGTAATATATATCAATTTTTTTTTTTTTTTTTTTTTTTTTAGTTCCCCAAACAAACATGGGCACAGAAATGCAGTACTGTAAGAAAGAGGGACCTTCAGATTACACAAATATATATTCTTCAGCTGTAAAAAGGGACGGTTGTAATGGAGTTTGTAAGGCACATTAAGCATGCTAAGTGGCGGTGATCAGAACTCTCCTTTTCTGAATCTACTGAGGATCAAAGCAGCAATTGTAATGGGATTCTGTGGGTCTCATATTTTGGAGACCACAGTCAGTTAGTATTGAAATATGACTGGTTTCATAACTGAGGTGCACTGAGAAGCAATCAACGGGTCGGTCCTGGCCAGTCCTGGGGAGGTCTAAGTGGTGGTCTTTGGGATAACCTTTGGCCTTATGGATTTGGACTCTTAAGTTAGAAGAGCCTACCATTTCAGATGCAATCACTTTTGGACATGCTTTTGCAGACAGTCCTTAATGCTGAAAACACAGAGAATGGGTAATTCAAGAGGCCTTTCTTTTAAAATAGACTTTTGTGACCCACTTATTGTAAGGTATTGCAAGGTCACTTTGCGTGTGTCATAAAGTTGACTTCCTTATTGGTTGAAGGTCACAGGAGTAGTGGTTTGCGTTTGATGGAAATAGCTACAACTGTGTCCCTTCCTGCTTTTTACTTTTTTCTTTTGCTTTTTCTCGGCACGTGGTTTCTCCACCATTACTTCTGCACAAAGACGTCTTCTGTTCATCCTGAACATTTTTAAAAATGCAGAATTTTATGTGACTGCTTTTTTGCCTCACAATTATGCTGTGAATTTTACAAAAATTTATTTTCTTTTTTGATAATTTATTGTACCAAAGCTGTTTTTATAGCACATAGATGTCTGTAACCAATAATGTAGCAGTTCTGCACTTTGACACAAGGTGTAACTAGACCATTTTTAAATGTCAGTTGAAAATTATGGCTGTACTATTGCTTAAACAAAACTGGAACTGTTGTTGAATTCATAGCCAATACATTTACAGCAATCTGTGTACTGAACATAATAGATTGACATCTACTTTGAGACTATAACATCTGTTACATTATAAATGTGTTCAGGCTTCTGAAGGTAAAAGGGACACTAGATCCAGAAGCTATGAAACCAGCAGTTGATTCTTGTATTCCTTATTAACATAATTGTAAACTTGAAGGCAAGACCTTGATTGCATGAGCAGGTCCAAAATAATAGTCTGAGTAAAGCAAAACACTCACGAGACCTGAGGTTAGCAGGCTGTATTTAACAGGTGCCTAATTTTTGGGTAATGCTGCCTTAATATAACACAGTCAGCTTGGCAGTTGCAAAATTTACGGGCCCATTCAGAGATTTATTTATATGAAAAGTAAAAGGTCCATGAAAAACATTTGAAAGAATAAAGGTAATTCATTGATTGCCCATCCCAGATTAACATTGTTTGCCCATTATATATTACGGAAGCAGTGATCTACCTCTGCCAGTAAACCCTTTTAAAAGTGAAACCCTTTTAAAGTTTTTTTTAGCAGAAAATTCAAAAGTTCATACTGGTCAATTCCATCTGGCTAAGTCATTTTTTTCAGACTAAAAGGCGGAATTTTTTATACTTACAGTGGCAACACAACAGCTGACTACCATGTAAATGGGAATGAATACTTGGGATTACCATTTTTTGTAAATCATGATTTCCCCCCCTCCCCCCAATCAAATGATCCATATTTCTTTTGTATCAACACGTCAACCCTGTGGATGAAAGTGATTTTTTTTTTCTTTTTTTTTTCTTTTTTTTCTTTTTTTTTTTTAAACTCAGTAATTCGGAGAAATTTACAGGATTTGGAAGGCTGTCACCTTAGTAACAGGATGCTGAGTTTAGCAATATAAAAAGGAATCCAGTACTTACTGCTGTCTAGGAATATAAGGGTAATATGAAATCTGGGTAATTTTTGTGTGCGCAGGTTGCCACACCTTAGCAAGCGCCAAAAAATAAAGCAGTTAAAAATATCTACATAAAGAAGAAATCATAAAATCCAGAGCTTCTGCATACTGTGTTATGTTACAGTCCAGTTTTGTGTGCTTTACTACACAGTTTGGTTACAGGACTTCTGTGCATTGTAAACATAAACAGCATGGAAAAGGTTAAGTACCTGTGTTCAGATTGTAAGATCTAGTCCGGACTTGCTGTGTATATTGTAACGTAAAATGAAAAGACAAGCCCTTTGTATTATAGTCATGCAGTCTTATGTATGATAAACAGTTGAATAATTTGTCCTCAGACTCTTTACTGTGCTTTTTAAAAAAAATAATAATTTAAGAAAAAATGTAAACATAGTAAATCTTCCTATGCAATTAACCTACTCCAAGCCATGGTATGGTAGGTATAATTATACTATAATATGTAAATATCAGATACATTGAAACAGACTTAAAAATATGAAAGTAAAAGTTGGAGGCATAACAGATAATTTTGAGTTTTTAATTGAAACAGCAAGGTATACAAACCATTGATGTATGAACACAGCTCTGCTTGATTCTGATGGACTGTACTTCTTGTAGTTTGAGTTCTTTATATTATCATCTGTTAGTTTGAATGTTCTTATATGCACTGCAGCTTTCTGCCTATTACAGACTAGCTGATTTTAAGGCCTGAAGTGACCATGGTAATGAAATAATCTGACTGGCATGCCATCAGCCCTAGAATTCAAGCTAGTTATTTCTGCATAATGAAGTCCGTATCTTTTGGGTGCAGTAGAACATACTTTTGAAAAAGATAGCTGATTTTCATATAGATTCTTCAAGTGTGAGGATTTTTCCGTGTCTCTCAAGTGGTTCAGCTAGTTTATTTTCCATACTCTTAGCCCTCCTTCAGTTTTAGGACTGTTTAGTTACAGCTGCTGGCCATCAGATAGCCAGCTGCCTATTAGAATAACAAATAACTGCTCTAGTTTTAAACTATTTCACTTTATTCACATAAAAATATGTTAACTTTAATAACCTATATAGATGGAGTTCCTTAAATCTTTAACTGTAAAGCTTTTACGGCTCTTCTGAAACTTCAGATGTTTTAAAATCCATTCTAAAGCGTGGACATAAGAACTGCATACAGCATCTGGTAGTAATTTCAGTATTGCTGTGTGCGTCTAGTATGTGCAGGTACATTCTTGAACCTTTTAGTTTATATCTTTGCTTGTTTGTTTATACCTCCAAGGATTGAATTTTTAAATCTTTCAGTCTCAGTTATTTGCATTAAAAGATTGTAAATTTAGATCATTACCCATCATGATTCCTAAGTCCTTTTCAGAACTGCTGCTCTTCCAGGATGTAGTCTTCCATCCTGTAAGTATAATGATGTCTGAATGGGACTGGTTTACAGAAGGGTTGGATTCACCTGTAGATATGACTTGTCTTCATTGTTTATCACTCTGCCGTCATTACTTTCATTAAACCATCAATGTGCTTATATTTTATTCTTGATAACTGAAAACTTTTAAATACCTTTGAAGATAATTCCTGTTGAAACCCATCAGAAATATTTTTTTTTTAATGAGGAAGTAATCTAAAACTCTAACCTTCTGACGGTGAATATGTTGTGTTGATTTATAGAACAAATATATTTCAATAAGATCATTATATGGAACTTCTGAATAGTATGAAAGTATCTTTCTAGTCAACATTACACAAACAACTGACTACAAAGTAGAGTTATTGCTGAGTGTTTATCTCATGAGGATAGTTTGTATGTGATCCAGCATGCATTTTACTTAGAAGGATGGATATTAGAACTGCACAATATCTTGCATCTGTCAAGCAAAAAAAGTCACCTTACCAAATTGTAGTTTTCTGTTATATATCCCTGGTTTTGTGGGGTTCTACAGAAGCAACCTCACGTTGAAAAGTGTGCAATTGGTATTTATTTCTCCGCCTCATGATGGTAGTTGAACTATTTTTTCCTTATTAAGGTGCCTTGTTTTTATTTCAAAAGTGATCCATACTAGCCCTATCAAATATATATATGAACTGCCTAGACCTGAGAGGGTTTGCAGTTTCTGTTGTTTATTATGTTTTATGCTAGATGTTACAGAGCATCACAGAGTTCAGTCACAAGATGGTCACTGTGACTGTCCTTGAGGACCTGAATGATACAAGAATGTGATACGCTTCATAAGCCAGACAAAGGTAGTCATTAAAATTTTAAGCTTCATGCTCTTCTGCTGAATGGCAGAGAGAAAATTTAATTCACTTTAAGCAATGTTCATAGATTCTAGAGGGAAAGTGAAGATAGAAGATTTAGAAGAGGATAAGGGTTGGAATTGAAAGGGTGTTCTGTGTGGGAGAGAGTCTAACCAATGTGAATAATAGCATGGGGGGGGGGGGGGGGGGGGATACCCTTAGGTGGAGTGGAATTGTGTACACCTTACTTGAAAGTGAGACCAAGAAATTTTTTTACGTGGTCTTGGTCCTAGGAAAGCACATGAGGGAAGCTAAATGAAGAACTTCATGGCTATGTTGGATGAGGCTGATGTGTTTTGAGCAGAAAATAGGTTTTTCACAGAAGGTTGGATTCTCGTAATTAACGTGAGAGATGTCTAGAATGTAGCTGTGTGTTTTGTTTCAAGGTGGATTTGAATCCAGACTGTTTATCAAGTGGCAACACTTGGGTCAAATTTAGAAGTTTGCAAGAGAGCAGAAATGAAAGTTAGGATGATTTTATTGTGATTTAGAAAGGCTAAATTGAAGAAGGAGGATTTACTTTTTGACAGCAGACCAAATGAAGATATGCTGGAGAGACCAGACTGGCAGAAGCAGCAGTAATGGACAGAGTGGATTGTCAGCATGTAGGCAGCTGAAGGGATTTTAATTTATTTACTAACTGGGGCTGAGATACATAGGTTAAAATGCACTGCAAGCAGAGCCTAGGGAGACCTTAAAAGAGGCAAACCACAGCAGATCTTATAAATGGAGGTTTAGAACTGTAGGAATAAAAACCCCAAAACCCCAAGTAGCATATGTTTTTGAGTGATAGCTATTAAAACTTGTACATGTGTTTAGTAGATGACAATGGAAGTGAGGCTGACCAAAGACATCCTTAAAAAATTTGTTGCTATGGAGCAGAAAGGGCACAGGATCTGTGTAGCCTAAAAGATGTTTTATTGTGGACCCAGCTTAGGTCCTCATTCCTAAGTTGGGACCTCCTCTGTTTCACAACAAGCGATTTTTCTTCAGTGAGCAACAGTGAAAAGTATCCCAGCTAAGTAATGATAAACAGTGTCCTAGTGAAATGCTGCAAACCTCAAATGGAAAACTAGCAGGTAAGAAAAACAGCCCCAGTATTTTCAGTCTAAATTAGAAAAAGCATCAGCTATTTTTTTGAAAATTGAGGCTAACAACATCCTTACTGGTAAGACAGAAGTACCATTATTGTAAAAATGTCATAAAACCTTTCAGGAGGAGTGTGTGGACCAGATTTGGCTCTCCAAACCAAATTCTAATCATCCTAAAGAGCAGGTGCATCCTGGGCTGGGGCAAGTTGGTCTGAATTTCAGTAGAGCCAAGACAGAAACATGCACATGGATCATGCTTTTTGGACAGCAGAATGTAATGTGGCTTTAGGTAAACAAGGCAATGCAATTAAACTTCTTGTGTAGTACACTGGAATTTTCTTCTATTTCTCTTTCCTGTACATCTTCACAAGAGGCATTTCTCATCTCTGGTAAGTTGTGCAGTCCAGCTCGTAGTCTCTAAGTACTCTGCAGGAACAGCTTCAACAGGAATTTCTGCTTCCCACTGGTGCAAACTCCAGCATCCTGGAATACAACTGTTGTGATGTCTTGGCATATGTTTTGGTTATAAGGGTATTGTATTTTCTAGAACACTGCATCTTACATACAAATTTAGTTGAAAGCTATTCAGTTAACAAAAGTACAAGAATGTTTTGACATTTTGCTTCTGTCATTGTTTTGCATGCAAAGGGACAAATCTCATGGAATTGTTGTGTAGCGTAAGGCAGTGTCGCAGCGTCTCCTAGAAACACATTGGTCTCCAGTATGAATGCTTTTATAATATATGCAATGTTCTCTTGAATACATTAGCCATTTGGATTCTTCGTTGTTGCAGCCTCCTAGTAGAGTCTATCATGGAAGCTTTTTGGGAAGACATTGTTTTGCCAGTGGAGCAATAGATGAGCAGTTTTATTCCTTCTAGAAAAAAGAAAAATGAGTCTAAAGGATTGCTTAATTTTTTTTTTTTTTTTTTAAAATCATGGATGCATTGCTGTTCACGATTTGTACCGATACCAACATTTTAATTCAAAGCATTTATTTGTTAAAGGGTGTTGAAAGTTGGTATGTTAGACTGTAGGACACACTTGTTGTCTTAACGTGTTTGCATTGCATTTTTCCTTTTTTTCTGCTTAGTGTCAGCCAGTTCTCACCGCTTAAAGCAATGGTATGGCAGTAGCTTGTAATTTTGAAGATCTGGCTTGGTAGCTTTATTCTGGGTTTTTCAAAAAGAACTCTGGCTTTCCTACTGCTGTGCTGACTTTCTGCAGTGTGTGTATAAAGAAATTTGACTTAATTTTCAAGGCAATCCACAGATTGGTCCCTAAAAAAATAACTACAAGATGAGAAAAGGGTTAAAAACTTTGCTTCTCAAAACCAGTTTTGTGTGATCATCACAGAGATGAGTCCTGCCGAGGTTTTAAGAATTTCTTGAAACTTCAGATCTTACAGGTATTCCATATGGTTTTGAGTAACAAAAAGAACAGTAGCACAGATAAGCCAGTAGAAATTAATAACCAAATCCACCTCCTGTAGGTCTCCCCGTGGGAAGTAGGAGGAAAGGAGATTAATGTGACAGATGTTGACTGTCAAAAGACAATTAGTTGGTTAGTGATTGGAAAATGATATATGAAAAAATAAGTTGAGCTTGTTTGTTCTGAAGAAACTAATTGAAGATGTCAAGCAGAAAACCTCCCCACCCAGACTGTCGTCTTCAGGATTGCTCTTCCTCCTCACTAGTAGAAGAGGTCTCTCACATAGCACTTGCTGCAGTGTTCCAAAGCCCCTCTCTTCCTCCAGATTTTCCTGCCAAACTGTAGCTCATTCAGGACTCCCTTCACAACTCCTTCCCAGCATAAAATGTCAACAGTTGGTAGATTGAGTTAATTGTTTTGAGGCTACAAGGATGATGATGAAGAGGAGTTCTCTTTGCCTGGAGCAGGCAGAAAGGCTAGTCCTGAACGGAGCACATTCTGAGCTATTCTGCATTTTCAGGGCAACAAACCCCTTCATAATTTGCATTCAAATGTGGAGTCAAGAATAAGCTGAGGGAATTTAGTTTTCGAAGCTTCAGCCTCACTTGTCTTTCCCAATGCAGGGCTAGCGCAGTTTAGTACCAGTGGGATTCCTCCTCTTTGCTGCAATGTGCCAGAGCACTCGTGCATTTTTATTTTCATCTGCATTGGTCTCCTGCCTGTATAAAATGTTTGCCTTGTGTATGAGGAAATTTTATCACTTTTGTACACTAGCTAAGTTAGCATTTCTTCCAAGAAAAACGCTGTACATAAGTTTAACATAAGTTTATTCTATACTGGAATAACCCACTTCATTGTTGTACTCTTCTCTATGTATGCTATCTCACGTCAGTCTGGTAACTTCAGTACACAGAGCTAATATTATTCTATGTGTTTGTAAAGGGACATTTCCTCTGTAAACAAAACATGCTACAAGTAGAAACATTACAGTGGCACTGCCTTGAAATCAGGTGTGTCTGCAGAGGTCACTTTGATATAGTGACAGTATGAAGTTTCCTGTCCTGACATAACCTCAGTGATCTGGGAAGACAAATCCGGGAATCTCAGGAGCCGGAGCTTTGAAAATCAGAAAATATTGTATTCAGAGTTCTTTCATGGGGACAATGAGAGAGTTTTTTCTGAAGAAAAAGTCAAACGTAGTAACTCTGGCTAAAATCATTGTAATACCCTTTTCATTTTCATTTGAGTAGAAACTGTATTTCATTTCCCTCTTCAGAAACAATAACGTTGCGTGGCTTTTTCTCCCCCTAGAAATTCCCATCCTGTCTCACTGCTAATCATTCCCATCCCCTTCCCTACTTTCCACTCTGACCCTTCTCCCCACTCTGCTATACTTCTCAACTTTTGCTTTTCTCTCCTTTTCCCATCTTTCATTTCAATTTTTTCCCTGCTTTGCTTTTGTTTCCCTGCTTTTTCTGTTTCTGTCTTTTCCCTGCTATTCCCACTGCTTTTCCCTGCTTTACTCTTTCTTTCTGCTTTTTCTTTTCACTGTATTGCTTTCCTTTTCCCGCTTGTTCTCTTCCTGTCATTTCACAGCTTTTCCTGTCTTGTCCGTGCTTGTGTTCCCTGCCTTTGTCTTCCTGCCTGTTCTTCCTGCCATGCTTTCCCTGTTTGCCTTGCTCCACCCGCCCCCTTCTTTTCAATACTTTTCAGGTCCTTCACCCCCCTCCCCTGCTTTTCCCTTCCTCTCCCTGCTTGTTGCTCTTTTGGCTCCTCCCAAGTCTTTCAGGTTCCCCCCTTCTCTTCTTTTTGGTGCTTTCCATTCTCTTCCCTGCTTTGACATTTCCCCCTTGCTTTGACTTATGTTCTTTTCCATTTTCCAGTTTTTCATGTTCTCCCCCTCCACCCCCGCCCTTTTCATTCCTCTTCACTATGTTGAGGACTTTTCACTTCCTGTCTTTCCTGCTTGTTTTTTCCTGCCTGTCTTGCCCACTTCCTTTTCCACCGTTGCTTTGCATTGCTTTCCCTTCACTGACTTTCACTGCTTTTCTCTTCTTTCTAATGCTTTTCAGGTCTTTCCCCCCTTCTTTTCAATGCTTTCTGTGTCTTCCCCTTCTTTTTTCCCATTCTTTTCAATGCTTTTCAGGTGTTTGCTTTGCTTCCTTTCCTCACTTAGTGCTTTTCAGATTTCTTTCCCCTTCCTTCTCCACTATGTTTCAAATGTTTTTCAGGTGTATTTCTTCTTCCCCTCGCTCATTTTCCCATCCCCTCCCTGCTTTTCCCTGCTTTGACCTATCTTCTTTCCCATGCTTTTCCCATCACTTCCTTGCTTTTTGGGTCATTTCATTTCCGCTCCACTTCTCTCTTCCCTGCTTTTGACTGTTTAGAGTTCTTTTCCCTATTTGTTTCTGCACACACCCCCATTCCACTTATATTATTTTCATTGCTTTTCACTGGTTTGACTTCTTTTCACTGCTTTTCATGTCTACTCTTCCACACACCCCCCCCCCCCCCGCCTTGTTTTCCCTACTTATTCCTGCTTTGACATTCTCTCCCATCTTTTCCCTCTTTTGACTTTTCACTGCTTTTGTGGTCTTCTCTAGCCTTTTCCCTGTTTTTCAGGTCTCTTCCTTGCTTGGCTCAGCTCTGTCTTTTACCTGCTTCTCTCTTCTCATCTTTTCCCCACTTCTCCCTTCCTGTCTTTCCCTTGCCTTTCCCTCCTTGTCTTTTTCTTGCTTTTCAGGGATTTTTATCTTCCCTCCCTCTCCCTTTTCCTTTCTCTTATCTGTATTGATACTCTTTTTTCACTGCTTTTCCCTGTCTTCCCCCCCAGCTTTGACCTCCTTTCCCCTTCTTTTTAGATGCTTTCCCTCATTTTCCCTGCTTTTCATTAACTTGACTTTTTTCCTCTGCTTTTCCCTCCTTGTATTCTCCTTGCTTTTCTATCCTCATAATTTCCTTCCTTTTTTATGTTTCTATTCCCACCCCCTCCCTGCTTTTCAGTACTTACAGACCTCTTCCTTGCTTTTCAGGTCTCTTCCTTGCTTTTCTGGTCTCTTCCTTTCTTTTCCCTTCTCTTTTACACACTTTTCCCTTCCTTTCCCACCACCACTGCTTGCCGCTGCTTTGACTTCTTTTTCACTGAATTACAGTTCTGTTCTTTTTTTCCCCTCTTTTTCTCCTTGGCTGTTGCTTTTCGATCTTTCCCTGCTTTTCTTGCTTTTACTTCCCCACCCCCCCCACCCCCCCCCGCCTTTCTTTTCAATGTTTGTCACTGCTTCAACTTATTTTCACTACTTTACAAGTCATTTACCTCTTCACTGCCCCATCTTCTTTTTCCTGCTTTTCACTGCTTTGACTTTTTTCCTGCTTCTTAGGTCTCTTCTTCCCCCGCCCCCCTGCCCTTTTTTTCTCTGTTTTTCCCTTCTCTTCAGTTGTCTGACTATTTTTCATTGCTTTTTACTGCTTTGACTATTTTTCACTGCCTTTCAGATCTTTTAACTTCTTTTCGCTTCCTTTCCCTGCTGGTCACTGCTTTGACTTATATTCCCTGCACTTCTGGTCTTTTATCCCCTCCCTGCTCCTTCTTTTCCCTGCTTTTCATTGGCTTGACTTCTTTTTCCCTGCTTTTTCATGTTTTGAATTCTTTCCCGTTTTACTTTTTCCCCTTCTCCCAGCTTTATGCTGCTTTGACTTCTGCTTTTCAAGTCTTTTTCCTTCTTTTCCCTTCTTTCCCTGCTTGTCACTGCTTTGGCTTGGTTTCCCTGCTTGTCACTGCTTTGACACTTTCTCACTGCTTTTCAGTGCTTTGACTTCTTGTGGCTGCTTTTCAGGTCTTTTCCTGCTTCCCACCCTGCCGCCCACCCGGCTTTTGCCTTCCTGTTCCCCGATGTTCACTGCTTTGACTTTTTTCCCTGCTAGTAACTGCTTTGATTTCTTTTAATTACTTTTCAAGTCTCCCCCCTCCCCTTCTTTTCCCTATTTATCACTGCTTTGAGTTCCTTTCACTACTTTTCTGTTCTTTCCCCTGCTTTTTTCCTTCTTTTCCCTGCTTTCCACTGCTTTTTAGTTTTGGTGGGGTATTTTTTTCCTCCTTTCCCCTGTTTTCCCTCCTCTTCTTTCCCCTGCTTTTCAGCCTCTTCACTGCTTTGACTTTTTTCAACTGTGTCTGGTCTTCCTTTCTTTACATTACTTGTTACTGCTTTGACTTCTTTCCACTGCTTTTTCAGGCCGTTCCCTTCCTTCCTTCTCCCTCCCCCCGCTTCTCCATTCGCTTTGCTTCTTTGACCTTTTTGCTGCTTTTTAGATCTTTTCTCCCCCCCCCTTCTTTGCTTCCCTTCCCTGCTTGACCCTTCCCTGTTTTTCACTGCTGCTCCCTGCTTTTGGCTGCCTTTGGCTGCTTTTTCCTGCTTTCACTTTATGCATTCCTTTTTGCTACTTTTCAGGTGGGTTTCGTTTGGTTTTGTTTCCTCCCTCCTTTCTCTGCTTTTCCTTTTCCTGCTTTTCATTGCTTTAACTTCTTTAGACTGCTTTTCTGGTCTCTGGTTTTCCCTGCTTGTCACTGCTTTGACTGCTTGTCCTTGCTTTTCATATCTTGTGAGGGTCCCCCCCCCACACACACACTTCTTTTCCCTGCTTTTCCCTGCTTTGACTGCTTTCTTGTTTTACATGCTTTACACTGTTTTGAATGCTTTTTGCTGCTTTTCACTGCTCTGCTGCTTTTCAGGTCTTTCCCTCCTCCCTTCCTTTTTCTACCCTTCTTTTCCCTTTCCTTGCTCTCTTTTTCCCTGCTTTGGCTTCTATCACTGCTTTTCAGGTCTTTTATATCCCCCTGCCCCGCTGCCTCCCTTCTTTTCCCTGTTTTTCTTCTTTCCCTCTTCCCCTGTTCCCCTTCCTCTTTATCTTTCTCCATCTCCTTCCTCCTCCTTCCACTTCCCCTTTCCCTTCCTGCTTTTCACTTCTTTTCCCAGCTTTGACTTCATGTTGCTGATTCTCACATCTTGTCTTTCCCTCCCAATTTTCCCTTCCATGCTTCTTCCTGCTCTCCCCAGCTCTTCAGGGCTTTGACTTCTTTTCACTGCTCCTTGACTTCTTTCAGTCCTTCTTGTCCTTTCCTGCTTTTCCCTTCCCTTGGGCTTCTCACTTCTCCCAGCCTTTTTGCTGCTTCCCTCACCTTTTTGACGCTTGTCCAAGATACGCACTGCTTTGATTTCTTTTCACTGCCTTTCAGATCTCTTCCTTCCTATTTTTCTTTTTTTTGTCTTCTTTTTTCTTTTTTTCTCTTCCCTTTTCTCTTCCCTTTTCTCTTCCCTTTTCTCTTCCCTTTTCTCTTCCCTTTTCTCTTCCCTTTTCTCTTCCCTTTTCTCTTCCCTTTTCTCTTCCCTTTTCTCTTCCTTGTCGTTGCTTTGACTTCTCTTTTCTTGCTTTGCTTCTTTCACTTTTTGTTTCTCTTTTTTGCTCTTCAGTTCTATGTTTTTAATTTCTTTCTTCTTTTTTTGCACTTTTCCTTTGGCAGTTCTTTCTTCTTTCACTCCTTATCACTTTTTCTTTTCATGTCTTTTCTTTGTTTTCACTTTTCAAATGTTTGCATCTTTCAGGGTTTTTTTTTCATTCTCTTCTTTCATGTCTCATCTTCTCACTTTGACTTCTGTATCTTCTTTCACTTTTCTTTCATATGCTTTTTTTCTTTTCACCACTTTTCATTATTTTTAATGTCTGTAATGTCTTTTCACATTTTTCACTATTTTTCTTTCTTTTCATGTCTTTTCCTTTCTTTTTGCTTCCTTCCCCTTTCTTTCCCCTTATCACCCCCCCCCCCCCGCCCTTTTCTCTCTTCTTCTTTCCCACTCTTCACATCTTTCCTGTCCTCATCAGCATTCCAGTCAACCTCTCTTGTTGGCTTCAGTACATGGAAAAGGAAATAAAATACACAGATGAAGTATATAGGCAAAAATAAAGTGCTGATAATCGTGAAATCTTCTAATCTTACTTTGTCACTTTGATACCTCAAAGCTATCACCGTGTTTTCCTCTTCAGTTAAATCCATTCCAATCGCTTGACTATAGTAAGGAGGTGATCCTTTCAGGGGTCAGAATGTGTACTCTAGTTTGCTGATACAATATAATGGTAGTGTTTATATTTACAGACTTGCAGACAGGCACATGGGGAGAAAAGGCCTGACATAACAACTGAACATTTCATCCTTCAATATAGCATTTGGCTGAGATCTGAGAGATGTGGGATTCTAATCTTGCCTGTCCATAGGGGTTCAAAGAGATACTCCCATACCACCACAAGGGTATCACTTCTTTCATGTGATTTCAGAACAGAAGAGAAGGTGAAAGAAGAAAAGAGGTGGCACAGTGCACCCCACCTCTTAAAATTACCTTATTGAGCGCTAAGGGTTCAAGATTCATTTGGACAGGCAGAGAATCCAAAAGGAGGAGAAGTGTGTAGCCTTGTGGCTTTGAAGCAGTTCCTAGAAAAGGAGAGGGATTAGGATTAAGACCATTTGTACAAAAGTGTGATGTGAAATGGGTATCAAGCAAATATGTTCTATTAAGCTGAAAACAACGACAGGGTAGCACAAAGGCAGGAAAGGTAAAGAGGTAAAAACTCAAGTGGGGAGTTAATGCAGGTCATTGTGAAGGGAGGGAAAAAGTCCAGGTATTCTCTATAGTAGCTCTTCATGCTTTCAAACATCTAGCTCGCGGGCAAGATGGTGGAGATGGCTGGAGGCAACTCTGCAGAGCTCGTGTGCATACCGCAGATTCATCTCTGTGGGGGCTATGGACGCATACCAGTTTTACACTGGCAGGGGTTCATTTCATGAAGATTTACCAGCAACTTTCATTTTCACTGCTTTTTCTATAAATGCAGTAGGATTGCAAGTTATTAGTTAAAGAATAAAATAATACAATGGCAATAAGAAAACCCTTTCAGACATGCTGAAAAATTAATTTCATGCTATTTGGCTATCATCACAATATCATCATGAACTATCTGATTGCTAGCTTTTTGTAGGATCCATGTTATGACAGTATTTGGGCATCACACAGTATTTACAATACACTTAATGTCATGTTCTCAGATTTATAATTTCTTTGGGGAAAAGGAAGCAGAAAAACATTAACCCAAGGCTTCTAGGTGTATTTGACGACAAATTGCAAAAACTAGAACCAATGAAACAGCCAGAAGATATATTTGCTTCTACTCTTTTTTAAAATTTATTTTTATTATGAATCAAAGGATCAATATAAACAGGATATAGGCCTTAAATGATATTAGTTACAGTTTGAAAGCAAACACTTGAATATAAACCATATAGTTAAAGGAAGAAGAATGAGTGAGATGGAGTAAAGAAAACTAAAGGTAATACAAAGAAGTAAAGAAGGCAACACGAATGAAAATTATACCATAATTTGTTTTTTAAAAATAGAAAACACTATTGGGGAAGGAGTAACTCACACACAGCACCCTAACAAAATGAAAATTTGAGACAGGATGCAGCAGAAAAGAAGGCAAAGACTTTCAAAGGAGAGTAATTATACATAAAGGAATATTAATGGTAAAGTGCAATGGAGAATGACTCTGAGAGAACCTGTTTCCACCTTAATTTGAGGCTCATTGATATTTTTACTTATTAATTTAGTCTTTAAAAAAAGGGGCAAAGAATAAAGGGGAAAGGGCAGAAAAGTTCTAACTTTATTCAACCTACCATTTTTCTCCTTGTCTTTTTTGTCACCTAAAGAAAGGCAAAATGAGTGAGAGAGGTTTCTCACTAAGGCTGATGTGTTTAAAATAGAAGGTTCTCAACCTGTGGATGACTGGAAACCGAACTACTTCAAAGTTTGTGAAGTTAACCATAGGCAGCAAGTCTATTGTCAATGGGTTGAAATTTGCTTTTTCTAGGCTGCAGAAAGTACCGGGAGCTGGAGCAAAGCATGATAGGAGATAGTAACAACAAAAACCTAAATTCAGGACCCAGTCACTGTGATTTTTGGAATGTGAGATGGAAACATGAGATGAATTTGAGAACTTCAACTTTAATTCTTGAAATGAAATAATCTGTTGATTAAAGTTTCATTATATGGGGTTTAATTACTACACTAGCTTTCTGCCCTTGAAGTTCAGATTTATAATCTGAATTACCAGTAAATTATGCTGGAGGACCTTGTCATATTTCCAGTCAACATTTATCTATATTACAACAATATCCTGCATTTTTTTCTTATAGGGTATCTACAAATGAAACATAAAGACCCTGAGAAAAATCCATTATTTAGGTAGATTTGTAAGATTATTTTAAAGGTACTTTTCATGTATATATTATGGTTTGACAGTGCAAGACAGTATTTGTTCAAATTGTGGTTTATGGTATGCATCTGATTAGTACTTTCTGCCTTCCAGCATCCTCCCTTGGTACCAGTCTTTCAATAACAAGTGCAGCTTCTAGTAAAACATACAGCATGTATTAGGGGAGATACAGAGATCATGTAGAATGTTATGGCCCATAACCAGCATAGAGAAGCCACCACAATTTACTTAACCTTGAAGACCTGAGGCAGCCTATGAATTAATGTCAGTCCTCCCCGTGCCCATGCCTTTCTTCTCTACCCCTGCAATGCAGCACAGAATTTTTGTCTTTGTCCTACCTGAAGTGCTTGAAGACTTCAGTCCCGTGTCTGCAATAATATCTCACCCCTGAGAAGGATTAGATATTTTCCATGCTAAGATGAGTATTCACCCAAGTTGTGCAAATAGTTGGGCACATGTCCATCAAACTTGTTTTCCAGGAGCACATTTGGAATGAAGTTTAATTGCTTGGATGTTCAAGAAGAGCAGACACAAACTCAGCTGAAACAAATTTTCTGCTCTGATCTAACAAGTCATTGTTGAAAAGGCTCTTTGGCATTTACACAGTTCTAATTATTCTGATAATTTGTATGTGCTGTATCTCTCATCAAGGGCTTTTGGCATCTATGGTAAATCCATTTTGTTTTATCTTTCTCTCATCTTTCTGTGCCCTCAGGTGAACATATCTACTCTTTGTCTTTCTGAAAATGAATCTGCTTATTCACTATTTCTTCCTGTTGATGTTTTTAATAATAAAAAGTTTTAGTAGTTTTTCTTTGTAATGGTGAAAGGCTTGTCATGCCAAGGTTCTTACTCTAGCCACTTTATATCACGTGGAAATCAGCTGTAAAACCAAAGTATCCAGTAATGAAATAATCCAGTTTTAGAGATTAACCTCTGGAAGACATACTACTCTCATCCAAGTATCAGTTGCATGGGCCATGGCTATAGTGAGTTTAACATTGTCCCCCCGCTTTCTGGGCAGATTTTGCTTGTGGTTTTGACCTGTAGAAGATAAAGAAACCTTCCATTTGCTCAAATCTCTGCTAGGTTGAGACGAGTTTCCCTTGATAAGAGACCTGATGTTGTGATTTTTATGCCTTGCTCTTCATTGCCTCTTTCACAAAGTACAGAAAAGTACAGTTTAATTTCAATAAGGGCTTTTTCTGGTTCAAATGTCAAAATGTTTCCTGTTCAAATATTCAAAAGTTTTTTTGGCTCTAGACTTTTTGGCTGTATGGGTGTTTTAAAAATGATGCAAAGCATATGCTTAAAGAAAATGTTTTTCTCATAGCAGAAAACACTGGGATTTTAGTAATTCAAAGTGGAAATTATTTGAGTGGTTTAGTTGCTAAATGTAGTAGTTGTCAATAATTTGAATAAATGACTGAAAATAGGAGATCAGGATAGAGGTAATTTATGTAGCCTTATCTATAATTATCCATCATGCCATAAAATGAAATAATCTTTATGGCATCTTGTTTTCTCTTTTCTTTAGTCACTTTTTCTCTGATCACATATTATAATTAAATTCAGAAAGATACAAAAATGTTTCTGTAAACAGAAGTCAATGACTTAGAAGAACATGACCAAGAATTATGTATGTTTTTAACACATACTGATAATACAACTGCAACTTGTAACCATGTGTTCACAATCTACCTCTCAACACTTGAAGAGATTTTTATTTAGGCTTGCTTTTCTTGTCTGATAGCTGTTCTAATATTCTCATATGTGCCATCTAGAGGTTGCTTTGGTGGAATAGTCTAGAATACCTTGAGGAGGTAGTGTAGTAATTTCCATGAGCAGAAATAGTAATTTGATTCTTTAACCTTCTTTGAGCTGTACAATGAAAAATGTGGTTGAGAAAATACATACATTTTTTGCTTTAACTATGATGCAAAACTTATGCCCTCCTATAGCTGCTTATAATCTCTGGTGCTTCTCATGGCTTAAGAATGGTAACAAAGATAAACACAAAGAAAGTGTAATTAACTGTATCATGATCACCCTCAGAAAAGCTATGCTCTACTTGGATCATATTTCTGCATTCACATCTTCTTCCTCATTGCTATAACCTTAGAAGTCTTGCTGCACTGTCTGACCACTGCTTTGTTCCCTTTCCACAAAGCAGTCCTCTTCTCAAGATTTCCTAGTTCTGGCAGAAGACAAGAAATGGGGGGACACAATGAATCTACTTACCAGAGTGCTCCACTTTCGTTTTCAAGGAGGAGTCATCACAAAGCCCAAGTTCTGAGGAGCTAAAGAGGAAAGCAGGAGCAGAGGATCTACCTGTCTACTGTGATACTGTGTTTGTGTCACACCATGTCCAAAATTTTGAAAAGACTGACTGATGCACCTGCAGACGGTCATTACAGAAGGGGAAAAGTTAGGTAGATATTAGTGGTCCTTAGGGTAATTTAGGGAGCCCTCCAAACCAGCCAACATCTCTGAGAATCTCTGAGGTCTCCTGGACTGTAACTCTACCCATTTAATTGCCATGAGGTCCCTCCTCACCCCATTCATCTTGTGAAAGGTTTCCAGAAAGCTTTTGGTTCCTGTCTGGATGGTCTGCTCTTAGGAAACACTTCTCCCCAGAAATAAAGCATTTGGCAACTTTCAATCTGGTGTGAAAGGGCCATCTTGAGGTAAGGCTCTTTTGAGACTCTCTGTTGGACTTCTCACAGCAATAAGCACTCCTTTGGCAGACTAGTAAATGGGTTTTGTCAGCCTGTGGAAATAAATGTTATAGTGTGCAGATGAGCAGTATGTGAAAACCTAAGAGTTTTGATGAAAGTCTGCTAGTGAGTCTCGTAGCAGTGGTTATACCATCTTTAGATGGTACCTCCACAGGATATGCCAGATATTGGTTGCTCCTGGACCAGAACTGGGCAAAGGGGACACTTCCAGAGTGAACCGTGGACCTGTGCTCACACTGCTAATGCAGTCATATTTAAATGAAGATGCTGGGCAGTAAACCATGAGAGAGGTGTAGGCACATACTCCCTTTTGCCATGCCTGCTTTGGCAGCGTTATGACAGACAGCTACAACAAAGATGCTTAGCTGCTGGTGTGAGATTCTCCAGAGATTATCCATCAAAGCTAATAGGTCTATATGGGAGCAGCATTTCCAGAGGAGCTTTACAGTATAGTTTGCATTTTTTTTCTGCCAAATTTTTAGTGAGCTATTTAGAAATACGTTAGGAATGACTGTAAATGGAGAAACAGCTTTTAAGCTAGTATTTCTAGCTTTACAACTGTGAAATCCAGAACAGCTCACTGTGTTGCTATCTGTGACCATGCTTAGATGGGAATCTCAAATAAGGAGTAATAAAATTGTTTCTCTCCTGCTGGAAGATACATGTGACTGTTGGAGTCATTCAGTATCTTTGTAAAGCCATTTATCTTGGAAAGTAAAAGTCCTTTTCAAGTTTTAAAATCTTTGTTACAAGCAAGAAATTAATTTACGTTTCTTAAAGTGTTTTTTCTTGTGGATGACACCACCAACAACTTTGCTTTTTGACAAGGTCATTGCCAGCAACTACAACAAAATAAGAATTCTGGAATAAATGTTGACTCTTACAAATGGTACAAAATACTTCCAACCAATCAGTCTTTAGAAAAATTGGATTATCAAGTAAAACAAATGGTTTATTTTAAAACTTATTGATAATTTTCAAGCATAAGTACAACCACTGAACTATCTTTTAAGACTTTTAAAAAGAGGGGGAGAGGACAGAATGAGAAATAAGAGAACAAAAGGGACAAGTATATCATTCACCAGTGTTTAAAGTTAGAAAAACAGACAAGAATGTAGTTCAAAATATCATTTATTACTACTTCTGTTGAGGTAACATTTTATTTTGCTAAGTAAAGAAAAATTCATGGTGGCAGTTATCCTATAAGGTACATTATTTCCTTTTTTGTTATGATAGTCACAAGCAGGTGTGGCTAGTGCACAGGGGAGTCTGGCTGGGTATATTGGGTTTGTGTGGCAAGGTTTTGGTAGTGGGGGGGCTACAGGGGTGGCTTCTGTGAGAAGCTGCTAGAAGCTTCCCCCATGTCCAATAAAGCCAATGCCAGCCAGCTCCAAGACGGACCCACCGCTGGCCAAGGCCGAGCCTATCAGCAATGATGGTAGCACCTCTGGGATAACTTACTTAAGAAGGGGGGGAAAAAAACACTCAAAGCACCAGGACACAAACTGCAGCTGGAGTGAGGAGTGAGAACATGTGAGAGGAACGACCCTGCAGGCACCAAGGTCAGTGCAGGAGGGCAGGAGGGGCTCCAGGTGCGGAGCAGAGGTTCTCCTGCAGCCCCTGGAGCAGCCCCTGGTGCGGCAGCTGTGCCCCTGCACCCACGGAGGTCAATGATGGAGCAGAGACCCACCTGCACCCGGGGAGGGCCCCACGCCGGAGCAGGGGGACGTGCCCGAAGGAGGCTGTGACCCCGTGGGAAGCCCGCACTGGAGCAGGCTCCTGGCAGGACCTGTGGACCCACGGAGAGAGGAGCCCAGGCTGGAGCAGGTTTGCTGGCAGCACCTGTGACCCCGTGGGGGACCCACGCAGGAGCAGCCTGCTCCTGAAGGGCTGCACCCCGTGGGGGGGACTCACACTGGAGCAGTTTGGGAAGAACTGCACCCCGTGGGAAGGACCCACTTTGGAGCAGTTCATGGAGGACTGTCTGCTGTGGGAGGGACCCCACGCTGGAGCAGGGGAAGAGTGTGAGGAGCCCTCCCCTGAGGAGGAAGGAGCAGCAGAGACGACGTGTGATGGACTGACCCCAACCCCCATTCCCCGTCCCCCTGCACTGCTCAGGGGGAGGAGGTAGAGAAAATTGGGAGTGAAGTTGAGCCTGGGAAGAAGGGAGGGGTGGTGGGAAGGTGTTCTAAGATTTAATTTTTATTTTCTCATTATCCTACTCTAATTTGACTGGTAATAAATTAAACTGATTTTCCCCAAGTCAAGTCTGTTTTGCCCATGATGGTAAATGCTGAGTGATCTCCCTGTCCTTATCTCGACCCACGAGCTTTTTTGCTATGTTTTCTCTCCCCTATCTAGTTGAGAAGGGGAGTGACAGAGCAGCTTTGGTGGGCACTTGGCATCCAGCCAGGGTCAAACCACCACACTGGGAAGTCTCCTTGCCTTGCTCAGCTTATGTTTTGCTGGTTGTTTCTTTTCTGAATGTTTCTGAAAAAAACCCTCAAGCCTCCAGGTTGGAGTTGGATGAAAGTGTATATTAAAACTATATGCCTTGGATTTGGTACAAAAAGTTGCCCAAGTAGCCTGTAAAAAGTCAGTGAGTCAGGTTACAACATGTGTCTTCAGCCTGTTGCACGCGCTGTGCACATCAGATTTGCTGCACTTGTACAGGTCGATTTGCTTTTGTGTGTTGTGTTATTATTTCTGCATGCATAGTAAAGCTGGAGGGCATCCAGAATGCCTCAGACCAGAAAACAGTGACTTAAGCAAAGACTGACTATACTGCACTCACTGTGTGTTACTCAGTTGTGCGCTGGCTTCCCTGTGCATACACGACTCATTCTATGTGTGTGCTATTTCTGTGAGGCTTCTAGAAATTCTGTAGATTACTATTAAAAGTGGTTGTCTGTTGCTTGAAGCTGTAGACTTAGAAGATAAGCAAAGGCACAAGTAATTTCTGAAAGGTAATGTCTGGACTGATAACAATCACCTCATTTCATCATGGTCAGAAATAAATATAATTATTAAGAGCTTACATACTAATCTTTTATCATGAAACTTTGAAGATTACTATACTAAAAATTTTGTTTTGAAGGAAATTGTAATGAGAAAATAAGTTTTGACATCTTTCCAAACCCCCTTTCCGTAATTCTCAGTCTTTCTGAGGAAGGAGGGAACATCCTCTTTTGCGGGTAAGTGTGTGCTTATGCTGCCCTGAGCTCACCCCTCTTCTTGGCCCTGTCTATTTTCTGCTCTGAAAATAAAAATTTTCAAGACTATGAACAAGTAGCTCATGACTTCTGTAGCTGGCTGTAATTTGAACAAGGGCAACTAATACAGTAAGTGTTGGAAGACCAAAAGGACCCAGTTTCCTTCCCCTGAGGGGGGAATGGTTAAACAATCAGGCAGCATCCTAAGGTCTAAGGCATTGGGCTTACCTTACGACAAACTTTCCATGTGTTTGTTTCCCCTGTGAAGTGGAGGTAGTTGCACTTTCCTGACTGACAGTTTGTTATGTGAAGGCAGATCTGGTAAAGATGTCTTAGCTAGAGAAGAGCCTAATTCTACTGCTGGGTGATTGGGAGTGGTGAGACTCTGGTCCTCCATGTGTTGCCAGTTTTGCCAACACAGGCACATTTGAGGTCCATTTCTGAGCACTGTAAACCCTTCATTAATACCTTTCAGTTCTCTCTCAAATATTTCCCTGTTTCCTCTTCAGTTTTGTCTTTGTAGCGTTTTGGTTTACAGGTGTGAAAAAGGCTGAGAGAACTTTGTTCCCAGAGAACTGTTATGGAAATTCCCTGAGCAAAAGGCCAGTGTTGCCCAGGGAAAAACTTGGGACACACAATCCATTGTGGTCCAAAGTCGAGCTGTCTGTAATTGTCTAACCTAGGAAGTGCTGAAGTCCAGACTTTTTGCTGAAGTCCAGACTTTTTTTTACTTTTGCATGACTCTTCTCAGTTGAAATATATTCACGTCCAAGGCAAAAAGATTATGGTATGTCCTTAGCACTGATGACGGATCTTGTAATTACTGATTTGAATCCAACATATTTCCATTGTGAGCTGACCTATTCTCATCTGCAGCATAAGCAGCTTTTGAGCCTCTTCTCAAAAATGTTCTCCATTCCTGCTTTGAGGTAATAAGTGGTACCTTCTCTTGTTGAAGGTACTTGTTGAAGGTACTTGCAAATACTTGTTGAAGATTAAGCTAAGCCTGTTTAAACTCATTTTGTATGTGGCCCAATCAGTGTGTACCATGGAAAAGGAAAGGAAGACTAATGCTGTAAATCATTTTACCAGACATATGCTTCATTGCTTCATTCAGACCAGAAACCCTGAGCCCTTGTTCGTTTGGGTCAGCTTGCTTCAAGAGCTATCAAAAGCTTGACGTGTCCTCTCAACTTCCCTAGTAATGGTGCACTTGGTTGGGGAAAGAAACCAGAGTGTGGTACAGGTTAAAAAACCCCCAACACCCAAAATGGTGGTGAGAACATAAATGGCAAACCAAATTGTAGTGTCTGATAATAGAACAAATAATAATAGAAGTGCTCTGAGCTTCTCCAGCTAATAGAAATTTGAGCTGTAACCACCATATTTTTTATTTAAATGAAAAGCAAGCAAATATTATTCCTGACAGAGAAGTGTAGGTCTTTTACTCTGCTCCATCATCTGGAAAGGAAAGGGAATAGGATGATTCCTGCCCTGTCTGTGTAGCTCTGGTTGTGTACAGAAGGCTCGAAGGCACTCACATAAACTGTTTCTGCTCTTGAGGAGGAGCTCCATGTGAGCCTGGGGGCACGGAAGGACAGCAGGACCCTATTTTAGAGGGTGGAAGTTACCACAATGCAAATGAAAACAGTAACAATATTTGAAGTGACAAGCAAAAGGTCCTGGATTAGGACCTGTATCCTTACTAGACATTTGGAAAGAGGGTAAGGAACACAATGGCAAATTGTGCAAATGACAGAGGGTGGTAAACTTGGGCAAAGTTCATGAAAGCTGTGAGAAACTTGAGAGGCACCTCACCAAGCTGGGGAATTCATTGAACGGCATGCTGCCTGCAGTTGGATATCTGCAGCTCAGTGAAAAGGTCCAGGGGGAAGGACTCGGAGAGGAGCGAGAAGAAAGGATGAAGGGAATGGAAAAACTCTCATGGAGGGAGAGTGAAAAGACTCAGGCTGTTTATTTAATGAGAAGGGACAAAAAACATGTAGAGGAACTTAAAAATATACCCCAGTATAGCATAGTGAAACCTTCTACTCACCTTTTTATTCGTGAGATGAAATATTGTGAAATTGTCACTTTCAACTTCAATTCAATTCCAACTATTCAAGCAAAACAAAGTCAAAGCTTTTCTATGCTTTGCTCTGCTAAGCCGGTGTAACTCATTCCCGTAACTCTCGTTGGAACTAAGGACTGAAAAGAAAGCATTAGAGAGCGTATGGATAATGCTTTATCCAAACGAATAACAGATACTGAAGAGAACAAGCACCCTCAATCTTAAGGGCATTAACCAGTTCTAATTGCTGAAAGTTAGGAGAAAACTTCCTTGCTACTTCTTGGTACAAAAAGCTGCCCGTGCTGCTTTCTACTGTAGCTACCCTCTTTGAAACTTGTGTGCTTGCTGTAGCTGGGGAGAAGATATTGAAGATCTTTTCTATGACCATGTAAGGGCTTTATCAAAGCCTGCCTGTCCTGCAACCGTCTCCTTCATCGCTGAATCCACATTCAGCTTCAGCTGTATTACATAAAAAGCTCCTTGTCCCTTTTTTTGAATGTTGGCCAAACTCACACAGCTGTGAGTTCAAGAAGGCATGTTTTAAAATCCGAACACGAGAGAGAAGGATTTAGGAGGGGTAATAGGAGAGCCAGGAAAAAGTAGATCTAAGCATGCACATTTCTACTGGCTTGTTTTTCCTCTAGTTTGGAAAGAAAACCCTGACAAGGTAACTCTTCATCATTATCTGAAATAGATTCCAGTCCAACTCAGTAGAAGGGCGTACTTGAAAAACCTTAAGAAATATTTGAATTAAAGTGGGTTCTTAACACATCTGACATGGTTTGTTCATGTCTAATTATAGCTACTGCTCTGCGTGTCCGTTTGATTTTTGCAGTGTGGCTGGAGTAGCTGTTTCTCTTGGCAGCGTGTGTGCTGGCCTGCCACCCCTCTCTTCATTCACTGAATTCTGACACTATGTTTAGAAGCACCAGCCATCCAAATTATAATGGGCCTCATACTTTGCATTTAGACTGCAGAAGTTAAAGCCAATTAAAACAAGTGCCTCAGCATTCGACTCTTTTTTTTTTTTTTTCCAAACTTCATTTTAAGATGTTCTCTTAAGAGAAATTTTTAATGAAATCTATTTTGGTATGATACGTGGAAGATGCATCTATTAAACAGGCCTATTTCTTTTTTAATCCAGAACACTTCTTGTGCATTTGATATGATTTCCTCTCAAGTATTAATTTAGAAGAAGGAGAGAATATTTCTTAAACATGAGTTTGGAGAGGAGGGGAGGAAATGTCTTCAGACACGTACCCTCTTCATTCTCCCAGTAACAGTGGCTGGAGCGGTACCTGCCTCTGGGCACGAGAGGGGAGAGTAAATTCATGTGTGTGCAGCCCCCTTCCCATCTGCACGGAAGCGATGCTGACCCCTGGTTATTCTTTGTGTGTGTGGGATGGGGGTTAAGGCACTAAGCTGATTCTTGAAAATTAAGCTCCCTACCCAGCTCTGTGCCAGATTTTCAGCATAGACAAGGTACTTCACTTCTTCTGTCTCTGAGTTAAGTACCCTGCAAAAATCTGTAATAATGGAGCTTTTTATAAAAGATTGTTTCAGTCTTTTTGGTTATGATTTCTTTGAGAAGCTTGAATAATTTCTTTTACGGGCACAAGCTGACATAGCAAATAAGGTGAAATATTATACTTCTCCTGAATGGGTTTCTCTGTTCATTCACTCTGGAAACGGAGGAAAAACACTGTGTAGTTGTGACTAGTCTCAAGTAAAGAGACAAAGCAAAAGCTTACAATAGTCTGTCTGCTGAAAAAATGAGAAAAACAATGAAAGTATGCTTGAGTCCTGCAGTTCTGGACTTTGTCTAGGTATACCATGAGGGAAAAAACCTCACAAGTCTTAATTCCTCAACTTGGGAAAACTAAAAGGATACTTTGACGTTAATTAAGGAATTTAAAAAGCCGTTTCCTACAAAGTAGTGAAGGTGGAATTTGTGCTCTATTTCTGGGGGTAGAAAGACAAAAGTGCTAACTCAGTCTATGATGCTTCAGGAGAACATAATTCAAGAAAGAGAAGACATGCGGTAGATTAGATAAAGTGCAGAGGCTGCAACTGTCAACACAGAAATAACTGAAAGTGAATTTGAGGTAAGAGGTATGAAGGATGAACAGCTATTAATAATAATGAGACATTGAAAAAATCCCACAGCCGTCGATGGAAGAAATCTGAGAAAGTAATGCTATTAGAAGGATTTATAAAAATAGTAAGATATGCTTGCAGGGGATGTTTCTCAGTCATATCTGTGGAGTAATGGAATATAAAATGCAAGTTTCTAGAGCTGGCGCATCAGAGGTCCATAAGCAAGTTAGATTTCTGGAGCTAACCAAAATCCATACCAGAGGAAAAATCTTACAGAAATAGCTGAACTGCTGTATCAGATGACTGCAGCGAGACTACATTTGATATAGCATGGAAAGCAGAAACAGTTGTACACATCAGTCAAGAGTGGAACGTGACAGGAAGAAAGCGGAGTGGATAAAGCTCAAAGAAAGTAAAGAATTTAAGCTAGCCAAAAAAAGAAAAAAAAAAAACCCCAAGAAAGAAGTAAAAACTCTATGAAATCCATCTACTCTTCAGATGCAATTACAATTTTCAATGGGCAGGAACCATTTTTTTCCAGTCATTGAGTATGGACAAGAATACGGAGGGGAAAAAAAAATAGTGCAGGCTCAGCGGAAAAGGTACTGTGCTGGCTGGCTTGAGTGATAACAGGATTCTTTTTCCCATGAAGTACAACTGAAGGAAGAGCTGCCTGGCTGATAGCTCCCTCTTTTCTTCACAGTGAAAGTTAAAGAAATCTGTTTGCATGCAATTGAGCAGCTCTGACCTGATTTACGGTTTATAGGAGAAATATTTAAAAAAAAAAAGAATCATTCCTCTCCTTTTCAGTATTAATATAAAAATATAGGATGTCATTATGGTAACTTGTTAACCAGCAATAGCATGACCGTTTGGCATAGAGTACCAAATGGCATAAAGGCCTTCCTGCATGCCCCTTGGACCTTCAGCTTCCAAGTAACCCGAGTCTTAAGAAATTGAAAGGAAAACATCAGTTTTCAAGGATCACGACGAGACCAAGGTAAAATAAAAAATCGCCCTATGAAATGGATTATTTTACATAAATAGTCCTTGTATTTGCTTCTGTTCACTGAGAACAAGGAGATCCTTACCAAACCAGCAAGATTTTTTTTTTTTTTTTTTTCCCAGTTCCAAAGGAAGCAAATTTGCCTAGAAAAATTTCAGTCAGCTTTGCTGATGGCTACTGGTGGTTGCGTAAGAGCATCCCTCCCTTGGAGGGAGATGTGGCTCCCCTCACTGATCTCTTGGAGAGCAAACAGCTACACGCAGGCAGCAGGTTGAGCGTGTCTCTGGAATTAGACTGGTAGCTTCCACGTCCTGGTTATTATTGTTCAGTGAGGGGTAAATATAACAGCTTTGCAGCCCACCGTGTTAAATGGAACTCAGTGATGTGTCATTTACAAAACCAAATGGTTTTAAGATGATCCTGCAATGTGCTGAGTAGCTTTTATAATGTTCATAGACTCTAATTTGGGAAAGGTATTTGTGCACACCCATGACATTAAGCACACAGCTCTGTTCCTGTGCTTAAAGACAAAATTACCTAAATCAGTATCACAATACCTTCAAGTCTTGTTGAAAAATTCACAGAACTAAAATGAAAATGTTGATGGAAATGTGACTATCTGTCTCTTCTTCCAGCACATTTTAGCAAAACACAAACAGCTTTATTGCTGCATGTTACGCTAATAAAATATGCATGTTGTTTGGCCAGTGTAGGCTCATGGTTAGTTTGTGTAACAGCAACTATTTTCTTGGATTTGTGCAACATAATTTTCTCTGAAGAGTTAGCTCATTTTTTTGCTATCCTTGGGTCTTTTACAGAAGTTATCTAATGTGATGTAAAATTTGGCATGAAGGGAGTAATAATCTATCAACATCTTATAAAACTATATCTGACTATACTCAGTTTTTTAATACTAGCAGGGAACTGAATCATGCTTAATGCTGTTTCTCTTCTTTGTTTCCATAACAAAATAAAATAATAGAAACTGATTTTCAGTTATTTACCAACTTAAGAAAAAATGTATATTAGAAGCCAGGTGTGGGAGTTGGTGTGTATTTTAATGATTCATATTCCCAGAACTGTTGGTGGTGGTTTTTGGTTTGGTAGTGGTTTTTTGTGGTTTGTTTTTTTTTTTTTTGCCCTTGCTTCTCCATTTATTTTGATACATTGAATTTGCTTAAATTCTTACCTACTGTGGTGATTTAACCCCAGCTGGCAACTCAGCACCACACAGCTGCTTGCTCACTCCCCCCTGGTGGGATGGGGGAGAGAATCAGAAGAGTAAAAGAGAGAAAACTTGTGGGTTGAGATAAAGACAGTTTAATAAGTAAAGCAAAAGCTGCACACGCAAGCAAAGCAAAACAAGGAACCCACTCACTGCTTCCCATGTCAGGCAGGTGTTCAGCCATCCCCAGGAAAGCAGGGGTCCATCACGCGTAACGGTTACTTGGGAAGACAAATGCCATCACTCCAAATGTCCCCCTCTTCCTACTTCTTCCCCCCAGTTTTACATGCTGAGCATGATGTCATATGGTATGGAATATCCCTTTGGTCATTGGGGTCAGCTGTCCCAGCTGTGTCCCCTCCCAACTTCTTGTGCACCCCCAGCCTGCTCACTGGTGGGGTGGGGTGAGGAGCAGAAAAGGCCTTGATTCTGTGTAAGCACTGCTCAGCAATAATTAAGACATCCCAAACATCCCTGTATTATCAACAGTTTCCAGCGCAAATCCAAACCACAGCCTCATACTAGCTACTATGAAGAAAAAAACCAGCACACCTACTTTTCATGATTTTTATAAAAACCAGTTTGAATCCAATTGTTCAATCTGAATATTCAGTTTAGAGGCGATATGATGTTATCAAATAGTTTGTAGCTTCTATTTTTTTTTGTGACAGTTACAAAAACCTTAATACTGGTTAATCCACGTGTTCACTTATATTGAAGCCTTACCCAACTTAACAATGATGCTTCCTTTTCTCTTCGTATTTATCTATCGGTTGTCTCTAGCTTTATAACTCAGACTTGTCTACCCAGGAAGTCAATCTAAATTAGCTGATGGTATAATCTGAAGTGGATTATTTTGATTGCACTGAGTCAGTTTATGGCACTTACTCAAAATGTAAGACCACTCCTCTGTCATACAGAAAGCAAATGTGAACCAAATATTTGCAAAAAGCTGAAAACCAGCTGGAGCTCTGGGGAAGAGAAGAAACAGCTTATAGAAAGGTAGAAAAGACCTTTTCTTTTCTTCTCTTCCTTCCCTTGCCCCTGAAAGTGCTCCTGTCTCTGATCTCTCAGACGCATTTTTATTCCATCTTCCCCTTTTTCTTCTGAAGCATGTTTTTTTTTGACATTTTATCACAGCATGAGTGCTCTTCCCCATCTTCCTCCTTCTGTCCCTCTGAGACTCGCCGAGTGTGGTGTTTGTACTCACTGGCGTCTTTCTCTTTCCATGCTGTCCCTAGTCCCACTCTTGCCCTCGGGCAGAAGCACCCTCATGGGGTTGTGGGGAGGTTGCTCTGCAAGTAAATCTCGGAAGGGTGCTCCAGCTGCCTCCAGCCTTCATGCTGGAGGCACGTTGTGGTCTTTGAAACACCAAACCACCATTGCCTTGAATTCTCCCTTCCTCTGGCTTGCTTCTGTGAGGTCTCCTAGAGATCAGCCCTCTAGAGTTGCTTCATCAGCATTTCTACAGAGGTATACCTCAATCCTTCCAGAACTTGCTGCGGGAGTTTAGCAGGTCTCTTTTCTTGGGCCCCTTCTCTCTATCTGTCTCCATTTCTGTCCCATCCCATCCTTTGACAAAAAAATCAGCAGCTATCTGTATGGAAAATGCTACAATCTACCTCTCTGCTTCAGTCCTGCCTTGTCTGTCCCTAGGGTCAACTTCACTAAAACTCAGATTTATGGCCCCAAAATTTACATTTATATTTAAATGCAAATTTCTATATTATAAATGTAAGGGTAAATTATCAAAAGTCTTCTCATCTTCCTTGTGTTTCTCTTTTGCATTTGAGAATAACTCTCCATAAATAGTAACACAATAGTTTTATGCATAGCTTTAATTTTCCTCCTTGTAGCTTCTATTTTTTTTTGTGACTGTTACAAAAACCTTAATACTGGTTAATCCACGTGTTCACTTATATTGAAGCCTTACCCAACTTAACAATGATGCTTCCTTTTCTCTTCGTATTTATCTATCGGTTGTCTCTAGCTTTATAACTCAGACTTGTCTACCCAGGAAGTCAATCTAAATTAGCTGATGGTATAATCTGAAGTGGATTATTTTGATTGCACTGAGTCAGTTTATGGCACTTACTCAAAATGTAAATGGCTTTAATTTAATTCATTTTATTCCACTCTCCAAATAATGATCAGATAAGGTTGAGTTAGATTTAATTCTTATGGGCTTTTCAGAAAAAGCAAATTATAAAGAACTTGAGCAATGAGAAGCAGAAATTTGCCTTGAGATCCGGTGCAATGGGTGGCCAGAATTTGGTATAGTAAAATGACGGATGAGGCAAGGGACAGGGTACAGAATAGAAAGCTGAGTTGTCACTGAGAAAACTAAATTCTGGTAAATGAAAATTCACTTAACTGTAAAGCGCCTTTAAAGAAATATCTGTCGATTTGAAATCTGATTATAGTATGTTATGTGATAATCTAACGTTGTAACATTTAGAGAAAGTATAAAGGAAAATATACTTTGATATAATGTGAGAAAGTGCCACATAAAACTGAAACTGTTGAAAACTGTTGAAAAGCAGTTTCAGAATGTCTCAGAGACCCAGACCACCACCCACCAAACCCCATTATTTAAAATTCTGTATTTGCAGTGTATTAGCTGTTTTTCCCCCTTAAATCAAAGCAAAACTCTGCGAACATATGGGCTGGAGAAAATGTCTTCATCCTATTGTCCTATATTTAAATGAAACATTGTTAAATTTCAAGTATCCTAGTAGCAATAATGAAGCTCTTACTAGGACAGTGCTCAGAGGCTGATCTTTCATAACCAGTTTAGGAGCATAAGACCTATTGAAAAGTATCTTACTATTTTAAATATTATGCCTGTTAAGAAAATCTTGTGACTTTTTGCCTTTTTTACCAAACACTGGAGTTTGCAGTGCAGTGGAATTTGCATAATTGAAAAAGCACCTTTTAGAGGTTGTATTTCACCTGCTAGAAGGGTACTTAAGTGTTAAAGGGAGAGTGACACTTTTTTGCCTCCCTTTCTTTCTCCACTGCTTCTTTTCTTTCAGCAAATTATCAAAGTTTATCTGAAATGGTGTCACCCCCCAACAGCTAACGATGAAGAAGTGCGTTTATAGAAGAGACGTGGTCTGGAAGCACAACACACGAACCTCATGAGTTTTGACTACACGGAGATTCCTGACAGATAATTTCTGTGACTGAGTATCCTTCATTTTCAAGCTAATGTTGGTGCGTGTTCCTGTAGTGCCATAAAAGCAGTGACTGATGTAAGCCTACACGTGTTGCAGCAGCTTTGAAGTACCTTCCGCAGGAACAGACCATCGGAGACCTCTGGAGCCGTGCAGCCTGTGTTTAAGCCCTGTGCACAGCTAGCTAGCATTTGTGGGCCAGATGAAAGGGAGTTTATAGGCAAACTGGACGCTTTTATTCAGACAGTATTTTGCTCTATTTCCAATAAAATGATTGCCAAATCAACCAAGAGTGAAACGCAACGTACTGACAAGGAATGCAGCTTGCCTTCGGCTTAGGTGGGTGGAACGGGAACCACGGAAAGCGTCAGGACGTGGCCCACCTCCAGACCTGAGGCTGCAACGAGGTCCTTGTTCACCCACACCTGCTGCAGCACCCATCATTTCTCAAAATGTGGAGCCTTGTAGGTAGACCACCTGCAGGTGAATGCAGGAAAACCGAAGGTGCAAAAAAGGGAGCCTGAACTCTAGGCTACGAACTAAGAAAAGCAGCTCTTCATTCTCAGTTCTCGCCTATAGCTCTCCCTTCTGTTAATAGCACACTGGTATTTCAGTGAATTAAACAAAACCAAATTAAATCAAGACAGTGTCTGAAGCCGCTTATTGTTCCAGAGGAAATTATTTATTTATTTATTTATTTATTAGTATCCTTTTTTATTAAAGTGGGTAGACAATTTTCCTAGAACAGTAGTTTCATATATGTTTTATTAAAAAAAAAAAAGAATTAGTTGTCTAAATACATTATTTTCTTGTCCTTTCTTCATAAATATGCTTTCACCGTTACCCATTCACAGGTGTATTGATATTGTTTCTAGGGAAAGACAAAAGCATGCAAAGGTAGGTTAATAGCCAAACAATTACTTTTGCATACCTACCTCATATCTTCTCTTATCTGATAGAATAATGATATAGACACTGCTATGACAGCAAGTAGGCAACTACACCCTTCACAGAAGCTTTTTTCCGATTCCTCCTTATTTACTAAGATGATTTGTGCATGTGCATGTCCAGTTTTACTAATTTATTTATAAACTTCTATGTAAGTATTTTAGGGTAGATACAATTTCCTAATTTGCTAGCCTACTTGTGTAAACATTCAACTTCTGAGATTTATGCAGAAATGCAGACAAAATGTATTTGATATTTGAATAAAAAGAAAGGGGACTGTGCCTTGAAGTGGTTTAGAAAAAAGTTCTTCACCTGCATGTTTTGCTTATCAGTAAAAAGCTTCTAAAGGTTACAAACATGACTCAAAATGAAGAGGTGTGGGGAAGGTTTCACTTTTAACTGAATAAAATTTCCACCAACACCATACAACTGAAGTTCTGATTATATTATTTCTCACTTTACTGGGAATGATATAGCAGACTTCAGGCTTTGAAAAATCAGGAATTTGTGACTACAGATAAAGTGATTTCTAAACTGAAGTAAAAATCTTTATTCATGTTTATCTAAGGCAGTTGCTTTCATTTCTGTTTGTCCACTTGCTGGATTAAATGGAAGAAAAGATGGTAGCAATTGCCCTTCAGGCTCAGACTGTAGCCATCGGTGATATTAAAATGCTATGTTACTTACAGGAAACTTTAAAATACTGTTGCAGACCTTTAAAATACTGGAATTTGGTGGTTCAATCAGCAGTTAAATTACTTACCATTTTGATATACAAAATTAACTTTCATAGTTAATTTTTGTAAAATGACCATACTAAACAACAGCAAAGAGATTTTAGGTGGTTTTGTGTGTCAAGTGGACATTGTTGATCCATACCATGAAGATCTTTGGGCACATCATTTTGAAGATGTTTGCCTTTGTCCTTACTGTATCTATGTGAGGTTCATTCTCTGCCACACAGAAAATGTTGTGAGGAAGGCAACGTTGAGGGCTTGTTACCACCTGGCTGCCTTGCAGTGCAGATTATTGAAGGACCAGCAAGCCTAGAGGAAAATGTTCCCCGTTTTGAGGACTCTACCCAGGGTTTCCAAGAAAAGTGTTGATTATTTGCTACTACTTACTTGAATTGTCAAGAAAAAGCCTTGATAATGAGTTTTAATTTATTATTGATGAAGGTACTCTAAGGTCACAGCATTCACCATCAAGGAGGTGTTTGTCCCTTAGGAAAAGCGGGCTTCTCACAGTGTTTATCAAGAGCAACGTCAAGAACACAGTTATGAGGCTGAGGTGGTAAAACCAACCCCCAACCCCACCCCCCACCCCCCCAACAAACAAAACCCAAAGTATACAATTGAGATATTCAGAGCATCATTTCAGAAGTGGGAGCAAGCTCTTTGCCCCGCTTTTCCCCCCCTTTTCCCCTCCTTCCCCCCTTTCCTCCTTTTTTCCTCCTTTTTTCCTCCTTTTTTCCTCCTTTTTCCTCCTTTTTCCTCCTTTTTCCTCCTTTTCCTCCTTTTCCTCCTTTTCCTCCTTTTCCTCCTTTTTTCCTCCCTTTTCCTCCCTTTTCCTCCCTTTTCCTCCCTTTTCCTCCCTTTTCCACGTTTTTCCACGTTTTTCCACGTTTTTCCACGTTTTTCCACGTTTTTCCACATTTTTCCACGTTTTTCCACGTTTTTCCACGTTTTTCCACATTTTTCCACATTTTTCCACATTTTTCCACATTTTTCCACATTTTTCCACATTTTCCCACATTTTCCCACATTTTTCCACATTTTCCCTGCCTTTTTCCCACCTTTTTTCCCTTTCCCCCCTTTTCTCCCCCCCCCCCTTTTTCCCTTTTCTTCCTTTTCCTCCTTTTTTATTTTTTTCTCTACTTTTCCCTTTTCTCCCTTTTTTTCTTTTTCTTTTTTTTTATCTTCCCCCCCCTTCCCCTATCCGCAAGTTTTTTCTCCTTTTTCCTTTTTTTGGCCTTTTTTGTCCCACAATGGAATTTTTCCATTGTGGCACAGCCACAATGCAGAAAAAAGAGCAGTCAATGCTTCCTCGGTGTTTTGGATGTGACTCGGTGGGGCCGTTGCTGGAACACACCGCCATTTCCACCCCTGTGCTCGTGTAATCCTTCCCCTTTCTCCTGCTGCTTGAAGGCTGTCAGCTATGACCATTTTTTAAATCATTCATTTCTTAGACGGCTATCCACTTGTTCCAGGTAGACCAGGATAGAGTATTACCTCTCAGCCTTTAGAGGAACAGCTCCAGTTTCAGCCAGTGACTAGAGAGTCTTTGTATCTCACTGTGAATTTTCTGGTAGATCTGCTCAGAATTTTGCAACTTAATCCCAACTTTTTTTTTCCTTTTTTTTCTGGATAGCTCTTCAGAGATTGCAACAGATTGACTGATAATTTGTAACCTGATGGGTGGAAACTGCCAGGGGAGGAAGGAGATCTGGCTTGAGCTTCTGCAACTCCATATTTAAGATGATCTAGGATTAAAAATTTCTGTCTGAGTCAGTTACAGCAGGAAGCTGAGCCTACACTTCCCAAATCCCGGGTGGGTCCTTGACATTTTGGTCCAATCCCTTCACAAGTCCGTTTTTGTGAAAATGTACAGAATGTCGTACTGGGAATAGTTTAATTTTAGCTGTAATCAGAGTCATGGCAATGACTGACTCATATTGTAAGGGTGAGCTTGGTGGCAGATTTCTTCACTGCTAGATATCTCCAGCAGAGTATTTTATTAAAAAAAAAAAATTAATACCTATTAATTTTTCCAGTAGGTAAACTGACATTAATTCAATGGTGTGAATTTGTTCATTACCTGCAAAGATGAGCAAAGATGGATTTTTCAACCTATTTCAAGAAAGTCTCCAGCTGAACAAAACACTTAGTTCTAATATTAAAATGCTTCATTACTTTATTTTGGAAATGTGAGGGGAAAAAACTGTGAATAGAATACTCCCTTTTGATTTATAAAGTGATGTATTTTAATTTTTGTAATTTTTTTCTCTGAAGCAGTTCAATATATTGATCTTGTTCTAATTATCAGTACTAATCCACAGATTACTCAATAATTCATAATTAAAGACCCAAAATAAATTATTTCTTACAAAACTAGAATTACTTTTGAATGATCATATTTTTATGGACATGCAGATTTTTAACAAATCAATCAGAGTGTTGACACAAAGAGAGAACAAACACTGTCATTAAAAAAGAAAAAGGAAATTGTTATTTAAATTGATGAAATAAAGCCACATTTTTCTCTGCTGTTTTTCAGGAAAATTTCTATGTAGTTTTCTTTTTCTGTTTCTGTTCTGTTTCTTCTCGGGGAAATGAGGCTAAGCAGAAGCTTAACTCCTTTTACATGTATTAGTTATCTTATTAGGTGATCCTACTGTCAATTTTCTCCAAGTTCATTCTGAATGTGTGCCTCTCAAGGGATAAAAGCTTTTCTACAATCAGTACTGTAGGTACTAACTAGCATACAGCTAATTTCTTCCTTGTCATGTAGATGGTGGCAAAAAACCCTAAAGATGGGGTCTTGAAGAGGCATAATGGTTTTTATGCATTGTACATTTTTCCCCTTTCTTTTGAGTTCAGTAAGTTTAAAAACAATGCTGTGTCTTATTGGCATTAAAGATGCATTTCACGGGGTGGGGGGGAAGTGCTGCATGGGGTTTCAGTGATGAATTCTCTCCCTTGTCTCTTCTCATTATACAGATTTTGATGATTTGGCTAGCCAACTTTTTTAAGTGATAGTTTTGGCCATGCTTTACTATATTTATTAATAGTAATTTTGTGCATGTCAAAGAAATGATACTTGTGTATAAAAAGTAAAAAAATGGCCAGCAGCGTGGCTTAGCTTTGAACTCTTGATTCCAGTGGCCCTGCCCGTTGGCTAAGACTTCTGTTGGGTTTCACCTGTAGACTTTGCACTTATTTGTATTCCTTCCTTTCCTTTTCCCCAGGGATCTTTTTTATTTGCTATGAACCATTTTACCTTTTGATTAGAAAGTGCATTATCTTGTTTTCCCATGTTTTAAGTATTGAGCTTGTCAGAGATGAGGATTACTGGTTTCTCTGCTAAGTGATGGCTTCCATTTTTTCCTACAGAAGCTACAGTACAAGTGCAAGCTGTGCAGCTTCCTCTTCTTACCCAACTGCCATGCCTTAAGCCGATTTCAGTAAAATGCCTTTAGGAGAGTCAAGTCATTCTTCGCTTTTGTTTGGTAGTGTCTTTAGCACATTTGACAGTGCCCTTAGTGATCCCTAAGGTGCCTAAAAATGTGTGCCTAAACCCCACGGCAACATGTGTGGGTTCTTTAGGACTTTGGCATGTTTTGGATGCGGATGGCATTTCAGTGAGGTGGAGACCTCTCCCGACTCCATCATCTCCCCCGGAGCCTAAAAGCAGGAGCAAAAGGCAGCACTAAGTTCTTATGTCATCATCTGAGCAGATGGTCTCTCTTCACAGAAATGCCTCCTAATTCCTACTGATCTTGGTAAGAGCTGGTAAAAGTTCAGCATTTCTGAAAATCACAAGCAGAGATTTAGGAGGTTGGCTCTAGCATGCCATCCATCTAAACCAAAAATGTTGCTGTGAAAAGGAAATAACTTCTGTCACCGTCTGAATAAGATTCATTATAATGACTTCAAAGTGTGACAGTTTGGGTTCCCCACCCCCAATCTTACTGATATTTTCAGATTAGACATTTCTTATTAAGATATCATAATCTTTTTTAGAAAAGACACTTTTTACTTCAAATTTAATTTGATTAGATTACATTCTTGGGAAATTTTCTTAGCTGTTTAAATAGCTCTGCTAGAAGAGCTATGCTCCAGCTCCATTTCCTCAGCTCAGCAGAAGGCCGTGCATGACATGCCGTGCACGTGAAGTTGATAGAACACTGTATGTTGCGTTGCCATCCTTTCCGAACTAGAATTTGAGCACCACATCACACATCCTTTAGTACGGATTTTTCAGTGAGGAATTTGGGTCCTCCGGGTCACAATGATGGGGAAGTGGCCAGGGAGGGTGGCTGCAAGGATTTGTGCTTGTGCTCCAGGCATAGAATCATAGAATCTTTTAGGTTCATCCTCCTTTCCTGAGCTGGAAGAAGTCCAGGGGACTCCAGTCCAACAGAGTGTGAAAAGCATGTGGAGGAAAGTGTGGCGGGGTAACAGTTCTCCACCAGTTCTTCCAGTTTAAACCTTCCAGAAAAGTTAATGCAAGTGACTGCCCATAATCATTTGAGGGAAAACAGCTCTATGGCTTGGAAGAGCAGCTGATACAGACTTCAAAGCAAGCTGGTAGCAGGATGGTGCCTGTAGCTTCCAGAGGACTGCCCATGAGCTGCAGCTGTGAGTTTGGAGCTGCTGCCTTTGATTAAAAAAAAAAAAAAAAAAGAAAGAAAAAAACTGGGGAGGGCTCTTCCCAGTTCTGCTTTCTGAGAAAAAAACCTCAAAGCAGCTGGTATTATTTGAAACTCTTAAGTTTTTATTCTGTGTGGATGACACACAAGTTAGGGAGGATGAGGGAAGAACTGTGGTTTATACTTGTGAATTTGCTTAGAATAGAAAAAAAATTTCACACTTGAGATGAAATAGCAAGATATTTGGGTCTCTTTAGAACGCTAGCGTTGGATATGGTATTTGTGTGTTATCTGTGTGAAACTGTATTAGAGCATCAGTACACAGACAAATGGGAAAATGGCAAGTGGTAAAGTAAGTATGCCATTACACTGAAGTTGCCACTAGATTATAATTTCTGGAAATCCAGAGGATCTTAAAAAATGGAAATCAGTAGAAGTAAGCTTGAACTAAATGCACAAAATGAAGCATGCCCTGGAACATCTAACACCAACCCTCCCTTCCAAAACGCCAAATCCTGGAAGTTTAAAATTCGCTCAAGAAGCATAAAAGAACATCATTTAATATGAATAATAAATAAAAGCTTTCAGGTCTTGTCTTTAGGAATTATTTATAGCACAAACCCCAAATTCATGCCTGCTTTCCAAGTGCGTGTTTCTAAACAGCAAGTTCATGAGCTGAAGGAACAAGAGTGGAAGAGAAGCCAACTTTTGTTCTTGTTTTATTAGGTCTGACTTATAGCCTAAAAAGTGTCTGAGTGAGGTAAAGTGGCTGTTAAGGAGGCTGGTATTATGAAAAGAAAGATATTTTGATGGACAGAGAGTACCGTAATAGTAAAAAGTTTGTATTTCAGAGTCAGAAGCTCTGGTGGTAGCTGCTAAGAAATGTCCTACCCAAGGTGCCCGACCTTCCCATGGCCATAGAGCCAAATTACGTTTTCAACATTAGGCCTCTAGTTCATGTCCACATTAAATAACTGGAGGAAGTGGAATAAGTTAATCACTTGCTTGAATTCAAATCTGCAAAAGACAGGAGTCCCACATACCCCTTCCTCCTGCTGGCCAGGGCTTCTGAGCATAACCACGCATCCTCCCAGGGCTGTGAGCTGCTGTACCCATCTGACAGTGAAGCTGGAGTGAGATAAAACAACTTGGCTTCCCTCCACCTCCTGGTGAGGCTGGTCTGGTGGGTGGTGTTCAGAGCACATCAAACCCAGGCCTTGTGGGATTTGCCCTCCTAGGAGAAGCGGTAGTTGGTTGCATTCAGAAATACAGGCGAAGGCTGTGGTGCTGCACCTCTGCGGATAGCAGCAGACTGCTGGCCGTGCTGGCTCAGGAGGTGAGAAACCTGAGCACCGTGCCTTCCCCAGCCTGAGGTCTGCCATTTAGCCAGGGACAACCCTGATGGATAGGATGGAGGCTGTTACGGACACAAGCAATGAGGAATTTTGCATTCTTCTGTTAAAAACACAAGGATTTAAAGTTTCTTTGGGCTAGTAGGAGAACTCAAGAGCCAGTCAGCCCTTGGCACAGGGGCTGGGGCTCTGCCATTGCTGTTATGGCAGGGTTAGTTTCTTGGGAGAAGTGGGATGCGGCTTTGAACCTCCTGGGCTGAAGAGAGCACTCAATCCAGGTCTTCCTTCTCCTAAGCAGCCCAATACCGTGCAGCTGAGTGAAATGGGAACTTCTTCCCTGTGGCTGAAAAGAGAAGAGAGATTTCTTCCCTGTTTTTGAAAGGCTTGAATTTCCTCTTTAACTCCAGCAGAGGAACATGGACAACCCCAGATCGGGGCACCTCCATTCACCAGGGTTAAACCCAGAGCCTGTCTTGAAGTTAACTTCAAACCATCTGTCAGCATTTTCCTCTTGCATTTGCCAGCACCTTGTCCCACCTGGTTCGGCAGCTGCCTGCTAGGGACCCTTCTCTGGCATGCCACCCCCTTCCTCCACCTTTGCAAGGGATATGCAGAGATCTGACTCAGGGCTGTGCAATCCTCTCTACCTGCATGCGTGCAGCAAAGCCCTTCATAGAAGCAGACATTCAACTTTGATCACAGAAGTTAAATTTGTTGGGATGGCTCACATCAATGCCAATGACTATGGTTTTGTAGGGCAAAGATCTAGATCATAACAGCTATATACCGCTAAGATACCATTTGCTCTTTTTGATACCTATTTTGAAATAATTTCTGACATTTATTTTAATGTTGATAAGGTGGTATTTATTGCTAAATAATAAGCCAGAGCTTCAAGTATTTGCTGAAGGTCAAATTCTCGCCCTGTATAAGTTTGTGTTGCTCCATTAAAGGCAGTATGTCTGCATCTATTATCAACACCCGAAAGATCTGGTTTGGAAACTTAAGCAGGGGAGAAACAATTAGTGTGTTATGCAAAAAAAAAAAAAAAAAGAAAGAAAAAAAAGTGAGAAGGGGCCAGAGAGAACTGTGCAACACTGTGCATGAAGTCTGTACAAAACACATCTGTGGCATTTCTGTTCATTGGAAGAAGGAAATGAGAGCTGCAGCAGATTACTGAGAGCTCACATTTATCTCTGTAAATTCTTTTGCTCATGGAAATTCCAAGATACTCTGACAAAAAGACATCAAAATGTATTAGTGAAGTATACAGAGATGTAATAGGTCTTGATTAATTATGTAGTCAATTATATGAAAATGTTGCACTATTCATGTTCCTTAAATGTGATTTGCCAAAAATATTCCCATAGGGCACTGATACTTCATAGTATATTGTTTAGGATTAGGAGAAGAAGTTCCCAGGTTAAGTTATTTACTGTTAATGAAAACACTACTCAGTATATACGGCTTGAAAATCCATTGTTAATTAACAGCATTCAATTCTTAATTATCGTTTTACCAGTTCAGTTGAAATCATTGACACAAAATACATTGTTAAACTGCTTAATCAATCATTGTAGAAAAATAGAGGTGTTTGATAGGGACATTCTAGTACAAAGTTTACGTGAAGCTTCCCTGTTGAAAGCTTTGGAGGCTTCTATTTTTTTTTTAAGCTTATGTTACAAAAATGAGATTTCATAAACTTTACAGTCCGTACTACATTAATACCAAAGACAATAAAATACAGGGGAGAGAGAGAAAGAGATGAAAACACACACCTTAAGCTTTAAGTGCCCTATTCACAAAAATATAGCTTACACATGCGCATGCCCCAGTGGCGGAAAGTCTATTTTTTTGTGCTAAAGGACACAAAAAAAGGTTTAATTAGGGCCCTGAGCTGCTGTTCTAATTAACACAAACTTTTGTTAAAACTGCAGCAATGAATTATAGAACGGCCCTGTAAATTACAAGAGCAAAAAGCAGGTTTTTCCTCAGAGGAACGGTTTGCTTTCCGCTCGTGCACCTTTCGCTAGGACTGACACATGTGGGTGGCTCGTCGCTACCGATGCCGCGCTCTCCCCGGCTCCTCTGCTATAAGGCTTCTGCCGTCCAGTGGAGCTGTGGAGCCACCCTTTCTTAAAAACGCTCAGTACCTCTCATGGGTAGCCTTATGGGTGGGTTGCGATGGATGGACTGGAGCGCTCAGCACCTGCTGATGCTGGGGCAGAAGAACGAGCTTTGAAAGGTCTGTAGCAAAATGAGTGTTATTTCACAAAAGGTATGTCTAAGTAACCTTTACCGAGTTGGCAGAACCAGCCATCCTGGGTGGAGGGAACACAAACCCATATTCTGCACCGTTCCTTGCATCATGCTGCTTTGTGAAAGCCTTCTAGGGAAAGCGTTTGGAGCTGAAACAAAAAACTCTTTCCATCCAGCCTGATCTGCCAGTCCCTGGTGTGCAACCCTTTCCCCACACCCTACTCTGCCCACCTCAGCACGAAGCACAGCTAGACGACCTGCAGAAACCCCACTGATTAGCCACACACTGTGAAAATTAGCAAGGGGCAGTTGTTTCAGCAAAAAAATTGAAAATAGGTGTGAAATTAATGTGGAAGCTATATCACAGTGCAAAATTTCCACCTGCCCACTAAGTTTCTCCTGAGGTTATTTTTTTTCTCTTCTATTTTAACATAAATGTTTCTGTACAAAAATGCTTCAGATTCTCTTCAGTGTATTCTTCCTTTCCGGAGTAGGCAGGTATAAAAAACAAAATTAAGGCTGCAGCTTCTTCTCCTTCGCCGCCAGAAATGCTGTTCTTGATGGGCCTGAGCGAAAGCCCATCGAAAGCAACACAATCTCTTTTCAACAGGTAGTATTTTATGCACGCTGGGCCTGCCTGAGTGGTCCTTAGCACTGGGCAATGCCGCACCGTGTGAGCAGCCCCTTAGGGAGCATGTCCGTGAAACTGTGACCGTACGCACCAGCTCCCCTACTCGCATGAGTGTTGCCGTGTAAGCTATGCAAATCATCACTGTCCCGTTAATTTTGAAGTTGTCAAGTCAGAATGTACAGGATTTACACGGATTTACAACAGCCAAGGAGCTAACCTAAGTTGAAGAAAGTCGTTAGGGAACCACTCTCCTGAGCACGGGTGGCAGGAACCATGTGTTTAGCTGAGAAACCCTGTTGAAGCATGTACCCAGGGATGTCGCACCATCCGTGACTCTGCAGGACCGGCCGAGCACCGGCACTGTCAACAAATGAATTTCATTGATTACGGCTTCAGATGAAATTCAGGTGTTTCTTTCCCAGGTGAGTAGCTAAAACCTACTTGCTAAGGTGCAACATTCAGTTTTCAATGGCTTGTGCTGTTTGTGTAGCAAACTACTCTGCTGAAATCCCATGGTTTGGGTGGGGAGAAGGGAGAAGTTTCCCTAGATATTGTGCATAAAGGATAATACATCCACATGAAACATGCTCGCTATATTAAGAGTATACAGGAAATTCTGGTTTACCATGAGTTTGCCGCAGTCTAAATTTTAGGTTGAACTGCCAAAAAAATAACCAGGAATGGTTTGCCTTATTTGTAAACATTTTCACAGTATATCAGTAATTATGTTACAATTTCTCTACCCTGCCCTCTCCCAGACTTATGGCTTTTTAGAGTCAGTAAAACGATCTGTTTGGCAAACAGTGAGGTACTCTAAATAGCTGCCAGTCTGGTACACTGAAGAAAATGTCATGCACTAGAAGAGCCATAGATAGAGGGGAAAAAGATCAATATTACAATCCAAATATTAGAAGAGAAATGCCTACTCAATGGGTAGTTAGTTTTTGCATCCCAGTATTTCTAGAACTCTGTTTCTAAACCTACATTAATTACACATCTATGTACATTATTTAGAAGTTCTTTACTACAGTACTTTTGTACATGCGGTGTTTATTACTAAATGTAAAGAGAAAGTAATTACATAAGGCATATGTACAGTATCGTGTTGGATTGCAGATCCCTCTGCTCACCTTTGTCTTAAAGCTGCAAGGCCCATTTCATAGAGGCTTGTCACTCAGTACGTGAAACTGTTCTGAAATACATAAAAACTGGAGCCAAGGCCCATTACTTTGATGAGCATTAGTTAGTCTTTCCTTTTAAATCCCTTGTATATATTACCATTGCTTTTGGGGTTTTTTTTTTGTTGTTGATGTGAATAAACCTGGAGGTCTGAACTCAGAGAGGTGCCGAGGAAGCCAGCAGTCATTACCAGGGTGGGGATTGAGATTCCACCATCAATAATGGGTATTGCAGCTTTAACCCATGCCTTTGCCTAGTCTGTGAATCTCTTGAGTTTAAACTGGGCAGGTAGATATTTCGCATCTTAAGTATTTATTTTCCTGGAATTAAGAATAACAAGTAAGAAAAAAAAAAGGCGTGTCAGAGAAAGAAAAGGGGAGCAAAGAGGGAGAAGAGAAAGGAGATGGTGTGGCCCTTACACCTCCAGTGGTTCTACACTTTGGACTCATTCTCCAAGTTGGCCACATCACCGTTTCTTTCGTTTTGGTCTTCTTGATTCTTTTCTTCCTCTTCAGTTTCCAGCTCAGCATGCTGGTCCAACTTGCTGGAAACAGACCATGTCAGGGGCAGTTCTGCTCGGCTGGCCATCTCTGCCAGTTCTTTGGCACTGTAAACTGGTGTGTTGGTCTCATAAGTTTCATGAAAACTGTTGTAGTCAACTTCATAAAATCCATCCTCCAGAGTGAGGACAGGGGTGAAACGGTAACCCCACAGGATCTCACTCGTAATGTATGAACTTCGAGCTTGGCAGGTCATTCCTGTAACAGAGAAGGAAGAAGTGCTGTAATAAGGACCCACTGCTTTCCCAAATCCTTAATTATTTATTCATATAGACAGGGAAGTGTTTGTAAAAGGACACACACCAGAAAAGAAATAGATTTGACATCATACAAAGTTGAGCTTAGAAAGCAATTTTACAATGTGTAACCTATCTGATGCCCTTTCCTTCTGTGTGTGTATAGAATAACAAGTGGCAAGTCTGTGAACAAAGATTAACATTTCTTTATTAAATGCAGTTCTTCTCCCTATATTTCATCAACAAGCAACTCACCCGCTGACGAGTCTCAGATGGCTTATTGAGAGCATACGTGACTTGCATCATGCCATCCTTTGGTTCCCTGGCGTGTAACGAACCCACACTGCCACGTCCAGCAGTTGCCCAGGCTAACTGAGGAACTTATGCAAAAGCTTTTCTCTGCTGGAGCTAACCCTGAGCCTGCGATCCATGGGTGGACTTGGTTCCCCTAAAGGTTGGAGCTACCTTTTAGTTACGCTGCTTTGAGGTTTGGGCTGATGGCCAACATGCAAACATCAGCAAAACTCCTGAAGGGCATTGTGATAGTGTGTGGTGTTGAATTCAGATAACTGGGACTAACTTCTTTGTTACCTTCCCTTCACAGCTCTGCTGACCCTCACTCTGGGAGCTGCTATAGGGCAAAAAAAATCTGTAAGACACCATATTTTGTTAGAAGGCATGGAGGGAGGTGGCTGTTCCAAGCTCCAAGCTCAAAGTGTAGCCCCGAGTGTCCTCTGGGTGAAGAAACACCTGGCCGTGGCAGGGACCTGTGACTTGGAGAAACTGCCCCATCTCAGACAGACAACTCAGGGAAACACTACAATAAAGTATTAATGCTTAGTAGTGGAAGGGGAAACCCAATTGACCAGGAAAAGGGTCAGGAAAAGGGAACTGAAGAGGCAAAAACATGCTGCCAACAAAATGGGAGTACACGGAGAGAATGTGATGGCTTTCCTTTAATTATTTGCACGTTATTAACCATGCATTACTAAGCAAACATCAGCTAAACGGTATATGTCAAATACTTAGTAAATAATGATACATAACCCCTAGACAAGCCTGCCACACATCAGTTATTTAGAAGGTAATCATAAGCAATTAAAATTGTTTAATTTTGGGGGCACAAATGGCAGTCTGTAGAAATGCACATAATTTCTCTGCGCTGCTGGCACCATACAAAGTCACGTGGAGAGTCTCAGGAAGAGCAAACCTCGGTAGTTTAATGTCTCTGATCTTTTTCAGGGCTGTGCAAACTGCTGGAGATAATTATGCCCTCATTCTCTCGAGCTTCCTTTCCACGCTCAGATAACTTTCTTCCGATGGGTGAAAATTGCTGTTTCTTCATCCTCTATCTTTTTTGATATCTTCATGTTTAGAAAGATGTTTACCAACTGTTACCACACCATCGTACTTCAGCACTTCTCCATCTTTTCCCTCTGCCTATGCAGTGCCTCAGACCCTGCGGAGGGGTGACTGTCAGGGAAAGCTTTAGCATGAAAACCGCTGCACTGTACCTACCTGCTACAACCAGGCAGAAACAGGACCGTACTTCTCCTGTGCTTACTGATCTTACTTTCTCTTTCCTTTTGCCTGACAGAAATACTCAAGCCTTCGTTTTTCTCAGTTTTGCAGGACAAGACATGTTTGCATTTCAATTCTCAAGTAACGCACAAAAGGAAATATAAAGACCTTACCATTTTTTCTGTTCATTTCACAGGTGGGAAGGGCTGAAGCACACGAAACCATACAACAAAATCACCTCTTGTGAGATTTCCAGTGTGATTTTTAGTCTAAAGGAGATCTTCTTTCCCACAAAATGACAGGGGGAGAGGAACTTGGCAGCTGACAGAGCACTGTACGTATGAGAAACGCACTAGTTGTGCAGCAGCTTCCCCAAAGAGTCACTTGTTTTTTGCAGCGATCTTCTGGGCAGACCCAGAAGCATGGGTGCAGTATCTGCTAGGATCTCCCTGCCCCGGGGAGGGAGGCATCAGCAGGCTGGGGGCAGAGAGGGCCAGCAGCAACCAGTGCTGTCCCGGTGTCTTCCCCGCTGCCGGAGGCACCCCTCTGGGCTGCTCTCCTATCAGCTCCTCTGCTGCTCCTTGGTGGCATGCTGAGACCAGTGATTCCTGGATGGGTTTCCCCAAAGGAGTGTGCTGTTCCTAAGATTCATGTGTTTCTAATCCCTTTCTCTGCTGCTGAAATTTAACTTCAAAGTGAGAGGTAAATTGGGAGTTTTCATTACAAGGGCAATGAGATGAAATTAAAAAAAAAAAAAAATTAAGTCCCTTTGAAACAGTATTACGTTCCTGTGCTCAGACCAAGTACTCAGTGAGCCTGCCACTTTGGTTGGAAAAATTCATTTGACTGGTGGGAAAGAGAGGGACAATTTTCTGCAGAAGTCAAGAAGATTAATTGAATTACATTAGAGTTACAGCTCATTAAAAACAAACCCTCATCTGAAATTTTGACCTGTCTCAGTTTTTAATTTAGTCTTCCATTCAACAATGATTTAATACCTGTTTCTTTTCCACAGCTAGACAGAATACTTTCAGAGCTAGAATGAGAGAGTTAGGATTTTTCAAGCAAGCAAGTTGAAATCAAGAAAAAGACTTTACCTATTGAGGGATGTGTGTGTGAGAGAGACCTTATTATGCTCTCTAAAGGTTTGAGAAAGCTAATACAGAAAAAATTTGTAAGTGGACCACAAAGATTCCAGATCAAAATGTGCCACAGCTGTGGAGACCCTTGAAGTGATTGCCAGCATGCCTGCGTGGCTCTGGAAACAGGACAGAGAGATTTCTGCAGTTCTGCATGGTGCGGCTTTACCAACCTCTGCCTGTGCTGGCTCAGAGGTCCTTCAACTCCACAGTCGGCAGACCTTCTGGACTGTCTTTTCTGCATTTAAGCCCTTATGATATATTACAGTCTAATTTACATGTTTCATTATATTCCGTGGTTTTAACTGTCCTGTAAAAGGAAATGTGACTTTTATTATTTGCTGTAAGTTCTGAACATGCTCTTGGTGGACAGGGGGAGGCTGCATCTTGAGTGAGGATGTTTTAGGCTTTAGGTTTCCAAGTGTTGTGTGATTTATTCACCAATTGTGTGGTTTATATGTAGCCATAGATCTGTTGCACAATGGCTTTAAAAATGATTGTGGTTTGACATTTTGACTAGTGTCTCATTTTAATTGGATCCCTTCAGGGTAGATGAGTGCCGGGGAGCCTTTGGAGCTACTTAGCTCAGCATTAATTGGACTTTTTCAAAATAAGCCGGGGAAATGAAGAGACACAAATAATTCATTCTACATTAATTAAAACTATAACTGGAAGGAACGGTCTGTTTGAGCAGGAGCGTCGGAGCCCAACGAAAACCTCGAGGCTGGACTCTCAGGCCCTGCTGTGACAGGCGTCAAGCGAAGCCGGGGCAGCGGGTGGTGACGAGGAGCATTCCCGCTGGGCTGGGCAGCCGCTTGCCCCTGCACGTCCCAGCGCGGCGGCTCGGCAGCTCCCCGCACCATCTGTCCCTGCTGCCTGGCACGGGGGGACGGCAGCGGCAGGATTAGGTTGCCCTGCAGTGGGCTTGCGCTTGCACCTGTTCACCTCGCTGCATACTGTATTTTAAATACGCTGTGAGCTGATGAGACCTCTGATGGTTGTCCTCAACTGCTGTCTCACTCCTTTAAACTCGAAGCATTTATAATGAGCAGTAATGAGCCTTTGTATATGTTGCAGCTTTCTGTTAGGTCTTACTGACGGCGTTTTGGTCTGTTTGTTTTATGTTTGCACAGGCTAGGGAATCACGACTGAGTGTTGTGCAAATATGTGATTGCTGGGCAAGTTACCTACGAAGTAAAATTAATCGCCATCTTCATTGTGGTTTTTTTAATTATGTTTAATGTTCAGTTAGAGCTTTGTGGGCTGTAACCAGTGTCGTAAGAGTTGCCACTTCTCTGTGAAAGACACACCACAGTGAATACCATTCCTATCGCTCCCCTGTCCCTGTTCCTGGGTCAGAACCATGCAGGCAGAATTGCAAGCTGAATTTTGGTCCTTGTTATATTGTAGGAGGCAAACTAAGTTATGTGGATTAGGTGAAGGACACTTTTTTTTTTTTTGAGGCAGCCAACCTAACATGGCAACATTTTTATTGTTTTGCTTTCAAATGGGAACAAAAAAGGGCTTGCTGACAGTGCTGGGATTAGCTCCATGTATCTGAAATCAGCAATTAGATACTACTTTGGATAGTCCCATTACCATACAACCAGTGTAATTAAAACTCTAATTTATCTTCTAAATGCTTATTATTCCCATTCAACAGGCAAGGAGCTGAACCGCACAGAGATTTGAGCAAGGCTGCGGAGTGAAGAGTGGCTTGTGAGCAGGAGCCAGCCTGCTAAGCCACTTTCCGCCTGCATTGAATTCGATACACAGCTGGGCTCCTGCTGCAAGGTGCCTGTGCTGGGGTGGGGATGCTGGGTATCTGCCCATGGGTTAGGCTGTAGAGGACTTGGTCACGTCAGTGACATTACGTCCTGTTTACTTCAACACGAATTTGCAACCGTGCTCTGGCTCCTGGTACGTGTGGGCTGCTCCCCTCCAGAGCACAGGCTGAGGTGGCTCCCTCTGCCTGACTGTGAGTGTGGACACTGTTTCAGTGCACCCCGTCAACAATTTTTCTTGCGGCTAGAATGAAGGGTTTTATCAAGCTGAATATTTGCACCATGCAGTCTATGAAAATGACAGAATAATTCCCTTAAGCTGTTGCCGATATGCGCGTAAGGTTACAACCCCACCTTTGACTCACTAGAATTAATAACAAAGTTGATGCCATCTCCAGATTCATTACTCTTGAAAAGTCACCCCATGCAGTTATTTTGAGGTTATGGTTTGTTCATGCTGTCTACTGCTATTTAGGCTTATGCTTTGCACTGTCTTACGGTGCTGCAAGGGTTTGGTGTGGTGACCCGGAATGACTTGATGCATTTCCTCACAGCACACTTAATTTAAGATTTCATGGTAGCTTACACAATAATATGTTGTGTCATGCACTCTCACCATATATTATTTCACTTTGTGATGGCAGCCATCAAAAATAAAATGCTGTAAAAAAGTCCGAGGAAAAAGGGTACTTCTGAATCATGGAATCAAATACACTTGGGCCAAAATACTGTGATATTCAGCTCTAGGTCAACCTACTGCAGATGACACATAGTGACAGCCTCACTCAGCTTTTTTTGTTTTACTTGCGGTGGCCTTTATTACAACAGGGCTTTTTATTTTCAAAATGATGACTCCTGGGATAAAAAATGGACTCGAAATGAAATGAAGAAGGCAAGAATTACAGCCCATTACTGACTGCATCTTTTTGGCTGACAGCCATGACGTCAAGCTGATTTTGAGGTTCGGCGATTTTCTGCTTGGACTTAGCAGAACGAGGCAGACTTTTTGCTGCACAAAATTGAATGTGATATCCCATAAGAATGACCCATTTTCAATCATTGCATGGGAAGTTTGTTTCACAGTTCAGCCTGAAGTAAGACCTCAGCAGCAGAGGACTCAAGTGTGCACAGAAAACAGTGGTGTCCCCATTTCTGGGGTGACTGGAGTTTCACTCATGTATAGGAGTATAGAATTTGGTCTGGGGTCTCCAGCTGGGAGCTGAGACTTCTATGTACATGTGTGATGCTCCTATTAAATTACTTTCACCCTATCTTCATTCATAATTTCCTTTGCTGAGGTATCACTGTAGAGATTTTGATTTACTTAATTTGTATGATAAGAACTTCCGAAAAAACAAACCCAAACATGTAGGAAATTCGCTACCCCTTGAGATTAACTCCTACAGCCTCTGTGTCAGTGCTCATGATGAGACTAGTTTACTGCAGGAATGACGAAGAAGGGGAGGTGCTGATCCATAGCTTTAGAGCTGACTTTTACACCTTGCCTGGGGTAAGGGTGAGAAGATGGGAGAATTTTACTTAAACACTGTGATAATGGCAGTAATATTGAGTTAATTAGATTAATGTGCACCTAGTGTCTGCAACCCCAGTATGGTGCTCAAAGAAGCTACAGTGACTTTCTAGGTTTGTATCTGAGCATTGCTCCTGTGTTCATTAAGTATCACCAAGCAGCATCCTACAAGGCAGAGAGATGGTCTCTGCCCATATGACCTTTTGCTCTCAAATATATTTGGTGCAAGATTTGTCAGTCTGCTATTTTTAGATGGTAAGGAGAATGAGAAAGCAATGCGTGCTATTAAAAACAAGCAAAAGGCTAGGAGTCAAGAACTCCTGATTGATACCTTAGTTCTCCCGCAGACATTGTGTGGGCTTTGGCAAATTTCCTAGCTTTGCTGGGTCTGTTTTATTGGTGTGCCAAAAGGGACATGCTGAGATTTAAAGGCAGTAGATGTGCTTGCAGTATATTCTCTTCCTCATCTAGACTTTCACCGTCAAATTTGTACCAAACAATTCTCCCTGGTGTGAAAATCATTGACTCAAAAAAGAACAGAAATTTAGAATAAAATTTCCATAGTGCCACCAAGTTATTGTCAGAAACATTCCATATTAGTTAATTAGTTCTCTTTAATCAAGCTAAACAAAAGAAGAAAAAGAAAAAAGTCATGTTGTACCCTGAATTCACCACTTTCTGTAAAGCCTGAAGCACTGGTTGCCATTGCTGGAAAATGCTGTAAATACCATGCTGTGGGAAGACATTTCCCCCCCTCCTTTTTGTATTTGTGTACATCTGACAAGAAATCAGTGGGCTTTTTTCAGTTTTGAGTAAAAAAAATTAAATATGTATAACCCCTCATTCAGAGCTAGCAATGGGAAATTTCCAGGGGTTCTGATAACTTTGATTCAGAAAACACCTGGAAATTGGATGCTTATCTTATCCTGAGCAATGTCTAAAGCTCTTGCAAGAAGTAAAAACTTGAAGGGTGTCGGTGAGCATTTCAATGTATCCGTGTTTCAGCATGCCTTGGAGTCTGTGCACGACACCCTCATGCTGTGGGTCACGAACAGTGTGCGTGTCTTCTCCATATCCCAGCTACATCGCAGCATGGCCACTCCTGGCTCTGGTGCAGCGACTGGAGAGAGGAGTGTGTGTGTGAGCGAGAGAGGAAGGGAAGGAGGACAGAGGGGTTTTTTCCTACAAGAATATAAGGAATTAACTTTCATTGGCCTTTTTTTTTTGTTTTCTTTTTCCTTTTTTAATGTTAAAACTGGTGCTTTTTTTCTGTAAATGGTTCGAATAATTTGGTACTTCTATTTTCATATTTCTTACTTAATCAGATCAAGAAGCTGATCATTATATTTGGAATTTTATGGCTTTGATCTAATGCCATCTGTGAATTCTGATCAGAGGTATTTGTGGTAACTGCTGTCTTCATCTCACAGCTGATGATGGGACAAGCTCCACATCAGAAAATGGAAGCTGCCGTGGAGTGGGCTGGAGCGGCTGGCCTGACCACCAACAGTGGTAATAAAGTCACATGCCCCGTGGGAGAAGGCACATGTTATTAGGTCACGTTTGCACAAGAGCTGAATATGCATAGGAAATTGAGCTGGTGAGAAGCAATAATTTCAAGTCAGTGGAACTTTCTGACACTCCAAAATCTATCTCTTTCTAAACAAGACAAAAACAAATAACAAGTATAAAAAATGGAATTGATATTAAGTTAAATCCTAAACAAAGCCTAACTTGGATCAGTCAAAGCATTCTGTTTTCATTCTGACTTCTTCAAATGTGGTATATTGTATAATGCAGCACCTAAATTAGAAAAAGATGGCCATGTTTTAGTCTTTTTCAAAATATTAAAAAAATGCACATTTGTCCCCTAGTAGGAGATTTCAATGCCAGTGAAATTATATTTTTCAATGGAAAAATGCTGAGCTAGAAATGTTTGATTTACTTGGTTAATATTTCTCCTATCAGGAATTAAATATACTTCACTGAGTATTTTGCGTCTGATTTCTTGCTTTCTAACTGCATGTAGCTTAGTCTGAGAAATGGTACATGCAAAAGCTTGTCTGATTCAATCTCAAATGTGCTGCTACTTTTAGCTAACAGTACCATATCCATTCTCAATAAACAGCTTCTCAAAGAGATGGTACAATTACTATTCAGCCAATATTTAACCTTCATTTAGCCTTATATTCAGGCCATGCCCAGCAAATCAAGCTGCCTGATGTGTATGAATTTTAATCATTTTTTCAGCTGTGCTTTTTTAAATGGATGATGATTACATTTTTCTGTCGACTAAATCTGGAAATTTAATATATCAAATAACACAGCGTCTGACCAGAGAGCGAAGCTTGTTCCAGAATTGGCACTCAGAGTCCTTGGAAACAGGAGACTCAATTCGGTGGAGCTGGAACATGAAGTACCAGGATTTTGTACCCTACTCTGTGCTTGACTGTTGGGATACATTTATAGATTCGGTGGTTTCTCAGACATTGAATCAGAAGCACACAAGTGCTTTATTTCTCCTAGCAGATACCCGCACAGGAGGATACAGGGGAATTGTATTTTAAAGAAGCTGCAGTACATGGTTATATCTTTGGTGGCCCTGCTTTCAAAACGCGAAGTGCTGAGTAAACAGAAGACCTGTCCTGACCTTTTAAAAATATATTGCTATTAATCTGCGGGCTTCCTCCTGAATTCTGGCCCACAGAAGGGATGCTCTCCTCTGGCACGGTGTGCGGGCAGCCGGCTCCACAGTTCCCTGACAAAGAGCTGGGAGCAGGCAGCAAAGGGTCTTTGCTCGCCAGAGAAGGGTCTTGGCAGGGTTTTTGGCGAAGCAGCTCAACCTGAGCCCTCAAGGCTGAGGTACGGCATGGAGCAGAGAGGATCCTAGGTGGCAGGGGGTGTGGGGAAGACCCCTGGCAGTACATTAAGGCTGACAGTCCTGTTCAGGGTTTTGGACCACTCCAGCTGTCTTGCTAGGTTGCTTCCATACCAGAGAGGATGACCAGCCAGCAAGAATCACAGCCTTTGTGTGAGTTCCTGTTGGCTCTCTGTTTCCTTGCCACTGTCATAAACAACAGCTTCAATTCTTATACCAGAGAACCTCAGGAAGTACATAGTTCATACAAATATTCCAGTTTTGAATTTCTCTCCAGTCACTAGATTCACTGCTGCTGGGGGAAAACATCTCATAAAAGCACCAGGAGAGGAGAGGATGGGGGACACCCAGCTGCACACGTGTATGCAGCGATGCTGTACCTGCAGCGATGCTGCAGCATCATCTCAGGCTGAGAGAAGCCAAAGGGAGTCCCTTTTCCTCCAGGGGCTCCGAGTCCCCCGTCCTTTCCCTCACCTTTTATGAAGGGGTGGAGGGCCACAGGAAAATCTCGTTTGGGATAAAAGAAGGGTAAAGAAGGAGCTGCCTGAGTGGCTGCATGACTCATCTTGGGGAAGAAAGCAGCAGAATGCTCCTCTATTCTGCACAAGCCCAAAGGCTAAATGAAATCAGCACCTCAGAAGCAGGTTCCTCTCTCTCCACTCCTTGCTGGGGAGGCCAAAGCTGGGAAAGGGACAGATATAAACTGCAGGTAGGAAATGAAGAAAATCAAAATGCATCCTCTAACAATTCTAAGCTTCACAGTTTGATAAAACCCTATGCCTTTTTGAAAACTCCAGCTTTGATAGACAGTTTGGATGGGAAATGCTTCTTCTCCAAAATGTTCAGGCTAACATTGCAAGACACAATCGCTCAGAGGCACCTGCAGCAAGCCTCCCAGGGCAATGCCCAGGGGCGGCATTAGTGGAGCTGGATGCTCTGCAGGTTGCCTGCTTAACTGCTGAGAATATAGACCCTAAATGCATTTGGCCTTGGAAAGGGGTAGAAGCACTGCTTATGTGAGAGCTCTTCCGAGATGGCCAGCCTTTTGTGGAAAACTACAGCTGACTGCTATATTGGCTCTATGCTACATAATGCATAGCACATGCAACCCTCTTGAGGAACATGTATTTAGCACACAGTAGTAACTGGGACTGAGACTAGAACAAGGCATGTTTGGGCATTGCTGAAATCCCACAGTAGCATTAATGCCAAGGGATGGCTGGGAGAAAAACCCCTTGAGATGGAATGGTGCTTGCTGTGAAAGAGGCATTTTCTGTAATGGCTTGTAGCTGCTGCACACTTGTGCTGTCATGACTGTGAGATAAACGTTTAATTAAAATATACGTGTGACCTATTTCATCTCTTGCTGTGCAGACTTCTTAAACACGTATTTTGAGTCTGCATGTTTGGATGGCTTTTGTTTCTCTTCTTAAAACGCTACTTACGAAGAGAACAGAACATCCCAGGTTTGCTCTATCCTGAAGTTTACTGACTTAGAGCTTTCTATAAAAATGTCACATTTTACTGCGGAAATGTTTGTGAACTCAGGATTAAAGACAAAACGGTGTGAACATGCAACTTGGCATGCTGTAAAAATCAGGAAATAAGGAAGATCACTAGCTTTTTGACAACAAAATCTATGAATCACCCACAAAGTGTTCTGGTGGTTGTTTCTAGGTTTGTGGCTAATGGCATTGCTGAAGCCTGGTTTAGCTGTTGTGAAATCGGAGGAGGAGATGAAAGACAGTTCAGGATAAAACACTTGTTTCTGCCAGGCAGATGTTGGTGAGAAGTGATGTTTGGAAATGCAACATAAATAAAGGGAAATTATGTTCTATCCAAAATCACTTGGATTTTTGGTAAGCAACAAAACATTTCAGTGGGATTGCTTGGGCAGTTTCATAACGGTGCATCCTTTTAGGTGGGCTGGAAAACAAGCTAAACATGGGTAGGTGGTACTTGCTTTTAGAAGAGACAACTTGAAGAAACTGGTTTTTCTAAAGATATCTTCATTTCAGAGATGATATTTTTGATTTATATTTCACCCGAAAGAGTCCCAAAAGGACTGGTGTAAAGGTTCTCTGCGGTTTTCAGAAGAAAGCTCTAAATCCTGATGGCATCGCTGAAACAGTCATAGCTACCATGTGAGAAGGCCAGCTATTACCACGTCAGCCTACAAAAAGCAGCTGGGCATGGGGATGTGTGAGAGCTGGATCGGTCCAGCTCTGTAGCACTGGCTAATAACAGTACAGCTGCTCCCTGGTTCTTCAACCAACCAAACAAGCAACCAGCCCTTTCTCCGGATATTTTGGACGAAGCTCAGCTCCTTGAAGGTGTTGCCCCTTGGTGAGGGTGGTTGGACCTGTGCTTAATTCAGCTGGCAGCTCCTCCTCTCTCCTCTCTGGTGGCTTAAGCATGGACCTGCCTCTAGCCCCATTCCTGTTCCTATGACCAGTTGGCAGTATAGCCCTTGGGAGGTGGAGAAATTTTGCTCAGGTGTTTTGAAGCATGACCCTGGTTCTACAAGTCTTCAGTGTGAGCTGAAGGGGCTCAGTGTTGTGGCCCTGTCTGTAGGACCCCCACACTGTACATGGCCCAGGGCTAACTTCCCTGCTCTGGGAGGTGGTGGAGGAGGAATAGCTGGACTAATTTTGTTAGTATTTCTAATGATGGGTTTGGGTAGTAGACCTTATACTCTTTCATCTTCTTGATGGGAGACAGTTTAAGCAACCAAATATTTGTTCATGCTATTATTTAGTGCAATTGGTCAATTCCTTTATAAAAATCTTTTAAAGGGAAACTGTTAAACACACTAAGCTTGAAAATTCATCTGTCATAACAATAATCTTTAATTAAAATTTAAATTAGGTTTATTGATTCAGCTATTGTTATCTTTATCATAACAAAAGAATCAGCCAATCCCAGACTTCATGCAGCTCTGATTTTTGATGAACTTCTGCAGGCCTTCTAGCAGTTATGCAAAGAAAATCATCTGTGCTGCTAAAATCCTCCCACTGAATAGCAAGTGGGTTTTGATTTTTTTCTTTTTTTTTTTTCAGTTCATAGGATGAGACTTATTAAGTTGATGCTTTCAGGTTAATAATATTGGCTATCTGTCAACTTTAGCAGCATACTTTTGAAAAGCAGGACTGAGCAAAAACTGGCTGCCTCAGGGAATGAGATGCAAAATCTTTCACTTCTGAAACACTGTTTAATATTCAAGTTATGTCAAAATTTGTCTCCATATTTTAGCTGCTTGGCATCCTGTCTGATAATAGGTGCTATTAATACACCTACTAGTAGATCAACGACCATTTTAGAAAAGTTAATATTTCACTTTGTTTTAATTGACTGGTTTTATTTGAGGTGGTGTGGAAGAAGCTGATTCTGATCTTTAATTACTGCCTAGCATTTAGCAATGAGTCCAATAAAGGAGAACAGCAGCAGTAGAGTTGGGATTTTAGGAAAGCTTCAGTACTACTCTCCTGATATTTCTATTCTGGGAAAAAATAGGAACAACACATTTCAAGCTCTAGGCTTTTCAATCTAGCACTTTCCTCAATGCCTGAATTCATTTGAAAGGAAAAAAAAGAAGCGAAAAACCAGCAAAAAGCTATTTTGCTCTATTCCTTCTTCATGTGCTGTAAATATTTAAACTGTTTCTGGGAGGAGCATAGACAAATCAATCCATGAGAATATGTGTCTGACACTGCCTCAAATATTTCCAACTGGTGATGGAGCAGAGAAATCCTGAGTTTCTTTGACATACGCACCTAATTTATGGAAGCAACAAAGAATCATTAGGACTTCTTAGCACCCCAAAATTCTCCTTAGTTTGACAATATTTATCTCAGCTGCTGAGAAAAATTAGTTGTTTTAGTAAGGAAAAAATCATGAGCTTGAGAAGAGGTGGCTAGGTATTCTGTAAGCTGTCTGAGGAAGCAAGGAAAAGAGGATGCTCACACTCAAAATTGCACAGTTCCCAGAGGAGAGATACCTAAGATAGCGCAGAGGAGTCCTGAAACAAAATGACTGGGCTTTTGAAGCAAGAAGCACTGTGTATAAAAGCCTGAATAATGTCTGTTTTTCCTGAGGAATTTGCACTCAACACTGAGGATGGGCTTGGTGTTCAGCAAAGATGCTAAGCTTTGTCACCTGGAATAATGATCACAAAGCACTTGTTTTGCAAAGGATTATTTATCTCAGGGTGTTGTGGTGCTGGATGAAAGCTGGGTGGGTACACAGCACTTGAGCTGTTCCAGTCCTCCCTGGCCGTGGGCACTTGAGTGCTTTCAGCTTTACTGCTGTGGGTTGTTTCATTCCTCTGTATCAGTCATGAGGTGGCACTCTTCTACCAGAAGAGATAGCTCATAAAGATTTTGAAGTGTGCATGTATCTGAACTAAGAAAAAAGAAGCAATGCCAGGAAAATATTGTTGAGAGATTATTGCAAAAGTTACTTTCAAAATGTCTGGGCAGGCAGGCAGATGAGACACCATCACAATGCTGCGTGTTTGCAGCAGGAATGTAGTATTTGAAGGAGATACCTTGCTGAACTCTCTTTGAGCTAGAGCTTAGTAGCTTACTTGATTTTCTTCTGACTCCCATACAGATTTGAGGCATTTCTGTACACCAGCTGCAGACTATATTCTTCTTCATGACAAGCACAATTACACAGTCTCTTTCTTGCAGCTTTTATTACTGCTGCCAGACCACCGCTAATTTGGATCACTTTGTTGATATATGCTTTGTACAATGAGCACTTGGCTAAATCTGGACATCCTTCACTCTGAGGATATCCTGCCTCTCAGAGAATAAACTAGATCAGGCTCCCAGTTTCAGAGGTAAATGGGGGAAAAAAATAAACCAGGGCATTGCTGGCCACAGAGATCCGACTCTAACATTGCATACGAGTGTTTAACATGAAGATTTAAAAAATGCATGACATAGCAAATGGAAAGCACAGTGCCAGATTCTAGTCTCAGTCGGCAGCAGTTCAAACCAGGACCATCTTCCATCAGGATATAGCTATTCCAGACTGTGGACCTGACACAGATCTCCACAGTTTTACACCTTCATGGGATCCTTGCTAAGTCCCAAGCTATCTAGCAGATGTCTGCTTGTGAGGCAGCATCCCCTGGCTCCTTAAGGCATTCTTGACCTCCAGGATGGGAAAGAGAAATAAAACTCGGCCTGCTCTCTTTGAAAGTTTGCTGACCCCTTCTCTCCTTCATGCTTGCAGTGAACCAGGCTTGGGCAGTAGGAGAGCTCAGGGATGGCTTTAAAGCTAGCCATGCTTCCTTCAAACAGGGTAAATCACAATGCCTGGGAGGAAAAATGAAAGAGTTTGGAGACAAGGCAGACTGACAAAGGGGATGTGAGCTTGGGAGGAATTCAAGAAGGCATTGGAAGAATGCCAAATCCAACCAGCTCTGTGCCATGCAGTGAGCCCTTCTCTTTCCTCCCACCATGACTAAAGTTTTCCCTGGCTGCCAAATGCAATACACCACCACCTTCACTTTGTATTTACTCCAGGCAGAGATCTTTTTAACCAGAGAGATAAAAGAAGCAAGAACTCTGCACAAGGCGCTTTATTATCTAATTAAACCTGGGAGGTGCCCCTGGGACAGGTGGCAGATCAATAGGGCCACCTTGGCTTCTTCCCCTTGCTTCTCCTCTCAGCCCAGCTGAGGATGTGGGCCCTGATGCGAGCAAGTGTTCATCACCCCCCCGAGGCTGAACTCCTGCCTGGCTAATCCGAGATCAGCGCAGGCAGAGCTGTCTTGAAGAATGAAGACTCTTTTTTCTTTTTAATCACATGTTTCTAAAGAGAAAAGGGAGAAAAAACTGCTGTCGCTTATTCCCAGCATGGATGTGAGTGCTGGAAATGAACTGAAAAACGTACCTGCACCCCAAAAAGCCCGAACCCTGACATTACACGTTGCTTTAAGAAGCAGCAGAAACTGGCATATGCTGGGTCCTATGTGCATAGAGCATTAGCTGCTATTCATTCAGTACAACCCAGATTATTTGCTTCTTGTGTTTCCTATCAATTTTTAAATTACATTTATTCTGGTATTGCTAGAAATGGAGGTCAATGCAAATACAATACAAGCGCAGAATGTCTTACGACAATAAGTTTGCATCAGAATCCAGAAGCCCAGCGGGGAACGAATTACTGAGGCTCAGAAAGGATAGTGCTAGTAATGTTTGGCTCTTATTTCCTATGACCTTTAATCTGAAAGTCTCAAAGGAAGGGAAATATTATTATTTTTGTTTTACCAATGGGGAAATTGAGGCAGAGAACGGTGACTTGCCCTGAAGCCTCATAGAAGGTGTGTAGCAAAGAAATGCTTCTGTGGTGAGAATACATACATTTTGATAGTCATTTGGGGGGCATGGTGGCTATCTGCTGTCCTTCGATGTGAGCCAGGAGGATTTCTTGGCCTAAAGCACTGATGCAGTTTTCATGGAGAGCTAATGTTTTGGAACAGCATTTTTTTCATATCCTGTTATTTCAACACAAGGCAAGCTTCTGCTCGTTACCAGGGTCTCAGCAGATCTCAAAACCTTTCCTAAGACTATTTCTCTCCTTTGCTTTAAGCAGAGCAGGGTTTGAATGACAAAACTGGAGAGCTTGTTTTGGGAACAGAAGGCAGATGAGATGGATCACACCATGGAATGTGAGCATGTTTTCCTGGAGTCGCAATTGTGCTTCCTCAGCCTTTTCCTGTTTGCACAGTGGATCTCTCCCCTTCTTTTAATCGCAAATGAAAAATTTCTCCTATCAGAGTAATAGAGATTTTGCCCGTGGGTGCTGTGATGACATGAAGCTGTGGCATGTGCATACGCACACACACACAGAGATACGTAGAGCTGTACAGAGATTACTGAGGTCAGTGATTTTGTGGTTCTCCTATACCCAAAATAGCAAACCCTTGATGTGTGAGCCTTGGAAATCCTCAGTCTCTTCAAATGCTTAACGAGATAGGTTGATTATCATCATATGAAAACTACTTCTGTCGTATGAAGGGGGGAGAAGAGAATTTAACTGGCAGCAGTGAGAAGACAACAGACTTCAGAGAGGCACTGGGACAGTTAAGATGTTGTTACAAGAACATAACTGGGAAATGACGGATAGATCAGGCTATTATAAGCATATGGTAAAACTGAACAACGAATCACCACAAAATACTGTGGTACGATGGCATTAAATCAGCCAACACAATGAGCAAAGCTCTGTTGCACCATCACGGCACAGAAATGTTTGGGTTTTACATTTTTGGGAAAGTTTAATGGCATTCCTTCCCTCTCCCCACACACAAAAAACATTCATAGTGCAGAAAGCTTCACTTGATTTCTAGTTTGGGAAAAAGCTGTACAAAAACTCATATTTTTTTTTTTCTGCACAGTTTACCAGGGTAGTATTACACATCTTGGCTGCAAGAAAGCCCTGTAATAAATGATAGCTCTTTCAGCCTGTTGGCAGTATACGGTCCAGCCATCAGTCTTGTAAATGTTCCCATAACCATTGAAAAGTTGAAAAAATTTGGAACTGTGACTTAACATGTTATTAATCACAGAGCAAAGGGTTTGCTCTGATTTCACCAGGCATACCAATGTAAAAAAACCCGTGAACTTCTCAGATGCCAGCACAGGGATAAAAGCACAGCTGATCATACTCTGCTCCCATGACTGAATACAGGCTTCAAGCCCAGTATTTCAGGGATCATTCCTCAGAGTTTGGTCAAGTATGAAGACTTTCATTTAACAAATCCCTTTGTAAACTTGGCCAGGTTGTTTGTGTGTCAATGTGTGTGTGTGTGTGTGTGTGTGTGTGTGTGTGTCTGTGAGTGAAGAAGCTGATTAATATCTTGTTCACTTTCCTGACTGATAGTGAGAAAGAGAAATATGATATGGTCCCCTCGAGAACTGACTGGTCTAGCTGTGATCTGTACCTTTTGGGCCAACTAGTGATCCCATTTCTACAGGCTTTCAACCAGCCAGCTGATGGGTCCAAAGCCAATGACAAGGTGATGGCCCAATCCAAGATTCACAAAAGTCAAAAGTATCTTCTTGCTGCATTTCTTGGCTTTTGGAAGGGAGCAGTTTAAGTCTGGGTGAGAGTGGGTTGCAAAAGTCTCTATAGGAATGGGATTGCTCTTCAGGATCCCTTACCTTTGGGGAATTTCTCCAGTTTTTTGTATGACTGCTGAATCTCATGAATGTTTCTGAAGCCAAGTGTGGTAATACATATGAAGTGACAACAAAATAACTCATTCAAAGGAAATCAGCCCAAGGTAATGAGGATGTCATAACTTGGGTTATTCATATCTAAAAGGTATAATTCAGCTTCATGAACTCTGCAATACCTAGAAACAATGCCACAATAGCTTTCCACTACAAACAGTGTCACATTCCAGCCAGATTAGGCTGGCCTGCTGCTGTTTGGGTTATTGTTGCACCTTGAACTAAATTGCTGTGAACAAATATTTCAAAAGAAGGAGCACAATCAAAGACCTGACACTGCAAAACTCCTGAATAATGCTGTAGCTTGCGGCTCTGTTGCTAACAGGAGAAAGATGGAGATTAAGATGGCAGCTGCAGAAGAAAATTCACTTTGCAGCCTTTTTACACTGTCATATTTAAAAGAGAAAGCTACAAGCATAACTGATGAGGTATGATGTTTTAGAGGAGGACAGTTTGGATTTGCAAGAAGCTTTGAACATCTTGTTTTCCCACAAGCACTGCCATCTCCCTTGGTAAGCTAATTTTAAGTTAATGGACTAAATCCTTCGATGTGCTAATGCTGCATTGTACTGCTTCAGTGGTGCAAAAGAGCACTAAAGCAGTCTCCTTCTGTTGCTGGAGGTTTTCCCCTGTCCCAGGGAACTGCCGGGCAATGCAGGTCAGCCAGAAGGGATCTTCCATGAGCCCTGGTATGTCTGGAGCAAAGACTTCTGGGGAAGAAGTGGGATGAGAGGTGTAACTATACTCTCCAATTCTGAGTAACTACAGCTTTAGGGCTGCAGGCTGACAGCAAAAATAATTTTACAAGCTACTGATAGAGCAAATATTCCCAAGACTGGAAGAGCATTGAAAGACTCCAAGTGGTGTTTTGCATTGCCACTGCTCCCCCACCCAATCAGTAGATGTGGGTCACTGCTACTTTTGACTGGATACTTGGAAGAAGGCATGAAAAACAGTGAGGGATAAATGATTCCTTGCAGCTCATTTCCTCAGCTGTACTAAACAGCCAATTCCCTTTTTTTTGTGTGAGTTACGCCTACTGGTGCATGGCTGTGGTCAGTGCACACTGCGCTGAGTTAGGCACCGGCTGCTCTGGGACCTGAGAGGGGATGCTGACCCAGCGGGGCACTGACATATCCACTGTGCAGCCAAAAGGGAGTTTAAACTAAAGGCTAGTGCTGTGGGTTGCACCACCTACCCAAATCCTGCAATGCACTCTCTTACTAACTCCATACTTACATGATCCAAACCAGGGGTTTTGGAAGGTTTTTGTAGATACCCTGGAAAACCACAGGGTGCAGCAGCAATGGTGTCCATTAAAACAACACCAACTGTGATAATGTTTGTCAGAAAGAAGAGGAGGCTGGCAGGGAGCAGTAACAGCTTTAACTGGCCAGTTTTAATCTGCTGTCTCAAGTCAGTCTGACTCCAAGCCAGGGAGAGACACTGAAAGAGGGACTGACTGCATGGAGACAGCCTTGAGCCCCACTCTCTGTTTGCCTCACCCTTCTGATGAGAATACAAGCCCACGGTAAAACAACATGAGCAAGGCATCTAAAAAAGGAAACAGCCATCAATAGGCAATCAGACTGGTCACTGTTACCACTTGGTGCCATCATATAGCAATAGTTTAAACTTTCTGCTGCTTAATTGTGTCATCATCCAAGAGTCTAGGCACGCTCCCTGCTCTTCCGATTCAGACTGATTGTTTTCCACACAAGAGCTTGAGGTTATTGTTGCTGTTTTTTAGTTGAAGGAACAATCTTGTTGGAATTAGTCCGAAACCAAAGATGTGGACAGGTCTTAGCACAGCTGATTTCAGGCCAATGGACTGACTTTGGGCCTAAATAGTACTTTTTCATCTGCTACCTGGGCAATGCAATGCAGTTTAGCAGGGCAAAAACCCATGGGTCCAATCCATGCTGAATGCTGAAGCACTTCCAGAGACATATCTTACCCACCATTTGATCTCTACAGCAATAGAGATAGCAAATAGCAAAAAGAATAAAATATGGTGCTTATTTTCAAGATGCTCATTACCTGAGACCAGAATAACTGAACTGTTTCCATCTTAGGTAAGGATGCTCAAAATGGAACTTTTCTGTTTTTACAGAGGCAAGACTGAGAAATAAACTCCAATGGCAACTAAAACTCAGTAGTTTTCATCTGGAGTGCCAGACAGGCATTTTTGACCTTGTCTTTTTAATACAAACACAGAATAGCCCATATCAAAGGTAAAAAAGAATCAGCCATCACACCTGACACACACTTCTCCTGATGCAAGGAGGCTATGGGCCACTTCTGATACATGTCAGTTGTGCTGCATAAAGCCTTTAGACATTGCAGCAGCAGGGATCTGTCTGAGAATGGGACAAAAAAGAGCTCCCTGGGTAGACAGTAATGAGAGCAACAGGGAACACTTCTTCCTGGGAAAAGCGTCATTTACAAAAGGAGTGTTGTTTCTTGGGGCGGTCAGGAAGGCGCTGTGGGAAAGGATACAACACTGAGAAATCTGAAGTACAGAATAGCAACTTTAGTGGTCAACAGCATCTTTTCTTATTCCCCAGGGTACATAAGCTGCTGGGGACAAAGCGAAAGGTCAGGTCTGGATTCTCCTTTTCTGTTCTCATTGTGCCAAGTGTGAGGAAGCAGAGAGTCAGTCAGCAGGGCCACCCATGAGCGGAGTGGATGGCTCAGTGGGACAAGCCCTCAGGGTCTTGACCGCCTAAGCAAGTGGGGTTGAGGGCTGATTTTGCATTAGTCTTTGACACTCTAGAGGGGACAAAATCTGTAGGCTAAGCCAAAGACTAACCCACTCCCAAACTGCACTTCCCTGAAGGACTGCCATGCAGGAGCAGCACAGATAGCATCCAGGCTGAGAAAAAATACTGTGTGATGGAAAACTGAAGCTGTAGAGAAGTGGCTGGCATAGGAGCAGACATGCTCCTTCTGCTGTGTAGGTTAGTACAGCTTCACAACATGTCACAGAGAACCTGAGAAAGATATTTTGATTCCAGAAAGTGTTAGTCCTAAATCTCACTGGTTTATGGCAATACAGAGAGGCAGAACTCTAAGGGTGTACCTGTAGGTTGTCAGCACCAGAACACAACCTAGAATGTGAATAACAATAGCTGGAGAGGTTTTGAACTAGGCACATCAATGTGAGCTACAAGAGCAGAGCGTTTCACATGTTCAGCAAGGATGTGCATGCATTTTCTGTGTCCTGAGCCGTTCTGGTCGGGGTGTTGGTAACACTTCTGTTACCTGTTGTACAAGTCAGCACTTTGTGGTGATCAACTCAGGTAAATCTGAGTTGAATGCAAATCTGGCCTCTGTGTGGCAGATCTGCCTTAAGGGAGGGCAGTGGGGAAGATAAGAAAACTTTATTTGCTTTTTCTTTTTGTCTATTCTTTTCTCTCTCTTTCTTTGCCAGAGAATGACAGATGCCTGTATGTCAAACTGACACATCATCAGGTATGATCTTGAGCTGAATGAAGGCTGTAATTTGATTAAGAGACTATGACAAGTTTCGAAACAATGGCAATGTTTTAAGACTGAACGTGGAGGATTTCATTCATTAATAGCGTAGGTGCTGCATAATACAGTTTTCATAAAACTTTCTTACTGTAGCAGCTGGAACATCCCTCTGTCTACTCAGCCCGCTGAATTCAGAGGGACTGAACAGAGCTGAAAAATCTTGTGAAAGGGGCAGCTAGTGAAGTGAAACTTCAGAGAGGTCAGATTCTGCAAATGAAGACATGCAATGATTTGATGGCTGCTGAGAGAGCTGTGTGGAAAAGAAGCTGAAACTCTCACAAACTGCAGAGTTGGTCTGAGATTAATTTCTCAGCTCGCAGTCCAGAGCAGTGTCACAAAATTAATAAACTGGTGTCACTTGACAAAGTCTGTACTTACACACGGGGGCTGGTATAAAACTAGTTGAAACTCGGTAAAGTTGATTGAAGTCCATGATGCTGTCAGCACAGATACAAAGCCTGAAGTGAAAAGCTATAGGTCAGAATTGAAGAGATTTTTTTTCACCTGCACTTTCTCAGAAAGTAGTCCAAAATTGTTCTCCTGTGTCCCATATGAGGGCCTTAGCAGCGGGGCGGGAATCAGACATGGGGGTCAGACCTAATTGCTCTTAGCTTTAATGGATCAGGTTCACTTGGACTCTGGTTTGCAGACAGGTAGAAGACATGGCCTTATGGAGCCTCCAGGAGAAAGCTGGGTTCATAAACCACCCATCATCTTTGATGTTTTGGCTAGAAGACTTTGGACGTAAGCAAGCTAGTTAAAATAACCAAGTATTTTTCTGTTCATCCAGCACCATGAAGGACATGCAGAGGAAAGGACTCCAGTTTCTTTCTTTTGGAGCCAGGGTTAGATCACTGGGCTGACAGTGGCACACAGGCTTCACTTCTTTGGAGACAGCCAAAACATTGTAATAAATAAAGGCGTCTCCTGGCCCCAAAGAGAAGGAAGACCCAATCCTCTGTTAGAAGGAAGGGAATCTCTTTTTCATTCCTGAGAGTCTACTTCAGTAGCACCCACGCACTGTTCCTTGTATTGGAAACTTAATAACTTCACTTGAAAAATCGTGCCTTTTTGATGGCAGTGGAAGTAACATGACTTTTAAACAAGTAGAGGAGACTGTCATTGAAGTCGAGCCAGTTATGTGGGAGTCAGATGATTAAGGTAGATATGATGTAGGAGGGAAGAAATACTATCATTTGGAAAAAATACTGTATTTTGAACAGGTTTAATGTTCTCTTCCAGGGAAGTGGGGTTGTTATTATTAAGCGCATTACAAATATTAGATGCAGGGCTTGATTCTCTGTTGATGTGCCTTCTCTGTAATTGTTCACATCCATGCAAATTGCCTATAAAATGAATCTAAGTTGTTACTAAGCTGTATAGTTAAGTCTAGGGGAACTGCGTGCTCACTTTTTCAGATGTAGAAACAAAGAGACAAAGGGTGAGGTAAGAAGGAATTGCTCTCTCATCCGGGTCATGCCAGAGTCTGCCTGTCTGTCTGTAATGCAACAGCCCAGGGATCTATTTTCTGATGCGTTCATAAGGACTGTTTCATTCTTGTTGGCGCGACCTGACAATTTAGCCCCTTAATTTATGCCTTGGCTTAAGACATGTGCTCGGCACCTCGATGGGCGCGGTGCCCAAAGCTGGCACCACTGCAGGCAGCCCAGTGCAGCGAGAGCAGCTGGAGGGCAGAGGCAGCATCGCTGGGCAAGTGTGCTGCTGCGTGTGAGCTGCAGCGGCTGGGCAGTGGCTGATGCTGAAAGGTCTGTTCTTGTTCTGAAGCAGGTTTCACCTCTGAAGCTTCAGGCCCTCTGCTCCTCTCTTCGCTGCCCACTGAAGACATCTTGCTTTTGGAGTGCGGCTTCTTCACTGGGCCTGTTCCTGGTTTCTCTCTGTGGGACCAACCCAAAGCCAAGTGAGGCCAAAAGGCTTGGATCTGAGCATTTTTTCCCCCACATCTTATTCCAAAGTGGAAGCAAAGAGCATTGTGCACAATTCGGGAGTTCAAATTTAGAGCCTGAAGTATTCATATTTAGGCTTGAGGTATTTCTCACATGGTACCTTTTTTTTTTCCCAAATCAAATGGTCTTCCTTTCAATTACTCTAACCTGAGAAAGGGGGGAGGAAGTAGAAAACCTGCACTGAAAACCTAATACATAGAGCATCTGAGATATATTTAGTGTAATATATTATGATCTGGATGCAATAAAATCTCACTGTACTGATTATGCAAATGAAGTAAGCCCCGGTGATGATGCGGTTAGACCTAACTCAATGCAACAGGAATCTTTCTGTTGATTTCAGTGAACTCAGGGTGTTCTCACACACACTGGCAACTGCTTCATATTAGTGTCTCAGCATTTTAATATAAACAAGTGCCCTCTGGGTAGCAGTCCATAGCAGTACTGTTCAAAATGCTGTATTTTACTATCAAAATGGTTTTGTGCCGTAAACAAAACTTCTCAACAAGCAAATCTCTTTTCTCCTCCTTGACAAACCTGTACAACTTTCAAATTGGTAGAAAAATAAGATAAAACATAATCTGTGCTCTAAATACTTTATGCCAGGTTGTGGAAAGCAGCTATTTTCTTTCTTAGCATAATTACTGGTCTCTGAGTTTGCAGTGGAGGAGCTAATTGACCCTGAACTATCACCAGGATGACAACCGACTGCTGCATAACTCAGCCTCTGAGCCCACAAGGTGTTCTGCATTAGCAAGTATGTTTTGATTTGTATCAATTCCTCTACTTTTCTCTGGCCTTTCTTCCCACATATGTAAATGCCATATCCACAAAATGAGTTAGAGGACTCGTTACTCATTTGTCACTTTGCCTGGGATTTGAGTGACCATGTGTATTTGAATGGCCTCTGCCCAAAAGCTTTCCCTGGTATTTATTTCAATCTTATAAACTCAGTGTTTTTTAACCATCTGTGGTTAAAAATTCATTGATAAAATTATGTTTCTTCCTTGGCAGATTACAACTTTTTTCAGGGTCCCTTTAGCACTAGGCCTTCAGACTCACGATCATGAAAGTTCAAGATTTTACAGTCTGGAGAAGAGAAAGGTACTACCCCAGTACAAATATTATTTTTACAAGATTTTCTAGACTAAGCTTACTGTAATTACACGATGTATATGGAAAACACAATTGCTGGATATTATCACCACCTGCTTGCAATATCCTCTTTATATCAGCATGGCTTCATCAATCAGTTGTAGTGTGATGCTACAGGATCTCATGATAAAAACATTATAACACATATTATAAATGCCAGTATGGATTTGTGAGCCAACCTGCATTTTTTTGCTGTCACAGTACCAATTGTACACTGAGTGCTAATCTTCTGCCAGTACACCTGTTCCTGCTTAGTGCTATTTTCTTCTCCTTTTGTTTAAACAACCCAGAGGTATGTTATGTATTTTGTCCATTTAAGTAAGTTATATCCATCCTCAAATTAAATATTAAATAGCTTTAAAATTGATTTTTCCTTATCTTCTCAAGTTCTGCATAGCTGGAATAGTGGAGATAAGGCATTCTGTACTGTATTGTCCTATTTTTACCTGGAAGGTATCTGGCTGAAATGTCCGCCTCTCCCAGTGGCCAGTGATAGCTGTGTGCTGGCTTTTTTGGGGAAATGAGGCTGAAGGGAGCTACTGAAGGGGAGACTCCGGCTGCCTGAGGACTGCCTGGACCTCCATGGGGTCCCACAGGTGTGATATCTCCTGCATCCCTGCAGGACAGTGCACATATTTTTGGTGTCCTCACATCCTCCCAGGTGCCTGGGGGAAGTGCAATGTGCTGCTGAGGGTCTGGGCTGTGAGGAGGGAGAGAATTGCCTGGCTGCCTGACATAGAAGGTATCCATAAAAATTGACTAGTGTCACTCTCAGTTTCTGTTGAATGGACTGCTGAGAGGCCGACCAGACCTAGAAATCTTGCTTTGGAAGGGATGACAATTTGAGCTTCTATTCTCCTGTTGGGGCTGCTGCATTCTGCCTTTCTCAGCTCCCCAGGCTCCCTCCTCTCAGGTCTCACACCATCAGCCTTTGTGTGACTACAGTGCAGCAAGGAAACAGCTGTCCTGTGAGCTGGGTGTTTTGGCACCAATGTGCTGAACAATCTCTCTCACATTTCCATCACACGCTCAAAGCGGTGGTTCATATCTGGTGCCAAGTACATTGGATATTTATTAATTTGGTTTTTAGATGTTACTTTTTGCTCTGTCTTCATTTTTCCAAAAATTCAGGGGCTCATGTAGGCTTAGCATCAATAATTGCTGAGATGGCAGAAGAAACGACTCATACCAGAAGCCAGTTTAGCTGAGCAGCTCTCTCACATCCTCAGGGATAGACACCATGACTTAACTTAAATATTTTGTACATATTTTCACCCAGCTGTTTTATAAACACACACACACACATATACACTTTACCATATTAATGTAAGAGATGTGTTATTGCCATAGAAAGTTAAAGACATCACTCCTACCCTATGCCTAAGTGCATCTCAGGTGCCATGAGCCATCCGTCCACTTTGTTGCAATTCTTCATACCAGTCTTCCTCAGTCACACAAATCCCCTTACAGCTCAGTGCAAATCAGCCTATAATTTTTCACCTCTAGCTTGGCTGCTGAGATTGCATCACTGGAGATGTATATTACTGTTTTGGCTGCCAAAAAATGAATGTGGTCATTTTCTGTTCCCTCCACATGGGTTCTTATGTCACAGTGGGGCATCGCATGAAGCTAGAAATCAAAACTGGTTGAAGAACATGGGAATGGGAGACTCACAGCACTAACCCATCAGGCCCTGGCTGTTCTGCAGTCCTCAGGTAGAAGATGCTGTATGAGGTGCTGGATAGAAATTACTGTGATTATTTATTGCTCTCTGTGCGTTTTATTTTGGTTGCTTTGTAGACATCAGTAAAACTTGGCTGCTGTCTTTTCAGCATCACAGGTTGGGCTGCTGGGTTCTTCAGAAGACTACTTTGAAATATTAAGATTGTCTGCCCATTGGGTCTTCCTAAAAAGAAGTAAGAATATAAAATAATGAGAAGGAGGGGAGCATGGCAATGCTAGAGCAGTGATGTCCAGACCTCATATTATAAACAGGTTTTCATGCTCAAGAAACCTCCTTACTTCTGAAGGGAGAAGGGCTTAATCTGGAAAAAATTTCCAGGGCAACTCCTGGAGATATTTTAATTTTTTTGCTCTCAGTGTTCTTCTGGTGGGCTTGATGTGATATTTACATAATGTAATGAAAAGTGTTGAGAGAGAGAGAGATCTGATTTCTGTCTTGGCTGCCATAAAGAGGATCAGCCTCTAGATCTGTGTGTGTTTACAAGAGTCCCTAGCTGTCTGGTCTAGCTCTGTTATCTTATAAATGAAATCATTAGCACATATTTGTAATGGACCTGCTATACCTGGTGAAATTTTGGCTCTTGGTTCCTTTCTTTGTAACAGATTATGCACTAAACCACATGTGACAGATGGAAAACATGGTAGGAGGTGGTGAACTGAGTACATAAGAAAGGGAGATAGAGTAAGGTGTATTTTCATGGATTGAGCATTTTCGTACATAGCAGTGCTTGTATTAGCTGTGAACAGTTTGAATGATGAAATATTCAAGATTTGTTGGGGCTGTCTTTGTGGAACGGCTTGTTCCATCTGTACGCAGAAGGAACACTGGCTGCAGAGAACAGAACAACTGCAGGACTGCTGCAATACGGCATGCCTGAGGGAAAGATAGCCTGCCTGATACCACCATTCCTCCCTTAGGTATGGAGTCTCCTCAAATGTTGTGAAGTCCTCTTTTAATAGACAAAGCTTCCAGTATGGGTACTTTATCTAGATTATAAACATCTATCTGCTTCTAATCTTGCCTTTGCCTTTTAATTAGAGTCTTAATTGCTTCCTCTCTGAGGCCATTAGGGAGCTGACAGGCATTGCACAACTCAACTTATTCCTTTAGGGTCCTAATTCAAAGGCCACCAGAGACTGAGACCTAATCCACAGGTTTCGGAGAGCTCTGGATCAGGCTCAAAGTTGTATATTACACATTTGATACACATTGGTAGGGCTGTTTCTGGATTGGATTTCTGTCACTGATGGCTTTTGAATACTTGAACAGTATTTTATATCCCTTTGGAGGGTAAAGGAAGGCAGATGTAGCAAGATTAAGATTCATGTTTTGTGTCTTAAACCCTGCATCTTGACTAATTTAACAGGGTTTTAAAACCCTGTTGTAGTTATGTTCAAGCCCTGAGGGGAGAGTCTTAAAGAGGAGTTTGAGCACAGTTACAGAATAAGCTGTTCTGGAGCACAGACAGACAACTTTCATTCAACTGTTTCTAATTCATCTGTAAGTTGAAAAATGAGTACTGGATCTATTTTGAAAGATTTGTCTTTTGAAAGGACTTAGATCTTTGCCTCATTATTCTTTGCTACAGAAAGAAAAAAAAAAAGCAATTTAATTGTAAAATTGGAAAGGGGATCAGACCAGTTGTTTTTCCTCACGGGAACAGTTGGAGAAGACCAGCTCTGAAGGGTGGGCTTGTGCTCATTCTGCTCTAGCTGCTGTGATGTCTCCCTTGAGCTGATGTCAACCCCTCCCTCTTGGTGTTGGCTCCCCTTCCTGCTCTGCCCCACACATGGTGGAAGTGCTGCGAGTGACCACTTTGCTGCCATCTTGACACAGAACCGTAATGGTACTTAGAGCCTGTATTTTGAAAATGAATGCTTTGCAAAAATGTTCTGGAAAGGCTCGAGTTGCTGTAATAAGGGTGCACAACATGAGGCCAGATCAATCACTCGTAAAGCACCAAACTTGATAAGTCAGGTGCTGGTAAACTGCGAGGCAGTTGTGTTGTGAAGGCAGCTGCTGGCCTCTGTCTTCCCAAGAGAGCCTGCCCTTGACTCGTGGTAGGAGAAGGGCATTTTCTGCAGAGTGCAAAGCTAGACCTCATCCAGTTCACAGCTGCATAGATGTGGCTAGGGCCTTTGAAGCAGATTTTTGGCCAGACAAGGATCCTTGACTGACTCGAAACCTTTGGCTTTGGACTCTTCTACGCTTTTCACGGCATCTGTCATGGCCCTATTGGCAGTTAGAAACTCATTGCTGTGCTTATTTTCAAAGTAACTAATTTGTTGTCTTCTCACTGTAAGAAGAGACAAATGGGAAAAGAATCTGAAAATTATTAAAAGGGAAGGGGAGGTCTTCCCATCTTGGAGATCTAAGTGTAATCAATTAATACTTCTTACGCAAGGGTGAAAAAAATTGAACCTAATGGCCGGTTAAAAAAAGTGCCAGCACAATTTAATTGGACTAGCTGAGTCATAAATCTTTTTTGTTATGGTGGTGCCTGGCAGGCCTTCCATAGTCACATTGATTTTTCTCCTTTAGTGGTAAGCCCCTGTCTCTTCAGTTCGCATTAGTCTGCATCAGTCAGAAATACGGAATAAAAGTTGTCAACCCTGATGTGCCTTAGGGCTCTCCCCAAAGACAAATCTTAAACAACTTGACTCTGTTGCTAGATACAAGGCTACCAGTAGTGGTGATGATGTTGACGACGATGATGATGATAATAACAATAATGATAATTGAGCAATTGCTTCTAGCTGGATTTTGCATTGGCAGGTTGAATCGCACAAAGCCTGTCCAATGGAGACAGCAGCAGGCAATCACAGCTATGTGATCACAACATCTCAACCTCCCTCACTGTCTAGAGGGGCAGAAAGATGCAAAAGAGGGTGATTGTGGCCAAGGGAGTGGGACAAAATCCAGGGCAAGTAGGGAATGCTGTGAGTTAGTGCAATCTTTGGACTCTTTGCACTCTTTAAAGATGAGTTGGCCGATGGAGTGCAGCCTTACAAATTTAAGATTTCCTCTTCCATCAAACCTCCTGGAGCAAAGCTTGGCTGCACAGGCTGCCTGCCTGCCCATAGCAATGAACTCATGCTCCTGACCCAGTTCTGCCTTCCCTCTCTGAGGCATTACTGTCTCTAGTGGTTCAATGGTGGCCACAGAACAGCTTTCAAGTATATAAAACCCAATTTCTTAAATGGCAACATGGGAGAACAATGCAAGCTGTTAGCTGGACTATTCATTTTTCAAAGCAATTCAATTCTTCACAGCTATAAAATACTAGGAGGAGCTGGCTTTGAGTTTTATAAGCACAGACTAATTTAGGTTGGAAGGGATCTATGGAGTCATCTGGCCCTACCCACTGCACAAAGCACAGCCAAATAGCTTGAGTTTCTCAGGGTTTATGCAGTCAAGTTATGGATATCTCCAGGGATGGTGATTCCCCTATCCCCCTGGGCCCCTATTTCAGGGTCTTACCAGCTTTATGATTAAAAAAAAAAAAAAGTTTTTCCTAGCGTCTAATCAGAATTACCTGCATTGCAAATTGCACATGTTGCCTTTTGTCCTGTCACCCTGCCTCCGTCTTCTCTGTAATCTCCCATTAGGTAGGTTCACATAGCAATAAGATCCCCCTGCACTGTCTCTTCTTCAGGCTGAACCGTCCCAGCTCCCTCCTCCTCTCCTGTGCGTGTCTTGTGCTCCAGCTCCTGTCCATCTTGGTGGCCCTGCTGGACTTTCTCCAGTAAGCCCATGTCTGTCTTGTACTGGGGAGCCTTGAACTGGACACAGCACACAGGACGTGGCCTCACGAGTGGTAAATAGAGAGAAATAGTCACTTGCCTCAAGCTGCTGTGTACACTTTTACTAACACAGCCCAGGGTGCAGCTGGCCTTATTCGCCATAAGGACTTGTTTTGGTGTGTATCATTCACTTGTTTAATAGCTTGTGCTAAGAGATGTAGTTTAATGAATTGCTTAGGTCTGTGTTTACAGAGACTTTTACTCATTTTACTCCAATGAATGTAATGTGGGCAGCAATGTTCATTGTATGTGTGAACCTGAGCCCATTCATCTTCTTGGGAAGCCTGTACCTAAGGGCAGAGGTAGGCAGTGGTCCTTGCCAGTTTCCTTCCTCATCTTCTCTTTTGCCTCTTTTATTCTCACTGTCACTTTGGTGACATCAGGGACATGCCGGCCTCTTCCAACTCTGTTTAGTAACAGGCATGAATTCAATGACAAGTCCCTGGGGCTTTGGCTCCCCTATTAGCCTTAGCCAGTGCCATGAACTGTCCTGAAGCAGGTGTCTTGACTGCCCTTTGCCCTTCCCTTGCTGTGATAGTGGCCTGCATTTGTGCTGACGTAATTGTATGACATTGCCCTCCTCTAGTGCTTAGGGTGTGAGGTCAACTCCTGATCAGTTCTGGCTGGGGAAGCTATCTGTACAATTCAAGGCTTTGTAAAATTAAACTGCTGGGAGGAGCCTGGGAGCCTACAACTTGGTGTCCTTTGCAGGGCAGGAAATCCCCTAGAGTGTGTGTTACCTTTCCCACAGTTTATTTCTGAGAAGTCAGTGGAGCTGATCCAAATATTCCTTCTGAATTTGTTTTCTAAATAAAATGTTGTCATTCCTCAGAAATCTCAGACAGGTTTCTGATAACCACTGAAAATCTGCTTTTGTTGATTTCTTTCATTTTTGCTTTGTTTTCATGTTTTGAATGTTTCTTTAAATTGAGTCTCTTTATTTGGATAAGTTGTGAGAATGGAATAGCTCAACTTGAACAATCCTATATTTATTAAGATCCTATTTTTTAAACAAAAGCTTTGTTCCATTCCACAGAAATCCCAACAAATGAAAATTGTCAAAACCAGGAAGAACAGAAATCTTGGAAATTTTTGTCACTACTTTTTTTCTCTAATTCTCTTGGGAATGGCAGGAATGAAGGTGAGAGAGTGAGTGAGCAAGAGCACAAGGCCGATCACATGAGCCTTTCATATTTGTTGTCACAGTGGCTGCCTCATCATTCCCAGAAGATCCTCTCTCTTTCCATCTCTTCTGCCAATACAGCAGGTTTGGAGAAGTGAGGAGCGGAGTACAACCAGAAAAAATGAGATGTGGGTTGCTTGGCGTTTATACAGGCTGTTACAGGAGGAAATGTGTTTTGTTTTGTTTTTTTTTTTTTATCAAAATCAACTTCGTAATACTAAACTATAGATGTTCAGCATCACTTACTGGGACATTAGCATCTAACATAAAATGACTTGTTAAATTAATCTAACTTGTAAGCTGAGGGCATGCGGCATTGGATATGGCTATTTGGTAGTGCATTCTCACGCTGAAGCTCTGGATTGTCCTCCTCTGAAAAAAGCAGGCCAGCCTCCCTCCAGGTGTGCAGCACAGATTAATGCTGCTACAAATTGCAGGTGGGAGTTGTGAGAAATGTGTGGCTGCTCAGTATAAGCAATCCATGTGTGTCCTCTGCAATCCATGCCTATGCTGTTGCACTCGGGCTCAGACTCACCAGCGTGGTGTTAGTTTGCTTCTCTTCAGTGACACAAATGAGCAGCTCTCTGAATCCCCTTTGGCTACATGGATAAATTAGAGCTCAGCTGCTTTCTAGTGTCAGGGTGGTGAAAAACAGGCAGAGCACATCAGTGAGTCTGAACCTGTGTTTGATTTTCCTTGGTTGAGACCACCGAGACCACTGTAATTCTTTGTGATTTGTTTTTGCTGGAACCCCTTGAGGACTTTTGTGTAGTGGCCTCAGGAAACCCAGAAGCTATGCCATAATGGGAGTTTTTAGGGCTGGCAGCAGCTTTCTAGGATAGCAAGCATATACTTGTAAGTCTTCTCTGTCTTTTTCATCTACTTTATGTAGCCAGCGAGGTTAGCTGCTGTCCATAGCCTTGTTCGTTTTAATCTGTCAAACGTTGATTTTTGAATTTCTGGTTTACTTAACAGCTCTGCTTGCTTTTTCTTCAATCTTTTAGGTCACTTTTGACTTTACAGTTACTGCTCTGTTAATTTTGTGAAAACCTTCTGTTGAAGGTGAATAATCTATCTGCTTACATTCGTTAGAAACCAAAGTAAATATTTGTAACTTTAGAGAGGTCTTACTGTTATCAAGGAGTGTAATGTAACATGTTTATCCTTCATTACAGTTCAGTGAGACACAACTGGAGGAAACAATGTTAAACATCTGGAAGTAAATAAGCACCAAGGGAAGAAGTGAAAAGATCTTTTAGAAATATGGGCAAGAACAGAGCTTGCCAAAACTATTTCCCACTGTTTTGAACTGCAGGCTAGTTAAGTATGCTTCATATCTAGAGATCAAACACGAGCAGACAACGTAATCAACATGAAAGAATCAGTTCATTTTGGCAAAAGTTCCAGGGGTGAGATGCTGCCCTGACTCAAATCACTGTGTGCCTGGGATTTCATTGCAGGTGCTCAGCAGCCTTCACCTCCAGGTTAGTAACAACCTCGGATGACCAAAACCGGAAGTCTAAAATTAGAAATGATAGCTATATTTTTCCTTTTTCAAATCCGCTGTTTCAGTGCTGACCCTTCATTTACACCAAGACCAAATAAACAAACTGAGCATGTTCAGGTTAATAGCTGTTGTCTTTAAAAGTGCTCAGAAATGTAAAAGGCACTTCATTGTCCTCAAGCACTTCTCAGGAAGGCTCAGAAATCATGTCTCCACCTTGTAAGCAGGTGAAAAGTGTTCAGTGAGCTAATTCTGCCTGGGGGACCCTTTGACCTGGATAACACTGCTGTGCCCTTTGCAGAGAATCATCCCTCTGATTTTGTGAAGAGGAGCTCTTTGTGATGGAGCCTGTGTGGGCACAGGGGACAAAAGCACTGTTCAGTGAAGCTCAGCCTGTACTTTCTTGGTCCATCCAGTAATACACAGTCATTCCTCAGTGTCTGAGCTGGGTTTGGAGTCTGCAGTATCACCTTTGCAGGTGCCTCGCTTCTGTGCTAAAACTGCTGGAAAACACAATTGCTTGAAGCTACAGTGGAGGCAGTGGTGTTTAAGTGTCTGGCACTGCAGGGTTTTAGGGAGAGTCTGCCGGTGGTGGCCAGTGAGGTCTGGGCTGGTCAAGGAGGAGGGTACCAGCAGAGCTTCCCGCTGTGCCCTTCTGCCAGGGAAATAGCAGCAGGGCCAGTCTTAGAGCACAGCTTTGTGATCCTGTCATTCCTCTGGCCGTGAAGATCATGAGTGCTGCAAGTGTAAAGTGTGTAGGCTTACAAGTGAGAAGGAGTGGTCAGCAAAGACCATCTCTCTCTGCTTGCCACTGTGCTAGGAAAGGAGCAATGTTGACAATGGAGGTCTACAGGAGTGTGCAAAGAACTGGAAACTGCCCTTTTTTCTCTGTCCAGAGTGACCTAATACAGTTTGCAAGGACATGATGTGCAAAATGAAGCTCTTCTTCCGCAAGTTTGATTTGTGTTCAGACCAGAATTATTTAATAGTATCTAATTAGCTATAAGGAAGTGTTTTTTAATACAGAGGGGTCTCAAACCTGTTTTTTAGGAATCTTATTTTTTAACATATGAGTTACTGCCTGAATCTGAATATTATATCTGAACATTTACGATTGAGGGAGCAGCTGTAGTGGCGAAGAGCTGAGCAACTAATTGGTGAGAAAGGTATGAAAGATGGACAATAGGCTATTATCAAACACGCGGCAATATGTTGGTATAGTACCGCACTATTTGGAGAATGAAGCCATTAAACAAAATGTGTAATCTCTTTTCCCTGCCTTCCCTGAAAGTGATATAGACTCTCTCACCAAAATTTTGGTTGAAATACTCATCAGTATGAGTATGTCTTTTCTCATGAACTTTGCTCTCTGACTTCTTGTCATTTTGCATATTGTTTTGACTATTGTGAAATTGTGATTGCCTCATTTAAGCCTTATAGTCTCCTTCAACAGATAGACTAATCTTTTTCTACCTGTAAGGAAAGCTTCCTGAAAGAAACATCACAACAAAAAGAGTGCCTTTCTTTGCCAGTATTCAGAACTCCAGCTCATGACTGCCATTACTCGTGTTAACATCCCTAATTTTCTGTGTTAGAATTAATAACAAGGAAATGTTTTGTTAGAATTAACAAAATGAAAATGTGAGCGAGAAACATAAGTGAAAGGGATTGCTGGCAAGCACGAGGGAAATGGGGATATATGGGAAGGTGAACCTAGATGTATAAGTCTAGCACCTAGCATCAAGAGATGTTAAAACTCTTAAAACAGAAAGAAAGAAAAACTAAAGACTGGAGAGCCATTGTATTCTGACCATTCCTGAAATGATGATGATCCAGCTTACAGCAGAAGCCATTCATTCTTAACCCTGCTTAAACTGTGTTTCAGTCAATGTACATTGGTTACATCCCAGAGCACAACAATCAAATCTACTTTCACCAGTTGCCTTGCAGAAACACTTGGGTGTGAGAAATCCTGATTCCTTTCTTCCTTTCATCTACATCCCCTTAAGAAGCAATTTGAGAGCATAAACATCTCTTCTTTGAAGATCAGTAAAAAATTCTAGTGAAAAACTGTAACCCGAGCAAGGCTTATTTGGAGAGAGAGCAAAGTCTGCTGAGATGTTTTGAAAGGTTGGAACTGTTAACATGCATATCAAAGGGAGATATTTGCTAGGATTGGGCAAGGATAAGGGTAACTATGGCAATTCATCAGGGAGAAATAAAAAAGACAATAAATCAGTCTGTCAAAGGGGCTGTAGTGAAGAGTGGGAACAGCTTTATACAATGTTTGTCTAGTCGATAGCATCATTTACTATATAAATAACCATCTATGTGAACTTTTTATTGCTTTCCACATGCATTTTCCACAGCTGGCAAGAGTGTTTACGTATCTATAAACCATTCTGCAAATACTGCTCTCAAGCTGCCAGTGTGTCAGAATTATAAATGCACCCTATTACAAGTTTATTGTAAAATTATCCATATGAGCCTAAAGTTATCCGTCTAGCTTTGTTGCTTATTTTTTGACAGTTATAAATGTGTATATCATTTTCTTTCCTCAGTACTGTTTCAATTTTCATGTTTTTATTTTTAGGCAGAGGGAATTGCCAGAGTGTCATCTAGTGCACCCTACTGGCCAGATACAACTTCGAGTTTGAGGGTCTTGTGGGCTTAAGGAGGATGTAATACTTCATATTCCTTTCCTGTGTTAGATAGTGCTGTTTTCTGTAAATTAATGCAGGTTTAGAAGAGGGATTTGAACCAGGCTGCTTATGATTCAGGAACCGCATTACCAACAAGGCTATGGGCTGTTCAGGATACTCCTCTTTCTCTCTCCCCTTTTTTGGTAAATCCCTCTCTCTGAGTTTCTTAGTTTCTTTCTCTCGGTTTCTCTAGCTATTGTAACATACCTCACTTTCCCACTTCAACTCCCCAAATTTAAAAGACTTTCCTTTTCTTGGTCTTGGTTTATTTCCTGTATCAGAATTATACATTTAGAAGTCTTGTTTAATTTTTTTAAAATGACTAGTTTGCTTATGATGATAAGGCCTCCCTTAAAAATAGATTTCACTAGGTGAAAAAAGCTTAAAAATTTCAAGCCTATTGTTAGGAAGAAGCTATTAAATTATCATAAAAAATTCTTAATTTTAGATTTTTTAAAAATTTAAAACAAATAAGTAAGTTCTTCAAATCCAACCTTTTGTGCCTGCTGTTTAGGGGAGACAGGATTCAGGATCTTTGAGCCTAAGTTTTTTTGTTGGTCCAAGGAGAAAAAATAATTTTCTCAAATTCCATTACTATAAATGTATGCACTCTAACAAATGTCTTAATTGGTCTTTAAAAAAATCTCTTAAGTGGTCTCCAGAAAATAATATGTAAGCAGTGGTAGCACTTTAATATAGACCAACTATTTTGAACGGCAAATATCAAATGCTGCTGAACTGAGATCAGCGTCTTAGTCATATTCTTTCCAGTTAGTTCATTTGCATTTAATGTTACAGCTCTCCCATAAGGAGTGGAGGGATGCCAGAATCCTGCTTTTTAGGGCTGTGTAAGTGTGGGACCAGAGCCTTTGCTGGTATGGGGCTGTTCTGTCAACGCCACAGCTGTAGTCTGACATTAAAAGAAGCATAAGGGCCTCAGAAACAGCTGCCTTATTAAAGGTGGATGTTACTTCAGTTTTTGCAGAGTTAGTATCGATCCTTGCATTGCACTGGCACTTCTACCTGCTGTTAGCATAGTGGGAAATAGACCTGGGGCTGCGAAAGGTGGATATAGCAGATGCGTCCTTCAGACATGGTGATGCTTGGTTGGACTTTTGCTCCCCGATCCTGAAGGCTCGTCAGTTGCTTCATGGCAGCCTAGTGTACTTCACACCATCATTGGGTTTTTTGGACACTTGAGAGATGTGCATCAGTATCAGGAAAACCACAGGAGTAAATCTTTGCAAGCATGTTATTCTTTGAACCCAAAGTGATTTTTTTTGAATGTCATTGTAAATAAATAAAGAAAATTGCATATTGGAAGGATCCATAAGAAACATTTTAAAAACCAATCTTATTTTGAGTTTGTGCTGATGCTGGATGAAGTAGTCAAACTGACTTCACATCTTGTTGAAAGAGCCTCATTGAAGATTCTGCCCTCAAAGTAATCTTCATGGTAGAATGAATGTGAATAGTCAAGGTGTAATGATACATCAGCTGATATTTTGGTGTCTGCCTTGGTAAAGACATACCTACTTCTTTTTGCATCTCAGAAAGATGGTGATGCTTCCAAGGGAAATTAGGGGGTCCTTGATTTGATCTTTCTGCTGAATTTTCATTTGGTTAATTTTCAATTTCATTTAATAAGATGCATTATTCTTCATTTCCTTTCCTAACATGCAATGCAGAGTTCACATGACACTACATAAACAGTTGTGTTTCATACTAGAGGTAGACATGTTTTTGGAGCCCTTAAGGTGGACAGTGTTATATATGTATAAAATTATATCACCTGATCAGTAAAACTTTAAACAGAATAATACCAATAATTAATAAAAGGAATGAAAATTTTTATACTTAACATTTTCCACTGTGTTACTTCTCATTAAAGGGATAAATATTGTCAGAGTGGGGAAGCTCTGAAAATAGAGAAAGGATTATTTTCACTGGTCAAACTTGGGAGTGGCTTTTCTGATGAATAACAAGCTAATGATCTCAATCTGGTTTTGACCCATGAGCAATGATACTGAATGATGATACTGCTATAGCTGAGATCTCAGTTTCTTAGCTTCAGCTTTAATGTTTTTATATCCCATGACTTTGACCAATGTTGGCTGGTATGATGGGTTGTGTGTTGCTTGCTCTCCAGGGCTGGGGATCAACTTATAAGCAACTTCTTTTGCTGCTCTCACTCTGCATTGAGTGTAAGAAGGAAAAGTGAATATATGATGGCCTAAATTTGCTTTTAGTGTTTGCCAGGATGTAACTGGAAAATATTTGTAAATTAAAAAGAGAAAATGTCTAGTTTTGGTAGAAAGTTCACCCGATTGCACCTTCAAAAAAAAAAATAACCCAATATACGTGGGCAAAGCACAGAACAAGTGGCTACTTCCACACAAGCATGTTTTAGAAATTGTGCTGATAATTACAACATTAATCTTTCTGATGCCATAGTTAAGCTGCATTATTCAATGCCCTCCCCTCATATCTCATACACCTGCGTGCTAGAGAACTGACCCAAAAAGAACAAAAGGGAGCAGCTTAAAATGGTAAATGTAGCTACCTATCAAGTGCCAGGGTAACATCTTAATCCTGGATAGCTTCAGTGAGTTTTCAAATCACTGCATCCAGTTTCTTTGTTAATATGGACCCTTCTAGCATTTTAACTTGGAATTTGCCAGTCTGAGCAGTCTGAGAAGTAGTCCCCTCTGGTGAAAGCTGGTAATGGCTGAGTGTAAGCTGTGGTCAGTATCAGAGCAGCAAAGGAGAGCCCAGAGAGCCGTGTGAGCGTGCAGGGGTGAAGATGAGGTAAGAGAGGGAGGGTTAAACTATGAAGAGTGATGAGGCTTAAGACAACAAAGCTACATTTCATGCACTGCAGAAGTATACTGTCTTCTGATTTTGTAGGTATTTTCGGTGAGATGGTTTTTATACTTCTACTACTTGCTAATCATTTTTCTGCAAAACACAGTGTTCAGTAAACCTGAAAATATCCAGCACTCTTTGGGATGTCGAGTTCATTTAGTTACAATTCAGAAATTTCAAAATGGTTTCAGCTAACAAAGAGCAATTTCCTCATCGTCTCAACCTGAAGGTGATGCAGATGTTTGAAACCTCTGTGCCTACTGCATGTATCAGAAACACTAAACATACCATCTTGATTTTCTTCAGTACCACCTACTTCCTGGAAAATTTGGAAGCCTTGCATTTACCACTTCAAATTCCCTGCCAAGTTCCTTTCAATTTTTTTTTTTTTGCTCCATTTTTGTCTCACACGTTTATTATATGATGACAAATGCAGTTTTCTTCTGACACCACATAATAGATGTGTGAAACACACACACATGTTCTAGTAAGAGACTGCTCTTTATTTCCTGGCTCCAGTTGCAAAACATGAATCAGGGTTAGAGAGGTTGTGCCTCTGTCAGGGATGTGTAATCCACATCCTCAAACTTTCCTAGCTTTTGCTACAGTAGTTGGGGAAAAATGGCAAATCTGGTTCTTCTATTTCTATGCTCAGTGTTTCCTCTTCAGCAAGCACATCTTTTCTTCATTTTATAAACACCATGCCCTTGTATTGTATTTACTCTCTTCAGAGATTGATGCTTTCATTAACAGGATAAAAAAATCCCTCCAACTCCTAAAACAAGTATACCAGCACTCTGACTGCGGGAGGTACAGCAGTTTTAGAGAAAGCATCCTCCTACTATTCTGGCTTTAATGCAGAGAAGAAACATTACTAGCCCATTTGCTGTGAATTCCAAGCACTATTCTCTCCGTGTCAAGTTGTCCTGGTTTCAGCTGGGATAGAGTTAATTTTCCTCCTAGTAGCTGGTATAGTGCTGTGCTTTGGATTTAGCATGAGAATAATGTGATAACACACTGATATTTTAGTGGTTGCTAAGTAGTGCTTACACTAAGTCAAGGACTTTTCAGCTTCCCATGCTCTGCTGGCAAGGAGGTTCACAGGAAGCTGGGAGGGAACATAGCCAGGACAGCTGACCCAAACTGGCCAAAGGGCTATTCCATACCATATGATGTCATGCACAGTATATAAGCTGGGGGGAGTTGGCTGGGGAGGGGCAGCAGTTTCTGCTCGGGGGCTGGCTGTGTGTAAGTTGGCAGGTAGTGAGTGGTTGCATCACTTGTTTTTCCTGGGTTTTGTTTCTCTTTCTCTTTTTGTTTTCCTTTTCATTATTATTACTATTGTTATTGTTATAATATTTTATTTTATTTCAATCATTAAACTCTTCTTATCTCAACCCATGAGTTTTCTTTCTTTTGCCCTTCTGACTCTCTCCCCCATCCCACTGGGGTGGGGGGAGGGTGAGCGAGTGGCTGTGTTGTGCTTGGTGGCCAGCTGGGGTTAAACCATGACACAAGTGATATCTGATGTTCTGATGTATAATTGTAGGTAATGACCAAACAGCCTCTCAACAAGACTCTGGTGACATAACATGCCGTATTTATAGATACCAGCTTTAAGTGTCTGTACATTTCTGCAGTGTGTAGGGGGCCTCAGTGAAATACAAAGTCAGACAGATCTTTTGTGAACTAAAGTGGAACAAGCCCCACGTTACAAGTTAAAACAAAAACAAGAAAACAAGTAAGCAAAAAGAGAAAACTGAACACATTATCACTTCCTACTGGATCCAAACAGGATAGGAATTTCATGTGTGAGGCAGATATTCTGCGGTTACCCATGTGTGACTGGAAGCAGCAGGAGCTATGGCGCTTCCATGTTAATCATAAACAGAATTTTGTATTGAATTTTTTTTCTAAATAATTTTATCCCACAAGATCCTACTGGTTGAGTTGCTCCTGCAATAGAATGACAAATAACTGGGTGACATGCTGTGAAAAATTTAGAAAATGAGAAATGCTATCCCATTTTCCAAACAGAGCAGAAACAACACTAATTCCATTAGGCAAGATGGAACAGACAATTAAACTGGGCATGCTTTTAATTTTGAAGCTAACCAGATAACTGATGCCTTTTTCAAATGTAGTAACTATTGAAGTGATTCCTTTAATGTGAAGCAAACCCACTGATTTTCCTTTCTAAAATTAAAGCATTTACCTTATACAAAGTATAAGAAATGTTACCTGTTGCCTCCACCATTCCTTCTAGGATTACAACAATTTCTAGCTCCTCTTTGGGCAACTGGGCTTTGGAAATCTCCCAGAAAGGACTCTGCTGGTTAATTTCATGGCTGATGATCAGTGGTGAAACCAAAAAGAGACGATCATCCCCTGTGTAATAACCTACGTTGATATCTGTCTGGTTGAGTGGTATAAATTCCCCCTCCTTTGTCTGTTTGGATTTGATCAACTTGGCTCGTATTGATGCCTCTACAATGTGTGAATTCCTAAGGTCTCCTACTCGGAACATCAGACACAGCTTTCCATCCCGCATGGAAATAACTGCGTTTGTAGAAAAAACCAAGGTTTCTGCCCTCTTCTTGGGTTGGGATATTTTCACAAACATGCAGCCAACCATGAAAGCGTTGACGATAGAACCTAAAACAGACTGCACTAAAAGCAGAATAATTCCCTCGGGACACTTGTCCGTGATGACCCGGTAACCATACCCAATGGTGGTTTCTGTCTCGATTGAGAATAAAAAGGCTGAGACAAACCCATTGAGGTTGCTGACGCATGGGGTCCACGTGCTGTCCCCTATATGATCCATATCTCCTCGCATGTAGGCAATTAGCCACCAGATCATTCCAAAGAAGAGCCAGGTCACAGTGTAAACCATGACAAAAATCAACAGGTTGAACCTCCACTTGAGATCGACTAAGGTAGTGAAGATGTCAGTCAAGTAACGGTAAGTCTCTCTGACATTCCCATGGTGGACGTTGCATTTCCCATCTTTCCTAACATACCTCTGGATTTTTCTCTTGGCACATTCTTTGTTTATATTTTTTGGCAGATCCTCTCTAGCTTGTTTGGGCAACTTTGGCTGGTGAATAGTGACAGGGCTCTCTATGTCCTGCTCCATTGAGTCTTCTTCCAGTACGTTAGCTGCCATTAAAAACAAACAAACAAGAAAAAGGCAGGCATTATTTTTCTTATTATTTCTCTAAGTCAACACACAACTTCTTCCTGTATTACTGGCATGAAATAGCTATTAATCAGTACAATTATCATCCTTGTTCTTTGCTCACCTATTAGACACACAACACAAAAGTCAAATGATGCCAAGCATCCTCAATTTATTGCTAAATAGAAATACTTTGAAGGAAAACTCTCTTTCTCATTTCCTATCTATCAGGTCATCCTATCTACACCCATAAATTCTGCAAGATGTATTCAAGCAGATCTTTCTTCCCCCCACCCGCCTTTGCAGTTTAATAAATGAGGTTTCTTCTGCACCAAGAAAGATCTTCTGGGAGATAGCAGATATAAATGAGGAAATGGATTCGCTTGGGGGTTTCAGTCAACAAGATGAACAGAGAAAATGAGCAATTGTTGAGCTTTTTTTTCTATCAATTGCATTGCTATGGGGAAAGTATTAAATAAGTATAAAAAGTTTAAAAAAAATAACATTTTTTAGAAAGAACGAATCCTGCTCTTGTTGAAGGGAAGGCAGGCTTTAGTGTAATATATACCAAGAGCAGTTCAAGCACATTTCCGTAGAAAATCAATGCCTCACTGATACTGAGACAGGGAATTGTGTGTCCATCTCCAAGTAACATAAAACATACAGTACTTCAGAACATGATTTCATTTTAATTCAGTATGCCTGTGGCCTTTAATTCAAGTGTGCCTTTTCCTCTAACTGTATGGGGCTACACAGCGTTCCCCTGTAAGTATCTTACAAGAAATTAAAACCCACAAATGACAGTAACTGCCTTTTTTTGTTTGTTTTTTTTTTGCTTCCCAGCCTTTTGAGATAAATAGCTTCATTATGTTTATGTGCAAGAAAGAAGAGTTTACTGAGGAGGAGAGTGGTTTAATCGAATGGATTTTGCATGAAGCTGAGGACCTGGTGAGGTCTCGGGTAACTGTTGTCTTTTTACTGAAACACTTTTGCACTCTGGGGCTTGTTCCTTCAGGAATCTCAGCTCTTGAACTCCTAATTTTCTCCCTTCTGGCTAACTGCTGTCATTCTGCTGCCAGGCTGTGAAGGGAAAAGGCTTCTGCTGGCTCCGCCTAGATGCTTGGCTCTGAATATAGTAGCACTGATGTGATGTACCATTGGTTTGCGGAGATGCTCTTCCTGAACAGTCAGGGTGTTGACCTGCATGTTGTTGCACTCTGTTATGGCCACATTAATGTGCTGTGGTAACTGCTGTGCAGGCTCAGACGAGGGCTGCCCAGTCCTGCTGTGGGTGGTGAACTTCAAGCAGATAGCTGGGAGCAAGCAGCTTGGGTTAGGAAGCACTTCGTTTCCCTGAGCTCCGGTTGCCTCTGAGTACCTCTTGCCTGGAGGGGAAATGGAGGCATAAACCCATCAAAGATCCTACTTGACTCAGCAGGCCTGTCTCTGGTACCCCACGGGCTTGGGTGTCTCCACCTGGCAGTGCCCTAGGCAGTAGACACAAACCCTTTGATGCGGAGGAGCTACCAGGGAAGCCTAGGCTCTTGCCCAGAGAGAGGGTTGCCCAGGGGGCTGCTCTTGGTGGGTCAGTATGGCTCAAAGAGCATTTTAGTCTTGCACTCTTGGAAACACGTGCTACATAACAGATTATCTGTGGAGGCTCACAGCACCTGTAGCTTGAAAAAGATATGCAGACTCATCCCTGTGGAGAAAGATCACAGACCCTTGTAAAGTTTTAGGGGTGACTAAAGTACCCAGGAAAAAAAAAAAGTGGTTGGAGGCTGGTTGTCTCTTGTTCTGGCTGGCCCCACTGCCAGCCAAGCCTCTGTTCAGCCCCATAGCCTTTTCTGTGTTAAAAGAAAGGCTCGAAGGCCAACAGTAACATGGAAACCTGATAGCAGTTCTGTGTTTAAAGACTGTGCGTTCCATCCTGTGTCACTTTTTCAGTTTGCTGCTGTGTCTAAAGAGAACATGATTCAGGCTGATAGTAGCGACAGCACTGGGAGTTGTGTCACAAGGCAGTCAGTTCTGAATTAACTTACTCCAGTTGGTGACAGTGTGCCTACTTGCATTATCATTAATGCTATGTAATGTATGACGAAATAAACACAATAAAAAGGCATTGCAGGAATTTTGTGAGGCAGACTTAAGCCAAAACCAGAAAATTTGAAGTTAAGGCTTCACACTTTACGCTTAACTCTCTATTGTGCCTAAGGAAATTTCAGTCCACAGGAGCTATCACATCACTGCAGTAATAGACCCCTCAAATATTTATGAACAGCCTATGAAGGCTCTGGCTTTTGAGGCTTTAATGCAATGTATGTTAGACTAGTAATGCTGGTTTAATGTGGTTCATTATCTTTAAGGCATTATGAATATTTTGCTTTCCCCTCCCAGTTAGAGCCTGGCATGAACACAGAGACAGGTGTCCCCCGTTGCCTTTGAGAACGTACCTTACTTCTGACCTTGCTATTAAAGGCAACCGTGTCCTAGACCTCCCAGGCTGAGCATCTCTTGCCAGAAACAGCAAAGCATATTAAAAACCATAACAGGGCTGGGAGGGGACACAGGTGCTGATTTTATTAGTGGCATCAGGAGAAATCTGAAGGGACGTCCCTATCCAGGGATGCCTACCAGTCATACACTGCACCCATCTAGCCTGCTTTGCATATGGTGTTTATTTTCTATACAAGTACTTGCTAGCAATGAAGAACCTTTTATTCATACAACGAATTTTAGTGATGCTTTCAAAACTCTTTGTGTTGATTAAGCCCTTGTGTACCATAACCAGCTTTTCCTGTCTTTTACAGTACATGAGCTGACCCACAAAGAGAGGTAAGGGCCACGTTTTCCCAAGCGGCCATAGGTTTTGTAGCAGGAGCAAGAAGCCGCTGTGCTCCCCAGCACATGGTGGTGGGCTGTCACTGCCACTGTAAGTGGGCTTCAGAGATCTGCCCCTTCCAACAGGGGAGAATTTTTCTTAACCTTGAGAAGTCGCACCAGAGCAGACTCCCAACTGGATATGTAAGAGGGCAGCTTTGGACTACCAAACCCAGTGACTGCAATTAATTTGTCTCTCTCAGTATAGCATCTCGCTAACACTCTTGCAGACATTTTAATCTCCCCAGGGGCACCTGGCTATTTTGTAATCTCTTCAGGCGCTTTCCAGTGCTGTCATTTCTCAACTCTCAGGCAGTCTCTGAGAGGAAAAATTAAGGTCACGTTTTTAGTCTTTTTCTCTTTATGCAAGATGCCCTTTTACTCTTTCCCTCACCCAAGTTCTCCTACTGTGAGACCCAACAAATACCTGTATGGGGAGGTTTCTAGATGAGAATCACAGCTCATTACCCACTCCTGGTCTGAGTTCTCCCTCCAGAGTGAACCTTGGGAGCAGCAATTCCTGAAATAAGTGATCCAAGGATTGTGCATCTGTGTGTTTCCATGGAAATGCTTGATGAATAAGTTTTAAACACATGGCAGGATCTCTGTTCACCACTAAGGCTGCGGAACAGCTACATATTGTCAGTGCCTTTGCCACAAAACACTTTGACTAATTATATTTTCACTTGATATCAACCCAATTAGCTTATGCTGTTTATTTCATTTATTTTTCCTTTTGGTTATATAATGGCTGTCATGGTTCCAGGAACAGAGGAGTGAATAGCAGCTATCTCACTTGAGGGCTATTTTTACTCTCTCCACTTTTCTTCATGACAAAAATATATACATATTATTAATCTGCACTGCAAAAAAAAATATGTACTACTTCTGAATGCTTCACCCTCTCCCAGTAAACATTATGTTTGTTTGGACACAACGGCCAGGTAGCAATACCGTGCCAATTTAGGCCAATTTAGAGTATTCTGTTCAAAATATTTGTTTCAGTGAGTCCCTTAGGCAAATGGATGCAACATGTATGAGATTTCAGTGACTTGTTTCATTTTCCAGCAAATGACAAGGAGTTCTTCTAAATAAGTCCCTGAATAGTTCACTTGTGTTTCATCATAGCAGTATGTACTGGCTATGGCTATATTAGTAAATTAAATGTGCCCAGGCCTATTCTTTAATGTGGAGGCTAAATGGAGTGGTACAGCCCACACTTGTATTATTGAACTCCCGTTGGTTTCAAAGCAGGGTAGTCTCATACAATCTGCTTATTAGGAATAGTCTGTGTGCCATGCTAACACCTGAAATATAGCCAGGAATTGTATGTACTCAGTTCCACACTGGTCAAAACCACGCCAGGGGCTTTTCTAGGAATTTTACCATAAAAAGAATTGGGTGCCAGTGCTCAGGAACATTTTATTTTCTAGTAAAGTGTTGGTGTCCTGGTCTTGTCTATTCCAGAACAGCATTGGAAAGGCACAATCCAGTGTTTCCAAGCACATGTTTTTATTTAGAGTCTGTCTAATAACATGAATCCAGTGTCAACAACAAACTATGAGCTATACAGGAGATGGTCTCACGCCCTTCATGGCTGTGGATGTAACTTATTACTATAAACACTAAGCAATCATTTTATCATTAGCAATGGGATTTTTTTGTACTTCGCTAGTGCTTCAGAGATCTTGTCATGGTACTGTACAAATACAGAGCAAAAGGAGGTATGCAAAGGGCATACTTGTCTAATTTAAATACTTGTAGCCTATTTTGATCACATACTATCTTAGAGTTGTAGGATGACCTGCAAAATAATTAGGAGTTTCAACAGAGAATAATACAAATTATAACTGACCTTTATGTAACAGAAACTGATATAGAGAGTCTAGCAAACGTTTCGCTGTAATTTAGTAGGCTAGTTTTATCTCTTGTAACAGTTGTGAATGGTTTGTATGCAAATTTATTGAAAATTCACTATTTTAAAAAAATAATTTATAATCTATAAATTGTTCTCATGGGCTTTATTGCACGTATACAAAAGTCGAGCAGACACTGTTTTGACTGTGATTTCTGTCTGCATGCAGGTCATTCCCCACTTTCCTAATAGGATGAGGGCAACTTGTAAGTTAAGCAGGTGTTTGCATTTGTAAGGTCCAAGCTTGCCTTTTATGAACATTTTTCATATTCACCTCTCATTTGCTGTGATCGTAAACCTCCCTGACACTGAACTAATCGGTGGAATATTTGGCAGTACCAGGTAGCTATATCTGTTCCCCGCTGCCTCTGTGAAGTTGTTAGGCTTTGACATCAGGAGAAGGCAGCGTAGCATTGCACACATGCACACTGCAATGTTCAATATCCTGCCCTAAGACTGGGTTCTTCTGTTTCTTTTCTTGCCTGTGATGCAAGGAGAAGTCAGAGAGAGGAAGCAGACGGGGAGCTTTTGAAATGCGTTGCCTGATCTCTGCCTGGTTTTAGTCACTGTTTCAGAGTTTTGTAAAATCTCAGGTCTGATGAGCACTGAGGGCACAGGAACAGATATTCTCAGAATAGAGGGGGATTTGCCTGTTTGATGAACTCAGCCCGTATCACTCTCAGTGAGACCAGGTAATCCGTACAGTGAGACACTGTGTGTTACCACTAGATACGAGGAGAAAGAGTCTTGTTTACAGAAAAAAATGGAGCTTTTTATGATCCACTAACAATTGTAAGCAGTCATTATCACAAAATGCAGATTTTCTTCTGAAAAAGAAAGGAATTATGATCTGGTCCTGCGCTGTTGAAATCAATGCAAGATTGTCTATTCACTCGGCTGGGAACATTGTCTAGTCCTTCTTTTGAAATGTTCAATAAACACTGACTTGGCAAATTTCTTCAAGAACCAAATTACTTATTTGCACCCATAGAATCATAAATATAATTTCAGAGAGAGCATGCATGTGATTTAAATTTATTTCAGCAGCAGTTTTCACTAGAAAAGAAATGCAAATTGAAGTATATTTATGATTAGAAAAGAGGCTGTAAGGGTGATACCTTGTTTTTTCACACTACCTGCTTCACCATTGCCTTCTAATCCAACTTGATAAAAAAAATGTTCTACTATTTTCATTTCTTTTAAACCTGTGCAGCTGCAAAAAATCAGCCTGAGTAATGCTTTGCCTCTATGCAGTGCAAACATTTCCATTCATTTCTGGTTCTTGGCCCTTTTATTATGGAGGATGGAAAATGAAGCTGATACATGAATTTGAAAAAAACACGACTCCATTTTTGGTAGTCATTTGACCTTGTAGTTTTCATCTCGGATTCTAACCAATTTTATTACAGAATGTACCGCTAAAGGCTCCGGAATGCTGTTTTTACATCAGCTTTGCTAAATGTAACTTCACTTGACGCACAGGGAAGCTAAACAGCCTTGGCTTTGTTATGTATATGGGGCAGTGTAAAAAGGCTACACATTTTCAACCTGCAAAGATGTGTGCAGACAGTTGATTATCAACGTCTTCTGCCTTTCATTAGGCTGGGGATTCCATATTGGATTATGAAATTGTTTACTACCTGAGGTCTGAGTGCTTGGAGTCACTGTTAATTCAGAGCCATCTCTAGTGCAAATGCCTGGCATCAAAAATACATTTCTGGAATAAGAAAAGTTTGCTGTTACATATCCCTGCTCCTGTCTGATTAGTCTAGTTATACATGATTTTTACCAGACTTTTGGCTTCCAGAAAATCTTGAGCTAGAGGTTTAGAGGAGGTAAGGCTTTTCCTGAAAGCTTGTGAATCTACACAAATTAACATATTGTTTTTGATGTCAGCTTACATGCTGGCCATTGACCCCCTTATGTATGTGGTGATGGGGACCAATGTCCAGATGCAAAGATGTTTTCACCTTAAACAGGTAATAAATAGGAAAGTCTGAGAATGACAAACCTGTAAAGCTACAAAAGGGAGACAAATAGGTATCCCATCTAATTTCAGAGAATGTTGAACAATGGAGACTAAGCTCAACATGATGGGGGGAGCAGTGGTTACTCTGAAAATCATGGCCTACCAATGGAAGACTAGACAATGGAGGACTACCAGAAAGGCAGAATGAAGACTCCCGGTCACGATAAGTGTGCAAGGATGGCACTAAAATCAGAGAAAGGATGTTTGCTCATAGCAATGTACAAAGAAGTCAGAGAGGTACTCTATCTCTTTTGAAAAAAATCAGACCTCTGTCTCCTTTGCTATAGTGTTCCTGTCCTATTCACAACCAATGCAGAAAACAGCCTCCTCAGAAGCAGTGTTTCTTCTGAGAAGGTGAGAAAGATAGAAAGGATGCATTTTTTGCACTTGGAAGATGCATACTGTTGTCACTGCTGCTGCAAGCAGTGGAGCAAGGTCAGCAGCAGAGACAGCCCAGGTGTCCCACCCTGAGTCATGCCACCTGGCAACATCAGACCTTGGCTCATGTCTAGTATTTCCGTGTGGCAAAACTACCGACAACCGCTGTAGTAGGGATAATAGGGATCATTAATGATTCACAGTGCTGACAGGCCTTAATAGCTGCAAATACTGGCCACATGCTTTCTTTCTGATGCCTCTGCATCAGATGTTTGTCTCCCTGAGTTGCTGTAACATGTCATTGTCTGACATGGCCCCTGAGAGATTTCTTTTTGCAGTTACTCAACTCCAGCTATTTCTGCCAGTTACTATCACGTGTACTAATGCCAAAATTTTTACTTGTCAGTTGCACTATTTCTTCCAAGATTTACTAAGAACTCAACTTTTCATCTCTGTGGGGTGTACCAGGAAAAGAAGAAAGTATGAAAGAAGTATACTGACATGAGTGTTAATCAGTTTTAAACTGTTTGTGTTTACATGCTCTAACTGCTAGAAATAAAAAAAGAAACAGATTTAAAACCTGCTTAAAATCATAGAATATTTTGGGTCTGAAGGGTCCTCTAAAGGTCTCTTGACCAACCCCCTGCTCAACACAGGACCAACTTCAAAGTTAGTTTACATTGCTCAGGGCCAAGGATGGGAATTTCCACAGCCTCTCTGGGCCCTGTCCTAGTGCTGCACCTCTCACATTAGGGATTTTTTTTTTCTTTATATCCTATTGGAATTTCCCTTACTGCAGCTTGTGCCCATTGCTCCTTGTTTTTCCCTGTGCACCTCTGAGAAGAGTATGACTTCATCTTCTCTGCATCTTCTCTTTTGCTTCTGAGCTGTTGATTTACAGCTCAGCCTTCCAGGGAAGTTGTGTGAGGGCTGGTTAAATCCTGGTTTCTCCAGATATTTTCCTTACTGATTACATGGAAAAAGAGTTTTGTCAAGTTTTGTGAGAAGAGATTGGGAGAATCAGTTCCTCCTTCTCATGATATTTTCCCATTAAAATTTTCCCAACTGAAAACTCTAGAAACAAAAATTAGCTGATCAGCTGAACATTTCGTATAGATAATTCTGACTCATTTAATTCTGCACCTGTAATGTCACTGATATCAGGGGAGCGCTCCTGGTTGTTTCTGGAAGCTGAAGTGTAAACAGGAGCTTGGCTGGCCTGGCCATTGCTGATTATCTGTACTGCTAAATGTTAGCAAGCTACCCATCTTGGCTTTGGCCCATGCCAAATAGTGCTCTGAGGCAATACTTGGGAATGGTTTATGAGACAGTATGTGCCAGGGACTGCTCCCATTAGACAGCATGGATGAGATTGCATCAGGTTTGGCTTCTTTCAGTCTCATCTGCCAACACTGTCCCAGCAGGCTTTGCTCCCTCAGACATCTCCACAGGCCTTCATGCCACCTCTTCGTCAGGCAACATATAACCTTGGTCTGCAACAAAGACCTCATGTTATTTCAGATAATTTGGAGTGGAAAAAAATCACTGTCAATATACTAATTATGCCTTAAACCCAAGAGACGTGAAGTCCACACAAGACTCAGGGCCAAGTGTTCTGCAGCATGGCATGGACATCCTGTACCATTTGTTCTCAAGGTTGCAGAACAATTCCTGGTCTGGTTTTGTTTAGTATTGTAGATTAGTCAGATTGGTGATGGGCCTGGTTCATATTCCAGTATGTGGAAATTTTAGAAATCAAGGCAGGCAGCTATTGCCCTTGTCAAAGTCTATATGTCCGGTTACGTCACTAAAGAGGAGAGAAACAGACCCTCACAGAAGGAGTTGATACCACCAGTTTTCCCACTTTCATGTTAGCAGGAGAAGCCAGACCTTCTCTCTCTCTGCTGTTTTCTATCCCAACTTTATTCCTGTCCTTTTTTCCTCCCCTTCCTGAAGTCAGGATGGCTTTACTTGAATCTTCCTCCTTGGGATAGCCAAATAGAATTTTTGACTGCAGTGTTGAACAACCTTGAGACAGCTTTGTGCTTGAATATTCATAGAGCTCCTTGGGCAGGTGTTGGAACCATCTTGACTGCTGCACAGACATACTCTGACAGCTTGCTTTGCTTTGATCAATGAACTATCATAAATATAAGGCATAGAAAGAATGGAGAAGAATATTTTTGTCAGAAAGAAAGGACTTGATTCAATCAATATGCTGTACCAGTCGACTGAAGCCAATAACTTCTGCAATGAAGTAAGCCTGCAGACCAAGCATAAGAACTTCTAGTACTTTCCTACAGAAATGGGCAGAAGTTGCTATATATTGATACAGATCTTGGACCTGATCAACTTAGGAGTAGGGGATCTGAGATGATTTTGAGAGTGTTTACTTTTTGTCTGCAAAACATCACCTACACCAAGTAAACTTTCCTTAGGTCAAGACAATTGTTGACTGGGGAAACCACCTGGCATTGGTGCTCTGGGTAATGTCTCTGTGTGTGTGTGTGTGTGTGCACGTGCGCTACGATCCAAAGTAGCATACAAGCACACTACCAGCTGCTACTTTGCAGCTGATTTTGCCCACCAGCAGCTTCCTAGTGAAGCAAGGCTTTGGGAGAGCAGTTTGAATGTCATTGGTAAAGACGAGGTGTTTGAGCTAGAAAGAACTGCTACTTGCTATGTCTGATTTTTTAAGAAATATGGACTACAGAGAACAGAGTGACTTTGAAGTACAGACACCTGATTCCTCCTACCCCCCAATTCTCAAAAGAAGAATGCAAGAATTTCACAGACTTCCTTACTTAAATTATATTTTTCCTCCCCTCACTTTACATTCAGCTGTACCTCAAACAGGCTGCCCTGAGGTCACAGACATCGCCTAAGTGTATTGGTTTTCCTTCTCCTATTGCTGTTGCATGAAGTTACAGAAGGGGCTGGACAGACTGGGAAAATTGAAACAGCTAAGAGCTTTTTTTTTTAATCTGGTAATGGAGATTTCTTTCTTGTTAACTTCTTTGCAGTCAAAGGAGGGTTTTGGTGGCTTTTGCTTCTAGGCAACATATTTCAGAAAAGCAAGGTGTTCCTCCCTTACAAAAATCAGGCAGGATTTTAATTTAACTTTTTTGCGCACTTGAGAAGAAAAATTACTAAATTTTTTCTCATAGATGCTGGGGAAACAACATTTCTGTGATTCCTGCTGTCTCTCATGGTAGTGACTAAGTGGCTGTACACAGTTTTCTGTCAGCTGAGGTGAGTGACATTGTTCATTTGGCCTAACACACAAAATGGTGCTCTTGCATCCAAAGATTGCCCAACAAATAACATTGCCTCAGAGGCCAGGCAGTTACCCCTCTTACAATTACTTAGTTTATCTGAACAGCTGCCATGTTCTTTCCATCCCCCTCCTCTTCCATTTCTTACTGCAGTTGATACCGGGATTCTGGCTTCTTTCTTTGAGCTAAATAATTAGGCCATCACTAGCTTCATCCCCATTCCCTGCCAAAAGAAGTCACAGTGAAATACAAAGACCTAGTTTCTTGCTACTGACTTCCCATTTCTACTTTGTGCAATTTATAGACTGCAGCAAAAAAATAACTGAGAAATAAGGCTGGAAGTGACATTTAAAAAGACATTTAGAAAAAGAAATTTAAAAAAAAAAATCCATAATTTCAGCTGGGTCAATGTTTTGTTTCAGGTTGTGGCATTTTGATAACCTGGAAATGATAAGTACAGAGTAATACTTTAGCCATGTTTCCTAAGGAAATGAGCCTTATGCATCACTCTGTATGGCCTCCCCTCAATCCCTTTTGAAACTTTGGCTGATATTCAGGCTTTTAGGTTTCTTTCGGATCTTCAGTTAGATTCTGTAGGCATAGCAGCATTTGACAGTACTGTGGAGGTCTCAGAAATACTAAATTCCTACCAGTGTCATGAAAACAGACTGAGCTGACCACAATATGAGATGCCAAAGAATCTATATAAGAGGGACCTACAAGAAATGTTTCATGAGTGCTGCTGCTCCCAAACCTACAGTCAAATATTTTTTCAAATAGCTATTCCACTCAATGTCCCTGTGAAGTATCTTAAAAAAAATTGTTCCTGTTTTGTGTGGAGCCCGAAGGGTTGTGTGTTTTTATTTTCAGGCAGTAAGAGTGCAGCCATAGGCTGGATCTGCCTGATGCTCATATTCGATAGGACTTACGCATTCAACAAAAAGTTTGTTTAGGTCAGAGTTTGTGGCTTTGTCTACAAGGCAAATTGAGTGCAAGAAAACAAAACTGACTCAGATCATGCTTTTTTTTTTTTTTTAAATACATTTTTTTGTTGAATCAGAACAAAAGATTGAATGAACATATGTTTGGTTTCAATCCAGATTTTTTCTTACCTTTGTTTAATTTCAATGAAAACCCATATACCCTTTCTGCAATGAGCATCAGCTATACAGGATTTTATCCCATCTATATATGAATTTGTTAAAAGATGTATTCAGGCAAGTACAATGTCAGACCCAACATGACTGAAAATATAAGTCAAAACCACAAAAAAATGTTTCCATGTGAACAAATAGAAACTTTTTCTTTTTCCTGAAATAAACAATTCAACAGTGTCTAAACTACATTTTACTATGTTTTTTCACTTAAGCTACATAATAAAGTAAACAGGTCTATAAATTTGTTTGAAAAAAAGAATCAAAGGAGTTGCTATGAAATTGCTATAATTGCTGTAATTGCTATTATCCTTTTTTATAGGGAAATAGGTAGCAAAAAAGAATTGTAAGCACTGAAACATTTTGTAAATTGGATTCAATTTGACCACCAGACTTTACAAAATATTTTATGAAGGAAAAGACATTTAATTTCAGACTTTCAAAAACTGGTATTTTGTCTGTGAACTACTGAAGTTTAGGAGCTTTTGGCAACAGTTTCAGAATGTAAATTTTCAATCCTTTTTCACAGTAAAGTTTTACCTATCTTTAGGAAACAAAGTTGTTCAAAAGGATTAAATAACCTCAAAATGGAGGGATTATATGAAAGACTTTGTAATGCCTATTTTGAGTGAGGTAGGGGGTTTCTGTTTGTTTTTCTTTCTTGGTTAAAAAGTATGTAAAAGTCTTCTTGATTTGCTCTTCATTTTTCCTATAGTTTTTTTCTAGTCTGACTGAAAATAACCTGTCATGCACCAGGACTGTCCCATGCACAGGTCACTAGATCACCAGTTTCCCCTCTAAAAATAAGGTACTTTGAGAGGTAACTGGAACCTTTCTGAAAGACTTGACGGTGCTGGGCTCTCATGTTACCCCAGCTGGCTAGATTGCAACATCCAGTTTCTGCAAATCTGTTAAGGAGTCTTGATGGCATTTGATTCTGGGTGGCAGAATGTAGAGTTTAAATTTGGATTTAAATTTTCTTTCTACAGTATCTATGGATCTTACAAGAACAGGCTGAACTGGTATTATGTTTTTTAAATAATTGTCATTTTAGATGGCACATTAGCCTTCAGCTAGCAAAGCCCATCTATCTTTATTGGAGCTAGCAAAGCTCAGCATGACCACAAATAATTCAAAGCTTTCATAGCCTTTAGATGTCTTGAGAGAAAAGAGTCGTTCTGCTTTTCCCATATCTCCTGATTTGTATAGGGAGATCTACATCTGAAATGTATGAACTCTCTTTCAGGGATTTGCTCATAGACATCAGAAATACAGATTGCACTTGTTAGAACTACTATGTGAAACAATAAAAATGCTGGAATAAAATGTGAATCTATGTCTTTTTTAGTCAGGTACATGTAGTCAGACTCACTTAAAGAAACAGTTGATAAAGGAGCTGACCTTTTAAAGAGAAAACAGCTCCTGTGCAGTAAACAAAAGTATTGAACACATGGAGGAGAGCTTTTGATAAATGCATAGACTGGTAACAAGAACACAATTCTTGTGCATCGAAAAGCAAAATTAAATGGAAAACTGAGATGGTAAAAATAGAGCTTGGCTGCTTCAGAGCGGCTTTCCATGCATGAAATGAGTGGAATATTTGCAAACAAATTAGCTTGTGTATTGGGTACGTTTCTGGTTTTCTTCTGTTCAAAACTAACTCAATCCCTTTTTGTGAGGCTGAGGCCAGCAGCGGAAAGGTAGTGCTTTGCCAGGAATGATGCAGGATTTCAGCTGCCTACCCTGGTGCATGAGTCCCACAGCAGCTCAAGCACCGTGGGAGTTCACCTGGCTGGTCTAAAGGAAATGGCTAGTGGCTTTGTAGGTGCCCAGGCTTTCTCAATAGGAACAGGGGTTGCAAGAGAGGGCTTCCAGATCAGAGCACATAAAGTGGCAGAAATGCATATGGATTAATTTTTAATGAAATGACAAAAGCTTTAAAGGGCCTTCCCTAGAGGTTTGATCGTGCTATCCTGGCGCACATGTTGATGAGGAAGCATCAGAGGACATGGGTGTGTGGGAAGGAAATGAGGATCCTGGGATGTCAGAGATATGGTGGGATGGTAAGCAGGCAGAGCAAAATACCTGGGCACTGGCATGGGTATGTTTAAACAGGCAGAAAGAGAAAGTGCAGACAGGCAGCTAGTGAGGAAGGAGGAAGGAGGCACTACAGTAACAGCGATAAAGGACCAGGTTTGTATTTGAGAGAGTGATGGGAAAGAAACAGTTTGCAGTATTCAGACTTGTCTGGGTTTGTGCGTAGGATGAGATTAATTTGTGGTGTTACAGAGAGTACCATTGTCTCACTCCTTTCAATGCTGGTGGCAAAACAGCCCCTTTATGTTTGAGCTGTAGCTTCCCTCCTTCCATCCAGGACAAATGGTGATGGTATGAATTATGATGGGACAAGGAAAAACAGATGACAATTCCTTTCAGTGACTTGCCCGAAGTCTTACTCAACTCCTTGACTCTCATCTGGGGTCTCAGCAGGTGCTGGATACCTCAGGACTTGGATGTACCAGCTATGAGGACAGAGTACCTACACAACTCCCCTGGCATCCCATGGATGGCCAAGATGAATCTTAATATTCCTTTTTTCCCATCTGAGACCTGAGGCCCAAGGGCTGCTTGGCTTCCAAAAAGAAAAAAAAAAAGATGATAGTCACAGCTCCATTTGTTCTTAGGGCCAGGAACCACCTTCTAAAACCAGGTAACATCATGTTGTACTGTGTGCATGTGTGGTCCCTGGACCTCAGGACGCCATGGAAGAACTGGAGAAGGTAACAGAGATGGGCAGCCAAAGGAGTGGAGGAGTCCCAGCACTTGCCACTCACATGGTAAGAAAAACCTGAACTCTTCAGTCTAAAGAGGGTGAAGGGTGAGAGGGATGGCATGGAGATGGAGAATGGAGAATCCCACAGTACTGTGGATCTCACACAACTAGTAGGAGTTTGGTTTTAAAACAGTTACAAGAAAGTGTTCCTTTAACAGCAGGCAGTGGCTTCAGAAGCTTGCTGCTCCTGTTGGACAGTATCAGGAAGTTTGAAAGTGGTTTGGCAAGCCCATAGACAAGATGTCTTTGAATAGACAGTGAAAGGATCGGGCAGGGATGCTCTCTCCAAGAGGGCTAACACAAGACGTAGGGTTGCAGGGAAGTTGGTGGGAAGTGGACCACCAGGCTTATGTGCTCCCTCTATCATGGCATGGTAGAGCACTTTTCTTATATTCTCCCAGCTGTATAATATGCATGTTTCTCTTTTTGAAGTAATTGACACGTCCTCTAAGGTTAATGGGGGGGGGTTCATAAGCAGTGGACAGCTGCTAAGAAAGATATTTTGTCTCTATTCTGATAGGATAACTTTGTTGTTCATGTAAATACTGTCATCAGTTGACATCAGAGGTGATTGGGCCTTACTTCACTGCTATAAAATGATTTCTGAGTTCAAATATAGAGTCTTAGACTTATTTTTTTCCTAGCTTTGCTAGTTTCCAAGGAAATCTAACCATGTAGATCATCTGCAAAGGTGGTAATTAGCCAGCAATGAACAAGATGGACACAAAGAACTTCTTGGCAAAAATCAAAAATTCAAAGCAGTTTTTTCTTTTAACGGCTAGTATGCAGAAGCAATCTGATCATTTCTTTTCAGATTTTGAACAGGCATCCTCATTTGCCTTCACAGCATGGTTTTGTAAACAACTGCCTTCAGATTGGTGGTTGAACAGAAAAATGTCGTCAGATTGGTTTGGATGGGATTTTTTTCAGAGTATCTGGCAAATAAAAATAGAATGCAACAAATTATTTTGCCTGCCTATAAATAATAGTAGATTGGATTTATAACTCAGTGTTCAGAAAAATGATTGAGTCATAAGGCAGGGAGGAGCAAAGGCAGGTGCCATTCATAAAACATGTTCCTCTTTTTATGCTACACTGTCTTGGCCGTTACATGGGGTGAGGAGTCTTGGGTGGCCTTTGGGTAAGGCCTTTGAGTAAGGCAAAGACAGGATTTGAACCTGAGCTGTCCTTTATGCCTGATGCTTACTATGGGTGTTGGGAGTGAGGTAGGGTGAAGGAGATGTAAGAAGGGTCTTAACTCTTACTGACTCTCTTGGGAATGCCACCTGCATTTCTTTATTAATCTAACCCACAAATATAATACTGTTTCTGTATATAATAGCTATATTTTCCTCCTTAGGAAAAATTTAAAAAATATTTAGTTGAAAAATATTTACCTAGTTTGACTCAAATGTACAGATTTTAAGCTAGAATACTTTAAGCATAATTGTTCAGTAAATGAGCTATTTGCCATTAAAATGCCTCTGAGCCTGTGTCTCAATGTAACTTTCAGGCATATCTAGGATGATGCCAAAAGAGAAACTTTAGAACAGAAGTCCTTTGCAGTATCAATTGTGGAAGGGGCAGTGTGGCTGAGAGTTACCCAGACAGAACCTGTGGATAGAAAAGTGGAAAATCTGCCAGTTTACTCTGCTCTTGTCACTTTAGGAAGTTTTATCATTATTATTACAATTTTTATAAGGACTGGATTAAGATTTTGAGCTTGTCTCTGACTTTCACAGTTTCCATATATCCCAATACAGACCTTATTTTTGTTAACAAATGCATATTTATTTCCATCTACACAGAATATGTGGGAGTCGTGTGAAAAAAATGACGAGAACTTGAGATACGTGGAATACAAAACAATGTATATGCTTTCAGGAAGAATGGGGGAGACACACAGGAATCTCTTTCTAATCTGTATACAAACACATTTTTTTTCTATTGGATACTGAGCTCTGAATGGTGACTAAACTCTTTATTTTGGGGCTGTTACTCCTCCTCCAGCTTGTGTGACTAGTATTTTGTTCCGGAAGGCCAGTACATGAAGCTGCATCAGAGATATTTTTATCTGATGCTTCCTCAGGCAGGCAACAGGGAGCAGTAGCAGAGCAAGCATTTCCTTCTACCTGATGTGTTTGGCTGCTGGAGGCAGCCCCGCACCTACTGTTTTCCTCTGAAGCCCAAGAGAGCAGTGAGTTTATAAATCAGCATTCCTGCAGGAACCTGAAATCATCAGCAGTGCTAAAGCAAAGTGGAAAAAACACTCCTTTCTCTAGTCACAGACTGCCTTTCTCAGTGGAGGGTGTCAGAGGTAGCAGGTAGGATTCATCTGCTCTCATACACAGCGCTGGGAAGGTGGCCTGGATAAGGGTGTTATAGTAATGCAATGAGACATTCACTCTCTTGACACCTCTGCTAATGTTGGAATAAAAAAGGTAATGGTGTAAGTATTTTCTGTGGACTGTTATGTAGTAGGAGATACTGGTCTCCTCACATTTCTCATTTTTGTGTGTGTACAGGGACCCTAAAGAGAGCTTTATTTGAGGGTCCCAGATAAGTTTCTTTGAGGTTTGGTAAATGGGGGATTGAGAACAGAGAGACCTGCTGCTGCATGGTCATCTAAGCCTTCCAGGGACTCAGTCATCACCTCTAAAATATCAAAAATATCTATCAAAATATCTAAATGTCACTTATAGACCTTCAGAAAGAGCAAGGAAACATAACGACCCACACTGGGTGTTACTTGTGCAGGTACCAAAGAAGCTGGAATGCCATTTCTAAGTTAATCTTGAGTTTGAGATCTGACCTGTACAAGGAGCTGATGCCCTGAACAGCCACAGGACTGCCTCCAGTGCACGACATGACAGGCACTACACCTTTCCCCTGTTAATGTATTTATTATCACTGTCATCTTATACAGAGCAAGCTCTGCTAGCAACATCTGGCAAGCCATTAATAACAGCTGACTGTGATAAATGTCTATTAGTTACAACTGGTTTCAGCGTTTCATGGCTGACCTGAGCATAGGCAATCAGACTGTAATACTATTCACATGTAAATTAAGTACAAGTTCCTATTGCAGGGATACTGCGGCTAAATGGGCAACCTCTTGCTTTTCATCTGTGATCAATTTTAACAAATTGCCTGACTTGCTTGCTTTCACCCTCCCTCTCTTGCAATTACCTTGATTATTTGTTTTTATATTTAGCCTTGTGTCTGGTAAAGCCTCCCTGTCAAATCCATAAGGAACAGTGCTTCCTCATTCACCCTGCTCATCCTCCTAGTACTGTTTAAGCATGCTGGTGTTATTGGGTCCAGACAAAATTAATAATAGGAGCTAAAAATGCAGCTGGGCACACTGGTAAGTATGTTTGTGGGAGGCAGCAATGTATTATGCTATCTCCACATTGGCGGGGGAAAAGCAGTGCTCAGTGCTGTTCACAAACTGCTCCCTTTCTTTGGCAAGCTGAACACATTTAATCTTCTGTGGTGTTATCCTAGGAACACTAATGCAAATAAGGGTGGCCTGGAATCTCCTCTAAGAGAAGTCATAGCTTAGCCAGGAATTGCAGGGTGACATTTCAGGTGCTGTACTAAGCTAGGCATCAGATTTAGGTATTTTAAAGGACCTTTTTGACCTTTTGATTAAAAAGACTCCCAGCATTTGTTGTTCTCCACCTCTTCATAAAGCTGTCACTGTTTTCAGTCCTTCTGTTCCATTCTCTTCCTACTTAAAATAAAATGAAACTGTTGGCCTCTGGTCAAGTGACTTTGAGCTGGAGAACAAGCCTGTATCCATAGGAGGGAACACCTACACTCTGTTTTCCTATGTAAAGCCAGGACCAGTGGATAAAGTAGGGGACTGACAATCATGCAGCATGGGATCTCTGACCTGGCAAGGCACTTAAGATTGGACCCAGTATTGGCCTCGAATCCTGTTTTACTTGATTAAGTGCTCAAATTCTTGTCAGATAAAAAAGCACAGGATGAACCTGCCCTGGACACTTTGTACTCCTGGCACCTACATGCTTTTGTTCAAGTGGCTGCTGCTGAAGTGGGCTTGGTGCTTCCACAGGGGGCTACAGAGAAGATACATGGCTGTAGTGCAGTGGGGTTTGGCGCTGACAGCTGCGAGCCAGCTATTGTCAGAAAGAGGTAGCTCCTGGTTTGGGAGATTATTATATTTTTTTCCCTTTTACAAGATGCAACTGCAAAAGAGAAAGAATGTAAAAGCTGTCTCTGTAACGCAGTAAACTCCAGGACAGATTATTTCCAACAACCGAGGCTCTGCCAAGCTCCCTGCTGTGGGGGTATCGGGGTACTGGTGAGGACTCCTCGGCTCTCTGCGCCTGCTAACTCCAAGCCGTGCATGCACAGGGCAGAGAGGGTTGCCAGGGTGGAGGTGTGGGAAGCTGCTTTGCCAGCTGCTTGCCCACGGGAGCAGTGCATACAGGGAGTTTGCATAGTGGGGGTACTCAGGGGGAGACAGTTTTCCACTAGTACCTGCATGCTGAAAAGGAAGAAGGAAGATCTGCCCATAATGCGCCAGGGGAGAATGGTAAGTAGGAAAAGATAACCATCTTGGTGAAGGGATCTTGGGTTTATCTGGTTCTCCCTATGAGTCTTTTCAGAGTCATACGTACAGATGGGAGGACAGAGGAAAGGCAGCTCACACAGCTCTTCCCACTGGTGGTGCAGCCCAGCCTGCTTACAGGGTAGTGAGTCTTCATTTTTGCAGGCCTTAGCCTAGAAGTGTTTTATAGCTCCAAACCCAACTCATATTGGATAAGGAAAACAAAATAAGGAAACTGTATGCAAATTTATTGTTAAATAGTGAGAATAACTTTCCTGTACCCAATTAGCTTGCTTACAAATGAGGGCAATAGAGAAGGAAAGGGATCTGAGAGGTTTTCTGGGGTCCTCTAGGACGGTTGGCACCTGAAACTTCTCTGCCCTTTGGCTTTAATATATGCAGGTAACATGGGTGCCTGCTTTGGATTTACATTTGCTGACATACTTTGTGGGATGACTGGCAAATCTGCTTGGTTTCATTGTGAAGGACTTGCTGATTCCTGATAGCCTGACGTACTTCAACCCTCCTGGAGCTGGTGGGCTCTGAAGGAGGGGTCTGATGGGAGTTCAGAGGTGAGTTTAGCCTTCCTTGTCTTTAATAGCATTAGCCTAATAGGAAGCTGGGTGTCAAGTAAGAAACTCCTGCACTGGGCTGGGGCTTGGCTGCAAACATTCCCATGCCCGGGATATGAAAGGCTGTACTTTCAGACATTTGTAGCATGTATACCCCATAGAGCTCCTTCACTGCTGTTATACAGACTCAGAAGCATCCATGTCTCTATTTTCTGCTCATTGTCTCTCTTCAAAGACTGTGAAGAAAATTCCAATTAATTTTGTGGTGCAAAACCAAAGGGAAATGCAATTGAGGAAGGATAGCCTTCTGTTGATGTAAATATTCTAACATTCTAAGAGGAATAAAAATTTACAACATCCTACTCCTACTATGGAGGCAAATAAAAATATCCCATTACTGACTCCCCTAAGGCCATCATTGTGTCCTGATTCTCCAGGGTCTCAGTTTCCTATTGCAGTGGTGCTCCAGCAGGAACTGATTTGAGTAGTGTTTGGTCCCATGTGAATGGTTTTGCAGAATTGGACCGTTGGAGCATGTCCTGCAAATTGGGATTTGTAGAATCCCGAACAATTTTTAAAAATTGTATAAAAGTAACCTACTGACTAATTTTAATGGACATGCTGATATTTAGATTTAATAGATCCACTTTGATGAGGATAATCAGACTTCCTGCTAGTTGCAAATTCTAAAGAAACTTCTATGGAAAGCAATATTAGAAGTATTGAAAGCGTTTCATTTTTCTCCTGACCCTTGCAAACATCAGTATGAATGAAGTGTGATGATCACTCTGTTGACAAGGGATATTATTAGCATTTGCTTACACTTCATAGTTTCTGCTCTGTATGAAGTGGTGGATGTATGGTAACTCTTTGGAATGGAAAAGTGAGATGCTCTGAAAATGGAGAGAATCTGTTGTTATAAATGAAGGGATTCAAAGAGAGGAAAACCATAAGTAGAGTTTAATAGATGGGAGACAATAATATGTTAGTTGCAAAGGAATAAAGCAGCAAAGAAGACTTAGACAGGTTGTGTGTTGGGATTTGTTTTACTTCTTTTCACTAGGCTTTTCATCCTCAATAACTTTTCTGTCTAAAATATAAGAGGGGTACAATTGATTTCTAGGTTGCACTGGGATGTCTCTGAATGTAAAAGCCAATTTGGATGTTCTGTTTTATTTTTCCCTTGTCATTTTTCTTTGCATTTTTATAGCTCCTTCTGATTTTTAAGACCTTTGTAGCACAGGTTTTGGTTACAAAAACGGCGGAAATCAATACCATCTTAATATCTTGTGTTCTCATTATCTTTGTTGAATTGTGCACTATTCTCACATGTTTTCAAAGGAGTTGTCAAGGTGCCAGTCTGGCTAATGTAATTTATCAGTACAAGCACCCTGAACACTTCAGATTATCAAATGTTAAACTCTCCTTACCAAATATGCTAAATAATCCAGCAACCATTGAGCTTTATACTTGTGGGTAGAAAAGCAGAGCTTTGAAAGAGTTTTAAATCTCTGGGTTGCAGAGAGTGTTAATCATGGAGGAAAAATGAGTAGCAGCCAATGAGAAATCAGGGAAGCTGCAGCAGAGATGTTGGTCTGCCTTTTCAAATACAGTTTACTACCCAGGCTCTGTCTAAACAATGTCTTTCAGCATTCAGTACCTAGCATTAAAGTAATTATTCACACCAAGGTAGTTGTTAAGACTATCAATATTACCTCTATTTTCCATTGTGGAATCTGTCAGCCTATTATAGCATTTCAGATGAGGCAGTTGGCAGCTTTATGTCGAGCACTAGCCTAGTGTGTACACACGCTATAAATCCAGTTACCTCCTACTAGTCGTACTCTTCTAAGTAATTGTTTTTCAGTTTAAAAAAAAAAAAAATTACCCTTTCCCTCATATGAGCTCTATCTTCTTTTTTTCAAGGTAAATAATATTTTTTAGACTGTCCCTCCCCCCCAAAAGCTCCAATAGTAAGGATGTCCTTTGGACTCAAGTTAAACAGGACTCAAGTGGACATGCAATGTTCCATTTCAGATGGGGGTGGGTACCAGGGGAGAAGAAGAGGTCTGAATGCAAAACTGCTAGGCATCAAAACCATGAAAATCTCACTGAAGAAAGGGAAAGCGTAAACACATGGATTTTTGGTTTTGTTGAGATTGCATTCTGTAACAAATGGTTCAATGCAATGGGGAACTTGTGATATATTTTGCAATTGTGAAGCCTACTGTACAGAAAGAGTGGATTTAGGAAAACTCAAATAACAGTCTTCAAAGAAGCTGCTAAGAAGGGAAACATGTGGCTTATGTTTTGCAGAGGGTAAGAGTTCAGCTGCTTTGTCTGTGGACAGAGGGCATATTCAAAATTGCATTTGCCATGTAGCTGCTATTGGGACATTGTCTAGCAAGAGTGGCATTTGTCAAGAGAAGCATTTTTGGGGGCAAAGGAGGAAGTCTTGTGATCTGAAAATTTTCACCCTGAACTGAAGGTTTACTCAAGAGTTACTAATTTTTCCTTTACCTCTGTGATGTTTCCTCCTTCTCAGATAGCATTTTACATTTTTTGAGCTTTGTCTCAGGTGATCCTAAAGAAATTAAAACTTTCCTGTTGTGAAATTCAGGAGTTGAATGTTTTCACAGTTTTATTTACTGTGACTATTTGTACTTCAATTTCATATTACTACTTTTTCCAGAATTTTCCTTGAAGTTTTGTGTTTTCAAGCTCTTCTTCTGTTACAACTTCCAGCACTACCAGACCTAGTTAGTTGTTTATGTCTGTAAACACATCCACTGCAGAAGACAGAATGTGAACTGCAATTTTCATGGCAATGGTAAGATTATTCTTGGGAATAAGTGTATGTTTTTTTTCTTAAACCAAAACATCATCCTATCACTTTCTATTCATTTCTTTTATTGCTTGAATTGGAGGGAAGTACTTGGGAGAAGGAGGCAGCCCAATTAGGGTTTCTGTTGTCTGAGGAAAATGCAGAGCTTCCTCCACCTAGAAAATTGAGTTTTAGTGTGAATTTAATTATCACACTCGGCTCCCAGGAGCATTCTGTCTGCAGAATAGCAAAGCAGGCCCTTTTCTTTCTCCCTCTCTTTTTTTTTTTTTGTTTTTTAAACCCAAGAGTCTTTATGCTTCCCTGGCTTGCACGTTTGAAGGTTAAAACTGCATCACTGAGAAGGACAGTCTGAAGGTTGTGTGCAGGTACTTACTTTTCAGGTAGAGTACTTCTATATGGTCTCTGTGTTTTCCACTCTGACTTTCCAAGAGTTCTTATATAAACAGTTTCGTTAGAGTGGATTATATGCACGACATACTGCCTTCTCGTTTATTCAGGTACCGCTCTGGCTGAGTGTCTCCTGTCCCCTCTAGTGGCTGGACAGTGAAAAAACCCACCCTATCTGTGATCCATGTTTTCAATGCTGCTTCTCTAGTTTTTGGAGTAAACTTCTTATGTTGGATCTTTGCTAGGGCTCTTTGCCCATTTGTGGACTTTTTATAACTGGTAAGGAAAGCCCCAAGTGGAAAATGAATATGCAGCTGAGCAAGAGATGATATGTCATATGGGGTGCTTTTCATTCAGCAAGGAGCTAGAGTTCCTCCAAAACTACATCAGAGAGAGAGCAGAAGATACTTTCTGGAGCAGAATTTGATAATTTTTCCTTCATTTTCTACTGACAAACATCTCACGATTTCTTGGCACTCATACTGGAAAGCGTTTGATAAATATTTCTGGGACTTTCTTCCCTTTCCACTTTCCCTTGATGAACTGGTCCTAGAGAGTTCGCTGAAAATATTCCATATGTTTCATTTGAAATCTGGGCTTGGTTCTCCAGCTGGGACTAGTCAGATAAATCCCATGACATTATTGCTGTTCCCTGGTTGGATGGGTTGGAGAACACGTGGAAGCTCTGAATTTGTCTGTGGGGCCATCAGTGTGGCTGACAGCCCCATGCCTGTGAATTCATGCAGTGTAGCAGCAGTGCCCTGCTGCGTAGGAATACTAGCCTGGCTCCTGAACGAGCTGTTGGCGTACTAGTGCAGTGTCATGCCTGAGCTCCTAACCCAGGGAGGCCACCTCCTGCTCATGGAAATCTTGCCTTACAACCTGTGCCTCTCCAGCTGTGTGATGCTCTGTGCCTGGGCATCCCCCGAGGGTGCATGGGAGCATGAAACAAAGAATTATTTCATTTGCTCTTAACATACTTAAGCCTCAGGATGCTGTTTAGGAAAAAAAAAAAAATTACTAAAATGATACCAGAAGCTAATGCTTACAGGCTATTAAAAGGAACAACAAACCTGCCATTAACTGGTAGTAACCAGTGATTAAGAAAAGGTTGCACAGCTGACTTTCACATGGATTATTCAGTGCTCAGTCATACTTTGCTGCATTTCTGTGCTTCCTAATCTTGGGAAGATATAATGTGTTAATTAAATTACATCAAAGATTTTTGTCTAGCTGTTGCAAGTTCTATGGGGCCAAATGAAGGATGCTGCGCATTAGCTGTGCATAGCATCTGACTATGTCTGTAGACATGCATTCACCTCTGCGCTACTTGGGGACCATGTTGTCTATCTCCCCAGACTATGGCTGAATATTGCAGGTGAAATCTAACAAGTGAATTCAAAGCTTAATTCAAACAATATTACCTTTTGGTTGCAGAACTTTATCAAAGCATCTTAACAATGGATTTTTTTCCTAGCATATAAAAATCTGGAAACATAGAAGGACATAAATTAGAAAGACAAAAGAAATTAAGTTGATTTGCTCTGTTACTACAGATTTCTAAAATTTTTTTTAAAATAATTTTTTCTGTTAATGATTTAGCAAATAATGAAGTTGAATCTGTTCTGAATACTGGACAAACACTAATATAATTTCCCACTTTGATTAAGTTTAAAAGGAAAAAGCCATTACATTTAGGTTTTTCTCCTCTTTGCATTTTGGATTTTGAACCTTTAGGTTGCCTCTGCAATCATGACAGAGAAGAAACTCCACTTTTGTATTGAGATTCTCACATAACACGTAATTCCAGAAGGTGAAAAACACCCATAGTGTTCAAAGACCTGTAGGCAGTACAGTGAAAATAACTTTTCAGGAGTATTTTGCCTGCTTTCACTACCTGCTCAGGCTCCCAGTCTGGGTTGAGTCATAGAAACCTGAATATATGCCTGCCTGATGTCCCCATCTAGACTTTAATTTTCATTCATTCTCTAATATGCATTAGGTGGATGATTGCAAAAATTAGTAGAGATGCTTCATAAAGTTTGTTTCTAAGCATGGTTGGCTTGCATCTGAAATAAGAAGTGCTTAATAGCATCCAATACGAAAATGCATCCTTACATTTTAGTGTGAGCTCATTATAAAAACATGGTAACAGGACTTTGAAATTGCTAATCTACAAAAATGAGATTAAATGCTTTTAATCACATCTTTGGTTTTGCTACCCAGTTGCCTACAAAATCCAGGCAACCTTCTTTGTAATATGTTTTATCACACATTGGAACTTGGCAGGCAGGTGTAATTCACTTAGGACTGCTATCAACATACACATTTAAAATAAGCTGGTTGCTTTCAAAGCCATAAATTAACAGGCTTAACAAAGCTAGAAGCCACAGATTCCATGGAAACCAAAAGCACCTGAGACAACAGAGATGTAAAATCAAATGCACATTTCTTCATTTTGATTGTCCCTTGCAAATGATTTCCTGAGCAACTGAGGTTATACCTGCTGTCTTTGGAAGCCTGTAAATTACGTACAATTGACAGAGTTTAAGAAACAAAGCAAAACACCCCAAACAACCTCCAAGAGAGTAGGAGTTTAAAAAAAAAAAAAGTTTTAACACTAGAACTGGTTGAAGCTCTTGTTTCAGCTCTGTGTCTGTCCTCCCAACATGGAAATGATTTCCTGATCATGACTATAGTATTAGTAGGTCTTGTAGATGTTCACCTGCTACCTGCCAACACATGAATCACTAAATGTGTTTCTTTTCCTGATTGCAGGGGCACAGTCCTGCAGTCCAGTACTGCACATGGAATTTACCACAGCTGCAGTGGGAGTTACATGCTTTGCTTTAATTTGTTATGTGTTAAGCACTCTTCCACGGTGGGTCAGAAAGACTCCAAAAACCACCTGGCTTTCCCAGAAAGTGCTTTAATTTCATAATTCCCAAGAGAAGTAGTCTAGATCCAGATCTATTAGATATATCATATGAAATCTCAATGTGCAAGACACTTGCTGACTTTTGCGCACCTTTGCCAACCTAAACTTCAACCCATGGCTGTTTAAAGACTTGCTGGTAAAGCTGTCCAGGGAACAATTTGTGTTTCATGACAGCTTCTGCAGTTTTTGTGACAGCTTCTGAGGTTGTGAAGTTTTTCTTCTGCACTGAAGAAAAACCAAATCCTTAAGAATGCTTTTTATGAAATGGATCTGTGGAAAACATCCCTTTTTGTCTTGGCAGGATGAGATTATTTTAATCTGGCTTCCTTTCTGCAGTCCCTCTGACCTGCTAGGCCAATTCAAAGCCTTAGAAACCCCTTCCCAGTGCCGGTTTTCCTGAAACTGGAACCCACCTTGATAAGCATTTTGGCTTTCAAAGAAAAACGTTTTTCAAGAAAATTTTTTGTCAGAACCATTCCAACAGGTTCAACTTCCTGGGGCACCTGGTTCCTGCTCCCCTATCAAACTATGTGTGGAAACAACGTAAGATATAGGGACCTGATGGGTTGTAGGACTTTCCTCTGACTCTCCTCATGCCCATTTACTTGGAGCATGAAGTCACCATAGGAAATATAGAATGGGACAAAGATTTTGTGCAAACTGTGCAGAAAGTGCTGAAGTTCTGCACATCTCTGGTGAGCTAGCCTGGACTCTGGAAGCCTAAGGAGAAATCTGGGAGGTGAGGAGGAGCAAGACACATGCTTGATTGAGAGAAGTGCAAAATGTTTCCACAACTTTACTGTTCCTATGCCTTTTCTATCTTGTATTTAATCAAGCTGTTACTAACATCAAGCTGTTTCTAACATCAAGCTGTTTCATCTTTTCACGTGAGAAGTAACATATTGTACCATAGTTTTGAGAAATAGCCAAGGTCTATATGAGAGAGAACAGTGCTTGGAACATTCTCTTCCATCCAGGAACTGCCAGCTGTTGTGCCCTACATCAAGACTAAACTAACCACTGGGGAGCAAGGGACTGAAGGAAGAAATTTTCTGGGACGAGCAGGCTAATCAGTCAGAGAGTTGAGGGTTTCTGGGTTACCTCTGATATGAGAAGGCACTGATGTGACTATTAAGCACTGAGCAGCCTTTGATCTGTGATTCAGTCATTCAGTATTCTTGGCCCAATGAGGGCACATCTGCTCCTCTTTGATCCACAGAGCAGACTCTGGTCTGATGATCTGCTTTCCCCAGGGGTGTGTGACTGGTTGCAATCTGTTAAGTGGACACAAGATAGTTGCCTTAGCAAAGACTGAGAACTTTGTAAAATCCTGGAAGTTTATTGACAACAGATGTGTTTGTCAATCTAATTTGCTATCATAGAAGCATAGAATCATTTAGATAATCATTTAGATTGGAAAAGGCCTTTAAGATCATCAAGTCCAACCATTAACCTAGCACTGCCAAGTCCACCACTAAACAATGTCCCTAAGCACTGCATCTACACGTCTTTTAAATACCTCCAGGGATGGGGACTCAACCACTTCCCTGGGCAGCCTGTTCCAATGCTTGACAACCCTTTCAGTGAAAACATTTTTCCTAATATCCAATCTAAACTGTCCCTGGCGCAGCTTGAGGATCTGTTCCCTCTCCTCCTATCACTTGTTACTTGGGAGAAGAGGCTGACACCCACCTTGCTACAACCTCCTTTCAGGTAGTTGTAGAGAACGATACGGTCTCCCTTGAGCCTGCTTTTCTCCAGGCTAAACAACCCCAGTTCCCTCAACCGCTCCTCATCAGATTTATGCTCCAGACCCTTCACCGGCTTTCTTGCCCTTCTTTGGACACGTGCCAGTATCTCAATGTCTTTCTTGTAGTGAGGGGCCCAAAACTGGACACAGTATTTGAGGTGCGGCCTCACCAGTGCTGAGTACAGGGGGACAATCACCTCCCTGCTCCTGCTGGCCACACTATTCCTGATACAAGGCAGGATGCTGTTGGCCTTCTTGGCCACCTGGGCACACTGCTGGCTCATGTTCAGCCGGCTGTCTACCAACACCCCCATGCCCTTTCCAGGCAGCTTTCCAGCCACTCTTCCCCAAGCCTGTAGCGTTGCATGGGGTTGTTGTGATCCAAGTGCAGGACACGGCACTTGGCCTTCTTGAACCTCATATAATTGGCCTTGGCCCATCGGTCCAGCCTGTCCAGATCCGTCTGCGGGGTCATCCTACCCTCAAGCAGATCAACACTCCCACCCAGCTTGGTGTTGTCTGCAAACATACTGAGGCTGCACTTGATCCCCTCGTCCAGATCATTGATAAAGATATTAAACAGAACTGGCCTCAATACTGAGCCCTGGAGAACTCCACTCGTGACCGGCCACCAACTGGATTTAAGTCCATTCACCACAACTCTTTGGGCCAAGCCATACAGCCAGTTTTTTACCCAGTGAAAAGTACACTCGTCCAAGCTATGAACAGCCAGTTTCTCCAGGAGAATGCTGTGGGAAATGTTGTCAAAGGCTTTACTAAGTCCAGGTAGACAACATTCACAGCCTTTCCCTCATCCCCTAAGCGGGTCACCTTGTCATAGAAGGAGATCAGGTTAGTCAAGCAGGACCTGCCTTTCATAAGCTCATGCTGACTGGGCCTGATCACCTGGTTGTCCTGAAGGCTATCCAGACAACTATGGTGTGTGCAGCACATTAGGCATGATCTAAATTTATGCTGTTGGATGACATGCAAAGTACAGATCAGTCTCTTTTCTGTTCTAGCTGGGGCACTACCACTCCTGTTTTGTCACATCCTCTCTTTCAATCCATTCAGTCCAGGACCTGGTGGCACCTCTCACCTCATCCCTAATGACAACATTCAGATGGGTTGATCTGTTCTCTCTTGACAGATACCCAAATGGGCTTGATTCTGCTGTGCTATGCTGCCTTCTCCATCTCTCCTACTCCTCTTCACCTTTCCTCTCCCCAAAATAGCCCCTTTTCTTTGTTCCTGGGGAAAATATAGCAGTTGTGCTAAATAAAGCCTATCCAAATTTGTTCTGTTTGCTCCTACCCTTCTGTGAAGAGGGGATGAATTAAGGGTTGTTTATACCCTGAAATAAAACAGAAGTATTTACTGATTTTTATTGCTTGTACTGCAATGACTCAATGTATTAGGACAAAATGCTATTTAGAGTAATGAAAGGAATGGATACTTCAGTGACAGCATCGATTTTGATCTAACACAGACTAATATCTAATCCTGGCACAATGCAAATCACAGCCAAATGAGATTTTCACTCGCTGCAACAGAAAATTATTAAAAAGCAGTACTCAGTAAATACATTAACATATGGTGATACGACTGTGATTCTGTCTGCACTCCACAGGGCTCATGGAGAATGTGTTAAACTCTCCCCTCCCCCAGCTTCTTAAGCAGACATTTCCTGCTTAGAGAAGAGCAAGTAAATAAAGACCAGAGCTCTTGTTACTAACTTTTGTATTAAATACCAGTTCTGATTCTCACTCCAGTTTCCCAAGGCCAAAATGGATCTATCTTTCACATTTAGCCTGGAGAAGGCTCCAGGGAGACCTTACTGTGGCCTTTCAGTATATAAAGGGGGCTTATAGGAAAGAAGGAGAGACACTTTTTACCAAGGTCTGTGGTGACAGAACAAGGCATAATGGTTTTAAACTGAAAGAGGGTAGGTTTAGATTGGCCATAAGGAAGAAATTTTTTATGGTGACGGTGGTGAGACACTGGAACAGGCTGCCCAGAGAACTTGTGGATGCCTCATCAAAGCTAGTGTGGCTTTGAGCAACCTGATCTAGTGAGAGATGTCCCTGTCCATGGCAGGGCGGTTGGACTAGATGATCTTTGAAGATCCCTTCCAAACCAAACTATTCTATGATTTCTTTTCCTTTCCTTTGGATGCTGCTTGGCAACATGCTACTTAACCAAACCTCACCAGCCATCCATGGTTAACACAGCGTGTTTGCAAAACTAAATAAAGATCCTCCACAGATGCACATGAAAGATTGACCTAAAGCTTATTTCAGTTCACTGCCACATTTGTATATGCAATTCATGTGCTACTGAGATCCAAGGTAGTCAGGACTGTATTCTGTAATTCACGGAAGGAATTAAAAACACATAATGTTAACCAGGAGAGCAGTAACTATATAACCAGTATAGTCCTGACTCTCGACTTCCAGCCTCATCCTCCAGGCATAAATCATAGAATAGTTTGGGTTGGAAGGGACCTTTAAAGGTCACCTAGTCCAACGCCCCCCCTGCAATGAGCAGGGACATCTTCAAAGAGATCAGGTTGCTCAGAGCCCTGTCCAACCTGACCTTGAATGTTTCCAGGGATGGGGCATCTACCACCTTTCTGGGCAATCTGTTCCAGTGTTTTACCACCCTCATTGTGAAAAATTTCTTCCTTAGATCTAGTCTAAATCCACCCTCTTTTAGTTTAAAACCATTACCCCTTGTCCTATCACAACAGGCCCTACTAAACAGGCTGTCCCCATCTTTTTTATAAGCCCTCTTTAAGTACTGAAAGGCAGCAATAAGGTCTCCCTGCAGCCTTCTCATCTCCAGGCTGAATAACCCCAACTCTCTCAGCCTGTCCTTGTAGGAGAGGTGCTCCAGCCCTGGGATCATTTTTGTGGCCCTCCTCTGGACCCACTCCAACAGGTCCATGTCTTTCCTGGGCCAAGAACTCCAGAGCTGGATGCAGCACTCCAGGTGGGGTCTCACCAGTGCAGAGTAGAGGGGCAGAGTCACCTCCCTTGACCTGCTGGCCACGCTGCTTTTGATGCAGCCCAGGATACGGTTGGCTTTCTGGGTTGCAAGTGCACATTGTTGGCTCACGTCCAGCTTTTCATCCACCAGTACCCCCAAGTCCTTCTCCTCAGGGCTGCTCTCAATCCCTTCATCCCCAAGCCTGTATTGACACTGGGGCTTGCCCCATCCCAGGTGCAGGACCTTGAACTTGGCCTTGTTGAACCTCATGAGGTTCACATGGGCCCATTTCTCAAGCTTGTCCACGTCCCTCTGGGTGGCAAATAAGACTCCTAAATAAGACTCCTAAATGAGATTCTCCTTCTCATCAAGACCCTGCATAGCAATGATGCAGTTGGTGAAACAGATTTTCAATTTTTGGCTTCTCTAGTGAGAAGTAGGTATCATTCTGAACACTAGTGTTTTCTGGAATCTGGATAAGTGCATGCATTTATCTAGTGTTTTCTAGAGGACTGTGGGAGGAAGTGGAGGAGCTAAAACACTCAATGGATTTTAGGTGCATTCACCCAAGCCTCAGAAATTTCCTGGGTTTAAGGCTATTAGTGTAGAATTTCAAACTTCTGGTGGACTCAAATTCTGATCAAATCTGTACAATCCCTGTAATCATGTGTAACAGTCATTCAGGCTCTTAGTAACAGGCTCACATAAATGCACAAGAAAAAAAACCTCAAAAGAAAGTAGGACAATAAAATAAAACTATTCTGAGAGTCAGGAGAGTAGAGAAATTAAGTAGATGCTTTCTTTCTTCCTGAAGCTCCGATCTTAGGGCTTCCTAAAGGAAATAAAAATAAAAGAACATACCTCTTTCATTTGTAGCAAAACCAGCCTGCATCCTAATCTATTGGGGTTTCCAACAGACTCCTCAGCTTTTAAAAAAGGCTTTTCAAAAGCACAAACGAACCTCTATCACGCTGATTGCAAGACAGATGTTTTAAAGTTTTAGGTCTCCCGGCCATTTCATGCTTTTTAGGTGAAATCTCTCTTGTGCACACCGGTAGTTCATTGCACAGCTGGAGTGCCTTTGGCAAAGGAAAGTGATATAATGACTCTGCTGGAGTTGTGCATTTCCTACATCTCTGTAACCACTGGAACAAAGCAGCTTTTAGCACTCTTCTGCTGCACGAGGATTTGCAAACTGCTAGGGGACGGGGAGCCCCATATAGACAGCTGAGAGTGAGGAAAGCTGATGTGAGAGGAGGCACCAAGCTCCTGCAGCTGGGAGTTCCCTTATGAAAAATGGTGGTAAGGGTCTAATTGCAGGTCTTTTACTTCCACACATGGACACTGCTGAGACCAAACTCAGGGCTGTCCTTGTTGCTGAACAAGCAACATGGGGTACGACTCCATGGGCTACCACCACCTGAGGGAGTCTTAGAGGCACCCTGCCCTGCTGCTGAGGCTGAGGGCCATGGCTATAGTGTGAGACCTACATGGCTGAGGTCGTGCTCCATAGCCTGGGGATACTAACCATATCAGCTGCCAGGTGTGGGTTCCCCTCACGCAGACCTGTTGTATGGACTGCATTAAAGGCCTCCTTTTCACCGTACTTAGAGCATGGTGCAATGAACACAAACCCCCACGTTGTCATGAAAGTGTGACAATAACACACCAACCTTTCAAACATCGGGCCTAAGTTAGTGATGGAGTAAGATATAAGTACTTCCCACCTGGTGAAAAAGTGTGTGTTAAGGTGAGGTAAGCATGTGCCAAAGACTGTAATTCTTAGAAGGGCTGAGAAAATGCAATAGCATAAGGGATGAATCTCTGGCTGGTAGATACTGTCTTCCCTAGAGCCCTGCTGATTTATGTTAGCTAGACATCTCATGCAAGGTGTGTTGCTAAGAGTACTGTGGGAAGAAGAAAATCAGATTTCAAGTGAGGACAGAGCTCCATGCTTTTAATTTAAATAATCAACTGCATATGCTTTTACTAATCCTATTTTTTCTGATTCTTAAAGTTGGCTAGATCAAAATTCCTTGTGGCCCATCAGCATAATAGCCTCAAATAAAGCTAGGGAAAAGGTCTATGGTCATAATAGAAAGTCAGAGAATAAAATGATAACAGAATCATTAAGGCCCATGCCACACAATTAGAAGCTATTTCCACTGAATATAAATTCACACTGGGACCAGAAACTTGCCAAAATGCCCGCTCTTTCCCACTGAAGTGTGTGCAAGTTCTTGCCTGTCAGATTTGCTGCCTTTGTTGTGCCGTAGGCTGCTGAGCTGAAAGTGCCTTTTTAATCACAATTTAAAAAATAGACATCCAATAGGAAAATTGGCTCCTTTTAGGTACTATCTGGCATGCACCTTTGTTTGTTTGCCTTTCCAAATCTATCAGCACGAGCTTTAAATATTGCCTGGATTAGACCAAATCTCTCTCTCTCTCTCTCTCTCTCTCTCTCATTTTTTTCTGTTTCATAAAGGAGGATAAAACAAGATTTCCCTGCAAAAGTGGTATTTTGAGTGTCCTAAAGGCAACATGATAAGGAAATCACCTTGTCTTCAAATAAGCTGACAAAACAATTCCGTTCACGGCCTGAACAAGGTTTCTAGCAAAAACAAATGTAGTAGTCGTTTGTAATTCTGCACCTGCCAGATGCTATCATGAAATATGCACTTTGTTTAATTGAGAAAGGATGTTGCATTGTTTGAAGTAGCTTGATTTTGTTGGAAGCTGGTCTGTGTTTTGGAAACGGACAAGAAGAACCTGCTTTTTATCACAAATGACCAGATCCTTATGTACCTCACCTCAGCAAAAGATGTAACATCTGTATGCCAGAAGAAATTCCCTTTAAATCTTTTCACGTATTGCTCAGGTTTTTTACCTCTTGGTGGAGCCAAGACTGAAAAGAAAATTAAAGTAAAATTCACACCTTCTATGATGATAGCCTCCAGGTATTAGTGGCTGCCATTATGATACTCAAGCGCACAACAGACTGAAAGCATCTTGAATGCATTTTCTTTAATTTCAGCAAGGATGGTTACAAAGAGCATGTTTCCAGAGGCAAAAGTCAGCCACTGCTTGGTACCTCTCTGGGGTGTAGTCTGACCAAGCTTGCTTGGTGATGTCAGGGAAGTCTTGAGTTGTGGTAAACAGTGATTCTCTTTCACCAGCTGTTCTGAGTCTTCCTTGCTGAGGTGCTGACTCAGCCTCTTGTTGCTGCCTGATATCCTAATTTCCGTAATGTGCCTCTGATCCCTCTCTTTGCCTTGGGCCTGGGCTGCACCACACAGTTTCCACAACGGAAGTCACCAGTCACAGACTACATGCATTTGTGCACACATTTGGTGTAAGATGGCTATGCTTTGCTTGTTTGCCACTGAATGTTACCTCCTTCTCCAGCTGTACAAGCCTTCAGGTAGCAGATAGCTACCAGAAAAATGCTTTCCAGCCAGGTAGCTATGTCAGCAGCTGGAAACCAAGACATTCGCTCAATGGATCTACCTAGTGCAGATACACCTCTCATGGTTTTTAGCTACTTTACACAAGTGGAGAGAGGGCTGTGGGCTCTTACAAACAGGGTTTGGGTTCTGTGGCCTGCAGGGCCAGGGCAGCACTTGGTGGGTGAGAGAGGGAGGGCTTCTTTGCCCCAGCAGGGTTGCATTATACGGGGCTGGCACGCTGTACTGCACAGTGTGGCGGTGAGGAGGGAAATCTCCCTCCATAAGCCAGTGCCTGAATACCTTTCTGGGTTTTGTTCTTGTTTTTCTCCTTGTGCCAACTGTCTGACCTGACAAGCGGGCTTCACTGATGTGGAGAACTGCTTGCTGAATAATACAACTCCATCCTTTGCTTGCTGGCTGCCTGCTTGCCTTCCTCACATCTTTTCCTATGAAAGATATATTCTTCTCTTCTTTTGTGCCCAGATCTGCACGCATACTCTTTGGTTGCCAAAACTTTCCTGCATTCAATGGTTTGATCAGTTCCCAGATGTTTATTTGCATGTATATGTACATCCCAGCACTCCTCCCCCCACTTTTGTAAAAACATATAAATATTTGAAACAGAAAACCATGAATGTAATTTCCCCACTTTTGTTATTTTTAAGAAGTACTTCAAATATTGCAGTGTGGGGGAAAAAACAAAACCCACCAGAACCCACACTAAGATGTAGCTTATTACTTGTGTATTAATAGAAAAGGACTGTGCTACTTCTAACTTCAAAAGGAGTTTAGTGTTATGTTCCTTCAGCATATGGAGGGTTTGTTGGATACTGACTTGATTAGGATTCTCTTGGGATCTATTCCACATCCTGCCCATTTGTTTCCTTAGACAGATAATGTACATGATCCCCCTCCCTCCGCCCCTGGAAATGGCTCATTGCCCTGTGTCTGAACTGCTTTACAAGGACAGTTGTAGGGAGTGTGTGGTAATGATGACAAAGTCTGCGGTGCATGCCAAGCAGTGGATGGTTCCTATAGGGGAAAATGCAGTCTGCAGACACCCTGCCTCCAAGTCTGACATCAGAAGCAGCTTTTCCCCTTATCTCCCAGCACTTACAAATATGCTGTTAGGCATATCTTTTGCGTGAAGTGCTGGGTTTGAAAGCTGAGACAGGTGCAAGGAAGGGTGAGATGCATGGGCAATTTAGGAGCTATGGTATACGTGGGTACAAAGGAAAAAACAAACCAAACCAGTTCAGCAAAATTGCTGGCTTTCTATTCTGGGGTTTTGTTGCTTTTTTGTGTCTCCTTCATTCTGAGATAGTACTAATGTATTTCTTTGTTCATAATACTGGCAACTTTCTTCTGGGCTTGCATAGAAACCAGAATCAGAAACAGGAAGAAATTATGCGACCAGTAAGGCTGGGAGCCATAATAAGTACCTAAACAAGAAAGGAGTGACTTATTTTTAACAGGGTGGGAAATTGTTCCTGAAGTTGCTCTCACATGGGAGGTAAGGTGACTCCACATTGCCTGTAGAAGGTAATTATATCTTCTAATAGATCAGCTCATATAATTGGGGTTGAAAACAAACAAACAAACATGCTTTTAGGCAGAAGGATTCTTTTTTACTTTGAAATGGAGTGTAGGAGGAATGCATTAGCAAAGTAATAACCCCTCTACAGGGGTAACTGGATGAAATATTCCTGCAGATGTTATACAGGACTTTTGGTCTCTTCTGACCTTAAAAGCAGTAGAGAAAGTAGGAAAAAAAATCCACCTTCTAGCACAGAAGAGTCTGTATTCCTTGCTGATGTGAAGGTATGGATTTATTGCAAAGGGTAAGCACAGCAGAACTGTAGCATGACCTGCACAGCACATATGCTTTCAAGCTGGTCTTGTTGCATGAGATCCCTCTCTCTTTCCCCTTAACCCCACTGGGGCTGGCCCAGCCCCTACCTGTGCCTGAATGATGCAGATCTGTAAAATTACACAATTGTCTCCCTTTTCTGTAGCAATTTTTGTTTGTTTTGCTTTCCCCAGGATTGTTGGGGAGTTTCCTTTAATGGAAGGAGGTGGGTGTCTCTGAAATTGTTTTATTTTACTTGTGTGGTGTGAGTCACATGAAGCCTTCTAACTCTGTTCTTTTCTTTGCTGTCCTTTTTACCAGTCCTCAGTTGTCTGCTTAAAGTGCTGTAGTGTAAGTAAGAGCCTGTATGGGTCTGTAAGAGACAAGAAACTAGCCTGTGAAAATTGTCATATGGGGAAAGAGGAGAGGGATGGGGTGACTTATGCAGGCTTTTCATGTGTTATGACCCTTGCTTTCAGCAAAAGAGCTGCAGTTGTTCAAGCCTCATTTTAGGCTTATTCCTTCACCATACGTTTGATCAAGGAGATGTCTACACTTTGTTGTGATTTTACCATGTGATTTTTCTCATATTAATTGCTGGTCATATGATGACACAGCATCCTCCTGATGCTTCATGTGACATACTTGATATGAAGATAATGCATGCTGGCTGAAGGACCAGGATGTGCACAGCAGAGTCATGGCCAAATGCACCCTGACTGAATTTGGATTTCAGACTGTCCATGTCTACAGTGCAGAAATACATGTCAGCATAAGTATATCTTCGCCTTTTTGATTTTTTTGACTACTGCTTGCTTGGATCTTGTGTAAGTGTGGATACCAGAGCTAATATGTTTAATCAGGCTGGATCAATGGCCTGAGGCCAATTATATGAGATTCAGGAAGGCCAAGTGCCGCGTCCTGCACTTGGGTCACAACAATGCTATACAATGCTAAAAGCTTGGTTGGGGAAGAGTGGCTGGAAAGCTGCCTGGAAAGGGCATGGGGGTGTTGGTAGACAGCCGGCTGAACATGAGCCAGCGGTGTGCCCAGGTGGCCAAGAAGGCCAACAGCATCCTGCCTTGTATCAGGAATAGTGTGGCCAGCAGGAGCAGGGAGGTGATTGTCCCCCTGTACTCAGCACTGGTGAGGCCGCACCTCAAATACCATGTCTAGTTTTGGGCCCCTCACTACAAGAAAGACATTGAGATACTGGCACGTGTCCAAAGAAGGGCAAGAAAGCCGGTGAAGGGTCTGGAGCATAAATCTGATGAGGAGCGGTTGAGGGAACTGGGGTTGTTTAGCCTGGAGAAAAGCAGGCTCAAGGGAGACCGTATCGTTCTCTACAACTACCTGAAAGGAGGTTGTAGCAAGGTGGGTGTCAGCCTCTTCTCCCAAGTAACAAGTGATAGGAGGAGAGGGAACAGATCCTCAAGCTGCGCCAGGGACAGTTTAGATTGGATATTAGGAAAAATGTTTTCACTGAAAGGGTTGTCAAGCATTGGAACAGGCTGCCCAGGGAAGTGGTTGAGTCCCCATCCCTGGAGGTATTTAAAAGACGTGTAGATGCAGTGCTTAGGGACATGGTTTAGTGGTGGACTTGGCAGTGCTAGGTTAATGGTTGGGTCTGATGATCTTAAGGGTCTTTTCAACCTAAAGTATTCTATTATTCTACGATTCTATGATCAGAGCTTAGTGTTGACAGGTCATTTGAATGGTCAAAGGAGAGAGTTCAGCACCATCTGGGGATGATTTGGCCCATATGTCTGGATAATCTTTCAATGTGCTGTCTCCTTTCCTTTGTCTATGAAAGATGGCCATGCTTCTTCTAATGCCTCCTTGGTAGGTACCTAAAGCTATGTATGATGAAAACAAATCTAAGAGCTCTGGTTTTAAATCTACACTGCAGAAGTAGAGTCATCTTCCTTCCTTCCACTCTGTCTTGCGTTGTTGAATTCAGCAAGGGTTGACATGGGTGCCAGGGCCAACATGAACAGAAAAAGTTGCAGAGTCACAACCCAAATTATTCTTGATATAGGGAGGAAAAAGACACTAAGAGGGAGGAGGCAAGAGGATGCAAAAAATACATGGTTTTAGTGTAATGTAACCACTTATTTTAGAATATAATTGAGCCATTAATTGGACCTGGGTGTTAACTGAGAGAGGGATATGCTTTGGTAATACAAAGTCATTATCTACTGCCGTTTCTCTTTTTGCTGCCACACTTTCAAGCCTAGCTCAATTATCTATTATTCCACATAGTCTATTACTAAGGTCAGCCTCTGCAACACGGTGCAAATTTCTGCCAGTTTTCTTTTGTCTTACTGTGGCTCTGTAGCAAAGACCATGAGGATGTCAGTAATTCTGTCTGTTGAGCTGTGGGTAAATGGTGTGCAAGAAAGAGAATGTAAAGCCACACTGAATGACAAGAATAAAACAAAATACTGAGTATCTTCCAGACAAGTAAGCACTATGCATATTTGTGCACTGAATGAGACAGGACCCATGGAAACAAGAGTCGGTGGTGTTGTGTAATTAAATGCTCTTCCATAATGTATGTGCTCAAGTGGGTGGGAATGTGAAGTTTTCCTGGACCTTCTGAATAAGCACATTTCTTAATTTCTCTTCTTTTCTCCCTGCCACATCCAGTAAAATGCTTTGACTGAAGTTGATCCTCAGCATGGAAAATTTCACTCCAAGCAGTTATTCTGATGGGAGGTAAAACAAGCTGAAAATGTTGCTGTAATAGGAATTATAAGGCAGCTTTGACAATAGGTGATACAGCTGGGAACTTCAATTAGGTTAATTTGGCCACATTTAAATCCATCATGAAGCTGAATAGATGTCCACAGCTCCTTGTGTCTGCCTAGATGCTTGATTAGGGCTTAGGTCAGGGAACCCCAATATTTCCTTGCCCCGAGACAAGTAGCAATGTCATTTTGACTAGAAGTGGAGAATTCTGAAGTACGCGCTGTTCAGAGGGGTGATGCAGTTTGGGCTCAGTCCTCCTGCTCCGCAGGAATTTCACCTAATTTATGCTCTAGCATTAATTAAAGCCCCAGTGCGAATAACTACCATCCCTTCTAGTATCTTCATAGATTTTAAAACTCAGCTATTTCAAAATATGAGCAAATCACAAGGTTAGAGTGGAAAATCCAAGTACCATGTCTGTACTGTGCTCTGAGATTAACTGATCCCAAACTTTCCTTCATAGTCTACAGAGCTGTCTTTTGACAGGGAGTAGCTGAGAGTGAATTCTTATAACCAGGCCTTCTGGATATGCAGTGAGCTCTCCTTCAGTGAGGACAGGCTCTGTCGGTACAGCTGACTTTCTCAACAACACTTGTGGGGTGTTTTATTATTCAGTTTATTCCAAGCAGGATCAACATGCTGAAAACTATTGTTCTAAAACAATAATGCGTTCAATCTAGACAATGTACAAAAGCCAGAATTCAAATCTTCAAAGATATAAAACCCAGAAAGCGTATTCAAATGAGTAGTCACACTGCATTTATCCTCAAGATGCCTACGGAAAACAAAGCTAGCAGATTAATAGGTAAGTTTGCCATTAGCTTTGCATTTCATTCTATTTACTTGTATATTAATTGCTTTTGTCTGATGTGAATTATTTTGAAGGAAGAAAATGATTTTTTGATGTGCAAGGTGTGATTGGTATTTAAATACGGCTGATGTGTAGGAAACACAGGAAGAAGGATGAAGTGAAGAACTTCATGTGATGGGAGATTTAGTTAGAATACAAGTTACCATAAGATGTGAGCTTTCTTTTCTCCTAGAGGAATGGGAAATGAAGATAATAAAGCTATTGTTACACCTGCTGAATGCATTTAAGATTTTTAATTAGGATGAATGGGCAGATGCTAGAAAACTCCTAACGGTGCTGTGCATTGTTCCTTGTCATTTTCCTATCAAAATAACTCTGTTAATATGAGAGAATCACTGCAGACTTATTTGCCTAACTGACTTGCTTTGCTCCTTTGGGCTTCCCAGAGCTCCTTTTTTTCCTGTCATTTTGAGACATTAAACAGTATTTAATCAATGCACAATAATGCCCAAGGCTTCATTAGTGTCGCTTGGCTCTCCTAATGGTTGCCCTTTTATAATGAAGCAGCTCAAATTATAGCACCTCTTCAAAATGTGCAAGGGATCTAGGCTGCTCCTGTGCTTCCAGGCTTCCCACAGTGCTGTCAGCCAGGGAGCGTGGTTTCATGACTGCGTGCTGGTGAGATCTTTGCATTCTCCTTGTTCGCTTTTGGGGTTGCCGACAGGCCAAATGAAACGTAGGTGGCAGAAAATCAAAATGAAAGTGTGCTAATCTAAACTGCCAAGATGCAGAGTGATTTGCTTTTCTTAGAAAAAGCAACTCTTCCCTATTTAACAAAGAAAAAAAGAGAGAAAGAAGGCTGTATCCTCTTTTTTTCAGGGAAGCTGCAACTCAGAGTATCATGTGACTTTTTGCTACCAGGTTGTTTTAGGCCAGTTATTACCAAATACAGAGAGGGATGTAGCTCTTGTTCTCCCTTTAAATTCATCCTACTCAAATGGAGTATAGCACAAATATCAGGTAATGTGCACAAAGCGAAGGGTTTTGCATAGTGTCCTGCAGGGACCCTTCCCTTCTCAAGCTACCTTGTGGTAAAGTACGAGAAGGGGCAAGGCAAGACCTTTTCCCCCTGCTTAGCATGTTGAAGGAAATCTGTGGTAGTGCAAGAGGAATGAAGCTGAGTTGAGCACCAATTTGCTTGCCTGCAGGTCTTTCTGGTACCTGGGTGGAAGACTGTCCAAAGAACTGGGAAGGTTGAAGGACAAAAGACTGGAAGGCCTTGGGAAGAGGGTGGTTGGTAGAAGATTCAGACTGAAAAATGCCCTGCTGTTATGGAAAATGGATTTTGATACACTCCACTTTCGATAAAACAGTATTTGGAAGTTTTAGATATGTGTGAATGTTCCTGGTCAGGCATCCTATACGAATCTGAATTTTCTATTTTTGAAGTACATTCATGGTTGTAGCAGAAGGTACCGTGCCATTACAAGTTAACTTAACACAGGATATGAGCACCATTCCAAGGAAGAGAATGAATCTTGCATACTTTCATGAGTATTTTAAAGGTTTTTGCTGAATTGTCCTTACAGGGTTTTATAGGGATCCAGCTGCATGAAAAGGAATATGCTCAGCAATACTGTGCTGGGGAAGAGAGGAAGCATTGCTGTGGATTTGACACTTGCTGTATGTCAAGTGTGACCTGATTTCCTTAGAAAGCTTCCTGATCCCTCTTCTGCCATATCGTGCCTGGCAGAAATGTCCCTCTGCTCAACAGGCTGCCCAGGGAAGTACTTGAGTCACCATCCCTGGAGGTATTTAAAAGATGTGTAGATGTGCCACTTAGGGATATGGTTTAGTGGTGGACTTGGTAGTGTTAGGTTAATGGTTGGAGTTGATGATCTTAAAGGTCTTTTCCAACCTAAACGATTCTATGATTCTATGATTTGATGATTCTACGATTTGATGATTCTACCACCAATGAGCAGTTGTCATTGATGGTTTTTATTTCTTTAAGAAGATTTTGTTTTGTGTTATTTTGACAGTTCATCATCATCTTGGTAGATTATATAGGAATTTGGATATTAGTTTTCCTTGTTTCTGAGGACAGAAATATTATTGCAAGAGTTTTGTTCTCAGGTTGGCTTACTAGTTTTGCATGTGCAGTGACAACTGTTGAAACATATTTTTGGTTAACAACCAAAAGAACCACTTGTGTTAACAACAATAATGAGAACTAAGCTTCTATGCAAGTAGCACAAGCAACAGGCTCTGGTGTACCATGGTTTCTTGTGAAGTTGTTTATTGTTTACGTGTGTACCTAGGACACATTTGACTTACTTTCTCTGACAGTTAAGTGAAAGGAGCTGCAGATATGATGTGCAAGTAGCTTGGCCTGCTCTGGATGGACTTAATGGATGGACTTACTAGATGGTCATGAGAGAGTGTGGAAGGGAGCAGTGTCAGGCCTAGGGGACTTCAGCTCCGCACTGGGAAAAAGTAATCTCTGCTCTTATGAAGACTTTCATAGCCATTGCAGAGCACTGTCAGAAATGTACACTGTTGCACCCAATGCACCCATGTGGTCTGTTTACCAGTCAGTCAAGTCTCTGGAGCAGCTTATTTTCATGCTTCTTAGATGTATGAGATAATAACTGATACCTGCAGAACATAAGAAAATTTGCTTGGTATTCCTTGACACAAACAACAGCTTAGCTTTTGATTGCTTGGAGGAAAATGAGGAGGGAGAAAGGAGGGAGCAAGGAGAGAATGTGAATAATTAAAGCCATTTGACTGATACCTTCCTGTAGTTCCAAACTGCTAAGTCTGATATAGCTGTTTAATTTCAAAGGCAACTGAACTAAGTTTCCTATTTGCAGAGCAGAGCTTGGAACTGACAAGACAACAGCATGCAAAAGCAAAATGACTGATTTTCTCCCAGGTCAGCAATTAGCACTCTCAGAGTTAAACATTTTCTGTAGATTATGCTTCTAAATCATTTACTGCCTCAATTCACTAGTAATCTTGAAACAGAAGAAATGGAAACCCTTTCATTGCACTAAACATTTCAGACTCAGGACCCTTGGGGGAAAAGAAGGGTTTCTTTCTGCAGGAAGCCAGAACCTGCATAAGAGAGCTGTGCTTAGGTGGTGACAAAGCGCATACTACTTTGGAATGATTTTGCATCCACACTCACAGTCTTGGGTCAGAATTTACTTCCTCTCCAGTAATGGGACTACAGGTGGCAAAGGAGGGAACAATACTTTAAGAGATCTTCTGTCCCTTCCCTGTAGTCCAGACTCTGGGGTTTAGCTCCTGGTCTGTACTATTCGTTTCTGCTCTTCAGTGGTCCCATTACTTGGAACAGAGAAATTATATGATGGATATGAATGGACACATGTGACTGAGTGAAAGTAAAAAGAAAAAAAAAGAAAAGCCCTGGGAACAGATGTCAGTCTTCTTCCCTCCGCACCTCTCCCAGGCTGTAACATGTAATTCAAAATGGGGAAGCATCTGTCCAAAAGAACTGCTCTGAGGTAGTCCATCAGCTGGCTGGTTCCAGAGACTGCAAATGTCCCTGTTCCCGCAGCTCCCCCTTGGACAGCAGAGAAGTAACTTAAACAGCCAGAAGATTCTTGAAAATTCTTTCGCTGTACTGGTAAGCCAAAAAAATTTGTCTGGTGTCACTCAATGGACAATCCTCTTTACCTTTTCAGTTGGCTTGCAGAATTGATTATATCCTCCTGACTTTAGCTCTTGGGTTTGCTTGTACTCCCTGAAGGACTTGTGAGACTCAGCAAGCTGCCATGGTTTGGCACTGCTATGACTAGTGCAAAGAATAGGCCAGCTATCTTCTCCAAGTTTAAGAATCCTCTTCTAGATCGTCTTAAACTTGGACAATCCACAAAAGGGTGCTTTTCTTCTGATAATAAATTTTGTGAGGATATAGGGGATGGTCTTAACTTCCGTCTTTTATTAGTGATCAATGAAAAGAAGAGGCAGCCTATTAGACTCAAGGTAGCTCCAGCCTGAGAACATGGCTGATTGCACAGGATCAGGGCCATGGCATTTCCTAATGGAGAGTTTTAACTTTCCTTGAACAAGAATATCAGTTCCCAAATGGCTGACTAGCTCAGAAATCAGCACCTTTTTCTTTTGCCCAGCCCTTTGGTTTGCCTCACTGAACAAACCTTCCTTCAGGCTTTGACACTAAAGGAAATACTTCGCTGCAACTAATGTTCTGCTTACTTACCCAGGTATCACAGGGACTTCAGGCTAAACTCACGTGCACAGAAATCAGACATTTAACCTGTCACTCATTATATGTGCCTCTTGCATGGAAGCAATAGCTTTAGCATAAAGTGGCTGGGTCACAAATATGGAGGAGGGGACTCTGTTCTGAAATCACAGTGTAACAGAAATATGCTAACTGCAAAATACACTTATCTTCTTGTGTGTCAAAAGGGGAGGATAATTTAGCAAATCAGTGTTGCCCCTCAGTTCTGTGTCTTCTCCCTTCACCCTGAGAATGCTGCATCAAGCTGTGATGCAACCTGTGTTATTAAAATTGAATCCCTAGCTATATGAGTCGACAGCTATATCCTGATTCAATGTATGTCATCCAGAAAATGTCACATTGCATTTTCTTCCCTGAAATAGTTGGAGTTATAAAGAAGTTTTGATGTGTTTTCACATGAAAGAAGCCATTCCTAATGACTGATGAAAGATTTAGCCAGTAGGCTGCAAAACTCTTACAAGCCATTTTGAAGGGCTCGTCAGAAAAAGACTACAAGGAAAATGACACACATGGGTCTTCCTTGGCTCATGGTGTTGGAGTCTTAGCAACGGGTATATGCCCCTCTGTATTATTTAGGTAAGCTCTCACCACAAGTCTTTCCTCATGAGTCTCTTCCTTTATGTGGAGGGGAATGTTGTATATTAATTGGAACAAAAATGCTTCTTATCTCACTATGGTACGAAGACCCGGCATATAGTATGTGGCGCATTGCATTTGCAAAACATTATATGTAACCAAAAGGCTTTTAACAGAAGTATGTTTCAGACATTTTTAAAGACTGTTCTCCTAGTATATTCAATATTCAGTACCACCAGAAGATGATGCACTGTGAAGATCCTGTGGGCTCAGTGCACTACACTCAACAGGCTTTCTTTGTCCCACCACTACATTTCTTTCTCCTACAAGTTTCCTCCAAGAGTTGGGATTTCCCTCACAGGCTTCCCATTCACTCCTCTGATTGGTCTACAGCCAGCTACATCAATGGTAGAGGCCAATGGCTCTGTGTACTGGTTTCGACTGGGATAGAGTTAATTTTCTTCATAGCAGCTTCTATGGTGCTGTGTGTTGGATTTATAACCGAAACAGTGTTGATAACACAGGGATGTTTTAGATATTGTTGAGCAGTACTTGCACAGCATCAAGGTCTTTTCTGTTTCTCACATGGCCCCACCAGTGAGTAGGCTGGGGGTGCATGAGAAGTTGGGAGGGCACACAGCTGGGAGAATTGACCCCAACTGACCAAAGGGATATCCCATACCATATGACATCATGCGCAGCATGTAAAGCTGGGGGAAGACCAACGGAAAGGTCTAAACACATTTATCAAGAACTAAAGCCTAGGTGGTGGGTTTCTAAGCCAAAAGGGCAAGCAAGAGTTATTTGGTAGAGCACATAATTGCTATTGTTCCACCAAATCAAAGTGTATTTTGAATCCTTACTAAGGCTCTTAGAAGCAAACCTCATATTTAAAGTTTTTGGAGGCAATTTAGTAAAGGAACTTAGTTGCCCTCAACAATATATTAGATGTAACTACTTGATTTCTTTCTTTTACTACTTTCCCACATGCAGCTTCTTTTTCAATAAATGAGTGACAGCATGCAGACATGACTCTGAATGTCCTACCTATGAAGATGTCAACTATAGGGTTTTTTTTGTTTGTCCACAGTTTTCAAAATTTGCTGGTTTTGATTTGGAAGGCTAAGATGATTTTTAAAAGCTTTTATTTTTACCTGTAAGGGTGACAGAGGCAAAAGCAAACCTACAGCTAACCTCTACAGTGTATGAGGACAGAAGCATACTCCCCTAACTCCTGACTGGCTTGAGTGGACGACCTTCTTGGGACATTGTCTGAAACAATGCTGCCTCTTGCACTTTTACAACAGGTTTTCAAGAAGGAGGAATTTCTCTCAGATATTACAGGAAAGAAATGACCACTCTTTATTTTAGTAAATCCATGTTCTCCTTCACAAATAGTCATATGCTCATTTGTAAGAATTATGCGTGCTGAGGTGAAGGTTATTGGCTTGGGTTTGTAACGTGAATATGGAAACTTAGAGCTGAAATGAATACATGTAGCCCTAGGCTCCATCAGCTTGGATGCTGATCTCCCCAGATTCTTTCTGTAGATAGTGGAGGGAGAGGATCTCCTCCAGAGCTCCCTAATTCAGAGTATCTAAAATGGGCACTTAAACTAACCTATGCAGAAGCCTTGGAAGAGCTTTCTGACACAGCACTGGAAGTTAGGTGGTGTCACTGGTTATTCTGATGTTTCATAAAATGACCCTGGACTATGTCAGGTAAAGGGAAACAGCTTGCAAACTTCAAGAAAAGGATAAAAATAAATTGCTTAATAAGAAAAATGGGTGGGTTTTCCAACCAGTCAGTGTTTGATGGTGCTACAGTAAAGTTTCCTGTTTGTCCATATTTTATGGAGGCAGGAAAATGGGAAGAATTGATTCTTGTAAAGGAATGATGGGCCTAAGGGACTACAGATTCCATTCTCATTTGCTGACTCCTGTATCATGTTGGGTAAGAGCTAGATAATTTCGTGGAGCAATTCCTGATGACAGATCTCCAGTCTGAGCTCCAGTGTTCCCAGAGCAGTAATTGGTAAGAGAGTATGAGAAGCTTTCAGACCAAGCTATAGCCTACAAGACCATAAGGAATGTAAGTGGAAGGTGGAAGGAAGAAGGAATATATGCACAAACATGCTTTAGCTCAAAAATGCAAACTAATTAAAGTGCCTTCTTGATGACACAATCCAAATGACATTTAATGAAAGATGGTGTATTTTGATGTGGCAGGCTTGGAAAGGGTTTCAGTGATAGTTATGAAAACAAGACACCAAAAAACCCTGCAAATTACTGATCTGCATATGAGTATCATATGTCACTAAAACAGATGAAGGTAATCTACCGCCCAAAAGGAATAATTGTATTCTGGAAGGAGAACAAAAGAAGAAAGAAATCTTATGATTATATGACATAGTTGTTTTTGTTTTTTAACTAGCAGACAAAGCTGAAAAGTGTCACAAAAACGACACACAGAAAAAACCCTCACAAAATATGATGGTTGCATTTTGTTTCTAAGGACTTTTTCTGAGTGGCTGAATCATTCTTAGTGCTTCAGTAATAACCATCAGATAAGACCCCCAGGGATCTGAGGTCCTCTTAATATCTCTTGTTGGGGAAATTTGGGAGTGCCAGGATCTTTCTGGCTATACTTGCGGAGTGAGCAAGTTTCAGGCATTTGGCTTCTGTTTCCAGCTCTGTGCTAACCAGCTGGGGAGACTTCATGCATATCTCTCCATGTATATCTATATTTGCATCTATTTGTTCTTGTGCATATATGTATTACTTTTTCCTAGTAAAAACAGGTACAAGATGCTGTTAATTCAACAGTTTGGAACACTGAAATAAAATAAAATGGCATGCATTACTATTACTACTAATGATAAGCAAGAGCATATGCTGTATTTTATGTCCACTTTATTGGAATCAGCAGGTTCTTTGGTATATTTGGTACTGTAGTTTAGAGTTCAGTTTTATTTGCGTTTCATGGCCACCGATTCCATTGCTGAAACTTCTCTGCCAAACATCATAAGCTGCTTCAGGGCAAAGTTTTATTTGAATCTCTTCTTGTCTATGCCTTAGTGCTGGTGTGGTACTTCAAGAGATTGATATCTCTGCTTGTACAAGTGACACATTTCACCCAGCTGCCAAGCACACAGTTCCATCTAGAAGAAAAAACCCTCTGCTTTCCTTCAGACTTATTTCTTGCTATAAGCTGGCAGTAACAGACAATAGTGGGCTCTTAAAATACTGTGTTGTTCTTCTAGCACTGTAGAGTAAGGGTGATTAGGCTTTGTGTGTGTGCGCATGCCTGAGTGAGAAAGAAAAATTCTGGATCCTCCTGACATACTACCTACTTGTCAGAGTGACTGTCAGCTGCCATGGAGCTGTATTGTCTGCATCCTGAGACTTAGCGCTATTTCTGAGTTGCCTTCAAAATAGTTACTCTCTGCAAAGGAATTCACAACACACTAAAAAATCCTCCCTGTACCTAAGCAGTCTTTGGGAATTCAATGAAAGAATCACTCCGGGGCATTTCCGACTGAAGGCAGTAAGAGCAGCTACTCTGTATTTGCTGCTCACTGATTAGTTAATGGCAGTTTGGCATATCCCTGAGGGCCTTTTCTAGCACAAATACAGAATTCTGCATCTCTGGCCCAAGGGGATCTGCCAGGCCTGTAAGGTGCCTTGGACTATTTCTTTCTGTGTCAGGAAGCTGGTTAACATATTTCATGCTGGGGAACTGTGATTCCTCTTTGCCTTTACCCTTCTGCTTGAGATCTGCCTCTGTTGCAAATATGCATAGAAACCTACCTGCTCAGAATATTTGTATGAACTGAGCATGCATGCAAACAAGGCAACAGTTGGTGTGCCTGCACTAATCATGGAAAGTAAAACTAAGCTCCTGAACTGTGTGTTTACAGGTGTTTTTCATTCCCAGCTTAGAGGTCAAAGGGACACCAGGCTGCTTGCAATTTAGGGGAGAGGTGATCACACCCAGACTCCAAACAGCATGTGAACTAATAGCATCTGGTGAAGCAGACTTTGTAAAAGAAAAGCAGTTTTCCTTGTCAACCCGAAAAAACATATTTGCCACTGGCTAATACATACGAATAACATACCATTTTCATAGGTATAATTCAATTCTACCAGCTCCCTACTCCTACTCCATCTTTCCAAATGAGATGAAACATAGCCGTTGATGAAGGTAAAACATAGCAGTGCATTCCTTACTTGTGAGCTGAGTAACAGGATTAGGGTCAAGTGATTAATGCTGTATTGGTTTCCTGTGCAGAGAGTGCATATGAGACTAGATGTCCTCTTGGGCTGACTGTCGTATTTACACTATCTGAGGAGCTAGCAATGAGCATTGGAGGTGGCCTAAGGTATTTCTGTTAACAAACTTAGTTACATTTATATTGCGGTGTGTCTCAGAAGAAGACTGTACTTGTGCCCAAGGCACAGAACCCAGGAAATCTGTTCCCCATGTTTCCATAAACATCCTTTGGGATCTCTAACAAGTTGTATCAGCAGATATTTTTCTTCTGGCACATGTCCATTGAAACTGGGGACTTTGAATTTTGTTGCCCCCTTCAGACACAGACATTTCTCCTGCAGTGCACCACAGCTCAGCTCAGACTTTTTGAAAATATAAGCCTATGTTTGCACCTCAGGCAGCAACACTGCCTTATCCTGCAGTCCTATGGAAAGGTAAAGCTAATGTTTCTGAGGAGCTCAAATAATACGGCAGTGCCTTTAAATAACAACAACAACAACAAAATTGAATTCTCATTGCCAAACATTCTTAGTAAATTGGTTATTTTCTTTTTGCCCTGAAACAACTAAAGTATTATTAAACCTAAGCAAATACAAATGCTAAGTAATATGAAGAGTTTGACTCAGACCCAGAGTTAAAGCCGGAAATAATTCTGTCCTTAATCCACTCTGTAGTGCCCTGTGGTAACATTGGTTGTCATGCCAGAAGTCTAATAGACTGCTTACATCCTTCTTGGATAGAACAAACTGGGCACGTTTTCACTGCAACATGCATTGAACTTCTCATTGCACTCCTAGTTGGCTTTTAAAAGAGCATTTACAATTGTAATTATTATTACCTGATTATTGCAAGACATTTCATTGCTATATAAATGATAAATGGAAATACAAGTTCAGGTTGTTTATGGAATACACAAACTGATTATTTTACCCTAGCACGCTTAAGTAAAGCTTGAGGTGTTATCAGAAGCTTCAAACTGTAGGCTCTCTACTCTTTTGTTTCTGTATTTATGTATTTTTTTGGCTTTAGTCACTGAATTCCTTGGCTTGGGGAACTTTCACATGTAACACTACCTAGAAACCATGCACACAATACATTGATACAGAGTTGGACTGATTGGCAGATAAGTGGAAGGCATTTAGTCATTGAACTCCTCTTTAAATATTTGTAAATATTCTTCTTGAAATGTATATATAATATATCATGTGTGTAGTAAAGTTCTTTAAAGACAAATTAGTGTTGTTACCTTTCTTTATACCTGTGGAAGTGCAGTCATTGGGAGAGACCGGGAGGCACTGGCAATGAGATTACTGAAAAGTGGCAGAACAAAACAGACATCAAGTTCAGACTTCCTGTAAGATCTTGTGTTTTTTTCAGCACTGATAACACAGATGAAAATAATACATATGCCCTGGGACTCCTGCAGTGCTTAATTGATTGACCTCTCCAAAGTTGGATAGCAGCTGGTATATAAAATGTTGCTATTGCCGGTCAATAGCTGGGAGAGTTTTAGACAGTCACTGCTGTCCATAGTCATACTGCCTGTCCTTTCATTTTATGCTACTAATTGGTGAAACTGGCTTATGAACAGCTGGAGGATCAGTTAATGGAACAAATAGGTTAGATGCCTTTGACTCATTCTTGAAGCAGATATGAATTTCTCCCAGGTTAGCTGACTGTCTTCTTACTGTAGTTTTGCTTATGATTTTTCAGTTGATAGGAATTTCCCTGGATCTGTAACTTCAGGTAAAATAGGCAGAAAATCTGGAATGTCTGCAAGAAGTAAGTTAATAATCAATAAACAGTATAAGAAATAAAGCTCCAATACTTCACTACTAAATTATCTCTTGCTCTCAGTTGCGTTAGTGGTTTTAGTTTCTCTGATCCTGTGCCCCAGGGCAGGGACTGTATTTTCAGCTACTGTAGAGTGCACAGAACATCGTGCTTCTTATCAGACAGCTTTACAAACAAGTTATATTGCTGCTTGTGATTCTGTCAAAGCTGTGAGAGTGTGAACTTCTCAGAATAGTGAGTTTACTTAAGACACTGCACTTAAGAATGTACGTATGTTCCTTGAGCCACATTTGAGATGTCTTTCCTAAGACTTCTGGTGCAACTGTGAGGGTATTTCTAACCCTGGTCTGGGACAGCGTTAAGTCAGGCAGATGGTCCCAGGAAAGGGACCTGAAGGATCTGGAAGAGATGCTCAGGGCCCCCGTGGGTCAGTGAAGAGAGTGTTGTACCTTTACAGGAGGATCCACAAAACCCCACAGGCTGAGCTGCCTTTACTGCCACTGAAAGGGAAAGGAGCTGACGCTGCTTAGCCCAGACTAACCACTCGAGAAATTATTCAGTTTCTTAATTGATGAGGGGGTACGACTGAGCCTGAAATGTCATGGAGACTGCTGATTACTTGCCTTAAAATGCCATGCTGTGAACTGCAGTGATTGGAGGGCTGCCTGCCAGGCAGCTCAGAGCTCTGGGCAGAGCCCCTGAGGATGACCTTCATAGCAACGTCTGGGAGCATCCTTAGTTTTCCCAAGAGAAGCCTTTACCATCTTCTGCCAGATCTATCACTTTATCAGGCAGATTTTGTGCCTGGTGTGAACTTCCAGGCTGTTGCTTTTTTACTGCAAGCCAGGTCTAAACCAGCTGGTTTAAAACTGGTGGGGAATGCTTGCACGAGTTATGGCCACAACAGGGACTGCACTGCAGATATATTCTGAGGCGCCAGTTCAGCAACAAAGTGCAATAGTCCACCCACACCACTGCGGCTTGTTGCATGATTAGGACCTTAGAGTCTGTCCTGGAATACTGGAAACAGTAAATGCTTATAGTGACTAATAAGATAAAAATTGTATTGATGCTTTCTTGGCTAATTTCCGATAAACAGAGCTGTGATCTTACATGACCTTCATTTCTCCAGAAAGCAGGCTCTTCTATCCAGGAGAACTACATTTCAGATGAAAGTAATGTAATTATATGAACAGTTACAAATAGACAAAGGGTAAATAAGGATATGGGTAAAAAGGGGCAAGGGTAAATGGATAGCCTTAATAGGATTGTGTGTTCCTTCACATGGGCAATGTCTGTCTCACTTCCCTCCATCCAATTCTACAACAACTGATGATTTATTTTATTTCTAAGGGCAGAGTCAGGTTTCAAATGTTATTCTTAGAACTGTAGAATAGCCCAGGTTGGAAGGGACCTCGAAAGATCATCTGGTCCAACCTTTTGCGGGGAAGGGAGCCTGATGAGATTATCTAGGATCCCATCCAACTGCATCTGGAAAATCTCCAGCAAAAGGGACTCTACCATGTCCCTTGGAGGTTGTTCCATTAAATGATTCTTCCTACTGTAAAAAATTCCTTTCTTATGTCAAAATGATGTTGAGATTTTAAATTCTGCTTCTGTTTTCAACAATCCAATGCAACAAGACTCTCAAGAGTCTATTGCAGCAGGAATGTGGACATTTGTCTATTTGGCTAGGAGGGCTATTATTTCTAAACCTCTGTTTTAGACTGTTTTATTAAGAAGGCAACAATTAGTTTAAACTAGGTAACTACTGATACACTTTAAAGCAACAACAAAATTATGACTGATGAAATATTAAGCATCTCATAAATGAATTTGTGAGTGTGAATTCTCAGGTGAATTTGTGTTATGGTCTTCTCTCAAGGGTTTATTAGAGCTTAAGCATGAAAGCTGGAATACCAAAATCCAGCCTGCAGTTGGCTATTTTAGCCTAGGGGAAAATACAAATGCATTTTCAAAGCAAAATGTCAGGCTACCCAGAGCCATTACAATTGTAATGTGAAATGTTACGGTCCTCAGTTCATGCAGGTTGTTTGTTTTCACAAACATCGTGATATATTTAAATTTGCTTTATTCTTGTTTATATAATGGATTGTTAGAAACATTCCATTTTTTCTTTTCTTGGTGCTTCCTACTCACTGTGTGTAGTATGTGCAAGTACTGTTCAACCATAACACTTGCCTTGAACTTGCTTGGTTTATAGGCTAGATTGAAGTGGTCTCTGGGCAGGGTCTTGAAGTGGTCTCTGGGCAGGGTCAATAGGCAAAGATGCCCATGTGCATCAACCTCTGTTGCACCCAGGAAGCATCACTACTCCAAATAGTTGTCAGTGTTGTAGATGGCACAGTGTTGGAGGCACAGTGGTTTTGCCTTGCAGGGGAAATTTTGGCCTTCTAGGCCTAGACATATGACACGTAGCTCTACTGAGGGACACTGGATCCAGGGGGACCATTCAAATGAGAATGTTCCCTGATTTTTTTTGGCATTTATACATAATTTTATTTTCTGTCTGTTAATTCATTCATAGATTATAGTTCTGACCTTGGAATATAAAGTATCACAGATTCTGACATGTTGTTGCACTGACTTCAGCATCAGTGACTGCCACTGCTGGCACCAGAAACCTGCTCATGTCTTCATAGCAGCAAGTTCTGAAACCAAGCTCCCTATGGGAAGAGTGGGACCAAAGAGGCTTTTGATAGACCTGTAGCTCTTTATTTATAGACCTTGCAACAGCTACTGAAGAACCTTTGATTTAAGAAGCACCTTTTATCTGCTATGTAACTTCTATACATATATACATATATACATACAACTTCTATACATATATAGAATATTCTATATACATAACTATATGTAACTTCAGCTGAAGTGAATGCTTATTTTTCAGTTTTGTCTGGGGTTTATTTTCAGGCAGGTTTTTTTGGAAGAACTCTAGGTTTTTGCTTACTTCTAATGTCAACAGTGCTGTCACCAGAATCTTCTGTTGTCTTTGGAAACCCTGATATCCTTGTGATGGGGGAATAGAGTATTCTCCTGGTCCTTTCACCTCCAATCTTGTCTGTGGTATGGTAGGGAGCTCTCAGCAAGTGAACCAAGGACAGGATGTAGGAGAGTGGTAGCTCTCTGCAGAGGCTGAGGCATTCATGCCAAGTTCTGAGTGGTGGTGGGAAATGTGACCACCTCCTAGGTGGAAAGCACTGAAAGAGGGAAAAGGTCATGATTCAGTTTGTATGTTCCCAGCTGAGGGCAAAATGCATCATGTAGTATAACTCTGTGGGCTTCCTTGGTGCTGAAGCTGGAGAGGGAACACAGACAGATGGAAAGCTATCAGAGAGGACTTGTTTTTCCTTAGGAATCTCAGTTGTTACAGCATTGGTGCCATACTTCCCAGCTACTCTGTGATATGAGTAATGCTACCCTGGGAGCAGAACGAGGCAGGGAGGCGTGATGGGAAGGAAGGCACTTGTTCACCTTGTTTGTCTCCATACACTATCATGATGAGCTTTTTAGGCTGAGCAAAGAATATGTGCACATAACTTCCTATGAATGCACCCTGAGACAAGACGAAGCTCCTTAGTGGTTCTGACATCTACAGCTGTTGGCTCCGAGAACCACAAACTCTGCCTGCCACCACACTGCTTATGTTCTGCTTGGGGGCACTACTAGGAAATAATGACAGTCCTTAAACACTGAAATGAATCTTGCACGGAAGCTTGCAAGTGGACCTGCATAGATGTGAAGCTGCAATAATTGACTGCTCTTTACCATGTGTTTGAGAGAACCAGGACCTGCAGGACCAGGAGCGATGTGGGAGCATGAGGGTGAGGTGTCAGGGGAAGCGTTCAAGGCATCTTTTTCAACTGCTCCTGGCTTTACCCATTGCATTTGCATTTGCATAAGCACTAAATCGGAACTGAAGTTTAGACTCTCTCAGCCAATAGTGATTTGAAATACTGCCTGTACAACTTTGCTGAAACATGCATGAAATGAAATTCAGCTAATACGTTACTAGTTTTGGTAATGCCATGTCTCTAGCAACCTCAGATATATGGAGTAATGAACGCGAATATTTAGAAAGTTTGTCTTGTGTGTGTGTGTGTACCTGCCTGTGTACACACCTATGTATCTGTCACATGAATGTGACTTTAGGTTTTTGTAAGCGTTGCTTAAGATTCAGTCTTGCTGCACATTGGAGATAAAAAGATTTTTATCAATTTTTCCTCTTAACTGTTTAGCTCCTGTTTGGTGACCTTTTGTTCCTAATGCATTAAGGGAATGGAAATGAATGTTTTCACTAGCTATTTATAGGAAAAGGCTTTAAAATAATATTTAAGAGGGATTTTTCATGGAGCATTTTATTTATATTATAAAGCTGGAATAAATAATTGTACATTATACAGAGTAGCTATACCTACTTGTCATGTTTTTACCATCTTCATAATATTTATCACTTTTAAAAACTTGTGTGATAACTTTCCTGTACTGCCTTCCATCAAAACTAGTTAGAATGTATCTTAAAATGAGAATTCATTAGGGTGTTGTCAATGTAGCTGCAGAGCTTTCTATCATTTTCTGAACTGTATTGCTTATATAATAAAGCTAGTAGCAAATAACAATCTTTGTGACATATGTTTCTGCTCTTGGGATGCATTTAATGAGGTGAATATAAAATAGTGTGAAGTAATGATTACAGGAAGAAAGAACAAGGATTCACCCCATCAGTCTTCTATACTACTGTAGACGAAATGACTGCTGCAGTAAAATAACACTATGTTAGCTTTGTCACTTTATTCTCAAGATGGTGCTAAAGGACTGTAATCCATTTAAATACTTTCAATTTGGGGGGGGGGGGGGCGGAAACCAACAAAAAATAAAGATTTTGCTTTGTATGAATTGATACTATGGAAGAACTAATTGATTCCTTTTTATTTTAAAACATGTATATGCATATGTGCTTGGAGTGACACCAGATCTATTGGCTTTGTTAAATAGACTTTCCTTATATTGAAATCCAGCTTTCAAACAGATAGTGTTCTTAGTCCATTGTGTGACCATATTTCAAGATCATTTTAAGATGAAATTCTTATTGCTCTCTTCATAATATATAGGGAAGTCTGCTCTATTAATTCAAGTCCGAGATAAAAACATAGCAATGTGCTGGATTTTTAGATAGAAACACAATACAAAGTCATAATCTGAATAGTTGCTGGATTTTACCATGAACGCTGCGGGAATTAGCAGCACTGAGACCTTGTAATTCTAACGGCAGGGGCTTTCTGCTGCACCACCCTTGGGATAACCCATGCAAAGGGCAGATCCTCAGCTCTTCTTGAAACTGGTTTAGCTGATTTGAGGAAATTTCTGTCTGTTTCTCTCAATGAAATAGTAAACTGGTTTACTGTTGCTAGATTATTTGGAAGTGAATATGAAATGCTTGATAAATCACATCGCTTTTCTATAAGTGATTATCTCAGGTGTTGTGCTAGTGCTTGTTGTCACACATGGTTGTTACTGGTGTTGCTCACCTTGGTGTGAGGACCGAGTGATGTATTATCTGTCTTGTAGGCAGTGAGAGATGAAAAATTAAAGTGCTTCTCCACTGTATCTGTGAGAACATATTTCCAGTGATTCTCTCAGATGACTTTTCATATGATGTGCAAAGGCAAATACATTGCAGTTCACCTTTCTTTGACGCTAAATCTCCAACAGGCATTTTAACCACAACCACTTGCCACATAGATTTATTTTAGTTTATGAACGCTAGTTTCTTTATTCTTATAGGACTAATGGGCAGAAGTAGCCCAGAAATTTTACTAAAAAATGAAAGAGGAGAACCTGGATCTTCTCTGAATACAATTGTAGTGCAGTGAACATCTGCCACCATAGAAGGTGCAGAGGGCTCCGACAAGCCTCCTCCACACCTACAGCAGGTGCCGTAGCTTAATTCTCTCTATTGCTTCCTTTCTTTCTTCCCCCTCCCCCTCGGTCCCCTTTTTTTGGATGGGGGTATTTCTTTGAAAAGTTACACTATCTGCAACCCTTTTCCAAAGACATTTACGTTTGACTGGAGGCTAGGAATGCCTTGTTCTGGCCTGATGTTAATCTCCGTAGCATTGACTCAGTAAATTACTTCTGGTTGCTGCTTTCTGCCTATGGTTTATGCCGTACAAAAAGACAGCATTCCCTCAAATCCATCAGTGGTTTATAGCACTGGGTACATTGCTCCAGCACCTCACTTCTTTTAAAACAGAGGCTGAATAGTCCAATGAGAAACAGGTACAGTGAGGATGTCTGGTCATGACTGCCATGCTTTCTTCTGCCAGAAAACATTGGGCCAAGAAGGAAGTGCATTCTTCAGGGGTATGGCATTAGAAGTTGTTTATCAGCAAGGGCTCTTCATTAATGAAAGATAGGCCTTGTCTTTCATGGGGTGGGACAGAGCTGGCAGCAGAATCAGATCACGGGTTGAGCAGTATCTCTGTCCATCAAACCTGCTGGCACTGCATTTCAGAGCAAACTGTGCCTCTTTCCTCTTGAGTATCCTGATTGCGTAGCACAACTACTGGTGCATAGGTAACAACACACCTACGGCTGTTTCAGTGTACTTTAGTTCTCTAGTGCTTGGTTCAAGCAGGATGAGAGCTGCTTTCTGCCGCTTAAGCAGCTATTTCTGTGCCACAGGATGGGGGAGGGAGCCTGCTGCACTAGTGTGGGATCTGTATTTTAATCTGCTGCTGCTGGAACGTACACATGTACCCCATCTGTATCCCATCATTGTATGATGACAGGTAGCTTCCTCTTCCCTTTAAAAAGAAGAGCTGGTATGCAAAAATAACTGTATTAAAAGATCTTTTTAAAGCCACAACGTCAGCAAAATTAGGACGTGAGTAATTATAATATGGTCTCTAATTGTGTTTTGCTTTCTCTTTGGGAAATCTCCATCTGCAGGAGTGATGTTCAGTGTGTGAATCAGGGATATGCAGTGAAAAAGGTGGCTGGTTGTACATGTAATTTCTCTTTCACTCATAAAATTCACAGGTGTATAAATAATGACCTTGTAATTAGATGTCCGTTTAGTTCTTGGTCCCTAACTCTCATTTAGTTGTCCTTTTTGAAAGCTTACAGAAAAACTTAATGGAAGTTGTGGTTGGCTGTCATTAGAACCACACACTCTTCATTTCCTGGGTGCTCAGCTGAGACCCGGGGATTCTGGTTTTAATCTCAGTTACCAAGCCTTTTCACCTGACATTGCTGAGGCTGAGCACCTTTGGCAGAAGGCCTACTAGGATGCAAATGGATTGGGGCTTGGGACATCGTTAGTTGTAGCCCTTGTCTCTGGTTCCTCTAGTGACCTTTGGCAGGTAAGTCTGAGCTCCCATCTCAGTTTCTGTACGCTAGGTGGAGACAGAAGTAACTTCCATGTTGAAAGTCCTGCAGGACAACTCAGGAGGAAATGTGTGAGTGAGTGGTGTGACCTGGGCATGTTAGTACTGGCACTTCTGAGCTTGAGGGTGGTCTCAAACCACAGCTGCTTCAAGCCTTTCACTGAAGACTGATGGGCACAGAACATGTGTAGATACAACTGCTTTTTCCCTGCTACTCTCATACGTCACTGTCATTTACAGCTCAGCTGTACATAGTTTCTCTTTTATGTTACTGGCAGTGTAAGGTTTAAAGCCAAAACAAATTCTCACCAAGAAGTCAGTCCATCACCACCTCCTCCAATCTAATCAAAGGTTGTGTAAGATACATATACATTTATATACACACAAATCTGTGCATATATGTATGTGTATATATATCCATTTAAGATACTCAGGAAATACTTTGTGGATGTGAAAATTACTTTATTTTAAATGAAAAAAAAAGTCAGGTCTTTAATCCCTAGTACATCAAATATTACCTCTAGTTATGTGGGAAAAGAGTTGAGGATGATATTAAAGCCTGAAATTACTGAGCTGTTTGTAGAAGTAGTTAGTGAACATGGGCAATAATCTGCTGTTTAAAAAGCAAAATCCCTGAGGATTTTGAGTCCATGTGTTCAGTGTGCATGCATGGCATGTCTATCTAATAGATCAATAATTCACAGACCAAGGACAATTTACATGACAGGCTGTAAATTATAATGGCTCCGAAACCAGCAAGTATAAATGGATTCTAAGTAGTGTGAATCAATAACAGACACTTCTCTAATAGCTTCCCAATGCTGGAGGGAGACAAAAGCTGAAACACCACATCTGTTGTTCTGTTGCCACCTTGGGAATGCCTGATACTACGTATCCCATCCAGATCTTTATTCTGGTCAATTTTTTTACATTTTGTATTGAAAATCTTGGCAGGGTAATCTACAGCCCTGTGTGGAAACTTAAGATCCTCGCTGTTTGTGCCTAAGCAAATCAAACTTCTTGTATATACAGGTGTACAGCTGGTGTTTATTTAAGCACAATGTCCCATTGGCTTCATAGCCAGATGTCAGGAATGGGACAGTATCGTTTTGTGGGACACGTGCTTTTGTCCCCAGTGGTAAGTCTCAGCAACATAATGATGATTAGGTAGTTAATACTTCTGAAATGCTCAGTGTTGATCATGGAGAGACACACTGTGGCTAAGGATTTCCAAAGGGACACAGTCCACCTCAGACAACCCAAGTTCTCTGTCTTCTTCTGTCACACCTATAAAACGTTCACCTGAGCTACTCCTCCAAAAGTGCTTCTACTCAGTTTGCTAATAGCCTCTTCATTTGTTTGTTCTAGTGAAAGAGTTCATCAGTCCCTTCTATGCTTTTGTAGATCTGTAATGAATTTTCTGTACTCTGTCTGACTCTCAAGTCCGTTGCTCTTTCTCCTTGGATCTTAGACATTTTTGAGCTCCTTTAATTTTCTTCCTTTTTTTACAAACTCTCATTCATTCCTGATGATTCTACTATGCCTTCTTCCATGACCTGCTGCATTTTTTCCTTTATTTTGTGTGGGTTATTGGTAAAGAAACAAACTTCCCCTCAGAAAAACAAAACAAAACACCCCAAACAAACCAAAACCAACAAAAAACCTGAAGGCATCTCCTCCATACCAAGCAATCTCTGATTCAACAACTGTGTGTTTTATATACATCTGCTGGTGATAGGAGAGAAAGCTTACCTCCATCCCTGCCATCATTGCTTACTTAGCCCCACTGCTGTTAGCCTGATCACTCTGTCTCAATAATGTCTCCACTTCTGATCCCTATTCATTGTCCCGCACCCCTCTGCATGGTCGTTTTGAGCTGTGAGTTACATGAGGATTTGTCTTCTAGTACCTCTACTTTCGAAGAGGTGTGGATTTTATGAGGTTATACAGGTGAAAACAGGATATTAAGATTCTCACCTTTCTCTTCCCCCCTCCCAACTTTTCTCTGTTTCTATTGAACTGTAATTAATTCTCTGATTTCTAGTTTAATTTTCTTAAGGTCTATCTGACAGCTGAATGCTAATGTGTCTAAGAAAGGATTTTTTTACTCTTCTCCTCCCTTCCAAAAAACCTCTCTTGTCTTAATTCCCAGTTCTAGTTATTGGTGTGAACAGAGGGCTCTGTTATTTCTGTCTCCATAGCATTTAATCATTTCAGTATCATCTTTAATTCCCCCAGTTTTCCCTCACTTCACTACTTGGTTAAGTGTTTTTATAATGATCTTCTATGTCTTTTCTATCTAATTACATCACTAAAACTGCTGTAATACACACTCTGTATAATATACATAGACTGAAACACGTCTGTAAATCTGCTGCTAAGATTTCCCCTTCCTCCCCTCTGCACACATATAACCTCAAACCTCCCTCCGCTGTTCACTGTTTCAATTATATTCCCCATTTTTTCTGTCTTTCTGCTGGCACTTTTTCTATTATTAAATTGAAGTTTCTTCTGCCTTTCAGAAAGCACAAGAAATCAGATCCTAGTTATAGACCTGCTCTTCTCTCCTCTGTCTATTCACCTTGCACCCTTTAAAAGTGTATTTCCTCAGGATGTCCCATAGTCATGAAATTGCCAGCCAGCCATGGTCACTGAAGTACATATTCCTTGTTGTGCTCCTCTTTCTTGTAAGTGTGAACAATCTGGTGCAAGAGCTGTATTAATGTTTTGCCACAGATTGTCTTTTGTACAGGTCAGCGTATGTGTCTGATACTCTAAAAATTAAAAATTGTAATGGATGACTGTCATGAAAAGGAGGATGAAACAGTGGATAGGGGTACAGCAAGTCAATTAGCACTGAGGACAATTAGAGCTGCCTGGTCAGTCTTACAGGTAAAGTACTATAGAATGCTTGGTGCATTTCTGTATATAAAAGGGATAGGAGTGGAAAAGAGGAAGAAAGAAAAAAGTCTTTTTTTTTTCCTCTGCAGTAATCCATAGATGCTTGGCTGAGATGGGCTAATATTAAAATGAAAGCACATTGTCACACTCTTCCCACACCTCCGAGCAACAGACTGAACTATACATGAGACAGTACTCCCTAACATCTGACTGAAGCACATTTGCTTTCACTGTGCCAAGAGGAGGATGGAAACGGTATCAACACCTTGCTTTAAAAATGCTGTGAGCAAAGATTTAAAAGAAAAAAAAAAAAAGAACAGAAGAAGGCAGCTTGTATTTGGAGCTCAAATTGTGATTTACACTGACAATTTCAGTGGTAAGCAATTCTTTTTTTTTTTTTTTTTTCCATTTTAGAGGTTTTTACCTCTTAGTTCTCCCTGAAGCTACAAACCACCTCAAGCGTAGTAAACCAACAGCAGCTGTAGCCTTCTCCTAGGCAACACTACCTGTTCTCCTTTGCTGGCCTCCCTGCCCCTAAAACCAAGATATATTATGACTGTATGATATAAGCATCTTTCCCTCCCTCCCTCCCTCCCTTCCTTCCTTCCTTCCTTCCTTCCTTCCTTCCTTCCTTCCTTCCTTCCTTCCTTCCTTCCTTCCTTCCTTCCTTCCTTCCTTCCTTCCTTCCTTCCTTCCTTCCTTCCTTCCTTCCTTCCTTCCTTCCTTCTCTCTCTCTCCCCATTCCTCTCCCTTTGTCTCTTTCCCTCTTTCAGCAGCCCCCCTCACTCCTCACTGATATGTGGTCTATTGTGATTCCTTAAGACTTATAAATGTCAGTCCTTCCCCCAGCCTCCCCCCACCAGATTCTGCTGTTTCAGTTCTCCAACATCTCTTGCTATATATAGCCAATTTGTCTAACTGAGTAGAAAAAAAATCCTTTACTTTCTGTAGGGAATACCAGCAAAGCAGCAAATATTGCCATGGCAACAAGCCTCTCAATCCATCAGACTCCTGCAGTATCTAATACATAATCTGTGAGGCGGGGACTAGTGTTGAAAAATGAACATGACATATTGTCACTTCAGGATTTAATATCCCTTCCCCATGACCTTAATTAGATCACCTTATTTTGGGTAATTATTCAATTTCTGATGGAAACTTCTATTTTATTTTGCTTTACTGAGGAAACTAATGTGTGATCTGCCTTCATTAAAATGAAACTTTTGACTTTTTCCTGACAAACATGCCACAAAATGGGAGTTTCTATAGTAACACACAATGCAGACTTAATTTGAAATTATAATCTCTTGATAAAGATGAGATTCCCCCAGCCCCTTTCTCAGTGTATTCTCTTTTTAGAAAAAAAGAGTGGTTTTGCCACAGTGGTATACCTCTCTTCTGTTCCAAGGGAAGTTTGAAAAGAGTTTCTTAAAATTAAAACCCATCATCTAACAGCACTGCTGAAGTTAAAAATACACATTCTTAGCACTCATTTTCCTTGTACATTATAAATTTTGTATAATTTGGTTGCTTTTTGGCCTCCTCTTAAATTATTGAGTTCTTTTGCTATGACTGTTTAATGTCATTGAAAAAAGGATAACTACATTTAAACCAACAACACTTGCAAGGGTTACTAGAAAGGCCTTTATCAAGTTTAATGATAGGCCTTGGATTTTTATGCTTGTTTTCTTAGACATACACTATTATGGAGTCTGTTTATCACTCATTCAATGTGACAACTTAAAAAAAATTTAATCCACTGACCAATTTCAACAGCACTTAAGAAGGATTTCCAGGCCTTCTGCTGTTGAGTGGGAAGATGTAGATCTGCAAGATCTTTTGTCAAGATTTTGGAAGTGGAGGTGGGAGGGCGGGGACACAGTTGGGGTGTCCAAAATAGGAGCATACAGGAATGAAGTGGTTCATGGAGAACAGAGGCAGAGGGAGTCAACCAGCCACTCCTAACCACTGGGGTGTTTGGAGATGGAACTGACACCTACTGGAAATGGCCCGCATGTAAATGGTTTGATGCACCGGATTTCATTAAATCACTTCCACAGAATGAAGCCTAAATCCCACTGTTAATCCCTCCCACAAACAAAGTTTCTCCAGGGTTTCAAATCTGGCTGCTCATGGCCACGAGGTTTACCATTTGGACTTATCCATTCAAACTGTGAAAGTGGCCATAGAGACCACTGCCTCCTTCTCCTTGTGGCTCTGCATCTCAGAAGGAGGGACTCTCAGTTATGGACCCCTGAATGTTCTTCACAGGCATTTGCATAAAGCCCTACAGATGTTTCTGAACAGCGAACAACAGAGTTGTGCCAACAGCCTGAGTCAAGCTTTACTACCAGTCCACCTATTTGCCAACAGGTTTCTGTGCAGTTGTTTCAGATATACCCCAAAAAAGAAGAAAGATTAAACTGTACTGATTTGTAGAAATGTACTTTAAAATTAGACCATTTCAAGCTGCTTTGAAATGTGGTCATTTTAAATGTTGCCCTTACACCTGCAAAGCATATTTTTTTTCCAGCAGCCTTTGGGAGTTCTATAAATGTCAGTCAACAGTGTGGCGAAACCCAGAGCAGAATCTCTTGCAGTAGGGGTGCAGAATGAACCAAGACAACACTGCGTTTTAAAAACCTGTCACATGCTCAAGGCATGGCAACACAACAATATTTAAGACCTTGACACTGGCAGTCTTTCCATTGTGTGGACAGTTCTACCTGACTAGTAGTCAGTGGGGTCATGCCTTAATGCAGGGGTCTACCCATTCAAAGTTACTGACATAAAGAAATCATTTAAATGAGTTCATGAGTCTCTCTCCTTCCTTTTCATGTTAATAACATGGGCACCTTAGGGAGGCAGAAAAACAGTATGATTTTTTTCTGTTCACTTTAATGGGTTTTGTATCATGCTTTTCATGAATTCATTTTTAAACATTACAGCCCAGCACATATGATTGAATGGATACTAAAAATATGCAGCATTCACCCACAAATTAGTACAACAGCATGAGTTACTTGCCCTTAAATAGTAATACTCCCCTAAATAATAATGTTATCACCAAAAAGACACTCAAACGCATGCAAGAGCAATATGCCGTAGGAAACAAACTGACTTAGCAGGAGGCCTGTAGATAGTTCTTTTCTGCCTTATTTAAAAAAAAAAAGAAAATGTGTGCCAATACACCATCCTATGTTTCAGTAGGTTTCAGAGGAAATTATTCTCTGCCTGTCATTAAAATAACTATTCAAACAATACTAGAAAACAGAGCAGAACAGATATTTAAACTGCCTACCAAATCTGTCAAGTGAAAGTATAGGTTTTCTAAACTCAACAAAAATGTGCCACTTTTAAGGACAAGTAAGCATGCTATTTGTTGTCCTTTTGATTTGCAGTTAGGTTAGCAAACGCTTCGTGACATGTGATTTGACTCCATTGTGTAAGTTCCTAGGAGCAACAGAGGAGACCTGCGATGTAGAGATAGCGAGCTCAGCTTGACAATGATAAATATGTCAGATGATGACAATCATTCTGTGGATTTAGTTCTTGTGAATGAACGAAAATGGTAATTTAAAGTGTCATGATTTGGAAGTGTAATCATCTCTGTATCAGTCATTCACAATCAGTTGTAGTAGAATGGAGCCTGATATTATTCCATGCATAAAGTGTGAGCTGCATGAAGACATATGGATACAGATTTGGTGTCAGACAAGAGCATCATATCTCACCTCCTAGATAAAACAACCAACTAAATTTCAACCAAAGACTGAGCCCAATCACTTACGTACCACTGAAATTCTACTGACTTCATGGAGATGGGGCAGAAAGTACGTGTTTATACAAGTCAAATAAATTGTGGGTTTTGTCTCCAGTCTCTTTGGCCACACCGCTCTCAGTCCCCATGCTAGCTGAGTGAGAAAGAACCCAGCTGGGGAAGGACAGGGCTCAGTGAAAGCCCTTGTAGCAGTGGCCAGTGACTCTTCTCAGCTTCAGACATGTCATGGGTTTTCTGTCTCTTTGCAAGCTGCTACCTTGCCTTTGGTAGTTTGATAGGATCTCTAAGGTCTCTGGGCCAAACTGGAATAGTTTTGTAGCCGTGCTTAGAGCTCTTACTACTGCTCAGGTGGACACAGGTGGCCCATACTGACACGGGCTTAAAAGGGTCCCTGGCCTTAAAACTGTAGGAAGACAGGGAAAGTTATCTTATAACTGCTGATACTCCTAATGTGGTGCTGGTGGTGGTGATGGTAATAGGTGGTGTTAATAGGCGATGAAGAGGGAGACAGAAACCAACCTCTCAAGCAGACTGAGGCGAAGTTCTTCTGTGGTACTATCCACAGAAGAACTTTTTGCCTAATTCTTACTGATTAGTAGATCACTTCCTTCTAACCTTCCTCCTAGCAGATCATCTCCTTCCAGCTCCTTGTATTTTAATGTCTAAGTTACTACACTGCATGCTTGTAGCCCACCAGCCCATCTCCACCAGGATTCTTTTAAACTCTTTATCTAGTCTATAGTACTTTGTAGCAAAGTGTTTCATAGGCTGCATGCTCTATGAAAAGTATTTCCTCAGATGTGATGGCATTAAGGTTTTCTTATATCTGTCTTTTGCCATCTCCCCTCTTCACAAGTCGGTGCTGTCAGGGAGGGTAAAGAGAAATGCATTTATTTAAGTTATTATTCCATCAGTTGGGCTGAAATTATCTGTCTCTATCCTGAGGAAACACAGGATTTTATTTTGGATGAATATTGATTTTGATGAGTTAACTTAGCTGAACAATGGTTGGCTATAGCAGCTTGCTTCTTTTCTTTTTCTTTTTCTTTTTCTTTTTCTTTTTCTTTTTCTTTTTCTTTTTCTTTTTCTTTTTCTTTTTCTTTTTCTTTTTCTTTTTCTTTTTCTTTTTCTTTTTCTTTTTCTTTTTCTTTTTCTTTTTCTTTTTCTTTTTCTTTTTCTTTTCCTTTTCCTTTTCCTTTTCCTTTTCCTTTTCCTTTTCCTTTTCCTTTCCTTTCCTTTCCTTTCCTTTCCTTTCCTTTCCTTTCCTTTCCTTTCCTTTCCTTTCCGTTCCGTTCCGTTCCGTTTTTTTTTTGGGGGGGGGGGGGGGGGGGGGGGGTTGTGGGTTGTTTTTTTTTTTTGTGAAGATGTAAGTCATTAAGCCAAACTAAGAACAGAAAGTCAAGTTAGGGCTCCAACTCCAGTATTCAGTGGAAGACTTCCAGATGAAAGGGGATATGCCAGTGCAAGATCTAGCCTTCTCAAACTAACTTTGCTGCTGCTACTTCTCTGTTGAGGGTGAAAGAAATGCCACATTTCTTAAGCATTCCTTTTTAATTGTCAGTCAGGTGGGTAAAAGCTGCATGCTTGCTTTTGCTGCTACCAGTATTCTTTTTATTTTGTGCAAGCCTTTCTGTTTTCCATTATTTCACTTACAGGTATGTGGATTAAGAAATATGCTTATGAAGTATGATGATGAAAAAGTGGAGGGAGTTCAGCAAAGAACAACCAGGCCTGGAGGCCCTAAATGCAGAAGTGGACTATAAAATCTAACTCTGCAGTTTAATTATGAGGTGATTAGAGAGGGGTTCTGCAAGCTGACAAATATCTGAAGTGGGGAGATAGGGGAATTATTTATAGGAGGGATGATAATAGGAAGAAGGAAAAATCTCTCATTATATGGCAGAAGTTCATGCAGTGCGCAGTGCTAACAGTGAAGATCAGCAGATGCACACAACTGCGTCTTCCCTTTCCTGCAGAGAGATATGCTGGCTGAGACAGCAAAGGGGGCAATGCTGAAGTCTGGGATAGACTGACATTGGGGTGCAGAACAGCCCCATTGCACAATCACTGCTATCCCTGCATCTGGAAACAGAGCTGCACTGACTCAAAGGAGGACAGATCTTACAGGTCTCTTCCTTCTTGTTGATTTATATTTTAACAGCTCTCTTACTGGTGGCAATGACTCTCACTGGAGTCTTTTTGGTTTTCTCCTCCGTGTAGTTCAAGATATTTTATGGTAAAAGGAATAGTGGTAAATAAAGTTAGAAGAGCCTGAGCTATGAGTGTAAGCAGTGGTTCAGAAATAATACACTTTGAATTAATGTGTTCCATGCACAAGAGAGAGTTTGACTTGTAGGCATTATTTTGCCTGTAATATGGTTAATATGGTCCTTTTTATCCACTGTCAAATGTTTGAACAGCAATGGAGGCAGGTGAAAAATACAGGAGGAATAGTCTAGCTTTAGGGATTAATTTAATCCCTGATTATAAGGAGTTTAAAAGACATCTGTCAAAAATACCATGATGAGACCTTTCTCTCATTGTTTATATTGAATAATAAAACTAGGTCCTTTTTCCAATGAAATGGGGTATTTCTCTTTCATATCAAATACTTTGTCCTACCATGTTCTATGATATTTTCCATTAATTGATTCTGGATGCCTTTGCAACTCATTTTCAAAGTCTAAGGGTTTCAGAATCCAATACATTTGTGTTACTACCTGTTTAACAGCTGTTCTTGTACATCTCAGATACCTTTTTTTTTTTTTTTTGTTGACCAGCATCCTTTGCTATTCATCATGCTATGCTTATTTCCTAGAACTAAAATCCACTATAGTCTCCTATCTGCTTGATAGCTCAACAAGCCTGATGCAGGTCAAACAGTTTTCTACAGCTTTCAGAAATATTGATCTTGATTTTCAGCATTTAGTTCAACTCACCTACTCTCTGTGAAGAAAATTGATTAGACATTTTTAATGACTTCTTTATCCTGAGTCAATATGAACTTCCTGCTCTTTATGTATTCAGTGTGGGCTTTTCTTTCAGTACTGCACACTGCTCACTTCTCCAACCGAAGTCCATTGTTGGTTAGAGCCTTTGGAAGATTTAAGTGCATGTTAAATAAATATAGAAAAAGCTCTGCATTAGGAGAGCATTAAAATTGTGAAGCCAAGCCCCAAATAGCTGGAAATAGACAGTTAAGGGTGCAATGCCAACTGGCCCAGATGTGAATGTACCCATATTATTCAGGGTGTGATGAGAAAATATTGTCTCAAAAAAGGCTTTAGCCACCTAACTGATGTTTTTGGCAACTCAGTCCTATACTGAGGTCCTCAAAACCTGGTACTTAAAATCTGAAGTGATTTCTGTTTTCAATATTAAATTTCTGCACATGCTTAAACTAATTCTGGTCATGCCCAGAAACACTGGCCATGTATTTTGTCTCTAAGGACTGTCTTATACCTAAATATATCTCATACTGAATCTCATATGGAATCACGATTTTGCCCTACAGTTGATCAGATGTTATTGCAAAATGACTGTTGATTGGGTTCTGTAGAAAGCAGTGCTGTGGAAAGCTGTAAAAGTGTTTTATCTAATAGCTTTGCATCTAGACCACTTAGATTCGGTATGGAAGATGACTGTTTGCTCTGGGAAGTGTGTGACCAAAAAACCCAGCTTCAGTGTACCGTGGATCATAGCAGCGCAAAGGAAAGGCACTGAGAATTCTTAAACAGTTTCAGACTGACTGTAGCCTCTGTTTTAGAAATGGACGATCCTGAGCTAATAAAAGGAAGGGAAGTATTGAAACACACACCTACCATGGAAAATGACAACCTCAACAGAATAAATGTTGTTAAGGTGTAAGTGACAGGAAGTACTGTGTTTCAATAAGAAGCGGTACAAGGTAGACTATATGTAATCACTGTTCCTAACTAGAAAACCAGAAATGTTTACTTCATTCATAATTAAGCTCTTGGTTATGTCATCCCTGATATTTTGAGTTTAATTTTTACAAAGATTTTAGCTTAGCAAAATAATACTAGCAGTGCTGTCGAAGTGTAATATATTTTTGAAAAATCTAAGCTTCTAGAATCATATGACTATATTAGAGTCTTGGTTTTCATTTGGGAAAAAACATTTCTGTCCCTCACACTTGCAGAGAGGAATTAAAGACAAGACCCTTAAAAGCTCAGAAAATGCAAAGAAATACTCTTTATATTGTTGTATACTGAGGACTGGAAATACTGTCAATCAGCTTCCTGATTAAGACAAGTTTCTTTTGTTTCTTATTGCATATATAAGTTCACAGTTCTCCTAAGCCCCTGCTAGTGCATCACTGAAATAATAGAACTTCTTGCTTTCTTGCATAATGAACTCCTGGTTTAGAATTTCATTCTCCTCTCAAAACCTGACCTTTACCACGAAGAATAGACTGTATTTTCATTTAATGATAATACCATTGTTCTTTCTGTTCTTTTCATTATATGCCTCAGGCAATTTCTACTGAAATAGTAACAATAACAGCAATATTAATAATAATAAAATAGTACACATTCTGGTTACTGGTAATTTAAATTTGACCAAAGGTTTAAGGAGTTAATTTTGAAATAAATGTTATCAACCTATATATACAGTATGGAATCAAGAGTAATCAGATGTTCCACTTAATAAAACATTTATCTCTATGGCTTAATATTTGCTACAAAACTAATCCTCCAAAAATAACTATCACAACAACTCTTTTCTTACTTAAAAGTAAGAGATTATGATAATACATATTGTGAGAAAACCAGCCTTCCTATTCTACTCTTGGCATGCCCTCATAAAAAGGCTGACCATAAAAGGATAACTGGGTATCTTGAAAATAAATGACTCTAACTTCCTCAAGCATGAGCAAATGTCTTTCTTGAGTGAGTTTTCTGAATGCTTTGGAGTTTTTGCATTTGAATTTTGCATTGTAAGAATCTGCTCTTTCTAACAACTTGATGGTACTTGATACCAGTGGAAAAATGTTGAACTGGATATTTATACTTAGAAAAGTTTTCTGAGACTGAAGAATCAGTATTCTAGAATGATGAGGTGGAAACTCAGGCTTTAGGATCAGTTCTTCAAAGTCCTGATTCTGTGTATGCACAACTGGTGGTGTGTTCACACAAGACAGCATTTATGCATGCACCACCAACTTGTGATGTGATAGTAAAAAGGTTATGTTTCTGAACAAAAGACAAAGATAAAAGTTGTAGTACTGGGAAAAAAAAAAGATGAAGTAGAAAGGTCACAATGTCCTATAGCAAGAGAGAGTATACTGGATATCTATTTACTGTAACGTACCACAAGTTTTTCTTACACGTTATAAAACAATAATTCAAAATAATTAGAACTGCTCAAAGAATTCCAGACTAGCCTGGCACATGTAAATTTGAAAATGCTGTCACTTTTAAGTAACTCAAAGCAGAAATATTTTTCTCTTTATAAATCCTCTCTACGAGTATGAGAGCGCAACAGGGACACTTCAGATTCAGACACTAGAGACAAGAAAAAGAAAGCTTTTGGAAACAGCACGCCATCACAAAACAGATCTCTCCTAGGGTTTGTCTGCTCCTGAAATTCTTTCAGGTTAGCTTGATTCCCACCCCCATGCCCAAGTACAATTCATGGCATCCATAATTCAGAAGGTTTTATCTGGAGTCATCTAAGGTCTCAGTATTCATTATTTCACTGTCTTTGGAAGTAAACTTACAGACATTTGGAGCATACATTTTTGTAACGAATGAAGGAACATCCTTATTTTAAACCAACTCTTCTGCCTCTGGCTGTCCTCATGCACGTGTATCATGTGGCTTAACTGGGTAACAGAACAAACATGACTGTTTACTGATGTGCCCCTACTGCTGGAGAACATCTTAATTGGATGTCACTTCTCTGTTTAAATGCTTTAGAATCATAGAATCATAGAATCGTTTAGGTTGGAAAAGACCTTTAAGATCATCCAGTCCAACCATTAACCTACACTACCAAGTCCACTCTAAACCAATCAAGTGTAGACTAGACTAAACCATGTCCCAAAGTGCCACATCTACCCGTTTTTTGAACACTTCCAGGGATGGGGACTCCACCACCTCTCTGGGCAGCCTGTTCCAATTCTTGACCACCCTTTCCGTAAAGAAATTTTTCCTAATTTCCAACCTAAACCTCCCCTAGCGCAGCTTAAGCCCATTTCCTCTCGTCCTATCGCTAACTACATGGGAGAAGAGACCAACACCCACCTCACTACAACCTCCTTTCAGGTAGTTGTGGAGAGCGATATGGTCTCCCCTCAGCCTCCTCTTCTCTAGGCTATACAATCCCAGTTCCTTCAGCCGCTCCTCATAAGGCCTGTGCTCCAGACCCTTCACCAGCTTTGTTGCCCTTTTCTGAACACGCTCCAGCACCTCAATGTCTTTCTTGTATTGAGGGGCCCAAAACTGGACACAGTATTCCAGGTGCGGCCTCACCAGTGCCGAGTACAGGGGAACAATCACCTCTCTGCTCCTGCTGGCCACAGCATTCCTGATACAAGCCAGGATGCTGTTGGCCTTCTTGGCCACCTGGGCACACTGCTGGCTCATGTTCAGCCGGCTGTCTACTGACACCCCCAGGTCCTTTTTGGCCAGGCAGCTTTCCAGCCACTCTTCCCCAAGCCTGTAGCATTGCATGGGGTTGTTGTGATAAGGCAGCCAACAATGCCCATTTTCAATTCTAGCCTGTAGCAAGTTCACACTGCTCATGTCACACATTGATTATGCTGCAGCCATTATACGGCACACTAGATCCATGCTTCTGCATAATTCAGAGCTGAAACCTTGGACTTCCTCATTACCTTAGGGTGAAGAGTTTGGACAAACTTGCCTATACACCAGTGACCTGCAGACCTCAGAGCTCAGTCTGGATAAAAGAGAAGGGACACATTCATATTCTCACTTGGTCTTCAGCAAAGAGCACACCTCTGGCGGGGCTTTTAGAAATATCTGAGGATATTCTCAGAAGAGCTTTGCAGGTGCTATCCAAGCCAGTGAGCCATCATGTTGCAAAAGAAGCAACCAGCTACCCCCTGACATAAGGTAGACATCCGACAGATGCCGATTAGGGGTTGTGATGTAGACAGCTTGCTTTCACCCAAGGCAACTCAGGAACATGCTGCACACCTTGACTAGCTGGATAGCAGGAGGAGAAACTGATGGAATTAGAGAGGAAATTCCTTTCAATATCATAACACTGGACCTTAAAAGCACTTTTCTAAGGTACTATCAAGGTATCACTATATTTGGCTACTCACTCAGTGTCTTGTAATAATTTTCATTCCCCAAACTATTCAACATGGTGATCATTCCTGAGGATTGAATAGTTTTCTACAGGATGTTTCTCTGAATATCTAATTTTTCATATTGGCCAAATACATCAGGCTGAACATCTGATACCTTCCTGTACTGCTTAATATTTGCTCTCCTACCTTGCTTGCTGTGCTTTAGCTGTTCACAAGCAAGATGATGGCATCATTTGGGTTCAAAATGACCACCAGTGCATGGGAAGCATGAGAACAGGGACAGACAAAAACAAAAACCATAGGGAAAATAATTTGGTTCCTGGTTTCGTTTATATGCTCAGCTTTTAAGTATTCTGAGATTATATGAGGTAAATTGCCCAACTCGGGCTATAAGGAAATTTCAAAATGCATATGGATTTTAAGGCGTTATAAAGGAATTATTGGACAGCTCCCTGGGGCTAAATGTAATTATGGTGGCTTTCTATTAATTCTGTGCAAGTGTTGTAAAATAATAACTTGGGACAAAGAGTGGTCTTATATGCTATGCATTTCTGCTTTTATATCAGCTCTAAGGGACTATCCCAAAAAATGTAGCACAACATTTCTTTCTAGTTTGCACTTTAACTGTTGTATTAAGATGATTTTCCCTCTCACTTTTTTTTTTTTTTTAAACTTTCAAGGCAGACAGTTCTCTCAACACACACAAGTACAGGGCTCTGTCGTGATACCTCATATCTTTCCATCATCATAAAGGTCCTACTGAAATAGGACAGAAAGTATTAAAACATTTTTTTCCTTACCAATCTTCCCTACAATGTGACAGATCCTCTGAGAATGGAAATACAAAATGTGACAAAAATACAGACTGTTATCCCTGCTAGTGAAGATAACAGATGTGGAACAACTACAGCATCAGCCTTCTCTCAGTCTTCCACTTAGTGTGCAATGTGACCTGAATCTCAGGTACAGGGATTTTCTTACTGCAGAAACATCCAGAGAATCTTTGTGGAGAAGAAGGGACAGAGAGCAATGCTTGGTAACTTCATCAGAGCATTTTGATGGAGAGAAAAAGAACCAAAAGACCAGTGGAGGGAAGATGATTGATTTTTTTCTGGAACTGTGCAAAGATGTGAACAGAGGAAAGAGACAAGAAGCACAGCTCTTGGGTGAAACTGAAAGGCAAATAATTTTGTTATATTGGTACCGTGATCAAACCATTTCTTGAGGCTTTTGAAACCCTCTAAGGTCTCAAAGGCCTTTCTTTGTTTTCTCAGTTCCTAGAAGAAGGCCTTGCAGTCCAAAACAGAGGTCCACCTTATGCCAGCTTGGTGATTCCCCATTCCATTTATTTCCTTTTAATCTGCACTAGCTTTCAAATGAGCACTGCGGTATATTCACTAAGAATTTTCTTTCCAGCTTGCAATGCAGTTTATGACTTATTAAAAATATTTTAAAATGTCATTAAATCATCTGAAAATTTCATAAAAGGCTTGCATGAAGTATGAACAAATCCTCATGCAAAGCAGCAGTAAATCCCTTTAAGAAGCATGCTATCTTAAAGAAGCCAAATAAAAGTAATTTGCAAGACAAACACAAATCCTAAAGGAACAGCGCAGTGCATTTTTGAGCTTATGTTTCTGATCAGTTATAAAGTTTTACAGACACCGCTCCTCTGACTCTTCAGCCCATTCAAAAAGTCTGCTTGCTTTTCCTTAACGCTTTTTGGTAAGGTTCCTTCACCTTGTTTCAGAAAGGTTGTGCAAAGCTCAGCAAGTACCTAACACATAGGCCAGACAGGTTTCTCCATTGTTCCATCCATCTCCCATCCATCCATCAAGACATAACTATACAGCTATCCAGCACCCAGTAACACCAGAGAAATGATGGGGTTGCAGAATGCTTCTAAGAAATACATTGTACATCCACAGAGGTTAATGGAGCAAAAGCAGCATTCCTTATAGCAGAGAGTTTCTCTAGGGTCTGGTATCATTGTTCTGTTGGGCCTTGCTAAACTGTAATGCTGACCTTTCCACTGTTACCACCTAGGCTTCGCTGCACCATGGAGAAATACTGCTTTCTACTTAAGAATACTGCAGAAAGTATAAGAATGTGGATCTTGTTGGTAGCTCAAAAAAATTGAAAATCTCATCTATGAATCTCCTTTAGAAACCGTACTGGGTTTGCATGGCAAGGTTTTGGTAGCAGAGGGGTTACAGGGGTGGCTTCTGTGAGAAGCTGCTAGAAGCTTCCCCTATATCCAATAAAGCCAATGCCAGCCGGCTCCAAGATGGACCAGCTGCTGGCCGAAACTGAGCCCATCAGTGACAGTGGTAGCACCTCTGGGATAACATATTTAAGAAGGGGGAAAAAAAAAGCAACCCTCAAAGCAGTCTATTTAAGTAAAACTCAGGCTCATGAAGTCAAACACGCAGTAGCTGCTTTGTTGGATTTGGGTCCAAATACAGGTGATTTAAACAGTGCATGAAGAAAATAGCAGTCCTTGGTTTGGGGATTCCTTTTTTCTTTTTTTTTTAGGAGTGGAATGATTTATGATGAAGTTAGGAGTGAAGGCAGGGCTGAATGAGATCCCTGAATGCAAGCACTGTTTTCTGGTTTTGTGGCATTATGTAAGGGAGGGGGACAGATGGAAAAAGAAAGTGGTTGAACTTCCTATTTGTACTCACTCATCGACTCTGTCAATTTGGCCATCTCTGTTTCTCTTTTGGGCTTCTCCTGGGGGAACAGACAAAATAAAAAACAAACATATATATATATAATATATATATAAAAATATAAATACACCTGAGTGCAAGTGGCAATGTGAGGGAAGGACATTAATCCTTTATATATTTCTATTGTATTTAGGGATTTAACTTTACTCCTAAATAGCCTGCACCACTGGGGGCTTTTTTCTTGTAGTCTCTGGAATGTGTCAACTATGCAGTGTGAAACTTGTATTTATTTCTCTGTGTGTGTATCTAGTTGAATCAATTGAAGTTATTCAATCAAAGTGATAATGGAGGAGGAAATCCTCCTCTGTTCTGTGCTCTGCACTAAAATTTGCAAGTGTGTTACAACTTCCTGACAAAAGATACAAAAATGACCATCCCACAAAACAGATATACTGAAGAAAAGAAAGCACTTATTTAGAAGTAAATAAATTTGAGATGGAAGCTGGAGTGAGTGGTATCGTACTGGGTCTGACATGGGAATGAACTGACTGAAGTACTGCCTTAATTTGTTTCTTTGATACATGAGGGACTCCCAAGCAAACCTGCTTGTCTTTGTCACTTGGTTTTGGCATCTTTTTTTAAATCTAATTTTGTTTTCCTGTTTCAGACACTTGTTGTAGCTGTTGGAACTAAGTCTGTTTTGACAGATGGCTTGGTCAATCAAGAGCTCTTGGGTTTGGTGGAATTCCCCTTAACAGGGACCAATGTCCCATAGCATGCCTCAGGCAAAGCAATGAAGGCTGGGTCCAATCTCCTGATTTCAGAGCCAGAGTTTGGGCTGAATTAACACATTCAGCCCTTCAAAGCCATTTAAACTCTAACTAGTTGGTTTTGAGAAGGTGTGTTCAGGCTGCTCTCACCCTTATATAATCCCTGAAACTATACAAGCATCTTTGGTGACTGAGTCCCATCCCTGTGGGTAAGCAGAGCTAGTGGTTACCTGTCCCTTACCCTACAGCTGCACAGCTGTCTTCAAAATGCAAACAGCCCAGGAGTTCACTAGTTTTAACCAGAGCTGACAAGTCCAGTTGGAAAAGCCACAGGGAAAAGGGCTGGGTGTCAACACTTATTAATAATGAGTGTGGGAGCCTGCCTCCACCTCTGTCGAGGCTGTGAGAGAGGGTCTTGTGGGCCATGGGTGTGCAGATGTCAGCTCTTGATCCAAGCAGCCTTTTTTCCCCAAAACCTCAGCAGAGGAGAAAATTTCCTCCAAAATATGTCTTTAATGGGCAGCAACCCCAAACAGATGCCCCCTGTCCCCTATCTCAGCTCTGGGACAAGGTGTGGGTTTCTGGGCAGGGTGGCCTTCAGTAGCTGCTGAAATGGCTGGGGACAGGATTCAGCATGGTGACATCTCTCTTTGACTGGGTCTATCCAGCAAACAGCACTGGGGCAAGCCAAGGGCTGAGAATGGTGTGAGAATGGTCCCTGCCAAATGTTATTTGACAGTATAGACATAGTCTTCTGATGCTATTTGGCTATGACATGAGCAGACCCTGCTGCAGAGGTGATGTCACAAGGGCTAATCGTTCTGCTTTATTTAAAAGAGTAGGATCATCTCATGACTTGAGAGGAGGTGAGGTATGTCCATCTCTGTCTTATCACAGTACTGGCTTCTATCTGCTGCAAAACATCTAGAAGAAATATTTTCTATACCAAATATGCTACTACTTGCACTCCAGAAAGCTAGTCTTCTACTAACAAAAAGCTCACTTTCATAGTAATAGAAAACATTGAAACATATGAAATGAGCAGATAGTGCTTCACAACTGTATGCATACCCCTTAGAGCATTTCATATTAAGAGAAAGATATAAGGTTATGTCCTGAATTTGTGGTGAGGTTAATGCCCTAAGCCATGCTGATAATGTAGCATTCAGCATCAGATTCATGTATTACTATGAAAGAACAACAGCATAAGAGTGCCAGTTAAAAAAAAAAAAAAAAAGGGTCCTGTATGGCAATCTTTTGCATGGTATTAATCATCAAAGGAAAGCACAGCACTGTGAAAATCATCAATAATTTGTGTCCATGTTGCTTTATAATGTGACCTTAATACACCTCCTTCCACTAGAGAACTTACAGTTTATCAGGAATGAACAGTTGGGGAAGATCAGTGTTGAGCCCTGAAGATGGAAGGCTGGATTTATTAGACTAATAACAAGCTGTGATTTTAAATATTAATTCTTTGCTCTTGCATATTATTAAACACTTTTTGCCAATGATGAGGTCTATCATAAGGACATAGGAGACTAGAATGTCATTTCCTTTTAAAGTGAAAGTATTAAATATAATATATAAGGAGAAAGTTACAAGTATTTGAGCCTCTGAGTTCTGCTAATGATCAAATATTTGTTTTGAAGAAGCTGGTAAAGGCAAGCACTAACAGAAAGTACTTTTTCCTCCAGTAATGGCCAGAGACCACTGACAAGTAAGCACAGAAACATCTACATGTAAAGAGACTGCAGATCTTCGCTGCAGCAGTTTGGGAATAGCATGTTAAAGAAGAAAGCTAAGGTTCTCGGGCTTATGATATTGTCACCTGTGTGAATTTCCCTATTAGAGACACAACATGAAATGGCAGACAAGGTTCAACTAATTGCTGTATTTGAAAATATTGAAAGACTTTGGTTTACTTTTCCTAAAAGAAATTACCAGGACTGCTGAAGTTCTGATCCTCCTTCTTTAGAAGATAAAGGTACTCTTGTATGAATGTCATTTATCAATAAGACAGGTTAAAAAATGACATCACATTTTCCAGGTATTTTATTGAAAAAATTAATCTTTTTTACTGTTATGACTGAAGTTTAGAATCTGTATGAAATTATTGTCTCAAGTTTTGCATTTTACCCTTTCTCTAATGATCACTAGTACGTGCACACATACACACTATGAAATTCGTCTGGAAACTCTAAGCAAATTTTTCCACTTGTCTGTTTTATCAAAATGGTATATTTTAAGAAAATTTGAACTCCTCTAGGAAATTTGGATTTTGAAGGCAGATAAAGAAGGAATTCCATTCTCTCTGACAGAATGAGTTCTAACAGATTAACTTGGGGGAAAAAAAAACCATTAAAACATACTTTTGGTCCTGACTTCAACAGATGTGATTTTGAATACAGACTGACAAGAGAGTAAGACTTGCCTTCTTTAAAAAAAAAAAAGAAAACCAAAAAACTCTCACAAAAACAACACAGTGTTTCATTTCAGGACAGAACTCCTCTTTAAGGGCAGACTGTAGTAGTATTCCCTCTTGAGATTACTGGGTAAACAAGAATTGCCACTTCAGAAAGCACATCAAGAAAAGCAGGCCTTATTTTTCATATCTCTTAACACAATGAGGATCATATCTTTTTTTGTAGCTGTGTGGTTGGCATGGAGTGATTTCTGCAGGGGTTTGAATCCATCGGCTGTTGCTGACAGTGTACCTGTTCTGGGACCAAGAACTCAAATCCTCCACAACCTCAGGGGAGCAGCAGAGACAGACTCTGCTCTTGTACGAGACTGGACTGTGCCCATGTGTATGCTACCCTTGCATACCTCTGTGAGATGGCTACCATCTTTCTGGGTGCATAAAAAGCAAGGAATCCTGCTCTCCGTATTTTAAATGATATGTTCATAAAGTGCAAGTGATAGATGATATGAGTTCATATCAAGAAGGGATGTGTGTAAACTGGTATGTGAAGCGTACTAACTTCAGCTAGTAAAAATGGCTATTTAAATGCTTCTTTATACTTGCGCTGTTGGTGAGGTCTTTCAGCTGAGGGTTTAAGAAAGAAGCTGCAAATTCTCCTTTTCTAGTGTAGCCATTTTCCTTTTTTTTTTTTTTTTTTTACCTGTATGCCTGGCCTTAGTTTATTTTGAAGAGTTTGTCTGACACTGCTGTGAAATTTAAACATTATTATCAACTTGTGGTGCCTTTTCTCACTGAATAGTCAGATAGATTTAAAGATATTTCCTTTATATAAGCTTCCTTAAGACAAATGAATGGTTGCCCAACCTCATAATACCTTGAGACTGTGGTGTCCTGTCTTGCACTGAATTTGACCTCAAATTGTTATCATGCTGTTGCAGTGTTCATGGGTTTAATGTGATGCTCAAAGTGCCAACACAGAAAGTGTGGCCTCACATCACTCTTTCACTTCCCAGCCAAACAAAATCAGGCACCTTTGTATAAAGCTCTCCTTGCCTGACTCCCCATGCTGCATGGTCTGCCATAGGTTCTGTCAGAGGGTGCACAAGAAGATGTCCCAACACGGCAGGGCAGACTTAAGCTTTTTCAGTGTCATACATGAGCAGAGAGTGAGGGTTGCATCAAATTCCAGATGGGAATCAAAACATGGAGTACCTAGGTCACTTGTCTTGTGAGGAAAAATTCTTGTGCAAGAGAGTGCATGATTTTCCTGTAATTCTTCTGACAGAAGGACATGGGCACATCCTGTAACTTCCTCTTCAATGGCTGTTGGCTTCAGCTGACACAAATTGATGAGATCATTATCTTTGTTTTGTTTGTTTACTGCATGGCTGAAACTTCTCTTGAACTGCACAGTTCACAAGTACAGAGGTGCCCTGACATGCTAGGAATCTATTGAAGTAGTGTAGAACTTCAGTTAAAATTTCTAATAGTGTTTTGTTAGTCCTGTACTGGCTGAGCTATGGATCAGAACTCAAATACATTAGATTCATTACACATACTTTTTGTGAAGCCTTGTTACTTTTGAAAGTAATTCAGTGGCAAATCCCTAGTAATTTCATTGATATATCCTTCAAGGCAATAACTATTCAATCACTACATGCAAATTCAACGAGCAAGAAGCAAAGGAGAACATTTTCTGGAATTTTAGCTTAGAGTAATCTGTCTTGGGATATCTTAAATTACTTTTCAAACTACATGGAAATGGTGTTATGTTTGAAACACTATTAAATGAGAATAATAGAATTTCATTTTAATATAGTGTCTTTCATACTCGTGACATCCTCAAATGCTTTACAGTAATGAATTAGATACTGGTTGTTAGGCAATGGTGTGTAGGCAAATGCAGCGCTCATTATGTGCTATTCATTTTAGCAATAGCCTACACTCAGCTCTCGAAAGCATAGCTTATTTTAGGTGGAGAGGGATTGTTGGAAGGAGTTGGAGATCTTCCTTTTGAAAAATGTTGTAGGAGCTTTCATTTCTATCTGGACACATATCCAACAAAGGAAAAAAATAGCTTAATAGTCCATCTTTAGGACCTCTAACAATGAGATGTGCTGTGTTACTGCCTTATTTTACTATTACTAAAATTCAAGCTGTATGTAAGACCTGCCTAGATTTATGTGAGTTGCTTCTCATGCCTCCTTGTCCCAAAGCTAAAAAACAGTGTATATCTTGTTTATTTTTATTATTCTGTCTTGCCCATCCCAAGAAAGGTGGTTGGTCCCAACCGCCTGGTTTATCTTGTCTTCTAGATTTAACTCTTGTTATAGAGACCGTAATGACTATATTTGTGCAGGACCCAGCACAGTGTGATCTCAAGCAAATTGGCTTCATCCTCAGCTTTAAAAGTGAGAATACTAGCAAGTAATGTGCATTCCCTTGCAATGATCCCAGCATTTGAATGGCTGAGAATACATTTTTAGAGGACTATCCTGTGCTTGGCACAAGAGGTGATTTCAATTTGCATTAGTTGGAATGAGCTTAAAATACAGTATTTGAATAGATGGAGTGAGCAGAGTTCACTGAGGGTGTGCCTTAGCTAGGTTCACTAGAGTTATTGAGCAGTAGGGGTGAGTATGGCTCATTAATGTGTTCAGATGTCATAAAGCACTCACAGTAGCTCTGATATAAGATGCCTTACATGGAGAAAATTTGCATTAACAGCAGGAGGAACTGAATTTATTTCTCTGGGTTCTAGAATATAGTTTTTACATTTCTCATAGTTTTTAGTTAACTTACTTACTCATCATTCACACTTGGTCTGTGAAATATGTATGGAAAAAAATCTCTCTTTTTTTTCCAGGCAGAAAATCAAGCAGCAATTCTGGAGAAGCTTGTCAACTTCTCTCAGACTCAAGATACAAAGCTCACAGAGTCATGTATTAAATCCGTTGCAAATACTTTGTTATTCTCTAACTTGGAGGAACAAATATTCACATATTAAACAGTGGGGATGTGGTTCTGAGGGTAGGATATCTTTCTAGGAACAGAAGAAGCATAAATAAATGTTACTGACTGCTGTTGAGCATGTATGAATATTTTTTAATGTACTTGCATCTACCAGAACACAAATAAATAAAAACTGCTTGAACAAGATAAAGAGAAAAAATAATCTGAGAGTTTGCAGGAGAGATAGTACTCATATCTGTGAAACAAAACAACGAGAGAGAGAGAGAGAGAGAGAGAGAGAGAGACTGTATGTTTTTGGCATTTTAAGTAAAATCTAGCTGTAGTAGTCTCAGGTTTTCAGTTTTTCTTAAATAACCTAAAGAACTTCACATCTTTAAACTATTAAAATTGTTTTCAGAGAACATGAATCTAAAAAAATTTTTAAAAATCCTACCTTTGGCAGCAAACCTCAGAACTACAGCCATTTAAGTATCCTTAATTTATTGTGGTAATAGTGCCAGAAGATGCACACTATTTATGAACAATTCTGTCTTACATTTTTATGCTATTAAATACTTGTTGCTTCTGTTGTCAACTGTAGAAGAGTCACTTAAGCATTAATATGAAATGGCCATTAAGGAGCTAATGGGAACATTACACAGTGATAGGTTAATAAAGAAATATTTTGGGTATCTAAAAGATGAAATGCTGTGGTATTATTACATGATTAAAGGCAGGTATATTTTCTTAGTTTCTTTGCTCTAGAGGATGAAGTATATCAGCTTAATTTTCATCTCCCATTGCAGAGACCCTACAGAATGTCTGAAAATCTATTTGATTCCCTCAGATCTCAGTAAAAATACGTCTCTTCTAAGAGAATGAGTTGGGTTGACTAAACACTAGGAGAGCTTCCACTTCTGTACTTTAACAGCCAACATACTATACGTACTGCTTGCTTTTGAGAAGCTCAGCTTGGGTGCTCTAACAAATTATGGATGAAGGTAATTGCAATGGAGTATTTAAGTCTTATATACAACATTTCTAGCCTACATTGTGAAACTAAGCAAGTGTAAGTATAAGCTGAAAATCAAGAAGAATATCCTGGCAACAAAATGATGTAGTGATGTTAGACTAAAAAGGTTGGAAAGCTTTTTAGTTAGGGCTGTTAAAACTACATTGGCCAAACCAGCATAAATTACATCTCAGCAAACGGTCTTCAAGAGAGTGGATAATCTTACATATGCTTTGTCATCTAAATCTCCAGACTGCAGGTAGGGTGGCTGTGTACAATTAATGCATGGTGAAAAGCTCTATAATCAGTGGAAATGTTCTTACCAATTCAAAGACCTTTGGATCAAACTCTTAAGAGTTGCTGTTTTCCTTTTTAGGGCATAATTCATTAATATATTCTGAATCGTAATAGAAGAAAGGTAAGTTATCTTGAGATAACAGCAGCTACCTGATTTAAAAAGGTTGGTAGAAACACAAAAGAGGAGATTCACTGTAGAAAAGATACTTAAAAATGCTTATCCAATCTTTTCCACTATTAATAACGGAGATGTTTAGTTTTTCATGAACTCATTGCTTCTGTGCCCCCCAAACGGAAAATCTCAACTGGTTTGTATTCTTATAGCATTAAATTCCAGATTTCAATAAGAATCACTTAAAGAATATTTATAGGCTGGCAATTTCACATGAAAAATTATAGGTAGAACCATGCCTGAACTAATATAGAAACCATTATTTAAACTATTTAAGAGAATAATGATCTAATGAAATATGCTTTGTTTATTACTTGCCTTGATGCATTGTAAAAATAACTCATAACTGAATAGAACAGATCAACCATTTCAAAACTGAACCTATTTCCTCAGGTACCTTGTGAGACTTAAATGATGAACATACAACTAGGGGAACTGACATTTTTCTTTGTTTTGTGCTATGATCATGTTCATTCAATGGAAATTCTTAAACAAGAACTGTCTTCAGTATCCGATTTGGCTCCAATTGAATAATACCAAAGTATCTCACACAGTTTCCAATTTTAGCAGCCTTTTGTTGTTAAATCTATTTTAAAAAATCTTCAAAAGCAGGTATGTTGGAAAAGAACGGGTAACATGTCAGATGATGCAAAAATGCTAATAACGAAAATACCTCCCTGTCCTAACAAGAAATACCTGAAAATACCTCCCACTTACTACTCCCTGAGAGAAAATTGAACTTTTGGCTGCTTATGCTGATATTCAGGCTGGCTTACACAGATCTTTTTCAGCAAAACTGCAAAAGCATTTACAGAGAGAAATGTTGCGGTAAACCAGCCTTTCTGAATTTAAGAACTGAAACTTCATTCTCAAGTTGGTGTCTTCCACACAGAAAAATCAGAAAATGAGAGTGTAGCACTTTCCAAATGATTACTTTGTTCAGTGACCTTCCCACCTAGGGTGAAACCCTATCTTTTGCCAAATGCACAAAGTCACAGCCCTGGCCTTTGATCTGCCAGCTTTTCAGAGCTAAAGAAGATAATAATAGGAGCCGCAGCAGAAACAGTCAGAACAGGGACCTTTGGACATATGGCTTGGGGTCCATGTCAGCTAAGTTCAGCCCACTAAAAAATTGGATATACAGTCTAAGTAAGTTATTTAGCATTGAGGGGAAACCAGCACTTCCAAGGGCAAGTTAGCCAGGTGTCTCAAGTAGATGAGTTACTGGTGAAAGTGCTCAATCAGCTGACATGACCAAATCAAACTAAATACTTAACTTGTTATGTGGCCAAAGACAGGGGGTATGAAGTCCCCTCTCTCTGAAATTGCTGTAGTATTGACTATCGTCTTTCTGCTGTGCTGAAGTTCTGCTCCTACTCTTCACCTCCCATTCTCCTCACCCCCATGTACTGTTTCTTCTTCTTGTTCTCTCTTTTCTTATCCAGCCCATCACCTTTCCTGAAATGTTCTCTCCCTTCCCTTTTCTCTCCATCTAACTTTATAACTAACCTTCCTTCTCCCTCTCTTCACACTCTCCCACACTTCCAAAAAGAACGGTTGTGAAACTAGCACACTGTTTGTTGCTATCACACTGCGCACGCCTCCCTCTCTACCCCTCAAACCCACACGTACTATCTATCTTATCTAAATAGACTGTACATCTTTGAGGCAGGGACTGTCTACTTGTACTGTGCAGGCTCAATCATAGCATCACCTCAAGTCTTTAGACTCTGTGGAGACATTCTTACTTTAATAATGTGTACAATTTATTATATTATACACGATCATAAATGACAGAAGTATAAAATGTTCATTAATAAAAATGCAAAAGAGGATGAAAATCATTGCACTGTTGCTCTTGCTATTCTTCTGGTACTTAGACCAAGCTGACAAAGGGCTCTGACTGCTCTAGGAGGCTCGTGCTCATTGTTGGCTGAGGCTAGAGAGAGCTTTCATGTTTATTGTTTCAAACTAAAACCAAAGGCTGTTTTCTGCAAGGGAATGCCATCTCGGCACAGTGCAATGCTGCCTAGAGATCCCCAAGCAACCTCTGAAAGAACAAGAACTGTCAAGAAGTAAATTAGTCTGCAAGAGTCTTGCACTAATATAACTGCACTGCTAGTACTTGAGTTAACTCTTTACCTGGACACGTTTTGTGTTGTGCCATGTAGACATCTGTGTTTTGGGGATCTGAGTACATTTTAACTGGAATAGCTGGATAAACTTAGTGTGAATCAGACTGAAGATTTACAAGTCAGACAGCAAATCTATATGTTCCTCAGATAGTACAGCAGATTGCACTTTATATACAATGTACTTTATATACAGTGCCATATAATGGAGAGGTTTCAAAATGTACTAACTTGAGTTCTCTCTAAGTTTAACGACCCCCAAAATAATACATATGATGCTAGTGATAAAAGGTCAGCCCATGAAGGTAGCCATTTCTGTTGCTTTTACTCTATTTAAGTGTTAATAATAATAACATATTAATAGCTATTAGCTTCTAAAGGGACATATATGTGCTCTAACAGAGATGGGATGGGATAAAGCGTTTTATTCCATTACAAAGATGTCAAACTGTAATGATATTACCACTAGAAGATATATCTTCTGCTGTACCTTGATGTCTCTAAGAAGGCTGTCCATTGCTTTCCTACATAGAATCATAGAATCATAGAATCGTCTAGGTTGGAAAAGACCTTTAAGATCATCCAGTCCAACCATTAACCTACACTACCAAGCCCACCTAAACCAATCAAGGGTAGACTAGACTAAACCATGTCCCAAAGTGCCACGTCTACCCGTTTTTTGAACACTTCCAGGGATGGGGACTCCACCACCTCTCTGGGCAGCCTGTTCCAATGCTTGACCACCCTTTCCGTGAAGAAATTTTTCCTAATTTCCAGCCTAAACCTCCCCTGGCACAGCTTGAGCCCATTTCCTCTCGTCCTATCGCTAGCTACTTTGGAGAAGAGACCAACACCCACCTCACTACAACCTCCTTTCAGGTAGTTGTAGAGAGCGATATGGTCTCCCCTCAGCCTCCTCTTCTCTAGGCTATACAATCCCAGTTCCCTCAGCCGCTCCTCATAAGACTTGTTCTCCAGACCCTTCACCAGCCTTGTTGCCCGTCTCTGAACACGCTCCAGCACCTCAATGTCTTTCTTGTATTGAGGGGCCCAAAACTGGACACAGTATTCCAGGTGCGGCCTCACCAGCGCCGAGTACAGGGGGACAATCACCTCCCTGCTCCTGCTGGCCACAGCATTCCTGATACAAGCCAGGATGCTGTTGGCCTTCTTGGCCACCTGGGCACACTGCTGGCTCATGTTCAGCTGGCTATCTACCAACACCCCCAGATCCTTTTCGGCCAGGCAGCTTTCCAACCACTCCTCCCCAAGCTTGTAGCGTTGCATGGGGTTGTTGTGACCAAAGTGCAGTACCCGGCACTTGGCCTTGTTGAACCTCATACAGTTGGCCTTGGCCCATCGATCCAGCCTGTCCAGGTCCCTCTGCAGGGCCATCCTACCCTCGAGCAGATCGACACTCCCACCCAACTTGGTGTCATCTGCAAACTTACTGAGGGTGCACTCGATCCCCTCATCCAGATCATTGATAAAGATATTGAACAAGACTGGCCCTAAAACAGAGCCCTGGGGAACACCGCTCGTGACCGGCTGCCAACTGGACTTGACACCATTTACCACAACTTTCTGGGCTCGGCCACCCAACCAGTTCTTTACCCAGCGAAGAGTATGCCTGTCTAAGCCGCGAGCTGCCAGCTTCCCGAGGAGGATATTATGCGAGACGGAGTCAAAAGCTTTGCTAAAGTCCAGGTAGATGACATCCACAGCCTTTCCATCATCTACCAGGCGGATCACCAGGTCATAGAAGGAGATCAGGTTGGTCAAGCAGGACCTGCCTTTCGTGAACCCATGCTGGCTGGGTCTGATCCCCTGGTTGACCTGTACTTGCCTGTGGAGTTAGCTCAAAATGAACCTCTCCATAATCTTCCCCAGCACCGAGGTCAGGCTGACAGGCCTGTAGTTCCCCGGGTCCTCCTTCCGGCCCTTCTTGTAGATGGGCGTCACGTTGGCAAGCCTCCAGTCATCAGGGACCTCCCCTGTTAACCAGGAGTGCTGATAGATGATGGAGAGTGGCTTGGCAAGATCCTCCGCCAGCTCCCTCAGTACTCTCGGGTGGATCCCATCCGGCCCCATAGACTTGTGAGCGTCCAGGTGGCATAGCAGGTCATTAACTGCTTCCTCCTGGACTATGTGGGCTCCATTCTGGTCCCCATCCCTGTCCTCTTGCTCAAGGGCCTGAGTACCCTGGGGATGACCGGTCTGGCTGTTGAACACAGAGGCAAAGAAGGCGTTAAGTACTTCAGCCGTTTCCTTGTCCTCGGTGACAATGTTCCCACCCACATCCAGCAAAGAATGGAGATCCTCCTTGGCTCTCCTTTTATTGCTGATGTACTTATAAAAGCATTTTTTATTGTCTTTTACAGCACTGGCCAGATTGAGTTCTAGCTGGGCTTTTGCCTTTCTAATTTCCTCCCTGCAGGACCTAACAAGATCCCTGTACTCCTCCTGAGTTGCCCGCCCCTTCTTCCAAAGGTGGTAGACTCTCCTTTTTTCCCTGAGTCCCCGCAAAAGCTCCCTATTCAGCCAGGCCGGTCGATTTCCCCGCCGGTTGGTCTTACAACACACGGGGACAGCCCGCTCCTGCGCCCTTAAGACTTCCTTCTTGAAGAGGGCCCAGCCTTCCTGGACCCCTTTGCCCTTCAGGACCGCCTCCCAAGGGACTTTCCCAACCAGGGTCCTGAAGAGGCCAAAGTCTGCCCTCCGGAAGTCCATGGTAACAGTTTTGCTGCCCCTCCGCTTAGCATCACCCAAAATTGAGAACTTTATCATGTCGTGGTCGCTAAGCCCGAGACGGCCTCTGACCTCGACATTTCCCACAAGCCCTTCTCTGTTGGTAAACAGCAGGGCAAGCAGGGCACCTCCCCTGGTAGGCTCGCTTACCAGCTGCATTAGAAAGTTATCCCCCACATACTCTAGGAACTTCCAAGACTGCTGCCTCTCTGCTGTGTGGTATTTCCAGCAGATGTCCAGCAAGTTGAAGTCCCCCACAAGAACAAGGGCTAGCGATTGTGGGACTTCTGCCAGCCGTTTATAGAATGCCTCATCTACCTCTACATCCTGGTTGGGTGGTCTATAGCAGACTCCCAACAGGACATCCGCCTTTCCGGCCTTCCCCCTCATCCTTACCCATAAGCATTCCACCTTGTCATCACCACTGTCAAGCTCTATGCAGTCGAAACACTCCCTAACATACAGAGCCACCCCACCGCCTTTCCTTCCCTGCCTATCCCTTCTGAAGAGCTTATAGCCCTCCAGTGCAGCACTCCAGTCATGAGAGTCGTCCCACCACGTTTCCGTGATGGCGACTATGTCATAGCCATCCTGCTGCACAAGGGCCTCCAGCTCCTCCTGTTTGTTGCCCATGCTACGTGCATTGGTGTAGATGCACTTAAGCTGGGCTATCGATCTTGCCCCCAACGTTGTCGTGCTGCCCCTGGGCTCCTCATTAGCGGGCCCGTGTATATCCCCTTCCCCCTTCAAACCTAGTTTAAAGCCTTCTCAATGAGTCCCGCCAACTCATGGGCGAGAATCCTTTTCCCCCTTGGAGACAGCCGATCTCCATCAGCCGCCAGCAGGCCTGGTGCCGTGTAGACCTTCCCATGATCAAAAAACCCAAAATTCCACCGATGGCACCAGCCTCTGAGCCACCTGTTAATCAGGTGAGTTTTCCCATTCCTTTCAGCATTCCTTGCTGCCACTGATGGGACTGAGGAAAACACAACCTGTGCTCCCGATCCTGCGACCAATCGCCCCAGTGCTCTTTCCTGAGCCCTCTAAACTCCTGTATCGTACAACCTTCCCTCACTATTGCTCCAAAGGAGTGCCTGCTGCTTCGACATTACAAAGCTCTGCCTTTTCCTCCACCTTTTTTGATTGTTTTAACCACTCTTCCCTCTTGTCTGAGATGCCTCCATGCATAAAGTAGAAGCAGCAGTATGGTAGAGAGCAACCTCTGGAGCTGCCCATGGGCCCATGTCCTGTGTGAAGGCTGAAGGCTCCCAGTGTGGATGAACACCTTGTACGATGGTACAGAGAGAGCAGAGAGCAGAGAGCAGAGAGCAGGAGTATGCTCAGGCCCAGCCTGTGTAGGAAAGAGTGAGTTGCTTACCTTGCCCCAGAGCTGCACTAGCACAGCCAGCGTTCAGAGAGGGCGATGCCAGGCAGCAAAGACTCACAAGAGCATCAGAGATTTATAGCACATCAAGCACAAATTGATTATCAGCTGAGAATCCTTCTTGGTTTCTGTCACCTTGAGTGCATTTACCTGTAAACTTAGGACAAGTCTCCTCAATACACCAGCCACAGTGCAGAGACCCCCTACAGCTGCACGCCCATGGAGGAGCTAGGCTGGGAAGCTGCATCACTGTAACACTGTGGGTGGAGCTCATCAGCTCGGCCCTGGGATGCACTGACATGACTGTAGTGTCTCCACTTTAAGAGGTAGGCAGTTTCTGATAAGCTGGATATAGCTGCACCATGCTGCACTGGATGGTATAGAATTCAGAAGTCTCTAAGGTTGTTTTGCAAATTTTCTGGTTATATTATTTCAATTTTGGGTTTTATTGGTCTTATTCTTTATTTATTCATGGTTAAGAATGGTTACCTTTTTGAGAAAAAAACATTACAGTTATCTGTGTTGACGCCATTGTCTCCTGCATTTTAAAATTATGAAGTTCATTATTACTCAGAATTACAAATATATTTCCTAAGAGCTGTTTTGTGAAATTTTAATCAAGAATAAATGTAGTCAGAAGTATTTATATTTTTTTCCAATTTTTAAAACATCCTTTTTTCCTATTTTAATGGTGTCTTTTCTCCTCCCCAAATTCTAGATTATGCTCAACATTCATTCAGTTATGTGCAAACCTAGTGAATAAAAAGATAAGCACATGACAGTTCCTGTACTGTCCTATTAACATAAGTGTTCTACCACTGTGCAAAATAGATGAGATACATAAAATTTTTTTTTTTTTTTTTGCAGCTTGATTTGATTTTGATGTCTGCTGTATAATTCTTAAATGCTTAACACTTCAGAAGACTCTGGGTAATTTAAGGCTAAATTAATCTTTACTCACAGAAAATGGGAACAAGATTTAGGTAAGATGTTTTGTCATTTCTTGATATCTTTTAGTTAAAATTCCTTTTTCTTTTTTTTTTTTTTATTTTTAGAAAAATAAAGCTCTACTTCTAGTCATTCGTACTACAACAGATCAGTTCCAGGCTTTCCTAACCATTCAATGGAACAGCTTGTTCTGCTTTGGAAAGCCTTTATGTGCAACTTTAAGGGCAATTTTTCATCTCTTTCTGGTTTTCTGTTTCTTTCCAGAGCAATTTCAGCTGCAGAAGCTTGGAAAATGCTATCCAACATAGGCATATATGCCCTGATTGTGAAATTAAGTGCAGGCAGACCTGTTATATGTCTTCTTGAAGCTCTGCTGGATGTGGTCAGACCATAGGCTCAGTCTAGACAGAGATGTCTCAGTGTGGGGTCAGGGCCTAAGGCTCTGATTTCCTTCCAGGCTCTTCTGTGGTATTTGAAAAGCCCCAAATTAAAGTGACTACCTTGGTTTGCATTCTATTGGATAGAAATTAATTCTCCTTTTCTTTTTCTGAGTATACAGTAGGAACAAGATATCTTCGTTTTTCTGTCCACCCTCTGAAATCAACCCTCATGATACAATTCCTCAGATCAGAATGATTTTCACTTTGCTAAATTGATTGCTATGTAACTACTAATTTGATGCAAGCTGGTATGAATCATGGCTACGAAGGGTTTCGTATCAAGCAAGTTAAAAGAACATGATGTTTACCACAGTGATTATAATAACAATTGGAAAATTTAAAGCAGGCACTCCAAACACTTACATGAGGGGAAAATAACTTGTTTGGGCTTTATGAGATGGTGTGTAATTGTTTCTGCAACTGGTCAGACAAATCAGGTTTATGGAACATCACATTAAAGACACAGATCTTCCCAGGTTACAGCTACCGGTCTTCTTTTGCCGACAGGCCCATGGACAGAATGGCATGTCAATGTTACAGCCTTGGGGATCAACCTTTTGTGAAAGGCTTCATCCAATACTTCTAATGATCCACTTAAATCACACCTGCCTTTTCCATATCATTCCAAACTTGCTTACAATCCATCCTTCTGAAAAATACAATTTACCTTCAATTTTTCTAGAAACTTTATAATTCAATTTTAATACACTATTTGAATTTGTGTTTCTGCTACTGAAGGAAGTTGCTGTTGTGTGTAGTTCCCAGGACCAACATTGATTACTGCTTTTTTTTCCTTTATGTAAAATGAAAGAAACAAAAACATTTTCCCTCTTGCACTTCTCTATATTCCTCGTTTTTATGAAATCCATTCTTTTAAAGTTTGGTGTTGCTTTTCATGTGTCAACTGGCACCGGTACTTTGTGGCTTTCTCATAATTCTTACTTGGCAGTTTTTTTACTGAAATTACAATGAGTGTCCAAATTTTCCAAGCTACCAAAAGTTTTCTGATCCCATTAAAGGTGTGGGTGATGAATACCTTTGGAAATTAGGCCCTGAGTGTTTTAATAGAGTCATTATCCCTGTATGTTGTCACAACAACTAGACCCTTTCAGTGATTCAGATCCAAATGGAAAATCACATCCCAAATTACAATAAATGTGGGTACATGCAATTATCATCACAGAAGGCACTTCAGTTTCCATGCTCATTTAGTCATGTTTTTCTCAGCTGAGCCTGCCAACAAGGGTACTAATTAATGTTTTTTCTAATGTGGGCACCTGCCCATTAGGAGCTACCAATTCTTTGTATATAGAGAAAGCTGTCAGATAGTAATTACCTTTTGTTTTCTGCTACTCAGGTCTCCGAAGGAGCAGTTTTTCTCACTTTATCAAGACAGGCATGAGACCTCTAGCACCTCTGGATAATTTTTAATTTTCTGCTTAGGAGGGGTTCCTTTCTGGGTTTTTTTTGTTTGTTTATGGGCTCTATTTGACCATATCCACAAGGTCACATCATTTCCAAAATCACTTATTTTGTGATTTTAGGGGAATTTTAGATTCAAGGAGAAAGAAATAATTACCATATTACTAAACTTGTCCAGAAAATTACTTTGGCATACCCAAACGCATAATTAACAGTAGTGAAGGACTACTGAATTTATCACATCACAGCTCCACTTACAGAAAAAATGTACAGAATATTTAACCCTGGCACTTTATAATTATCTTATACTTCCTTATTTGAAAAGAGAAACACCCTACTACAACTCTTTTGTGAATAAAATCTGTCTTACTACTTTGAGACCCCTGGGCTGTATTCTTCAGCATAGCTTTTATTATTATGATTTTAAATTCTTTCTTCATTCTGCCTAGCACAGTACAGTACATTCTTTATTACAGAAGTTATACGCAGTATTTCTATTAGTGAAAGTCATGATAGCAATCTGAGCTAGATCAGAGAAATTGAAAAGAGCCACAAACCATCCACCCACTCCCTGCCCCGTCTCCCCTCTGGCCTCTTTCTTGGTAGAAGCACAGCCAAATATGGCACTCTCCATGTTTTGGTTGTATATTTTGTTGAAACGCATCATGATTTAAACCTGATTTCCTTGGTGTTTCTGAATTTGAAGGCCTCTGATCTACAGAATGTGTTGTATTTGAGATATATAGCTTTTCCCTTGCTACCCTTCTCCATCTTGTTGTTGCTGCTGCTGCTGATTTTAGTGAGCTAAAATCTTGAACTCCTTCTGCAGGGCTTGTTCTACCCAAGCATAGCCACATTGGATGGTACTTTAGTCCTCAAGAGATTAGCAGGGCTGCTTTCTGTGGGAAGAAACATCAGAATTTGGCTTTTTGTATTTAGTCCTAAGGAAATCACCTGCCTTCAGCAGAGCCAGCTCATGCTGCATGAGTAGGGGAGAGAGGGACAGCAGGGGGATAATGCCAGGTAAGGGAGAGGAAATATCACATAGGGGTAGAAATGCTTGAGGGATCTCAAAGGCATGGAAAGACAAGAGAAGCCCACGTGAGTTATGCAAAGGGGGGAGTGTTGTACAGTAGAGCACAGCTCAGATTTGGAGATTGGAGGCAGAATGTCTGTGTCAGCATGGCAGGATCTCCTAGAGGACACAATCGGCCTGCTGAGAAGCAGAGTTTATTAGCTTGGACATAGTGCTGCGCTAACATGACTGTACTGTCTTCAGGTCTTGAACAACTCTTCATGTAACATGCGCTACGAGGAGTACCAGCCTATTCAGATCTATCTCAGGAGACTGGACACTGTTTGAAGGGTTAGTGCATGATGTTTGAAGAAAAGGTGAAAGAACTGAGTTTTTGGAGTTTAAGTGTAGACCTTGAAGGTCCAAGATGCTTCCACTTGTTTGACGGAAGAGTATGAAAACAGCTTAATAGGGAGAAGAGCTGAATAAAATCACTCCAGAAATGAGACAATGTTCAGGTTCAAATAGCTTATCTGGACATGTGCATCCAAGTCATTGTCTTTTTTTATTTTTTTTTTTTTTCCCCAGCCAAAACAATGGCAGTTAGATGGATGAATCACTGGTCTTTTCTGGCAGTGCTGAAGGAAAATTTAAACTAGTGACTTCTGCTTTGCACTTTAATGGAGACACTACAGCAAAGATTGGTATTTGATGTGACTGAAAAAAATGCCTAATTTCTTCTGTTTGGAGACACTGATGCTAATACTTTTTTCTATGCCAACTTCTGTGTTGTTGTTTTTTTTTTTTAAATTCAGACATTTTAAAATAAAACATATTTATAAATGACCCCAGGGATATCATTCTTTTTTATTCTGATTTCCTACTGAAACACATCTGTTGTGACTACAGTGTCTTTTTTTGTCCTCTTCTAACAACATTTCAACAGTTTTGAGATCAGTTTCAACCACATTTTTCAGAGTGGTTAGAGGTTTCAATCACATTAATATATTGGAAATTCTTTGAAAATTGGCAGCTGAGAAGGAGCCATTTCTTGGACTGAACTTACTGCTATGCAGTGGAGAATTCACATGGGACAGTTCCACAGGAATTTGTACCTTCTGCTGCTCAAAGAATTACCCACAGATGGTGTAGAATATGCGCCTTCAGGGCCTCAAACAGTGACAGTTCTGTGATTCATTAAACTTAAGTAGCTTCCCTGAAGGCCCTGGTAAGCCATGACAGTCAATATGTTTACCCCAGGGCACAATTTCAGCTCTAGAGTAATAGTTGTCTTTGGTGTATTTGGTTAAGTTACAAGTTTCTAGGTACGGGATAAAAATTTTAATCAGGGAACAATTTATATTTAAATATATTGCACAAAACCTTGCTTGCACAACTTTCTGTTGCTGTGCAGCTCTTTGTATTTCTCATTTTGCTACAGCCTTCTGTCATCTAAGAAGAGTATAACATTATGTCTTCCTTACTCTGGATGTGATAGGACTTGGAGAATAACTCACTGTGTAACTCTTCTGACTAGAACGATTTCTCATTTTATTTCTTTTTTAAATAGATGTCTCTTAGATTTTACATCACCCATGAAAAATTAGTTTGATTTTTCATTTTGTCCATACCCAAGTAAAGTTGTTCAGTAGTAGAATGAGTACCAGTTTAATGTAAAATATGCATTAATTAATCCCTTTTAGAAATTAATTTAACACTTTTCTTCCTCCTTCTGCAATAGTGTAAGTTCCTTTGTTCCAGTACTTCCTGAGATGACCTGCTGCTGACTGTACAAAGTACACTTAGTGCTGTAGTATTTTTGGCTAAGCTGAAAATTACTGGTGGTCTAGAAACCTTGACAAAGTCTATTCCTCTCATTGCCAGCCTTCATTATGGATGAAGGTAGTAATACTGCAAAACCTCTCTAGTCAGGAAAGCAATTGCACACCTGTTTAAGCAGATGGCTAAACGCCACTGAAATTGTTTTGTGGTGGCATAATGGAGAAGGATATGAGGACTTGTATTGATAGAATACAATTATGGATAGCTGTTCCTGAAATGACAAGCCTCCATGAAGTTATTAAGAGCAGGTGCAGATGGATGAAAGAATGGATGAGGAGAGGTGGGGAACAGATACCTTAGTGGTTTTCTCCCACAGTGTGCCTATCAGTACAGAAAGACCAGGCCAGCTGATTCTGGATAAGAATTAAGTAAAGGGTGATTATTTTTTTACATCACAGTTGAGACTTTTTCTGCTCATTGGGACAGCTCAAGACAGATTGTGTGATGGCAATCTTATGTGTGGTGTTTGAATATATAATAGGAATAGGATCCAGCAGCATGTGTATACATGGTACAGAACAAAATGTTCTGTAAACCTTGTCAGAAAAGTATATGTCCTTGCCAGAAATACATACCCTTGAAAGACATAGAAAGCTGTTAATATGTGTACAGTCTATCAGGAGTGGAATTGAAAGGGGGAGGTGAAAGAGGGGGGATTTTGTGGCCTCTATTGCCATTCATCACTTTCTTCAAATAGACTGTAACCCATGAAGATACCCAATCTCCTTCTAGGAGTACCCCAGATTGAATTGCTGAGCTCCCTCTAGGGAATTCATTCATCTGTCTGCCAGTCCTTGTGAATTATTTAACTCCTTCGGGGCTGCTCAGAAGAATTTTACTTTGGTTTAACCTTGCAGACTGCACTAATCAGAAAAGGCACCTCCTATTACCTTCTATTTGTGGTCTCTTTTCACTGTTCTTTCACAACCTGCCAGCCTGGGAAGCGCTGTGTCAAATTGTAAAGAACACTGATCTGTCCACAGCACATATGGAGACTGGTGAAAATTTCAGAAGCATTGAGGCAGGTGCTGACACTGAGAAATGGATGGGAGTAGATGTCCAGCCAGTTCTGAAAGTATTTTGTGGGACACATCTACTTATTTTGGCACCTATACACCTTAAAAAAAAAAGGCCTTTTTTTTTTTTTTCTGGAAAACAGTAAAGACATGTAGGTTAAACTACCTCAAATGATAATTTATAAGTAACTTGCAAGGGTTGCATTGCTACTCTTGTTAGTACTAGAAATACTAATTCTTCAAAAGGGAAGCTGTAATCTATGTTGCAAGTAACAGCAAGTGACTACTGGCAGTGTTGAAAAATGGTTTTGAAATACATTTTGAGGTTTTTTTAGGATGTTGTTGCACTGTGTGTGTTACGTATTTTGTTCTTCACTATTTACATGAGGATCTTTTTACTGATATAAGAATACTTTCACAGTTTAGTGGAAAATAGTTTCTGGAGTTGTAGTAAGAGGTATCATCTCTGTGACAACTTCATGTGTCCCAAGTGAAATGAGGTATGATATTATAGAACTATATTCTTGCTAAAGCAGATGTGTCTGTTCCAGGATATCCTGTCAGGACAGCTACATCAACAAATTGTCACGTCTCTAACCAGTGTAAAAATAGCCAATATGAATGATGATACATTCTTGACAAATGTTGTTTGTTGTTATTCTTTGGTGTGTATTAGCAAAATTGTATCCTGAATTCCTGTGTTTATCATTCCTTATCAATTGTCCAACAGTGTGTTCTGTATTTTTCTTGCTTGTTGAAAAATCATTAGGTTAAAACATTGATTTTTTCAAGTTGGACAAATTAAAGTTTAATAGTAGCAAATGTCAGCAATAAGTCCTACTAGGCAAAGATTTCAGAAGTAAAATGGACCTTTGAAATATCCATTTTATTTTTGGCCAGAAGTAATCTCTTTAGGCTCTGGGCCAGATATCTGAACAGTCTAGAATAGAAACCAATCTATACAGTATTTCCATGAGTGCTCTAAGTTGTTCAATTATGCCTAAAAAAAAAATTGACTGGTTTGGATTATGGACAAATCATTCCATCTGGATAAAATAAAGACCTTGTCTTTTCGAAATCTTTGTTTTTTTATGAACCTTAACCCTAGTCTAAAGACTAGAGATCTAGGCACCGAGACCTGTCTTCTATCCCAAAAAACTTCTATCAGTCTTCTAATCAGAAAAAGGGAAAAGAATGGTATAAAGGATACTATTTCTTTTACCTCTTTGGACGCAGCCAGAAGCATAGTGCTGGAACTAATCTAGAGAAGTTTGTTTGATTTTGTCTTAAACAAATAGATTGCACAAGCATCTGAAAGGAATCTGGAAAACTACCTATCTGCAGTTTTCCTATCTGATTTGGGGAGACCTCTTTTGTAAATGAACTTAGTTTTTAAGAACTCTGCTTTATCAAGATTTTTTGAAAAGTTCTCATGTCTTTGAAGAGAGGAGTTTTCATGTCATTGTGAGGAATTGCTCTGTGTCTTTCTATGGAATCAACAGTTTAAAAATGCAACTCTCTGAACCTTTTCTTGCTAGCATCTCTTCTCTTCCTTTCTTGCTATGGTTCTCTTTTTACTTTCCCATAGAAGCTAAGCTCAGCAGAGAGGTTTGCATTGACCATGTTGAACTTGAATGGATCTACCTAAACACAGAGCAGGGGGTTGCTTGTATCTAAAACGACCATCTGCAGCACAGGTCTAACGTAAGGATTCTTGTCACATGCTGCTTCACAATGAGAGAGAGATATATGTATGTGTATATATATGAATGTGTCTATGTGTCTATCAGTCAGTTGGTCAGTCTGTCTGTCTGTTTATCTATCTATCATTTGTGTGACATGAGTGCCTACTTAATAATTTCAAGACCCAAATGGCATTGTCACTTTGTGCAGAGCAATGGTATGATTGATTCATTCATTACTAGACAAGGTTGGATTTCTGTTTGTGGTGGCAAGGTAAAGGTAATGGTGACATCATGTTTCAGAATGCCTTATGTGCAGATTTTTTAAGCCTATGAGGGTAAATCACTTTACCAAGTGAGATACATACTTTTCTTTGGTAAACATTATGATGCATCACTTAAGAACACAGATTGCTTCTTGTCTGCAAAGGGGAAAGTGTCTTCCTTTTTTGTTCTAGAGACTTTTGATGTTTCTTTATTTTTAAAGATTTTTTACTCTCTCTGACTTTTCTTCATTTTACATCTTTTTTCCCCCACATTTACTTCTTTCTTTTTCAAGAAAAAATGATTGATTATCAGAATTAGTTATCAATAGATCATTGATTAAAAAGGAAACATATGTAAAATAGTACCTAAGGAGTCAATCTGAATAGATTTAAGGCAATGCTATGCGTTAACCTGGAGGAGACACCCACAAAATCAATGAGAATCTGGAATCAGTTATTTCCTCTACCTACAACCCATCCTGTAAAGATGATCTATTATTGGTCATATCTATTTTCCTACCAGGGTCAGTTTAGTTTTTGGCACATACTGCATGTTTGTAAGGCAGATTTTGGATTCAGCCATACCATTCATTAACCAATTGGTAGATTAAAGAATAGACAAAAAAAGATAAAGATTGACTCCTGGTTCTGGTTTTCCTTTTTTATTGGTCATTGGGAAGGCTAATTTTTTTCTCAGCTTGCATAATGTGTGCTCTTGTGTGTTTGCCTGTGGTGTTGTTTTCTGGCAGGAACTGAGGATATGCTTTTATTTTGATTAGAACTAGAGAACAGAGGAATACAACTGACTTGCCAGGCATGTGGAGTTCCAGCATGTTTAAAATATTTGCCATTGCACTGGAGTCTACTAATTTAACTTCCTTCTTCCAGTAGGCTGAAGAGGGTGTTAAAATTTGGCAGAGTCCGTGACTTTAAACTAACACGTGTAATAACAGGCCTGACGATAAATTATTTTGACCAATTCTTGTTCTCTGCCTACTAATCCCCTTTTTGCAGGAAAAAAACATGCATTTTACAGCTTAGAACTACCATAGTAATGGAAAGAAGACACATTTTTTTTTTTTTTCAGCCTGGATAGTTTCTTATGTGGCAGTTTTCTTGCTGATTGCAGAATTAAGACCAGCATGAACTGTATTCTCTGTTTGTTGCTTATGGATGAGTGAGTCTTTTTTTTTTTTTCCTGGGGTGTTAACATATTACATTATGTTTCTTCTCTAAGTCTAATCTACTGACTCAGAATACAAGGGAGTAAACAGATGTTGCATGGGTAGGCTTTTATTTATTTATGTTTTGGGGTAGGGAAAAGGTGTGAATGCATGCAGGAAGGCCCCCAGACAGTTTGAACTTACTTTTAACAAGATGTAAAAAAAAGAACACATCACAGAGCACTGGAAATCAAAGGTTTGATTCTCCACGCTCCTATGTAGACTGCAAATAGCTTTTCAAACTAGGTTTTGGGTTTTTTTTTTCCCTGTGGTATTGATGTATCAACTTTTGTAGTCAGCTGTGTCATAGCCTTTAGACGAAGCCTCAGGAACAGGCATATGAAGACTGTGCTGTAGGTCAGTCCACACTAGGAAACTGGGGACAATATTTGTTTGTGAAGAACTGAGCTAATGCACTATAAATGGGCAAAGAATTTAAAAGAAGCATTTGTGGAATCTGAGGACTAATATATAATGCAATTACACTTTTTCTGTTCTCTACAAACAGGTTAGCACCAAACCAGTCAGGACTCTGTGTTAAAAGAAATTATAAAATAAGTGCCATTCCCTTACAGAGTCATTAGCTTTCAGTTTTTACAAATCAACAGGAGCAATGCTGTTCAGCCATTGCCTGAACAGTGTGGTAGAAAGGTCATCGTCATTGGTGAGAGCAGGATTGGCTTTGTGCACAGGAAAAGTAGACAACAGACTACTGGGAATTTCAAAATTGCTGTTGTGTTGCAGCTTGGTCTAGCCAGAGCTCTGGAAATTCAGGCTGTTAAGTTAAGATGGGTGTGCCTGAGGAGATGAGGATAAATGCACAGAATCACAGAATCACAAAATGGTTGAGGCTGGAGGGCATCTCTGGAGGTCATCTGGTCCAACCCCCTGCTCAAGCAGGGTCACCTAGAGCTGGTTGCCCAGAACTGTGTCCAGATGTTTTTTTAATATCTCCAAGGATGGAAGACTCCACAGCCTCCACGGGAAACCTCTGCCAGTGCTCAGTCACCCTCACAGTAAAAAAGTGTTTCCTGATGTTCAGACAAAGCGACCTGTCTTTCAGGTTGTGCCCTGTCACTGGGCACCACTGAAAAGAGCCTGGCTCCGTCTTTGCACCTTCTCTTCAGGTATTTATATACATTGATGAGATCCTCCCCCAAGCCGTCTCTTCTCTAGTCTAAACAGACCCAGCTCTCCCAGCCTTTCCTCGTAGAAGAGATGCTCCAGTCATCCCTTAATCATCTTTCTGGCCCTTCATTGGAATCTCCCCAGTATGTCCATGTCTCTCTTGTACTGAGGAGCCCAGAACTTGACACCATGCTCCAAGCGTGGTCTCACCACTGCTGAGTAGAGGGAAATTCATGCAGAGGTACTCATTTCTTCTCTTTCATCCACCCAGTGGCAAGAGCAGCAGCAAGCTTGGCTCACCACAGCTTTCTCCAAGGCCTCTCTCTACCAGCTTTGCCCATTTACTCTTCTCAGACTAAGAGTAGCTTTGCTCAAGCTCTCCATTTTGGAGTAGTAACCTTTGACCATACAATGCTCCTGAGAAGCTTTGAGCCAGTTCTGGATGCAGCACAGCATAATGCAGCCAGCTCTGACTGAAAGCAGACATTGGCTCATCATGTTTTTAATGCAGTCATATTTACACTCCACGCACTTAGAGCTGATCCAAGGCCCATTGAAATCAGTGGGAGGCTTTCACTTGGCTTCAATGGGCCCTTGATCAGACCCTTAATTAGTTATAGTTCCATTATTGCTCAGCAGGAATCTGAAGGCAGAACCTTGTACATTCCTGTCTCTTTTTTTCTTGAGAACACTCCTGTTATTGAAACACAATGTGACGAACCTCCCTAAGGTACAGTAAAAAAGGCTTTGTTTTTTTCCCCTCCTTCATGGTTACACAGAAATCTATAGCTCCTTTTGTTTTTCTTTTGTTTGTTCCCTCCCACAGTAAGCACACTAATTACCTGCTCCTTAAGCCTTTCTACTTTCAGTTACAGTAACCTTACTGGAAAGGACTGGTAACGAGAGAGACTTCAGGATCTAGACTTAAGCAAAAAGAAGTTTAATATATAAAAACATCCGAGTGATATAGGTTCTGTTATCGCACTTTGAAAAGTTACGTTGAGACTTTATGAGCCTAAAATTTCTAGTGCAAGTCTGTGGGAGTTTGGAGTGCAACTCAGGCTAGAAAGTTCCAGCAGAGTACAATCTGCATCACTGCAATCCCACACAACTTTGCAAAGCTAGGAGTAAGAATATTTTTTGAAAAAGGTTTGGAAAGGCAGAGGTGAAGACATCCTAAACTGCACTGAAACAAACATTAATAATTCCAGGTATACACATTGTAATATGTGGGCTGATGGGCTTTTTCTCTTTTTTTTCTTTTTTTCCTTCTCATCTGTTGGACTCCCAGAGGGTCAGATTGTGTTTGCTTACACCAGACTTGTCTCTATGGGGAATTTACTGTGCGGTATGCTGGGGCGAGCATTTATAGGAGGCTTGATATCCTGCGCTAACACACTGTGTGAACACACTCAGGACAGCATTTGCCTTGCCTCACTTCAGCCAGCTGCAAGATAAGCATCTATTTCTGCAGGTCATCCTGTCTGTCACTAGAGGCAATTGGGAAGAAAAGGCACTGCTTTTCTCCCTCCTAAAGATGGAATGGGGAATCGTTCTCTGGAGGTATCTGTCTCCTTCGATTGGTTAGAATGGGTACCCAGACAAGGAACTGAACCTAGAGGTTTAACGTCTTGGTAAGACAAGTCCTCCTCCCTTTCATTGGGTGCAGTAAATGTTCTCCATGAGCCCAAAGTACATAGTCTTCTCAGTTCTGTTTGACATGGGCATGTTCACACTGAAGGTACGGTTCAGTATGGGCAAGTGTATTGCAGGCTGTCTAGGGTAAACATAAGGACAAAACGAGAGATAACAGACACCTTTGGCAATAAAATGTAAACCTGTCATCTCAATGCCTGGAAAACTCCAAGTCTATCTATGGTGTTACCAATACTAAAAGCTTTGGGTGCAATGACTAGGAGTATATTTCACTCAGAAGGAAAATCACCTCACACACCAAATACATATGCATCGTGGTATTTGAGGCATAACCCGTGAAAACAGAGAGAAATCCATCTGGCCCACCATTTATGGGCACTGCATTTTTACTGTCACTTTTAAAAAAGTTACGTTAACACCCACCTCCAGGCTAAGTCTTTGCGTATGCAGCTCTGTTCTAAAAACATTCCCTTTCTCGGCTGGAGAACCTGGTCCTGTTTTCTCCATGTCTCAAGCTATTCTTTCATGTTGCTGGTGCAGAACGAGACAGGCTGCATAATATGTACGTGTATGTCTTTGGGGAAGGTGAGGAGAGGCGGCTGCTGCCTTTGTAGGATGCAGAAGTGCTTTAAAAAGAATTTTTATGACCCTGTCTGAATATGAGTGACCACTACTTGAAATTAAAACCTAAAGTAAAACTTACACAAAAAGGTATCTTCTGAAGATTGTATACAATTCACCTAACAGACATACTGAAGTGTTTTTTATGTGTGACATATAATGCATTTTCAAAACTCAGACTTAATTTGACACTTCATCTGCCACCCTTCTTGTCAGTTGCTTTCACTCTGATTCCATATCGTTTGCTTTCCATAAATAATATACTGCTCTTTTCTTGCTGACAAAGGACAGTAGTACTTAAGAAAGGACTTTCTTGCTTCTCCTTATTTGATAACATCACTGAGGAATCCTAGATAGAAAGAAATAACTTTTCCTATTGTGTTAAACCTTAGCAATTTGCAGGTAATACTACTGCAATAAATTCTATTATGTGAAATTGTTGTACCTGAAAAATAGACATGTACCTGCACTGTTAGGTTGTAAGTTGCAGTCTGAGCTGTGGTAATTGCTTCTTATTACAGCATATGAGCAGGCATGGGAGACTCAAGGACAGAAAACAGGCTGGAAGCGTTTCCCCTGTCCCACACTAAATTTTCCATGATGTCAATGGACTTCAAAAAATTGCCCTGATCTTTGAGGGATATGGTTCTTTCCTCTCCAAATATACAAAGTCAGACACTAGTTGTTGAATAAGATAAGAAGTCACAGAAGCTGAGGGCTGATAATTGGCAGAGCTAATCAGGTCATATTCTAACATCTGAGCAGAAAATGAAGAATCTTAATTGGAAACACATGCTGGGGCTTGGCATCTTCTACATTTCCATTATAATGCACATTCGATGGCAACAGCACACAACAAGGGTTCAACATCCTACAAGAACAAAACACACTGTCTTTTTAAATGCAGAAAAAAATCTTAGTCATCAATTGGACTTATTAAATTTGCTTTAGCCCAGTTAGATTTCTGAAAATTCAAAGATTTTGCATTATTTGTGCCTCAGAGGTGCGTTGCTTGCTTTTTAATTGAGGAGGTAGGAGGATGATCTGTTTAGGAGAACATAGTAATGGCATTCCCTTTCCTCAAATTTACTGTAATTGCTCCAGGGAGTGAGAAATCAATCAGGGCAGTGAAACTCTGAATCTTGCAGTCTGCCGTGCTGGAGGAATCCTGTGACTCTTTGAGTCACTAAGGTTATTTTTCCTCTGTTTTAGCTCTGTATGTCATGTTATTGCCCTGTCTTCTAGATGCACACTGGTGATGGACTCATTCATCTGTATGAAGCATGCATGTTAGAACTGTACCATGACCATTGTCATGACCAAACACACGCGGGCTAATTTCCTTTTGAAGAATGCTAGGTTGGTGACCTGTTCTGCTGCCAGTATCTGAACTGCTATTTCCAGGACTTGCTTGAGCATCTTTGCATACCTCTGTGCTGTGCTATCACCTCTTCACATATGCAGATCACATACATACCTAGCAATTGACTGTTACAGGAAAGGTGACTGTTGCAAATTCCGTTACAGTCAACCTATTGAATTAGCTGTCCCTTTGAATTTATACACACTAGTCCACGAATGTACAGACATAGCTCTGCGTGTGCTCATGTACACAAGCACGTGGGCACAAACACACATACTGTCTGCACATTGTTTAATTTGGATTTTAATTTTACTACATTTATTTTCCTTGTTATTCCTGCTAGTGATCTTAACAGACTCCTTTCTTCCCTTCTGATTGATTCCTGAATTCCCCTCATGGCAATTCAATAGAAAAGACAATATGTGGAGAAAAAATTTGAGGGAAATCCTTCTTTCCAGACAACAATGTACATTTCTGATGCATGCTGTAGATTTTACTCATGAGTGTGGTACCTCCAGTGTGCCTGCAAGGGATGTTATACTGACAGAACCAGTGGAGAATATGAGTGATTCACAGTGAAAATTGGTGGGGAAAACTTGCTATTTACAGTCAAGCAAAGTCCTCCACAGACTTCTGACTGCATAACTTTTAATATAGAAAAACAGTTAATAACAGTTGCTCGTAGATTTGCAGTGTTGAAATAGAGGCATGGAACTGCATGGAATACTATATATAATGGAATTGGGAAGCTTTCATTATTTTCAGACCTGAAAAAAATAGTGGATATTTAAATATTTTGTCTTGGCTTATTATGAGCTGTCATTTCTCCATACTTACTAATAACTGAATGTATTGTGGCTTAAAAAGGCTTCAGTGCAGCCTACCTGAAGATGGATACAGTCAGCTAGGAAACACTGGAGGGAATGGGAGATTATTATAATGGGCATGTGCTGGATATGGACTAATAGGTTGTACAGTTTGGAAGAAGCAAGAACGCGTTTTTCTTTTAAGCCTGTAGTTTATACCAAGCTTAAGCCAGTGTGTCCTGGAAGTCACTGCCATATTTTGTCTTTATGGAATTATTTGACAACTTAATTGCAGTTCTGTAATTAATCACAATTCAGTTCATACCATAGATATTTCTGATGCAGTGGAGGAAGGTGTGTGTAATGAGAAACAACAGAGGGAAGTTAAAGCCAGTCAAATACAAACAAAAAGAGAGGCACAAATGTTTAGTAATGTTTGTATAATAACCTGTGTGTCCATCTGCCAGGTATGATGTGGATTCACCACTTCTTGAGTTCTCAAGACAAGACCTGGACATATCCTGGAAAAATATGCTTTTGCCAAAGACAAGCTACTAGGCTAGGGTTATGTGGTATGGCCTGTCTTTTATGGGAGCAAGAGCGAATGAACTAATGGTAACCCCAACAGAAAAAGGTATCTGTCAGTCGTGTGCTTCCCTTGGTTTACAGGCTCTGCCCCCCAACAGAATTTTAGCTAAAGGTTTAACTGACTTGAGAGTAAAGCACTAGATGCTACTAATGCATGGGGTTTGACTGTGCATCTTCATGGGGAACCGAGGACTTGTATCATCGGGTATCCTGGGGACTTTGGTCCTCTCTGCCAACAGTTAAGCATCTTTCTACAGATCCACATTCAAACCGGAAGGGACAGGGAATCTAAATAAATTACTTAACCTTCCTTTGCACCACTGTATTATAATGAGAGTGTTCTAAAATGTATAACTGTAGGAATGCTTAATGCAATGACAGCTCTCTCTTCATTAGACACCAGTCCCTTCTGTGTCCCTGGGTGACACACTCTGTTGTTTTTTCAACTAGTTAGTCACCTCTTTTGTTAAGTAACGATATACTTTTACATTTGTACCCATTGAGTGTCAGCTTCTTTGGTTTGGTGTTGAATTTTCTATTGGAATGGTGTCCAGCTTCTGGGGGCTTGGAATAATGTAATTACTCATTTTAATTTTGGATTAAATTTAGGTTCAGGTCATGTGAAATCATGCAGTAATCTAAAAATATATCCTGCAGGCTTTTGTCTATGATCCCCAAAGAGACATAAACAGCATATACAGATATTTGATAAATCTAGTATAGTTTTTTTCTATATTTATTAAAAGAATATTCAGTTTTGTTATCTATGTTCAGTAGTTATTCTCCATCCTACACATGTCCAGTGATATCTGCAAAAGAGTTAGTTACAGCATATCCTCATATCTGGACCATTTTACTTCATTTACTTCAAGTTCATTCCATAAAGCACAGTGCTGCCTGAAAACCTTAGGAGTAGTATAGGCAGATATTTCAGAAATGATTCATGATGCTACATTGAATGTATTCCCCAAACTATTTTTTAAGAACTGTTAAGAAGCTACTCCTTCCAAGTGTAGAAGGTTGTCTCTATTGGCAAGATCCAGCGTACTGAACAAAGGCTAAAAGCCAGGAACTCCTCAATTCTAGTGGCAACTGACTCTGTCACTTTAGCAAGAGGTCTCTTCCTTTTCAAGAGTATGCACCAAATTAAACTTTCAGTGGAATTTTCCATGCAACCGTGCTTCCCATAGATAATATATTCACCAAGTCTGCAGAAGCTAAAGAAGTCTTAGGTGGCAATTGTGGAGTTCATTTCATCTACTTTTTCCTTCTTAAATGATGATGCTGTTTCCGCTCCTTCTGTAGACAACGGAGGCAAAGATAAGCAGGCAACAAGAAGGCAACAAGCAGACAACAAGCAGGCACTTCCAGAGGTCATTTTATCCCCCTGAAAAGAGGATTTGAGATAAGAAGTATTTATTTCCTCTTTGTTGACTGACTGCAGAGGGAGCAGTCCAACTTACTCTAAATGCCTAAGTTTTTGACAGCTAGCATGAGTGAAATGGCTGATTGTTATTAAGATATACTAGAAATTATGACAATTTTTGACCATTGCATTATGCATTCTTGATGAAATAGTAGCACAGAACAGTTGTGTTCTCCTTTCCAAAGAGGAATTGTTGGCATAATACAAATCAAGATGCTGCTTAGATCTCCTCTGTCATCCCAGGCTCTGTCTACATGAGTAAGTAAAAAAATGTGCATGAATGTTGTGGCCACTGGAAGTCAGTTGTCTGTGAATTCTGAACTGTTAGAGTGCCCACGAGCATAGTTTTGGTCTAGGCCAACTGGCTGTCTCCCACTCTCAGGTATTGTCTGGGAGTTAATATGGGCCAAAGCCCATTCCTGACAAGTAATTTGGATGTAACTATATGTTTTGGAGACTGGGAGGATTTAGTACTGTGCCTCCATGTCAGAGGACAGTCCCAGACATTAGTTTATGCTCCTTACCTTTATGAGACTTTTAGCATTAGTAAAGCCTTTCTGTTGGGCTCTGTCACAGCAACTCTACATGTCCTATAGGCACTAGGGGGTCAGGTGATGTTTAGATTCCAAGTCATATAAAATTGTTTTTAATATCTTACAGGTATCCTATTGGTTCTGGCAAGCTAGCACTGTTACATCTATGTAATTCGAAACTGAGTTCATTTAAGATTCTTTTAAGCTTTTTATTTCACTCAGCTTTTTATTTGATGGGGGAAAATGTCTACAGTGTTGGCTACATAAGGGGTCATTTAGTTGAAAGTTGTCAATTTATTTCTCAACTTCACAGAAAAACACTTTTAAGAGGTAACGTTTGAACAAACACGGTCTTTCTTTCTACAAACATTATGGTAAAAACCATTAAAATGCTCAAAGAGTGTCGAAACACTATTCCATTTAGCTTTTCCCCTTCTCCCTTGAATCATGATTCTCTTTTCTTGTTACTAAGTATGTCTCCTATTTTACTGCTGGAACACCCACCCATAGGATTTACATTATATAGCACCGTCTAGTATTTTATTGTGTGATCTTACAACTTAAGAGTGTAGACTGCAGAAGTGATAAGCTGCAGGTTGTTTACTTTTGGACTCATTTTTTTCTTTCCTAATGACAATTAACTAAAACAGAGGAAAAGTTATGTCTATGTCTAACCACGTGTATAGTATTTCTACTTCTTTATATTGTATCAGTGACACATTCCTAATGTTGTACATTTGACTGATAGGTAGATCATTTTTATGTTTGATTTTTTTTTCATTTTTTCCCCAGAAGACATCACATATAGCTCCTAGAAAAAGAACTGCGATCTATAAAAAATAATTTTTCTTATTCCACCTACCAATGCTGGAATTAATAGTGCTCATTCTTCAAATGATTTTTTGCTAATGACTGTAATTTTTACTTTTAAATTATATATCTAATGTCAGAAGTATTCGACGTTTTCTGTAAAACTATGTACTTATGTTAGACTTCCAGGTGAAATGTATGACACAGTACTGAAGCCTGTTTATCCTACTTTACTGATGAAGTTTGAATTCAAAAAGACGCTAAGAAGTTAAACTGCAAAGATAACCCTGCAAAAGTCCTTCCTTCTGCAGTGGAACTTAAACAGGTGTCATAGATGTCATGGATGTTACATCCGTTTTTCATCAAAGCTTTTGGTGTAATAAAAAGGCATGCTAGACTCCATAAGAATTGGGGAATACCATGTTTGAACAGGGGGAGTGGAAGAGAAGACTGCCAAAACATGGATTACAAAGTAACAAAATCTTAGGCTCAAAGGTTATTCAGAATTGTATTTTGTAAGTAAAGGAAGCAGCTCTGCTGCCCAGCTGCTCCAAAGATGCCAACAGTTGTTTTAATCTTGCCAGGGGGCTAGATGCCAGTGACAAAAATTAACATAGCATAACATCTGTTTTTTGCGGTTGCTGCCCCAAAATGAGAAAGGAACATTCAGTTGCTTCAATATGCATGACTGAAAAGGACATACATTTTTTAGCATCCTCTTTATCAGAATGCGCTTTTGTGCAGTGATGCTTTTCCTGGCCTGTTCTCCTGTGCAGCCCAAATATTGTATGGACTTCAAGACAATGACATTTTAGGACTGGCATCAGGGCTCCTCTCCAGTCATAGCTGTTTGTGGGGTCCCAAGTCCAGGGTGACTCAGTCAGTGTTCTGGAGCCTTTCTTGGTAAAGGCCTCCTCTCACCTCCTCCTCCACCAAATGTCTCAGTGAGGCAGCCAAGCATGCTTAATCCTTTCTCAACATCCGCTCACAGGGCAGGATGCTTCTGGCAGACACAACCAGTCTGTTGTAATTTACAGGCAACGTGATAAAACAGCTGTCCTACATTTCTGAAGTGCTGAACACCTTGAAGAAACATTTGGCTAAAAGCAACATAAACCAACTTTGAAGCCATTTAAAGCAGAGGCTCTGTGATAGCAAAGCATAAGAAAGAATGTAAAAAGTCATCAGGCATGATCAAACCTGGCTGTTAGATGTTTGCTCTCAGGAGTGGGATGCACTGCTTATCTTGTGCCTCACTCCCTAGAGTAAAAGTGAATCAGATGTTTCAGGATGGAATATGCAAGATCTAGCATGTTTGGGAAAGGTATATTGTTCTCCGGTTGTTTCCAGTCCTTTGTTTTTGTAGCCAATTAATCTTGGTTTAGGGGAGTAGCCTGTGTTGTTATTGAATTTGAATCTGGTCTTTCAGACCTTTTCTTCACTTTGTCAAGATCATTTTGAATGCTAATCTTATCCTCTAAAATACTTGCATACTTTATAAGTGCAGCTAATTCCATCATTCAGAGCATCCATGTATTGTAAGTCAGAACTGGACACTCTACAGACCCAACTTGACATATCCTTCCATACTGGCAGTGAACCACTGATAACCCTTCCCTGGCACGCTTTTACAACTAGTTTTGTAACCATGACTAGGTAACTTCTAGACCAAGTTTCACTGCTTCCTTATTAGAATACTGTGGCAGATGGTGTAATGTCTTAATAAAATCAAAATATATGACCTTGTCAGCTTCTTTCTTAGCCTGTGTTGATCTACTGTGGAATGAAATTAGACTGGCTTGATGCAATACATTGTTGATAAAACCATTTTGGTAGCTCTCAGCATATATTTTCTGGTGCCTAAAGCGGTTTTTGTTTTTTAAAGAGCTTAAGTTAAGGCGAGTGGTCCATAATTCACCAGTTTCTCTTCCTTTTTCTGCCAAACATCCTTCTTGTTAAAGACAGGCACCACACTTGCTCTTTCCAATCTGCTAGAATTTCCCTCACTCTCCACAAATTGTCAGGTAGCTTTGATGTTGTCTCAGACAGTCCTTTAATGTATTCTTCAGGTTTAATTGATTTGAAAACCTCTAGGTTTATGTGCACTGTAGCCTGTACTTTCCCAGTTATAAGATCTTCCTTCTTGAACAGTACTAGTCCCTTGCTCACCACAGGCCTTTCCAGTGAAAGCTGATGCAAAACCCACATTAAATACTTTTTATCCTACTGAGTATCATCTGTAGCTCTCCTTCCTGTTGAGAAGTGGTCCAAGACTCTTCCAGTGCTTCCTCTTACTGCTAATCTACTTACAGATTAATTTCTTGCTGTCACTGATGCCTCTTGCAAGCTGAATTTCTTTTTGTTTCTCGGCTTCCAGAGTAAGCCCCTATTTCCTTCAACGATTATCTTCAGTGCTATGACATAGTTTGTGTATGCGTCCTTCTTGTAAGGTCAATGTGAATTCACAAGTTAGCTCAGCTGATCTCTTACTACATTTCTTATACTTTATCTGGATTCCTCTGTGTGTGCATGTGTGTGGGTGTGTGCCCTTTCTCTGAAGGACAGCTTTCCTTAACTGCTGTAGTTTTCTACAAAAATTCCCCCAGATCCCTATCATCAACAGCTCCTGCAATCTGAGTGGTTCTTGTAATTGCCTACAAAAGAATTCATCTACTGATCCTTCTAGTTCAGTGACCTATTTTAAATCCCCAATGTATTAGCACCTTGTTCCTTTCCTCTTCTATCATTACCTGGCACTTGCATCTAGACCCTCCCTATACATAATATAGCTGGACGGGCACTGAACAAACCTACTGTGTCAGCCACCTCTTCAAGCCTCTGTTGCACCAGTTAACTTGTTATCTTGATCATCTAGTAAGATGTCTGTGCTAATGCAAGAAAGAGGGGAAATAAAAGGGAAATAATTGGACTTGTTCAATGGATTGACTCACTCATTCACTTCATCCCTTTTATGACCTTTTCATGAATAGCTGTACACATGCCTTTGATTTTAGGTCCTTGTCAAAGTCACTGGTGTTGACACATACCAAGAATCGTAGAATCATTTAGGTTAGAAAAGACCCCTAAGATCATCAAGTCCAACCATTAACCTAGTACTGCCAGGTCCACCACTAAACCATGTCCCTAAGCACTACACCTACATGTCCTTTAAATACCTCCAGGAATGGTGACTCAACCACTTCCCTGGGAAGCCTGTTCCAATGCTTGACAACTCTTTCAGTGAAGAAATTTTTCCTGAAAGTTTCTGAGCAGTTTCAAGAGCAGTTAAAATCCTCCTCCAGAAGGAAGCTTGTAAGCAAAGGTGGTCTTGTCTTTGTCAGGAGGTGGCACTCCTCTTATCACTAGCTCATGGAAGATCATTTTGAGGTCAAAGAAGCCACACTTCATCCCAGTTATACCATCTGAGCAGGGGGACCTGAACCCTAGTTCTTATCCCTTCATAAGCTTGGCCCTTCACTGAAAGAACTGGCCAAGACCATGTTCCTGATGCTTATGTTCCCTGTGTTTCCCTAAGTCCTTTGCTCCAGCTCTCTAAGCTTCTTAATTAATTTTGATTTGTTCATTCAAGGTAGTATTAGTGTCTGGAGTAAGAAGTGTGGTTAGTGGTACAGGTAAGCCTGAGTAACTTTTCAGTTAGTTCAGACTCAGGCTGCTTGGCGGTAATGCATCCTCTGAATTCTTGAGGAGTTCTTTTGTAATAGGTTTGGAATAGATTTTTTTTCCTGCCTACCAGGACGATGTGTCTGTTCCTGATCTCAGCAGATGATTGCTCAGGAGCTGGAAACTGACTGTCTCCAAAGATGGACGTAGCCAACTTTATCCCTCCTCTTACTCCTATTCTGTTACTGGTACTGTTGCAAAACTTATACAATCGTCTCTGTCTTTGGAAGTTTCTTAGCACTTCTTAGCACTTCACCCCCACATGCTCTTGGGGACAAAATATGTAACTTTCCAGTGGGGAAATGAAAATCATTTCAGTATAGGTGAGGGCATATACTAGAGGATGTACTTCTAATCTGGGCAAATTAGAATTTGCCTACTCCTCACAACAGGATAATTAGTCCACTTTTCAATACACCATTATACCCCCGAGCTTTCTCGTTAATATACATTGAGGAAAAGAGAACAACACCTTCCGGAGGGATGTGGGAAGTCCCTCCAAGTGTGGAGGGTAACCACTGGCACATTTTCAGAGGCCCAGTAGGGACAAAAGGCTTTGTTCAGCAGCCTTGACGAACTGAATGAAGAAAAAATGCTTTTTTCTACAGATATAGGGAGCAGGAGAAAGAGCAAGGGGAAAAGAAGGCGAGGGAAAGATCAGCCACTTGAGGGGGAGTAGATAATGAGTATTTAGTTTATTTCAGTACCTGAAACAGCTGTGGTGGCCTAGGGTACAGTCTAGAGACACTTGTATTCATGGAGCTAAGAAAGAAGCTGGAGAAACAATTTGATCGAAAGCAAAGCAGAGCAGGGATATATTTGTTTCAGAATTCCTTATAATGCTCTTGCTGTGCTTTTATTAGTGGACTGAAATGGCAGTAGCTTAATTCAAGTCACTACTATAGCAGTGCAAGTCAATCAGAAATTTGACCATCTTAGAAAAAAAAAGTTGATTATGTGATCGTTAATGCAGTTAATTCGCATTTTCAATTATTACCCACAAGGATATGTCTATGAGGAAAATACCACCATGCTAAAGTTCTTCCATGAAGATTGATATAGGTGACAAAACTGAATTAAGGTTTTCAATGTATTCCCACTGAAATGAGTAGGAAAACTCTCATGCACTTCAAAAACAGCAGCTACCTTTTATGTATGACTAGTATCAAAAATACACAGTTGAAAATATCAGAAGAAAACAAGCTTGTGTTAAGGACTCAGAAGTAACTGAATCAAAACTCCTATATTCCTATGTATAACTACATGCCCAGATAGCTCTATGGACTTCAGTAGTGCAGAGCTACTCACACAACAGGCCAAGTGAATGATTAAACATTTTTAACATTTCCCCTTGTGTTGCTGCAAATGAGTTAAAAGTTTCTCCAAATTATGTAGCTTCCTATTCCAGTGCACATCCACACAGAAAGAATATAGATAAAGTATTTGGTGAGGGTAGGAATTTTATAAAGGTAACAATTTATAAAGGAAAATTCCAAATGCACTTCTGGGCTGGGTTGTTGTACACCTACTTTCTGCAGGAGAAAGCTTTACAAATGAAATATAAACCTTCTAGAAATATAACACAAATTTGGAAATGATTGCCAAGTAATCACTCGATGACAGACTATTTGCACAGAAAATCAAGTTATACCCTGAGAATCAGCCAAGTAAGCAGCAAGAGACAAGGACACTCAAATTGGAAGGAATGATAAAATTTAAAAATGAGAACAATGAACATGAGAATATTAAAAATCAAAATAAATAAGGAGTCTACGATGACTGTAAACAGGAAAATTATATGCCTTCCTTTTAAGAAAGACAAGAAGGTGGATTTAGGGAACTACAGGCTGATTAGCCTTTCTTCAGTCCTTGGGAAAACTATGAAGGAAATTCTCAAAAAAAGCTATTTGCAGACACATGAAAGACAAGAACATGACCAGGAAGAGTGAACTTGGATTCTTCCCTTGGCAAATCATGCTTGACCAATCTGACAGACTTCTACAATGAAATGACTGGGTCTGTGGATGAGCAGAGAGTAGCAAGTCTTTAGCAAGAATTTCAACACTATCCCATAACTTCTGCTAGCCAAACAAGGACAACTGGACTGGATGGGTAGACTGTAAGGAGGACTGGAAAATTGGCTGGACCTTTGAACTTGAAGGGTCTGCGTTTCAAGTCCAACAGTTCATGGTATTCCTTGGGGGTTGATACTGATACTCTAGCTGGCTAGAGCCAGTGCTAATGCCTTCATCAGTGACCTGGACAACAGAACTGAAGGCATCTCAGCGAGCCTCCAGGTGACACCAAATGGAAGGAGCAGTTGATGCACAGGGAGGGTAAGATGTTACTCAGTGGGATCTAGACAAGCAAGAGGAATGGGCTGTCAAGAACCTCATGAAGTTGAACAAGGACAAATGCAAAGTCCTGCACCTGGGGAAGAGCAAGTCATGCATCAATACAGGCTGGGGACCAACTCGCTAGGTAGCAACAGTGCAGGATAGGACCTGTGGGCTCTACAGACAGCAAGTTGCACATGGATCAACTGTGTACCCTTACAGCAATGAAAGCTGAATGTATACTGGGATGCGTTAGTAACAAATTAGCAAGCAGGCTGAGGGAAGGGATTATTCCCTTCTGCTTGGCACTTGTGAAGTTCGAATAGAGACCTCGAGAGGTCCCTTCTAACCTATTTTTTCTGTAATTCTGTGAAATGATTTCATAATTCTTATACATAGTACTGTTCATTAGGTTTTGTTCTGAGTTCATTGGAGGTCTGTGATAGGGACTAAATTAGAATAATAACTATATATACACTGAACAAGGGTCTTTTCACATGAACCAAAATCTGAAAGTTGGTAGGACATACAAGATTAGGTCCTTGATAATTGGCACAGAGGAAATATTCACAGCCAATATAAAGATAAAGCATTTTATTTTCCAGTTACTTGTATAAACATTTTCATTTTGGGGGGGGAAGCTTTTTAAAAATGTCTTTTAACTTTTAGTTCTAATTTTGACCTCTGTACTAATCGTTAATAGATGTTTATCTAGCTGCATCAGAACTACACTGTTCTCCTCCTTTTTGCCTCCCACATCAGTGTGTAGGATTGTGTAGAAGTGCTAATTCTAGGTTATTGAGTATGGCTTTGATGATTACAGTTATAACTGAAGAGTAAGGTTTGAGGTTTAGCTTTGGGATTGGGGTTTTTTGTTTGTTTTGGTGTGGGGTTTTTTGTGTTTTGTGTTTTGTTTTGTTTTGTTTTGTTTGTGGTGGGTTTTGTTTTTTTTTTTTCCTGATGGCACATCTTTACCAATGAAGCTCAACTGACTATGAAGCCAACCCACAAAATCCAGTCTTTAGACTGTGACTGTGCTGAACTGTGGAATGTATGCTTTGGGTCCAGCCTCACTCAACTTTAGATTTCACTGAAATGAAAACCTAGCCTGAAGCCAGAAATCTAATTGTCATAGAAAGTTAAAGTACTTCCTCTGTGTAAACTGTAAAAAGTGAAGCCTGATTTTTCTCTCTCTTCTGCTCATAAGGGGTGTGCCTGCGGCCTTGTTTTCAAGAACAAAATTAAGATCTCTTGTCATTTCAGTTGCCTGTGTTTGTGCTCACCTTTTCCAACTGCACAGCCCAACTCCTTAGCCTGTCTTTGTCTTGGACCATATGGGATAGCCCTGCCTACGCACTTGATAGCTACAATGTCACTTGGCATTTTAATGAGCCTACTGTTCAAGAAAAGAATTTTTCATTAGGCTGGATCTAATGTTTGCTTACTACTGAAAAGGTCCTCTTTACACAGGATCCAGTCCTGCACAATTACGAGCCATGATATCTTTTTCAGGAACAATAGTTTCCCCTCTCTCAGTTTTTCCTTCATCATAGTGGTCTGTATAAACAGCTGATCTAAACTATTTTTTCTTTGCTCTTAAGCTGATGGAATGGTTAGACTTAATGCCATAAACTGATATGGGTCTGATCCTGCACTACTTGTTTATGGAAAACTTAATTAAGGTAAAGTAGTAATAGCATAAATCTGACTTTATTCTGAATTTTTAAAAAGAATTATGATATTTCATTGGTTGGTGTGAGGAAATATAAAACCTGACATTTTTTATACCTCTGAGTTGACCATTTCAGCTGTGCTTACCTCGACCTCTGCTGACTGACATTCCATGCAAGTTGCAACAGCCATTAATTTTAAAATAATCTGCTTTGAAATATGTTTTCATATTTACTCCCAAATCCATGCTTTGGCCCTAAAGCAGGCTGATGTTTACTAAAGGTCAAGTGGAAATAAATACTCAGGCTCCAACTCCTGGTAAATGTTTGGGTTGATACACTGCCATCGCTGTTGAAAATGTGCTATGTTTACTCCCAGGGAGCTGCAAAACTCCCATAGGAGTACCACATACTTGCGCTATGGCAAAATGTGAGAAACTGCATCTTAAAATCATCATAAAGGAAAAGGATTTGGGATACTTGCAGACATTTCTAGAATATGTTAGTTGATCGCTTTCCTTCTATCTGCTGGCTGTACACTTAGAATTACGTAGCACAAATAGGAACAAAGTTTAGGCCGGATTATACAAAGATTTCTGATGACAGTTTTAAGTAATGAAGTCATCCTAAGATGTACTAAGGAAGCCATAGGTCAGACCTCTCTCTCCTATATACTAGCCTATTTAAAATAAATTTACATTTAAGGTCTGACATGAAACCCATTCAAGTTAATGGAAAGACTTTAATGCTCTTTGATTAAAGTGCGTATACAAGATCACATATTTTCTGTGATTCTATTTCTGTAACAGCTTGGCAGCATTTACAATTCCTATACATTTCCAGCAAGGCTTCCTCCAGTTTCTTTTGTTATTATTATTTCCCCTCCTGATAATGTCATACATCTCTTCTCTTCAGCATCTCTAAGGGCCTGCCTGAGTTTCCTACCAGCCAGCAGCTTAATTCTCTTCTAATATGTGAGTTGTGTGTGACTCCCCAAACCCACCAGTCTGGCTTCTGAATGCAGCTGTAATTAAAAAAAAAAAGAAAACCAAACAAACAAACCATGAGTTCTGTCCTTTGCAAACAGTCCAAGCCAGAATTTCTGGATGTTGCAAATAAGCCCACATTTTCAGTAAGCCATCCCAGAGCTGTGGAATGGACTGTCCGAATTATGGGAGTGTTTATGATCCAGTTCTAGGGCTTTTTTCCTTTCCCTTTTTTGTATGTCTTTATTCCTTCTCTCCTGAGCCCTTCTCCTTCCCACCTTTTCCAAACGTTGACCATCTTAAATTTTTACATAGCTTTGCAATCTCTGACCAGCAATGAGGAATTCAGTGAGACCCAGAATTTGGCACTGGGACACCAGTGGTTTGTGGTCACTTCTTAAAAGTTTAAGTCCAGTTGTAGAGAAAAAAAGTAATGGTAACGAATGTCCAGAGAACAGTTAATGAGAGCTGTGTTCTCACATACTGCATAGCACGCACAAGTGCAAAGTCAACACTTGCCAACAACTACCACAAAATCATATTGTAAATATCCTACATATAATTACAATAACCATCATTAGAATATTGCAGATATTGTTGGAATATTTTCTTAGTAACTATGATCTTCTGTTTGCATGTTTCTCTTTCTGATTTTAATGGTAACTTTGGTATATTTCTGGAAAGTAGATTAACACTACTTTCTTTGTAATCCTGAAAGACTTCTGATGCACTTTATGCTTTAATGTAACTATGCCTAGTAGACGGAACACAGCAGCTTCATGAAGATTGTTCATATCCCCACTGGATACTTGGCTGAGATAAACATGTATCTAGTTTATTTAACATGATTAACTACCTGAAGTATTGGAATTCTTACAGAGTAATTCACAACAGCCACAGATTGCAAGATTACTGGAGACACACTGCATTTTATGAGAGCCCCAGTTTGATGTACACACCACACTGGGTAGCTCTAATGGGCTGTGATCCAATAGCCTCCTTTCTCCTCCTCCCCTGTAAAAATGATTCTGGGTGAAGATTTGATAATCCCTTGTTCCCATTCAGTAAAGAATTAAATGAGGCATTTTATTTATTTCCCATCTAACTGATATGCTTTCCTCATTTGTATCAGAGAAAGCCAGTGGCATACTAAGGAGAGCACAGCACTAGGGCTGTATCAAAGCTGGCACAGTTTCCTTTACTTCCCTTCCAGCTCAGCCTCTTTTCTTCTCCCTACTGACATAGAGGCCATGAATCAGAGCCTGTTGCAACTGATGACAACCTTGATATCCTTAAACTGGTTTTAATTACTAAAAAAGGTTTCCTTCCATTTCCTTGCATAACTATGTTCTCGCTGCTCCTGCTGATGGTTCCAGCTCTGATAGTCTAAGGCCACCTCTGAGACCAGGAAGCACTGCGCTACTTCTGCTGCAGCTGGAGGGTGTCAGAAACAATGGGAGAAAAAAATAAGCCTGAGCTCTACATAACATTGACAGTTTTATAAGCCAGCCAGGAAGACAGTGATGTAGGACCATGCAGATGAAGAAGTTTGGTAGGTACTGTTCTGTATGGGAGCTCTGAAGACAGGAATTCATCAGACCTTCTGCAACTGCAGATTGCCACATTGATTTAATTACATGAGACTCATCCCGTGAAACATGAGGCACCAAAACGTGACATGTCTAGAGGCCTATTGATATCTTTGGTGGACTACAGTTGCTCTTTAGAGTTGCCCTTTAGAGTTACCCAGCTCTTTTCACTGATGCTATAGGGAGTCCAGGGAGGCTATACTTTCAAAGCAGGCATTGCCTATTGAAGCTTTTTCTGTGAAAATCTGGACCCATGGAAATCAATGAGGAATTACCTCTCTATGTCCAGACAGATATTGGGCTGGAAGAAGAAGGTTCTTAATTACAATCGTTTAGCATAAATGCTTCTTTTCAAGAATGGTAAATTGATCTGACAAGCTGATAGAAACTGCAGACTGTGTGTGTCAACAGGAGAGGGGGGGAGAAAAAGCAGGAAGGTAGGAAATGTCATTATTTTCTCATTCTTCAAATTAATACTTTGAGGGATAATTTGGCAATTGCTCATTGTTCTAATGAACCCCTGCTCTTGATTCTCTTGATTATGATAAATACTAAATTATATGATAATTTCTCCTTTGCTTTCACTGATAAAGCTGTCTGTATTGACAAGACACAGTGAGTTTGTTTTTTTTTTTTTTTTAAATGGGAGGAAAAAAGCAGAGGATTTCCTGCAATGCTGCAAAGTGCTCTGAGCTGGTGAGCCTAATGCAGGGATGCTTATGATAAAGCACTGCAGAACACAGTTGATTAGAACATTGAATTAACTATGCCTTCGTGTCCTCGCTCTCTCATCATCTTGTTCTTTCTTTCAGGCTTCTATTTCACCCTTTCAATCTGCACATTATTGTTTTCTTGTCCAGAAGTTTTTTCGAGAATTCAGCACAAATGCCAGTAACTTGATTTTCATCAGAGAACAAGCCCCAGCTTTCTGCTCCAGTGAGTCCCAACAAATCCCGTGCATGGTGGCTTCTTCAGGTCAGGCTCCAACAGTCTATGTGGATTAAATGAATGTGGAATAATACAGAACAGCTGTATAAACCTATGATCTTTGCCTGTGAAATGCCATCACTGCTATGACAGTAGCAATCAGACCTAGGACTTCTCCTTCTAAAGGCACAGTTGAACATAAAGACCCAACACAGTCAGGTCAAAGGGTATCAAGTGAAATCAAAGTCAAGGGTAATGCAGTGTCTGCAGGCCTGTGATGGGATGTAGGAGCATATCCAAGCTTGTGCTGAAGCTCCTCGCCCCATCCATATTGTCTCCAACCACTGCCTTTAGCCATGGGGCACATGAGGATCTTGTGGCACTGCCCCAGGACCAAATGGCAAAGATCACATTTACATTCGTGCCAGTGTCTTGAAGTGTCTGTGTTAGGATAAGTCAGATACTTCCTCTGGTTGGGAGGCTTTTCTGAAGGCTCAGATGTCCACATACATGTCAAAGTCTGAAACTGAGCTCCCTCAGTATGAACCACTCACTTTGCACATGACAGAAAGGGTAGGTCATTGGCAGTAAGGCAGCAGGCTCTCTGGCTTAAATATTTGAATGAGCTTTCGCTGTCTGCACTAACACATACAGTGCTATTAATACAAATGCTTTAACAAACTTAAATCTCTGTGGAATTGTAATTTACTCCTGTGAATTGCAAGCTATGCATGAAAATGTTAGAATTTGCTGACCACAAGGGTAGCTCTGCCCTTGGATATACTATATTATTTTCCTATGGAAGCAAGACAAAAAAGTAAATGCTTCTTGGAAGTAAATAATATCAAACCAAAGAATGGTGTATATCATGAATACATACTTACAGCCATATACTTCCATTCACTTTGAGGTAAGGCAAGCCTGACAGAAGGAGACTTTTATTTTCTAATGTTAAGGTGATATTTAACTATCATAATAGGGCAATGTGCCTTCTGAGGGCATTTCTGATCTTATTGTCAGTTAGCCCTACAGTAACAGCATGACTCCTATTCTTGTGGATGGTTATACCAGGAATATCATGCTGTACCTCATACCCAGATACCACTAATGGCTGACCTGAAGTAGTAACTGGCAAATAGAAGCAGAGAATCAATGGGCTTTCATCTTTTAGCTATTTTTTAATTGAAAACTCTCTTGACTAATACTCCAAAGCAAACTTCTATTAGGGGTTCTTCTCATTTATGTTAGAGATCCTTCTGCAACCTCTGCCATGAATTCGGCCTTCTGCAATCAGGACTGTGTACAGTCCTTGCACTCATGCAGATCTTCACTGATTTTACTGGCCCTTGTGTAACTCTGAGGGTCCATTTGCATGAACTGCTGGTAGAAATTGCATATCTTTTAATAACTTTAAAATTTACTTTTTTTTTTTCCTGTATCTGAAGACAGGATATTCTGCTGGCCATATGTAAAAGCTCATGAATAGAGTGCCTGTTACTAGCTAGAAAAAATCCATTTTAATGAGCCTTTAAAATATAAACAAGATGTTTTTCCTCAGTTGTCAAATTCTCTTGGCCCTGTATGATATCCTACTAGGTAGACCATGGGTCATGAGTTAAATGAGGATGGTGCTCTGAGCCTCCTTATGGACATGATTCATATCTGCAGCACAGTGCCTTTGCAGCTGCCATACTAGTGCATATGACCAAAAAATTCCAGTCTCTGCACATGACTTTGAACACAGAGGTTTTCCTCCTCCAGCCCTTGCATGGCCAGGACTTCCCCCATTCACCTCCTGCAGTACGCTGGGTTGGGGTAGCCTGGTGTGGGCTGTCCTTCTGACAGCGACTCCACAACACCGTCATGAAGCTCCATCAGAAGGCTTCAGGCTTCCATGACAGTCAGCATCTTGGGGCATAATTAAAAACTGCAGCCGTGTATAAAAAAAGTGGAGCTAGTAACCTCCTGTTGTTCAATACTTTTATTCCAGCTACTCCTAACACACATATAATAAAATCATATTTCCAATATCAATAGCATTCTAGTAAAGCATCCGATGCATGGTTTTGGGGGAGAAAACAAAATATCTTCCAGGAAGTCACTAGCAAGTGAGAATGAGATTAAAACTCCTTTCTTGGGTTTACTGTTCAGTAAATTTAGCGTTCATTGTTTAAGAAGCATCAGTCTTTTCCTGCATGATCAATATTTAAATATTGATACTTAATTTACTAGGAACATTGTTGTCTAGTGTCAAACTGCCTCCACCAGTAAAAATTGTACATCCACATAAATGTAACAAACACATTAACCTAAACCATATCTCTTTTTAAAAACTGCCAGTGCTTAATTGTCCCAATTAAAAAGCAACACTCTGTAGCAAGCAGATGATGAAAACACTGAACAGAGCTCCCAAGCTTTAAACAACAATGAAAATAAAAGAAATAATAAAATAGAAATATGTTCTCTGCAACGCTTCAACCACTATTACTTAAGATATAGTTTATTTGGGAGAATGCTAATATGAATTCTTTTACTTCTTACTTTTATAGAACCATATAAACAACTCCTGAATAAAAATCTATTTATATATGTGAAAATACTGTGAGAAGAACATGACAAACCCAGTAGCCTTACACCAACAGTGTCCCAAGTTCCTGGTATTTCATAGGTGAAAGAAAGAAAAACATAGAGCTTACACCTGTGAAATATTTGAACAAATCCCTTATGATGGCTCTTTTATGAGAATATAAATGAAATTCTATTTCTCTTGCATAGTTTGAAGGAGAGAACTTTTCTTCCTTCCAAAATACCATGTTTCAATAAAATGAATATATAACAAGGCTACAAATATGTGCTTATGAAAAACAATAAGTATTTTCTGCAGTGAAATTATGTACCCTGGGAAGCTCATGTTGAATGTGGTGTAAACGCACTGGCAGAAATTCCACAAAGAATTCTGTCTTTTACTAAATTGATTAAGATTGTGGTTGTGGGATTTTCTGTTGATGTGGCTATAATTAATTTTTTTGTTATGTTGCTTATAAGGCAAAATAATTTTGTAATTATCTGGTAAAATTATTCTGACACTGCAGGAGTATTGCCTTACCTAACAAAATCAATAGCTTGAAGTATTAAAAAAGATCTGGTAACTGCCTTGAAAAGCTGTATCCTACTACTTCTCCTCATTTTCCCACAGGAACATAATAAGTTCTCAAGCTCATACTTACAGTTCAGTCCTTTGTTTTTTTACTCCCTATGAGATAGGTCTGAATATGTGAGGCCATCATTATGAAATTCAGGTCTCCATTTCCATAAAGGCTTAACTCATTGGCTTGTCAAGAAGTGTAGTTAGGGCAAAACATGGATCTACAGTTAAAAAGACTTTACTTCAACTTGTTATTCTTAGAGACGAATTTTCTTGTGCAGTCCCTGCACAAGTACAAAGCCCGACTATCTCCCATGCATGAATAAGACTCACCTATGTGGTTGTCTCTGCTAGACTAGAACTTATTTGAAACAGACAATTTATAACAAAGAAGGAATGCAGGCAGAGAAGGAACCCAGTAGCTGGTGTGATTTGACAGCTTGATTATAGGTAAAGCATAACCTCAAGAGGCTGGGGATTTGGATTCAAAACGAATAATTCTACACGTATGTATAGTTTACTGCCTATCAGGACTGAGGCAAGATTAAATAAATCTTGTTTGCTTAATGAAAAAAGAACATCCTGACACAGTGAACAGCACAAAAGTGACTAATCCATCTCTATCTTCCCTAGTGAATATTATTCATTATGCTGTTTGCTTTTCTAAAATACTTTTTTTTAACTCTGAAGCAATAATTGCATATGTAACTACTAGCATGAGATATGTACAGGAAAACTGAGCCAATAATTTACAACCTATCAGTGCAACAAATATCTCTTGGCTTTCAGTGAAATATCACCAACTTGAATGCTTTCCCCCCCCCCACTTTGCACATTTCTTTAAACTGGTCATCAAATGTCTGAGGAGAACAGTTCTTGATCAGGACCTGTTTTTTCTGATTAGCTGATTGTGTCTGTCTGACTGGCACAAACTCCACCTGTGTAATCGTGCACCTCAGCAGTGGGATAGCTCCCTAAGCGAAGAGTGCAATATCTCAACAAGTTTTCCTAAGGAAAACAAATTGAGGACACATTTTTTTTCACAATTTCTGCAAGACTCATTTTATGGATGTCGTGCGTGTGAACAGTCCTGCTGGGGAACCAGTTAGCCATAACAAGTTACTGAGAACCACTGCCAAAGAGTCATAAGAAACAACCTCGAGCAAGTTGGTTTAAACGATGCCCTTTGTTAACGTGTTTGCTCTCAGCTGCTGCATGCATTTGGCTCAGGAAAGTTTAGCGGCCCTAGGTGAGGCTTCCGCTGCCTCCCGGCACCCGGCGGGGAGCGGCACCATGCTCGGTGCCGGCTCTAGCAGGGAAAGGCAGCCGTTTCTGGCGTGGGGACACCGGCGGGGGGTGTCCCCGGTCCTCCCCGAGCAGGGGCCCGACCCGAAGCCCCCCGGCCGGCTCCCTGCCCGCCGTAGGGGGCCGCGCTCCCCCGGCCCGGCGCTGACCCGGGTGCTGCCGCCGCCGCCGCCGCCGCTGTCCGCGGTGCTGAAGCGGGGCCGGGCCGGGCCCGCAGCCGGCGGCAAAGCGCCCGGCGGTGCGGGGAGCGGCCGGGGAGCGGGCGGCTGGGGGGTACGGCTGGCACAGCAACAAACAGCTCGCTCCGAAGCAGCTTCTCCCTCCCGCCGCGGCCGGAGAAGAGGCTCCGGGCACGGCGACTCGGAGGCACCTGGCTCCCCGCGATCGCGGCTCGCTGAGCCGCGTGGGGCGGCCCCTTCCTCACCACGGTCCCCCGGCCCTTCGCCGCCCTTCGCCCCTTTTACCACGGGAGGAAAGTTCTGTCTGTAGTAGCTTTCTCCCCACCTTTGGGACCGGACCTGGCCCGGGAAGGGGCGGCGGCAGGGGCC